>NC_092334.1:294352500-295552500 GCF_046630445.1 Rutidosis leptorrhynchoides | reverse complement strand
TGTAGGTGTTTTTGGTCGTTGGTGTATGGATTAGATATAAAGGATATGTAATTTTGTTTTCATGTAAATAAGTCATGAATGATTACTCATATTTTTGTAATTTTATGAGATATTTCATGTTAGTTGCCAAATGATGGTTCCCACATGTGTTAGGTGACTCACATGGGCTGCTAAGAGCTGATCATTGGAGTGTATATACCAATAGTACATACATCTAAAAGCTATGTATTGTACGAGTACGAATACGGTGCATACGAGTAGAATTGTTGATGAAACTGAACGAGGATGTAATTGTAAGCATTTTTGTTAAGTAGAAGTATTTTGATAAGTGTATTGAAGTCTTTCAAAAGTGTATAAATACATATTAAAACACTACATGTATATACATTTTAACTGAGTCGTTAAGTCATCGTTAGTCGTTACATGTAAGTGTTGTTTTGAAACCTTTAGGTTAACGATCTTGTTAAATGTTATTAACCCAATGTTTATAATATCAAATGAGATTTTAAATTATTAAATTATCATGATATTATCATGTATGAATATTTCTTAATATGATATATTTACATTAAATGTCTTTACAACGATAATCGTTACATATATGTCTCGTTTAAAAATCATTAAGTTAGTAGTCTTGTTTTTACATATGTAGTTCATTGTTAATATACTTAATGATATGTTTACTTATCATAGTATCATGTTAACTATATATATATATCCATATATATGTCATCATATAGTTTTTACAAGTTTTAACGTTCGTGAATCACCGGTCAACTTGGGTGGTCAATTGTCTATATGAAACATATTTCAATTAATCAAGTCTTAACAAGTTTGATTGCTTAACATGTTGGAAACATTTAATCATGTAAATATCAATCTCAATTAATATTTATAAACATGAAAAAGTTCGGGTCACTACAGTACCTACCCGTTAAATAAATTTCGTCCCGAAATTTTAAGCTGTTGAAGGTGTTGACGAATCTTCTGGAAATAGATGCGGGTATTTCTTCTTCATCTGATCTTCACTCTCCCAGGTGAACTCGGGTCCTCTACGAGCATTCCATCGAACCTTAACAATTGGTATCTTGTTTTACTTAAGTCTTTTAACCTCACGATCCATTATTTCGACGGCTTCTTCGATGAATTGGAGTTTTTTGTTGATTTAGATTTCATCTAACGGAATAGTGAGATCTTCTTTAGCAAAACATTTATTCAAATTCGAGACGTGGAAAGTGTTATATACAGCCGCGAGTTATTGAGGTAACTCAAGTCGGTAAGCTACTGGTCCGACACGATTAATAATCTTGAATGGTCCAATATACCTTGGATTTAATTTCCCTCGTTTACCAAATCGAACAACGCCTTTCCAAGGTGCAACTTTAAGCATGACCATGTCTCCAATTTCTAATTCTATATCTTTTCTTTTAATGTCAGCGTAGCTCTTTTGTCGACTTTGGGTGGTTTTCAACCGTTGTTGAATTTGAATGATCTTCTCGGTAGTTTCTTGTATAATCTCCGGACCCCTAATCTGTCTATCCCCCACTTCACTCCAACAAATCGGAGACCTGCACTTTCTACCATAAAGTGCTTCAAACGGCGCCATCTCAATGCTTGAATGGTAGCTGTTGTTGTAGGAAAATTCTGCTAACGGTAGATGTCGATCCCAACTGTTTCCGAAATCAATAACATATGCTCGTAGCATGTCTTCAAGCGTTTGTATCGTCCTTTCGCTCTGCCCATCAGTTTGTGGATGATAGGCAGTACTCATGTCTAGACGAGTTCCTAATGCTTGCTGTAATGTCTGTCAGAATCTTGAAATAAATCTGCCATCCCTATCAGAGATAATAGAGATTGGTATTCCATGTCTGGAGACGACTTCCTTCAAATACAGTCGTGCTAACTTCTCCATCTTGTCATCTTCTCTTATTGGCAGAAAGTGTGCTGATTTGGTGTGACGATCAACTATTACCCAAATAGTATCAAAACCACTTGCAGTCCTTGGCAATTTAGTGATAAAATCCATGGTAATGTTTTCCCATTTCCATTCTGGGATTTTGGGTTGTTGAAGTAGACCTGATGGTTTCTGATGCTCAGCTTTGACCTTAGAACACGTCAAACATTCTCCTATGTATTTAGCAACATCGGCTTTCATACTCGGCCACCAAAAATGTTTCTTGAGATCCTTGTACATCTTCCCTTTTCCAGGATGTATTGAGTATCTGGTTTTATGAGCTTCTCTAAGTACCATTTCTCTCATATCTCCAAATTTTGGTACCCAAATCCTTTCAGCCCTATACCGGGTTTCTTCTTCCCGAATATTAAGATGCTTCTCCGATCCTTTGGGTATTTCATCCTTTAAATTTCCCTTTTTTAAAACTCTTTGTTGCGCCTCCTTTATTTGAGTAGTAAGGTTATTATGAATCATTATATTCATAGATTTTACTCTAATGGGTTCTCTGTCCTTCCTGCTCAAGGCATCGGCTACCACATTTGCCTTCCCCGGGTGGTAACGAATCTCAAAGTCGTAATCATTCAATAATTCAATCCACCTACGCTGCCTCATATTCAGTTGTTTCTGATTAAATATGTGTTGAAGACTTTTGTGGTCGGTATATATAATACTTTTGACCCCATATAAGTAGTGCCTCCAAGTCTTTAATGCAAAAACAACCGCGCCTAATTCCAAATCATACGTCATATAATTTTGTTCGTGAATCTTCAATTGTCTAGACGCATAAGCAATCACCTTCGTTCGTTGCATTAATACACAACTGAGACCTTGCTTTGATGCGTCACAATAAATCACAAAATCATCATTCCCTTCAGGCAATGACAATATAGGTGCCGTAGTTAGCTTTTTCTTCAATAACTGAAACGCTTTCTCTTGTTCATCATTCCATTCAAATTTCTTCCCTTTATGAGTTAATGCAGTCAAGGGTTTTGCTATTCTGGAAAAGTCTTGGATGAACCTTCTGTAGTAACCAGCTAGTCCTAAAAACTGGCGTATGTGTTTCGGAGTTTTCGGGGTTTCCCACTTTTCAACAGTTTCTATCTTTGCCGGATCCACCTTAATACCTTCTTTGTTCACTATGTGACCGAGGAATTGAACTTCTTCCAACCAAAATGCACACTTTGAAAACTTAGCATACAATTCTTCCTTCCTCAATACTTCTAACACCTTTCTCAAATGTTCACCGTGTTCTTGGTCATTCTTTAAGTAAATAAGTATGTCATCAATGAAAACAATGACAAACTTGTCAAGGTATGGTCCACACACTCGGTTCATAAGGTCCATGAACACAGCTAGTGCATTAGTTAAACCAAATGGCATGACCATAAACTCGTAATGACCGTAACGTGTTCTGAAAGCAGTCTTTGGAATATCATCTTCTTTCACCCGCATTTGATGATACCCGGAACGTAAGTCAATCTTTGAATAAACAGACGAGCCTTGTATTTGATCAAATAAGTCGTCGATTCTCGATAGTGGGTAGCGGTTCTTGATGGTAAGTTTGTTCAACTCTCGGTAGTCGATACACAACTTGAATGTACCATCTTTCTTCTTGACAAACAAAACAGGAGCTCCCCACGGTGATGTGCTTGGTCGAATGAAACCACGCTCTAAAAGTTCTTGTAATTGGCTTTGCAGTTCTTTCATCTCGGTGGGTGCGAGTCTGTAAGGAGCACGAGCTATTGGTGCAGCTCCTAGTACAAGATCTATTTGAAATTCAACGGATCGATGTGGGGGTAATCCCGGTAATTCTTTCGAAAATACATCGGGAAATTCTTTTGCGACGGGAACATCATTGATGCTCTTTTCTTCAGTTTGTACTTTCTCGACGTGTGCTAGAACAGCATAGCAACCTTTTCTTATTAGTTTTTGTGCCTTCAAATTACTAATAAGATGTAGCTTCATGTTGCCCTTTTCTCCGTACACCATTAAGGGTTCTCCTTCTTCTCGTACAATGCGAATTGCATTTTTATAACATACGATCTCTGCTTTCACCTTCTTCAGCCAGTCCATGCCAACTATTACATCAAAACTCCCTAACTCTACTGGTATCAAATCAATCTTAAATGTTTCGCTAACCAGTTTAATTTCTCAATTTCGACATATATTATCTGCTGAAATTAATTTACCATTTGCTAATTCGAGTAAAAATTTACTATCCAAAGGCGTCAATGGACAACTTAATTTAGCACAAAAATCTCTACTCATATAGCTTCTATCCGCACCCGAATCAAATAAAACGTAAGCAGATTTATTGTCAATAAGAAACGTACCCGTAACAAGCTCCGGGTCTTCCTGTGCCTCTGCCGCATTAATATTGAAAACTCTTCCGCGGCCTTGTCTATTCGTGTTCTCCTGGTTCGGGCAATTTCTAATAATGTGGCCCGGTTTTCCACATTTATAACAAACTACATTGGCATAACTTGCTCTGACACTACTTGCTCCGCCATTACTCGTTCCGACACCATTTGTTCCTTTCGTTCTATTAACCCCTGGTCCGTAGACCTCAAACTTCGCCGCGCTATGACCATTCCTTTTACACTTGTTGCAAAATTTGGTGCAGAACCCCGAGTGATACTTTTCACACCTTTGGCATAGCTGCTTCTGATTGTTGTTGTTGTTGCGGTTATTATTGTTGTTGGGATGATTATTGTAGTTGATGTTGTTGTTGTTGTTGTTGTTGTTGTTGTTGGACCGTTTGTTGTAGTTGCGATTGATGTTGCGATTGTTGGGATAATTGTTGCGATTATTGTTGTAATTGCTGTTGTTGTTGTATTGGTGATTCTTATCACCGTTTTCCTCCAACTTTCTTTTGACTTGCTTCACATTGGCCTCTTCAGCAGTCTGTTCTTTAATTCTTTCTTCAATCTGGTTCACTAGTTTGTGAGCCATTCTACATGCCTGTTGTATGGAGGCGGGCTCGTGTGAACTTATATCTTCTTGGATTCTTTTCGGTAATCCTTTCACAAACGCGTCAATCTTCTCTTCCTCATCTTCGAATGCTCCCGGACACAATAGGCACAATTATGTGAATCGTCTTTCGTACGTGGTAATATCAAATCCTTGGGTTCGTAACCCTCTAAGTTCTGTCTTGAGCTTATTGACCTCGGTTCTGGGACGGTACTTCTCGTTCATCAAGTGCTTGAATGCTGACCACGGTAGTGCGTACGCATCGTCTTGTCCCACTTGCTCTAGATAGGTATTCCACCATGTTAACGCAGAACCTGTGAAGGTATGTGTAGCGTACTTCACTTTGTCCTCTTCAGTACACTTACTTATGGCAAACACCGATTCGACCTTCTCGGTCCACCGTTTCAATCCGATCGGTCCTTCGGTTCCATCAAATTCCAAAGGTTTGCAGGCAGTGAATTCTTTGTAGGTGCATCCTACACGATTTCCTGTACTGCTAGATCCAAGGTTATTGTTGGTATGTAGCGCAGCCTGTACTGCGGCTATGTTTGAAGCTAGAAAAGTACGGAATTCCTCTTCATTCATATTCACGGTGTGTCGAGTAGTCGGTACCATTTCCTTCAAAATAGTCAAATGGAACAAGTTAATCATACAGAATATTAAGAGTAGTTAATAGTATTTCGTAGCATAATATGAACTTATTTATAAAAGCTTTTTCTTCATATTAGCGTTTTATAAGTTTAAATTCGGGTAGTACCTACCCGTTAAGTTCATACTTAGTAGCTAATATACAATTCAACTACTACAATTCTATATGAAAAACTGATTATAATAATATTTCGCGTTCAAACTTTTACATAATATTTTACAAACTTACAATACCGCTTATTTTACATATAGCATGAAATATAGCACACAATAAATTTGATACAAGATGGTTGTGAAGATAATTCTAGCTAGCACACAAGTCGTTCAGCAAAGGCAATAAAGACACGTAATTCATACGTCCAGAAACAAGTCATGCATTCTGGTTTTACTAGGATTACTTCCCATCCTTGGTCTTGTGGAACATAACCGTTATGGCTGTTGATAAGACAGCGTGTTGTAACGTTGTCAAACGGACGAGGGTTACGTAATGTCCAACAGTCCCGTAACAATCTAAAAACCTCATTTCTTACCCCAATTACCGACTCCGTCACTTGTGGGAACGTTTTGTTTAATAGTTGTAGCCCGATGTTCTTGTTCTCACTTTGGTGAGAAGCGAACATTACTAATCCGTAAGCATAACATGCTTCTTTATGTTGCATGTTAGCCGCTTTTTCTAAATCACGAAGTCCAATATTCGGATATATTGAGTCAAAATAATTTCTTAACCCATTGCGTAAAATAGCATTTGGGTTCCCCGCAATATATGCATCAAAGTAAACACATCGTAACTTATGGATTTCCCAATGTGATATCTCCCATCTTTCGAACGAAAGCCTTTTATAAACCAAGGCATTCTTAGAATGTTCTTCGAATGTCTTACAAACTGATCTTGCCTTAAATAGTTGTGCCGAAGAATTCTGACCGACTCTAGACAAGATTTCATCAATCATGTCTCCGGGTAGGTCTCTTAAAATATTGGGTTGTCTATCCATTTTGTGTTTTTATACTGTAAAATAGACAAGAGTTAGATTCATAAAAAAAATACTTATTAATACAAGCAATTTTTACATATATCATAAAGCATAAGCACACTATATTACATATATTACACCACACGAATACAACTATCTTATTCCGACTCGCTTGTTTCTTCTTCTTCGGTTTTGATTCGTTTTGCCAAGTTTCTAGGGATATATGATGTTCCCCTAATACGAGCCGTCGTTTTCCACATTGGTTTAGAAAAACCTGGTTCTATTTCCCCTACCGGTTCTATTTCTTCATCCAGTTCCGATTCTTCTTCCGGTTCCGATTCTTCTTCCGGTTCCGACTCTTCTTCTGGTTCCTCTTCGGGAACTTGTGAATCAGTCCACGAATAATTCCAATTTACATTTGACTCTTCATTATTATTAGGTGAGTCAATGTGACTTGTTTTAGAGGTAGACATCTATCACATAATATCAAACGCGTTAAGAGATTAATATATCACATAATATTCACATGTTAAAAATATATAGTTTCCAACAAAATTTGTTAAGCAATCATTTTTCAAGTAAACACGGTCGAAGTCCAGACTCACTAATGCATCCTAACAAACTCGATAAGACACACTAATGCAAAATTCTGGTTCTCTAAGACCAACGCTCGGATACCACCTGAAATGTCCCGTTCTTATTGATTAAAAACGTTCCATATTAATTGATTTCGTTGCGAGGTTTTGACCTCTATATGAGACGTTTTTCAAAGACTACATTCATTTTAAAACAAACCATAACCTTTATTTCATTAATAAAGGTTTAAAAAGCTTTACGTAGATTATCAAATAATGATAATCTAAAATATCCTGTTTACACACGACCATTACATAATGGTTTACAATACAAATATGTTACAACAAAATAAGTTTCTTGAATGCAGTTTTTACACAATATCATACAAGCATGGACTCCAAATCTCGTCCTTATTTAAGTATGCGACAGCGGAAGCTCTTAATAATCACCTGAGAATAAACATGCTTAAAACGTCAACAAAAATGTTGGTGAGTTATAGGTTTAACCTATATATATCAAATCATAATAATAGACCACAAGATTTCATATTTCAATACACATCCCATACGTAGAGATAAAAATCATTCATATGGTGAACACCTGGTAACCGACATTAACAAGATGCATATATAAGAATATCCCCATCATTCCGGGACACCCTTCGGATATGATATAAATTTCGAAGTACTAAAGCATCCGGTACTTTGGATGGGGTTTGTTAGGCCCAATAGATCTATCTTTAGGATTCGCGTCAATTAGGGTGTCTGTTCCCTAATTCTTAGATTACCAGACTTAATAAAAAGGGGCATATTCGATTTCGATAATTCAACCATAGAATGTAGTTTCACGTACTTGTGTCTATTTTGTAAATCATTTATAAAACCTGCATGTATTCTCATCCCAAAAATATTAGATTTTAAAAGTGGGACTATAACTCACTTTCACAGATTTTTACTTCGTCGGGAAGTAAGACTTGGCCACTGGTTGATTCATGAACCTATAACAATATATACATATATATCAAAGTATGTTCAAAATATATTTACAACACTTTTAATATATTTTGATGTTTTAAGTTTATTAAGTCAGCTGTCCTCGTTAGTAACCTACAACTAGTTGTCCACAGTTAGATGTACAGAAATAAATCGATAAATATTATCTTGAATCAATCCACGACCCAGTGTATACGTATCTCAGTATTGATCACAACTCAAACTATATATATTTTGGAATCAATCTCAACCCTGTATAGCTAACTCCAATATTCACATATAGAGTATCTATGGTTGTTCCGAAATATATATAGATGTGTCGACATGATAGGTTGAAACATTGTATACGTGTCTATGGTATCTCAAGATTACATAATATACAATACAAGTTGATTAAGTTATGGTTGGAATAGATTTGTTACCAATTTTCACGTAGCTAAAATGAGAAAAAATATCCAATCTTGTTTTACCCATAACTTCTTCATTTTAAATCCGTTTTGAGTGAATCAAATTGCTATGGTTTTTATATTGAACTCTATTTTATGAATATAAATAGAAAAAGTATAGGTTTATAGTCGGAAAAATAAGTTACAAGTCATTTTTGTAAAGGTAGTCATTTCAGTCGAAAGAACGACGTCTAGATGACCATTTTAGAAAACATACTTCCACTTTGAGTTTAACCATAATTTTTGGATATAGTTTCATGTTCATAATAAAAATCATTTTCTCAGAATATCAACTTTTAAATCAAAGTTTATCATAGTTTTTAATTAACTAACCCAAAACAGCCCGCGGTGTTACTACGACGGCGTAAATCCGGTTTTACGGTGTTTTTCGTGTTTTCAGGTTTTAAATCATTAAGTTAGCATATCATATAGATATAGAACATGTGTTTAGTTGATTTTAAAAGTCAAGTTAGAAAGATTAACTTTTATTTGCGAACAAGTTTAGAATTAACTAAACTATGTTCTAGTGATTACAAGTTTAAACCTTCGAATAAGATAGCTTTATATGTATGAATTGAATGATGTTATGAACATCATTACTACCTTAAGTTCCTTGGATAAACCTACTGGAAAAGAGAAAAATGGATCTAGCTTCAAAGGATCCTTGGATGGCTTGAAAGTTCTTAAAGCAGAATCATGACACGAAAACAATTTCAAGTAAGATTTCCACTCGAAATAAGATTGTTATAGTTATAGAAATTGAATTAAAGTTTGAATATGATTATTACCTTGTATTAGAAAGATAACCTACTGTAAGTAACAAAGGTTTCTTGATCTTGTATGATTACTTGGAATGGATTTAGAAAACTTGGAAGTAAACTTGCAATCTTGGAAGTGTTCTTGATTTTATGAAACTAGAACTTTTGGAATTTATGAAGAACACTTAGAACTTAAAGATAGAACATGAGAGAGATCAATTAGATGAAGAAAATTGAAGAATGAAAGTGTTTGTAGGTGTTTTTGGTCGTTGGTGTATGGATTAGATATAAAGGATATGTAATTTTGTTTTCATGTAAATAAGTCATGAATGATTACTCATATTTTTGTAATTTTATGAGATATTTCATGCTAGTTGCCAAATGATGGTTCCCACATGTGTTAGGTGACTCACATGGGCTGCTAAGAGCTGATCATTGGAGTGTATATACCAATAGTACATACATCTAAAAGCTGTGTATTGTACGAGTACGAATACGGTGCATACGAGTAGAATTGTTGATGAAACTGAACGAGGATGTAATTGTAAGCATTTTTGTTAAGTAGCAGTATTTTGATAAGTGTATTGAAGTCTTTCAAAAGTGTATAAATACATATTAAAACAGTACATGTATATACATTTTAACTGAGTCGTTAAGTCATCGTTAGTCGTTACATGTAAGTGTGGTTTTGAAACCTTTAGGTTAACGATCTTGTTAAATGTTGTTAACCCAATGTTTATAATATCAAATGAGATTTTAAATTATAAAATTATCATGATATTATCATGTATGAATATCTCTTAATATAATATATATACATTAAATGTCTTTACAAAGATAATCGTTACATATATGTCTCGTTTAAAAATCATTAAGTTAGTAGTCTTGTTTTTACATATGTAGTTCATTGTTAATATACTTAATGATATATTTACTTATCATAGTATCATGTTAACTATATATATATCCATATATATGTCATCATATAGTTTTTACAAGTTTTAACGTTCGTGAATCACCGGTCAACTTGGGTGGTCAATTGTCTATATGAAACATATTTCAATTAATCAAGTCTTAACAAGGTTGATTGCTTAACATGTTGGAAACATTTAATCATGTAAATATCAATCTCAATTAATATATATAAACATGAAAAAGTTCGGGTCACTACAATATCCCGCAAATTCCTCCGTAATCTATGAAATCTTTTGATCTCTATATATAGATATCCTATGTAAATAGAATACCACCCGATAGCCGAAAAATCATTTTATATCGAAAATCCTTTATCCAATCGTACGAAATGGAATTTGTCATCAGTTCAAGTCACTCGGATTCCGAAATGGAATCTCACTCAAGCTTTGAAAGCAGTGTGACCGAAATGGATCAACCAATCAGTCATCACCTATTCTAGATGAATTGGGGATGGGTTCGTAGCCTCCTCAATCATTGGAAATAAGAAGAAGGCGATCCTTTCCATCCACCACATTGCCCTCTTGGCGAAGAACCTGAAGCACTTACCGGCGAACCTGTTCCAGACACCATTTTCTCTCTCATTTCCAGGGTATCTCGTCACAATTATATACTACATCAAATTCTAGATTTTATTTATCCACTCGTTCCGACCGACAATCATCCTGGAATAATAGAAGAAGTCAACGAACTTCGTGCTTGGGTAGTAGCTTTGGAGAATATGGTGCAGAGATTACAAACACCAGTAGCAGCACCAGCAGCATAACCAGTACCACCATCATCAATGCCAATAGTTCCATTACCACCTCCAACCACAACCGCGTTGTAAACCTCAACTTCACAATCTGTCCCACGAGCATCAACGTCATACGCACCATAGATACCAAGGAGTACCAACAACAATAACTGACGAAGTATTAATTCATAACTTCATTGGAGAAACATTCCGCGGTGATTATATAATCTCTAAAGTCTTAGAGATTATCTAATCTAGCCCTAACCATAAATCAGTTAAGCGAACCAAAATGATAGAAGGAAGAGTAGAAACCCTGACAAAAATGGTATGTGATTAATAAGTTAAACTTGTTTTACCAACAGCATCAACAGTACCGTCAACGTCACCAGCATCGTCAGTACAGTCAACATCAGAATCAACAACACCTATAACATCACAAACTCCGTCAGTTCAAGAATCACTGTGGACATCATTACGAATCAATAACGTGTATATTGTATCAACAAGTTATGAAGAATTAACTCATTTCCTTTGAAGAAATTATATATATATTTATATATATATATATATATATATATATATATATATATATATATATATATATATATATATATATATATTCTGAAATAAAAAATAAATCTTTCCGTGCTAAGCTATTGTGTGTGAATCTTAACTACTCGGTTAATTCATATTACAAATATGCAATAATGTACGTCCCTCGCCCGCGACTTAACCATCGTTAACTACAATCTCTATCTCAATTCAACAAATTCCAATTCCTAATAAATCAAGTATATATTTGATTTTACACTTCATCATTGATGTAACCGAAACTTTTCAGATAACATCATTCGTACTTTGCGAAGTTCACAAGAAGTTAACGAAAACCAACATCACATCTCAACAAATAACGAAGTATTGATTCATAATTTCAATATTATTGAAGAAATACTTATGTAACCTCTAAAGCCTTCAAGGAAATATTCAATTCTAGTTCCAACCGTAAATCGAATGAGTTTAATTTAGTATTAACTCATTAAAATCTATGTTACATCTGAGGAGAATATATACATATATATTTTCATAAAGACTGTAATAAAATTCTTATGTACAAAATATTAATTGTGAAAATTTTTTAACGGGTAGGTAATACCCGAGAGATATATATAAATTCACAATTAATATGTTACATTCTTCGAATCAGATTAAGCAGATTATCAATTATACTCCCTACTTTCACAATAATATACATTCTTTCATAGAAATCAAAACAACCATACTCATTCAAACCCAATTACATATTCTGATTTTAAAATCTCAGAATTCAATTCGAGATATAACCGGTACCATCACTTTTAGATTCCTACATCTTTCAAAGCTATACTTTGACTTCAAAAGTGTGTTAGAACATCAAATGTATACAAACGATTACAATCTGTGTTCAAACCCTACAAAAATCTCTGAAGACACTTCAAATAATGAGCAATCGAGATGATGATCCAACCACATATTGTAACAACCCGGAAATTTCTGACCAAATTTAAACCTAAAACTCTATATGTTTCCGACACGATAAGCAAAAAACCTTAATGTTGAGTCTAGAAAGTCTGAAATCTATATTTGGATAACTAGTTACCCTTTTGACTACTCCCGACACCTTTAATTGTAACAGAAATATATGTATAGATAATTATATGTGTAAATAATTATAAATAATAAATTAATTATATTAATAAATTGTTATGGGATCAATAAAGGTATTTTTACCCTTTTTCGTTTAAGTTTTAGTACTCCGTACACGTTAAGTGAGATAGAAAATAGATAATTACCGAACCTTTTTGACCAGGTTTCAAACAATTAATGAGTGGAATAATTAAATGTACTTAATCTAAAAATTTGGGATTTTTAGGAACACTTTCATACGTCAACTGTTTAGTAATGAACACGAGATAATACCCGAGCTAAGTGTCGGTAGGATATGTTCAATTAAGTATCACGGGCATGCATTTGATCTATTTACTTTTTGACTTCTTTTATTTCACAAAGTTTTTATGAAATATATATATATATGCATCTACTCTTACATATATTACATATAGATTAAGATATGATCAAAACACCACAACCACCACTCATCATCTTCACATTTCATCTCATCGTCACCACCACCGGATATCATCATCAACCGCCGCCACCTAAAATAAAACACCACCGTCACCTTCATCCCTCATCATCTCACCTCCCTCTCTCACCCGTTCTCTCTCTCCCTCTCTTAAAACATGTAACCAAAGAATCATTTATCACCACCCGTTACCACTTTCCTCCACCGGACCACCCTAGTCGCCACCCTTCTCCACCTTTACTATCGAACTACAAACATCACCGTAGCTTCACCTTCACCACCACCTTCGTGAACCCGTCACCATATCACCACCATCATCTTTGTGTAAACCACCTTTTATTTCCTTGTAAACTTACGATTCAAACCACCTTCATTTTTTTTCATGCGAACCGCTACCATCACCATTCTGTTGTGATTCAATACAGCCACGTATTTTTTTTTTTTACTTTTCGAGTTGATGAAGATTAATAATTGAAGATTTGTAAAAATCATTTACATCTTGATAATTGTCAAGTGGGTCCTGCGATTTGTTAAACCAAGAAGACAAAGACGTTTTTTTTTTTGATACTTTATGGATGATGATTGTGGTGTGGGACAAAGATGCACATGAGGGATGGTTGTCTTTTATAATAAAAAAATTATAAATAAATAAATCTTGCACCCACTTATTAAGATTTACATAAAGATGATAATATTGATGAAGATGGAGAAACTGAATCTTATATAAAAATCGATAGTTATGATTTAACAGATAAAGGAGAAACGGATGGATGGTTTGGTGTTGTGTTGATGAACGATAGGTCTAGAGTTCGAATCCCTGCTCCTACAGTTGTTTGTTTTTCTTTTTCATCAAATAACATTAGTCAGGCTAAGTGTTGGGCCGAGATTGGGCTTTCTAGTGGCTTAGATAATTTGTGTGGTGGACCGTAATTATTCTTGCTAACGGGACGAATTTTACTTAGTTGATTGGGCCGAAAGTTTTTAGTTGCAGCCCACTGGCCCATCGTTACAAGGGTTAGATACAATATAGTTGAAATGTTAATCTGAAAAGCAGGATAGACGGATGGTTAAGGGTGTTGTGTGTTAACCGAGAGGTCTCGAGTTCGAGTCTTGCAACAGCCGTTTTTTTTTTAGAAATTGATTCATGAGGTAGTTTACTCTTATTTATTATTATCATTAAGAAAATAGGTATTATTATTATCATTATTAATTAAAATGACCATTTTACTTAAAATTAACATTATTAGTAAAATTATATTTTATTTTTAATATTATTATTATTATTATTATTATTATTATTATTATCATTATTTTTATCGTTATTATTATCATTATTATTAGTAAAAAATATTATTTTTATCATGACTACTACTAAAAGAATCATTATTTTGAAATTATCATTTTCGTTGAAAATTACATTTCTATTAAAATTTTTAGTATTACCAAAGGTATCATTATTATTAGAAATTTTCTTTATTTAAAACTATTTTTTTTATCTAAAATTATATTATCATTATTATCATATTATTATAATAAATAAATATTTTGTAAATAAGAATATACTTATGCATATATTTTGTTCGATTACGATTATGTGGTTTAATCGATATACAAATAATATAGGTTCGTGAATCCGAGGCCAACCCTATACCTGTTCAATGATGTTATATGTATTTTTGCTACAAAATACAGTATGGTGAGTATATAGTTCCCTTTTAAACTCTAAATATTTTTGGGCTGAGAATACATGCGCTGTTTTTATAAATGATTTACGTTATGGACACAAGTAACTGAAAAATATATTCTACGTTGAGTTGTACCACTGGCATACTTCCCTGTAGCTTGGTAACTATTATTTACAGCGGTATTGTAAACGCGAATCCTGTTGATAGATCTATCGGGCCTGACAACCCCAATCGGACTGGACGACCAGTATTCAACGGTTGCACAGTACTTCGTTTCGTGACTACACTTGGTACAGTGTAGTAAGATTTCATAATAAAGGGAATATGCGACGTGATTAAATGTTAAGTATGGTTACCAAGTGCTCAACCACTTAGAATATTTTTATTAAATGTTTATATATGAAATCTTGTGGTCCATAGTTATAACACTGCTAGCATCAAACCTATATATCTCACCAACTTTATGTTGACATTTTAAAGCATGTTATTCTCAGGTACGAATTAAGTCTTCCGCTGTACATTAGCTCATGTTAAAGATATTACTTGGAGTCGATCATCGCAATGGAATCAGATGTTGTTGATTCCGTCCAGGGGGATAAGGACGGGTTATGACATTTGGTATCAGAGCGTTGGTCTTAGTGAACCAGGTCTTGCATTAGTGTGTCTGACTAGTAGTTGTTAGGATACATTAGTGAGTCTGGACTTTGACCGTGTCTACATATTAAAAGTTTTGCTTATCATATCTCGTCGGAAATCATCTGCTCATCATCCTTAGGAAATTACCTGCTTATCATTCTTTAGTCTAGACACGTCTTACTGCATTTAGTGCATCGATAGTGTATAGACAAAAATTCATATCTTAGCGCATCTGTAGACTTGCTTGTCATATGCCGTAAGTTCCTCGGTAGGCTACGAAATCTTTAGTATTATAGATATTCTATGAAGTTAGAATATCATCCTATATTCGAAAATCATTTCAAATCAAAGATCCTTTTCAAATTGCCTTCTTGGCAATGAACCTGAAAGCACTTACCGGCGAACCTGTTCGAGAAATCATTTACCCTCTCATTTCTAGAGTATCCCGTCACGATTATATATAATCCTATATTTCGAATTGTACTCAACCGCTCGTCTCAACCGTCAATCATTCCGTAGTACTAGAAGAAGTTAACAAACTACGCGCTCGTGTGACGACTTCGGAGGACCTGGTGCGAATGTTACGAATACCAGCACCAGCACCAGCAGCATAATCAGTACCACCATTATCGACGTCGACAGTACCCTTATTATCCCTAAACCATAACCGCGCCGTAACTCTCAACATCACAACCTGTACCTCGAATATCAACATTTCACGCCTCAATATTACCATCTGTATTTTGAGTATGATCTTCGTTCTACATATCGTTCTATATCAATTAATTTCGTTCTACGTATTGTTCTACCTCATTTACCTTCGCTCGACATGGCAATTATGTAATCTCTAATGTTTTAGAGATTATGTAATCTAGTATCAACGATAAATCAAATGAGTTTAATATCTTATTGACTCATTAAATTCATAATTACATCCGAAGAAAATATATATGCAAGTATATTTTCATAAAGATTGTAATTAAAATCCTTTTAGTACAAACTGTTAATGAGGAAAATATTTTAACGGGTGGGTAGTACCCGAGGAATATTTAGAATTCACATTAATAAGTTACATTGTACACTCCTCGAATCTGATTCAACGATCATTTACTATCCTACTTACAATCACCGATATACGTATCCGTTCACCTCAGATTTACCATTTCCATTCAAATTTCATATTTGGATTTTTACCTATCCGAATCCAACAAGTGGCATACAGAAGAAACATGGGACAAATTAAAAATTGTTAGAAACACACGAATTAACTAATTAAAAATCTGTTAAGGATTCCACGCTAACTGTTCCGGCTAACTGTTCCCAGCTAACTGATTACATTTTATCGCAATTTACATTATCGCAATTTACATTATCACAATTTACATTTTTGCAATTTTATTCATCGTCATTTTTATTCTGTTATTTATATTTACGCACTTTAAATAACGGGACACGTATACAAGGTTTCGATTTATCATATCGACCCATCTATATATATATTTCGGAACAACCGTAGACACTCTATATGTGAAGGTGGGAGTTGGCTATACAGGGTTGGAGTTGATTCCAAAATATATATATGGTTTGAGTTGTGATCGACACTGAGACCGGTACACGGGTCACGATACGTATTAATTTATTCGAATATTATATATTTAATTTATATATGAATTTATTGGACCATTGGACAATCGGATTATTAGACTGCTAACTTTGGACAATTAAAATGAATTAAAATGTTATTTATAACATATGAAACTAAACAATTCTTCAAGTTTGCCACTTGATTTCATCCTAAACCTCATTTGTACCTCGACAATTACAATTCGCATTCAAACCTCTCATAATTCTTGAAAACATTTCGATTGAGAGAATGAACCAACCGCACCTCATATCTGGAAGAAAAGATTCTTGCATATAGTTATGCACTCGAAAACTCTCGGAGACTGAATCAACGTTTAACACGCAGCAGTGTTAATTTCTTTAGTGTTATTATTACCCAAAATAACTTTGTAATCCCTTTCCAAATTAGCCAATTTTGTCACAGCTCCAGCAAGTTAACTTCGATTTTTCAGTAAGACCAGTCTTATTATAACCTCGATATATACACCTTGTCCTTGCGCCGTCGTTATCGGAAAACCTTTTTACTACCATAAGAGTTTAATCAACTAAAAACACAATTCGCCCGAAAACACCTCGGATTGATAACCGACGATTCAGATAAGGCTGCATTAAATGCAGAGGAAACAGTAAAATTGTAGATGGCCTAAATGGCCAAAAGTTTAATGATAAAGCAGGGAGTGTTAGGAACGTTCGATAGAAAATTTGGTACTGAAAAATGGATTGAGCTAACCGTCAAGGAAACAAAGAACAAATACAAGGACTGAACCTGCCCTCAAAGAATCCAAATGATTCAGTACCAGCTGAAACCGTTAGTAAGAACCCTACCCCTTATTCTAGACCTTCTCAAAAGATATTCTTCATCATCATCTTATCTTAGATATTATAAGATATCTTCATATCTTCCGTTATACATATTCTCCATATTTCAGGAGATATTCTCACAACTATTCCTATCGGCGATCATGTATTTTTTCGTAATATCTGCGGTATAAAATAAAAGAAACTGTGTTAGTTTCTAAATTCTGAAACCTTTGAAATTGAAATATGAATGTTTTGAAGTAATGTTGGGAACTGATGCATGAATTAGTATAATATAATGAAACTTGATCAACTTCATTATATTACAGTAAGTCATGTTAAGTTTCTAATGGAATGTGATGATTCACAGTACCGTCATCATGTGCCATGTTACACGGCTCTTACATTCTATTCAATCTCCAAACGTATTAGGAACATATCATCTTGATAGTTCTATTTTTCCAGGGTATTTTGGTAAATTAACGAATCAAAATCTTTACCAATACCATTTCTTTCTTAGAACATTAGCTATGTTCATTCCAAATCTCATACCTACGAATTCCGGACCATTGTTCGCTTGATTCGAGGACAGGAAGAGGAAACGAAGGAGTAGATTTATAGTAAAGTATCCGATAGAAAAATCGAAACAGATTGCTGCAGTAAATCAAGAAGATCCTAATCGCCGAAAAACCAAATCTTATTATGTAAGATTTTCTTTAAATTCCTTAAATCCCGAAAATCAATCCTAACCACGTCATCGGTTGAAATGAATATACTTATTTACTCATTTCACTCTTTTGTGATAACTTCACTCGTACGCTTCACATGATCGAATCGTTCTATCTATATCTATCAATTATGATAAAACTCCATTATTACCTCATATTCGTCATGAAAACATTCTTATCGCTATCCAAGACAACCTCTATCAAATTTCGGGGACGAAATTTCTTTAACGGGTGGGTACTGTAACAACCCGGAAATTTCTGACCAAATTTAAACCTAAAACTCTATATGTTTCCGACACGATAAGCAAAAAACCTTAATGTTGAGTCTAGAAAGTCTGAAATCTATATTTGGATAACTAGTTACCCTTTTGACTACCCCCGACACCTTTAATTGTAACAGAAATATATGTATAGATAATTATATGTGTAAATAATTATAAATAATAAATTAATTATATTAATAAATTGTTATGGGATCAATAAAGGTATTTTTAACCTTTTTCGTTTAAGTTTTAGTACTCCGTACACGTTAAGTGAGATAGAAAATAGATAATTACCGAACCTTTTTGACCAGGTTTCAAACAATTAATGAGTGGAATAATTAAATGTACTTAATCTAAAAATTTGGGATTTTTAGGAACACTTTCATACGTCAACTGTTTAGTAATGAACACGAGATAATACCCGAGCTAAGTGTCGGTAGGATATGTTCAATTAAGTATCACGGGCATGCATTTGATCTATTTACTTTTTGACTTCTTTTATTTCACAAAGTTTTTATGAAATATATATATATATGCATCTACTCTTACATATATTACATATAGATTAAGATATGATCAAAACACCACAACCACCACTCATCATCTTCACATTTCATCTCATCGTCACCACCACCGGATATCATCATCAACCGCCGCCACCTAAAATCAAACACCACCGTCACCTTCATCCCTCATCATCTCACCTCCCTCTCTCACCCGTTCTCTCTCTCCCTCTCTTAAAACATGTAACCAAAGAATCATTTATCACCACCCGTTACCACTTTCCTCCATCGGACCACCCTAGTCGCCACCCTTCTCCACCTTTACTATCGAACTACAAACATCACCGTAGCTTCACCTTCACCACCACCTTCGTGAACCCGTCACCATATCACCACCATCATCTTTGTGTAAACCACCTTTTATTTCCTTGTAAACTTACGATTCAAACCACCTTCATTTTTTTTTTCATGTGAACCGCTACCATCACCATTCTGTTGTGATTCAATACAGCCACGTATTTTTTTTTTTACTTTTCGGGTTGATGAAGATTAATAATTGAAGATTTGTAAAAATCATTTACATCTTGATAATTGTCAAGTGGGTCATGCGATTTGTTAAACCAAGAAGATAAAGACGTTTTTTTTTTTTGATACTTTATGGATGATGATTGTGGTGTGGGACAAAGATGCACATGAGGGATGGTTGTCTTTTATAATAAAAAAAATTATAAATAAATAAATCTTGCACCCACTTATTAAGATTTACATAAAGATGATAATATTGATGAAGATGGAGAAACTGAATCTTATATAAAAATTGATAGTTATGATTTAACAGATAAAGGAGAAACGGATGGATGGTTTGGTGTTGTGTTGATGAACGATAGGTCTAGAGTTCGAATCCCTGCTCCTACAGTTGTTTGTTTTTCTTTTTCATCAAATAACATTAGTCAGGCTAAGTGTTGGGTCGAGATTGGGCTTTCTAGTGGCTTAGATAATTTGTGTGGTGGACCGTAATTATTCTTGCTAACGGGACGAATTTTACTTAGTTGATTGGGCCGAAAGTTTTTAGTTGCAGCCCACTGGCCCATCGTTACAAGGGTTAGATACAATATAGTTGAAATGTTAATCTGAAAAGCAGGATAGACGGATGGTTAAGGGTGTTGTGTGTTAACCGAGAGGTCTCGAGTTCGAGTCTTGCAACAACCGTTTTTTTTAGAAATTGATTCATGAGGTAGTTTACTCTTATTTATTATTATCATTAAGAAAATAGGTATTATTATTATCATTATTAATTAAAATGACCATTTTACTTAAAATTAACATTATTAGTAAAATTATATTATATTTTTAATATTATTATTATTATTATTATTATTATTATTATTATTATTATTATTATTATTATCATTATTTTTATCGTTATTATTATCATTATTATTAGTAAAAAATATTATTTTTATCATGACTACTACTAAAAGAATCATTATTTTGAAATTATCATTTTCGTCGAAAATTACATTTCTATTAAAATTATTAGTATTACCAAAGGTATCATTATTATTAGAAATTTTCTTTATTTAAAACTATTTTTTTTTATCTAAAATTATATTATCATTATTATCATATTATTATAATAAATAAATATTTTGTAAATAAGAATATACTTATGCATATATTTTGTTCGATTACGATTATGTGGTTTAATCGATATACAAATAATATAGGTTCGTGAATCCGAGGCCAACCCTATACCTGTTCAATGATGTTATATGTATTTTTGCTACAAAATACAGTATGGTGAGTATATAGTTCCCTTTTAAACTCTAAATATTTTTGGGCTGAGAATACATGCGCTGTTTTTATAAATGATTTACGTTATGGACACAAGTAACTGAAAAATATATTCTACGTTGAGTTGTACCACTGGCATACTTCCCTGTAGCTTGGTAACTATTATTTACAGCGGTATTGTAAACGCGAATCCTGTTGATAGATCTATCGGGCCTGACAACCCCAATCGGACTGGACGACCAGTATTCAACGGTTGCACAGTACTTCGTTTCGTGACTACACTTGGTACAGTGTAGTAAGATTTCATAATAAAGGGAATATGCGACGTGATTAAATGTTAAGTATGGTTACCAAGTGCTCAACCACTTAGAATATTTTTATTAAATGTTTATATATGAAATCTTGTGGTCCATAGTTATAACACTGCTAGCATCAAACCTATATATCTCACCAACTTTATGTTGACATTTTAAAGCATGTTATTCTCAGGTACGAATTAAGTCTTCCGCTGTACATTAGCTCATGTTAAAGATATTACTTGGAGTCGATCATCGCAATGGAATTAGATGTTGTTGATTCCGTCCAGGGGGATAAGGACGGGTTATGACACATATTACCCACAGTTATGTACTTAAAAATCTCTCAAAACCAAAGTCATAATTCAACACATATCTGTGTCAGATCTTTTGGCATTTATTAGCAAAAATAACCTTGCAATTCCTTTGCAAAGTGGCAAATTATATCACAGCTCCAGCAAGACAACTTCGATTTTTTCATTCGGAGTAGTCTTATCATAATTTTGATATATGTGATTACCCTTTTGTTACCGAAGAACCTTTCATATTCCACCACATTAGCAATAAACTTACCAACAACTTCACTGATCTTGGACATTTCGAAGAATCTTTATATTTATCGAAACCTCATCATTTACTCATCTGCCTCTTGTAACGAGAATTGCCATACGAATCATTGGGAATTAGCAATCAGTATTTTGAAATCTCACAGCATGTTGACGCCAATAGTTATACATAACGTCTATTTCCAAGGCTTACATACTTCGAATGTGAAGTTTCTGAAAAACACTCTGAACCGCGAACTAGTTCTCGAAATGCTGATGAAGCAACAAAAACTGTAAACGACCTTAGCAGTAAAAAGTTTGATGATAAAGATTAGTGTATTAACAAAGCTCGGAAATAGAGAAGTTTTGGAACTGGAAAACGGATTGAGCAAAGTATGAAGGAGGCTGTGGACAAATCACAAAGACTGAACCTGCCTTCAAAGAATCCAAATGATTCAGTGTCTGCTAAAGTCATTAACGAATACCTTGCTCCTAACACTAAACCCTTACAGACAATATTCTTCATCATCCTCTGATATTAGAAATTCTAAGATATCATCGTATCTTTCATTATAAATATCCTCTATATTTCTGAAGATATTTCCATAACTATTCTTATCTGGAATCATTTATCTCTTTGCGCTATCTGTATTACATCAAAAAGGAAACTGTTTAGTTTCTATACTCTGTAAACCTTTGAGTTTAAAATATGAATGTTTTTGAAGTAGTGTTGGAAACTGAAGCATGAGTTAGTATAATATAATGACACTTGATCAACGTGATTATATTACAGTAATTCATGCTGAGTTTCTAAATGGAACGTGATGATTCACAGATCATAACATCATCATGTTCCATGTTATACGAATCTTGTATTCTATTTAACCTCTAAAATATCAAGAAAATATTTCTTGATGATTCGGCCTTTTCCAAGGTATTCTAGTAATTTGACGAGTCAAGACCGTGCCATCACAATTTCCTTCCTAGAACATTAACAATGTTCATTCCGAAATTCATATCTGTGAATTCTGGACCGTTACAAACGGTGCTTAATCGCAAGAAGAAGAAACGAAAGGACAAAACTCTGAAATAGAAATTAGGGTATAAATTGCAGCAAATAAAAGAGAGCATTAACTGTGGATGACAATGATTATAGAAGATATAAACAGAGACTTTGAAATATAAGGGAAGATATAAAGCCCAACGACAAACCAAAAATTATAAACCATATATATCGATGCATATAGCAATATAAAGACACGGGAGAACTAGAAACAATATAAACCCAAGAGTATAGTAGAAGTAAAAAGATTCTTCCGGCGGTAGATGAAAAAGAAGAATGACCGATATGAAAGTTATAAGTATATCGAGAATCAGAATTGGATGGAGCATATTGATGAATACTTTAAAATATGAGTTGAGGGGGAAAGAATAGAAGGTGATGAAACATGACTAGGAACTTAGAAATCAACAGATTTAACTCACACAATGACGGAATAAGTGATTCAAACCCTCTAGTGAATAGGTTAAGCTTTTTGGGATTAATTTAGTCATACCACAACTAAATCAAGTGTGATTAGATCAACACCTAGAGCTATTATTCACCACCTGGGTGATTTGGGTTAAGAGAGAATCGGAGGAGCTCACCAGATTTGAGTGTGTGTAACAAATGAGAGGCTTAACCTAAAGTGAAGAACATAAGACTTTATATACCCCTGCTGTTGACTCACTCGTACGATTCATCCATCACACATACGAGTTAGCTTCATCAGCCGTACGGGTGATCACTCACTCGTGTCTTCTCATTTAGGTTGTAATTGTGACTTAACTCAGCATCAACCGTGCGTATGAGCCTGTCAGCCGTACGAGTGAGGCTTCACTCGAACATCTGACTAAGTCTAACATAGTCAAACATCCAAATCTCATTCCTGCAGTTGCTGTAACCACATACAAACACAGATAGGACAATAACGAACGATCATGGTGGCCTATAAACTGTTGTACCTGCAATGGACGTGGGTAGATGTCTAGGGACTTGCATAAAATGCATCAACAGAAGGTGTGAGTTGTAAGAAAACGAAGGAGGTGAATTTATAAGAAAATCTCCGACAGAACAATTAAAATGGACGATCGCATTTAAAGCGAATCCTAATTCCTTTTGTTACCGGAGAATCAAATCTTATTACAAAGATTTTTTTTAAATCCCTTGAAATCTGGAAATCAATCATATCTACGTCAAATGATAAGATGAATCTACACTTACTCATTTCACTCTTCTATGTTAGCTTCATTCGTACTCTACATATAAATGGATTGTTTATCCAAATTATTTGCTGATGATAAAACTCTAATTTTCAGCCTGTATGCATCATGAAAACATACTTATTATCATTCACGACCTTTTCACTCAAATTTCGGGACGAAATTTCTTTAACGGGTAGCTACTGTGACAACCCGGAAATTTACAACCCAATTTAAACTTTATCTTTATATTATTCCGACACGATAAGCAAAGTTTGTTAAGTTAAATCTCAAGAATTTTAAATTGTGTTCATACATTCATTATAACCTCGACCAAATTCTGACGATTCACGAACCATTATATATAAATAAATATGTATATATATGTATATATATATATATATTATAACTTGAGAATATTAATAAAGTATTAAACGTATAATACTTTACATGAATGTATTTGTTTCAATATGTTTATCAATGAAATTAGAAGATAATATCAAATGATTGATTTATCAGATACATTATGATATGATTACGGGTCTATGTTATGAGGTCCACTATGATTTAAGAAATCTATTCTTTTTGACAACATTCGGAAAATGGTAAAGTGATTTATAAGTAAGAACGTGAAGTGTAAATAACTTAGATGTTGGATATCGACAAGTTAAGTAACTCGATATTTTTCATTAAGATGATTTCATACGTTTATTTAACCTTTGAGCTTTATCCCATGCTTCACCAACAAACTGTAATTTAAAAACTTGAAACCTATTATGAATATATATGATTCTACTTTTCTAAAACATTTTATGATATAACGATTTCCATTATTTTAACCTTTAAACAAAATGATTCTTAAAAATATATTTGGTTTTGGAAAACAAAATTATTATATTTATTTGATTTAGTTTCAAACGTACAAAAACGTTTTCAGTTTAAAAAGAACTTTATTATTAAAACGTATATAACTTTTATAAATATCTAGAACCACTTTTGACAACTCATTACTTAACCAGTATGATAAAGATAACGATATTTATATTTTATTTTATTAAATATATATAACGATTTAAATTAATATTATATATATTTATACGCGTATTATACGTACATAGTTTTATACTTTTACTATACTTAAACTTTACCTTTACTTTATTTTTACTTTACTTTAACTTTAATAATTCACTTTAATAATTCATACTTTAATAATTCACTTTAATAATTCATACTTTAATAATTCACTTTAATAATTCATACTTTAATAATTCACTTTAATAATTCATACTTTAATAATTCACTTTAATAATTCATACTTTAATAATTCACTTTAATAATTCAAAAATTTATTATAAATAGAATTCAATAGGTTTCATTATTTCATAGAAACTTGAAAATATTTTTCTCTAAACTCTCTCAATCGATTTACATATATATATTTACTCCGTATTATTTCAAGATATTATTAGTATACATAAAATATTACGTCAGAGTGCTGTCCGAGTGATTTCGAAATTGTTTTTCGAGTGGGATTGGATTAAGGAAATTATGGGTTATAGCTATGGAGGTGATTGGGTATGGTTCATGGGTATGCTCGTGAGGTCAGTATAGTGTTTATCATCTCCGTTGCGTCTACGTACCTTTCCTGCAATATTGGATCTCAATATTGATACGTGAGTACTCATAATTTAACTTTTACATACTAATAGTGTATCCCTGACTAGTGCTCGAGTATATAGGATTATGCATGTTTGTACTTTCGATATTGCCTTTAGTTAGGTTATGTTGAATCCTGAATTAGTTATATATGCGACTGAGATAAGGTATAAGATATACATGTCGTTGGAAAGCTAGCGAAAAATTAAGAACTTTTCATTTAGATATCGAATGATTTCGATGAACGGATTTGAAGTTATAGTCCATCGAATTTTTGTATTATTATTAAAAATGATTATTATTATCGTCGTTATTATCGTCATTCTAGTTTTATCTTATTATTATTATTATTATCTTTATCAATAAAAGGATTTATCATTAAAAATTGTTATTTTTTTATTATTACTATCGTTATTATCGTTAAAGTTATAATTAGTATTATTATTATTATCCAATTATTATTACTATTATTATTATTATTATTATTATTGGTATTATTATTATTATTATTATCATTAATAATATATATATCATTATTTAAAAATAGTTATTGTTATTGTTATTATTATTATTACTATATTATCATTAAGATAATTATTAGTATTATCGCTAATAATGTTATTGTAACTATCATTATTAATATTAGTGTAATTAAAACAAATATTTGTAACACCTAATTATTTTGATTACTATTATTATCATTATTACGAACACGATATAAAAGACGATTAAAAGCTATTAAACGAAACGATTAGGAAATAATGGGTAAGAGTATCATGATGAAATTAAATTATTATAAGATATTGATTTAGATAAAATTATCGTTCTTATTATTTTTATCATTACTATTATTATTAAAATTATCGTTAGTATTAAAACTATCATTTTAACAAAAATTATCATTTTAATAGAAATGTCATTGTTACTATAAAATATCATTATTATTATTATTTTAAATAGAATTATTATTTTAAAGATAATATTAAAAATTATCGTAAATATTAAAGTTATCATAATTAGAATTATCGTTTTATCATAATGTCATCTTAGTAATTATAAATACTGATATTTTTATAATAATAATTATTATTACAAAATAATACAACTTTTACTTACTATCATTATAGATATTATTTTATCAAATAAATATTTGATACAAACATATTTTACTACGTGTAATAACTTACTTTAATAATACCTATCATATTATCTTTATAATATTAAATGAACCCTATAAATTTTATTACTTAATATATATAAAAGTATATTTTATTATATAAATATAATATAAAATTTTATTTATTAATAAATAAATTATATTATTTACTCTAATAAATCTTTTAAAAATATTTAAAAATATAAAATGACGATATTTAAACTATATATTAATAATGTATAGATTTTTGGAAATTATTTTGAGTCAAATTTACTTTTGTTGACTTTTGCATATTAGTCTCGAGCATTAGGATTGTGGTACACTATGACTTGACCTAATTTGTTAGACAAATATTGACCAACACATAAATATATATAATTAATTTAGGTTCGTGAATCCGAGGCCAACCTTGCACTTGTTCAATGACGTTATATGTATTTTTACTACGAAATACAGTATGGTGAGTTTCATTTTATCCCTTTTACTCTTTATATTTTTGGGCTGAGAATACATGCAAATGCTTTATTAACTGTTTTACAATATTTATATGTTTGTTTCATTTGCCTTTTTACCCTTTATATTTTTGGGCTGAGAATACATGCGCAATTTTTATAAATGTTTGACGAAATAGACACAAGTAATTGAAACTACATTCTATGATTGAATTATCGAAATCGAATATGCCCCTTTTTATTAAAGTCTGGTAATCTAAGAATTAGGGAACAGACACCCTAATTGACGCGAATCCTAAAGATAGATCTATTGGGCCTAACAAACCCCATCCAAAGTACCGGATGCTTTAGTACTTCGAAATTTATATCATGTCCGAAGGAGGATCCCGGAATGATAGGGCATATTCTTATATGTATCTAGTTAATGTCGGTTACCAGGTGTTCACCATATGAATGATTATTTTTGTCTCTATGCATGGGACGTATATTTATGAGAACTGGAAATGAAATTCTTGTGGTCTATTAAAATGATGGAAATAAATGATTATGATAAACTAATGAACTCACCAACCTTTTGGTTGACACTTTAAAGCATGTTTATTCTTAGGTGTTAAAGAAATCTTCCGCTGTGCATTTGCTCATTTTAAAGATATTACTTGGAGTCTTTCATAGCATATTTCGAAGAACGTTGCATTCAAGTCATTGAATTCATCAAAGATTATTATTAAATCAATTTATAGTTGGATAGTGGATATTATGAAATGGTATGCATGCCTGTCAATTTTCGATGTAAAAAAGTTTTTCTTTTAAAAACGAATGCAATGTTTGTAAAATGTATCATATAGAGGTCAAATACCTCGCAATGTAATCAACTATTGTGAATCGTTTATAATGTATATGAACGGGTCCTTTCAATATCACATTGGGAAATCCATAAGTTACGATGTGTTTACTTTGACGCATATATTACGGGGAACCCAAATGCTAGTTTACGCAACGGGTTAAGAAATTATTTTGACTCAATATATCCGAATATAGGACTTCGTGATTTAGAAAAAGTGGCTAACATGCAACATAAAGAAGCATGTTATGCTTACGGGTTAGTAATGTTCGCTTCTCACCAAAGTGAGAACAAGAACATCGGGCTACAACTATTAAACAAAACGTTCCCACAAGTGACGGAGTCGGTAATTGGGGTAAGAAATGAGGTTTTTAGATTGTTACAGGACTGTTGGACATTACATAACCCTCGTCCCTTTGACGACGTTACAACACGCTGTCTTATCAACGGCCATAACGGTTATGTTCCACAAGACCAAGGATGGGAAGTAGTCCTAGTAAAACCAGAATGCATGACTTGTTTCTGGACGTATGAATTACGTGTCTTTATTACCTTTGCTGAATGATTTGTGTACTAGCTAGAATTATCTTCGCAACTATCTTGTATCAAAGTTATTGTGTGCTATATTTCATGCTATATGTAAAATAAGCAGTATTGTAAGTTTGTAAAATATTGTGTAAAAGTTTGAACGCGAAATATTATTATAATCAGTTTTTCATATAGAATTGTAGTAGTTGAATTGTATATTAGCTACTAAGTATGAACTTAATGGGTAGGTACTACCCGAATTTAAACTTATAAAACGCTAATATGAAGAAAAAGCTTTTATAAATGAGTTCATATTATGCTACGAGATACTATTGACTACTCTTAATATTCTGTATGATTAACTTGTTTCATTTGACTATTTGAAGGAAATGGCACCGACTACTCGACACACCTTGAATATGAGCGAAGAGGAATTTCGTGCCTTTCTTGCTTCAAACATAGCCGCAGTACAGGCTGCGCTACATACCAACAATAACCTTGGATCTAGCAGTAAAGGAAATCGTGTAGGATGCACCTACAAAGAATTCACTGCCTGCAAACCTTTGGAATTTGATGGAACCGAAGGACCGATCGGATTGAAACGGTGGACCGAGAAGGTCGAATCAGTGTTTGCTATAAGTAAGTGTACTGAAGAGGACAAAGTGAAGTACGCTACGCATACCTTCACGTTCTGCGTTAACATGGTGGAATACCTATCTAGAGCAAGTGGGACAAGATGATGCTTACGCACTACCATGGTCAGCATTCAAGCACTTGATGAACGAGAAGTACCGTCCCAGAACCGAGGTCAATAAGCTCAAGACAGAAATTAGAGGGTTATGAACCCAAGGATTTGATATTACCATGTATGAAAGACAATTCACAGAATTGTGCCTATTGTGTCCGGGAGCGTTCGAAGATGAGGAAGAGAAGATCGACGCGTTTGTGAAAGGATTACCGGAAAGAATCCAAGAAGATATAAGTTCACACGAGCCCGCTTCCATACAACAGGCATGTAGAATGGCTCACAAACTAGTGAACCAGATTGAGGAAAGAATTAAAGAACATGCGGCTGAAGAGGCCAATGTGAAGCAAGTCAAAAGAAAGTGGGAGGAAAACGGTGATAAGAATCATCAATACAACAACAGCAATTACAACAATAATCGCAACAACTATTCCAACAATCGCAACATCAATCGCAACTACAACAAATGGCCCAACAACAACAACAACAACAACAACAGCAACAACAACAACAACAACAACAACAACAACAACAATAATCATCCCAACAACAATAACAACCGCAGCAACAACAATAATCAGAAGCAGCTATGCCAAAGGTGTGAAAAGTATCACTCGGGGTTCTGCACCAAATTTTGCAACAAGTATAAAAGAAATGGTCATAGTGCGGCGAAGTGTGAGGTCTACGGACCAAGGGTTAACAGAACGAAAGGAACAAATGGTGTCGGACCGAGTAATGGTGGAGCAAGTAGTGTTGGAGCAAGTTATGCCAATGTAGTTTGTTATAAATGTGGAAAACCGGGCCACATTATTAAAAATTGCCCGAACCTGGAGAACACGAATGGACAAGGCCGCGAAAGAGTTTTCAATATTAATGCGGCAGAGGCACAGGAAGACCAGGAGCTTGTTATGGGTACGTTTCTTATTGACAATAAATCTGCTTACGTTTTATTTGATTCGGGTGCAGATAGAAGCTATATGAGTAGAGATTTTTATGCTAAATTAAGTTGTCCATTGACGCCGTTGGATAGTAAATTTTTACTCGAATTAGCAAACGGTAAATTAATTTTAGCAGATTATATATGCCAGAATCGAGAAATTAAACTGGGTAGCGAAATATTTAAGATTGATTTGATACCAGTAGAGTTAGAGGTTTTGATGTAATAGTTGGCATGGACTGGCTGAAGAAGGTGAAAGTAGAGATCGTATGTTATAAAAATGCAATTCGCATTGTACGAGAAGAAGGAGAACCCTTAATGATGTACGGAGAAAAGGGCAACACGAAGCTACATCTTATTAGTAATTTGAAGGCACAAAAATTAATAAGAAAAGGTTGCTATGCTGTTCTAGCATACGTCGAGAAAGTACAAACTGAAGAAAAGAGCATCAATGATGTTCCCGTCGCAAAAGAATTTCCCGATGTATTTTCGAAAGAATTACCGGGATTACCCCCACATCGATCCGTTGAATTTCAAATAGATCTTGTACTAGGAGCTGCACCAATAGCTCGTGCTCCTTACAGACTCGCACCCACCGAGATGAAAGAACTGTAAAGCCAATTACAAGAACTTTTAGAGCGTGGTTTCATTCGACCAAGCACATCACCGTGGGGAGCTCCTGTTTTGTTTGTCAAGAAAAAAGATGGTACATTCAAGTTGTGTATCGACTACCGAGAGTTGAACAAACTTACCATCAAGAACCGCTACCCACTACCGAGAATCGACGACTTATTTGATCAAATACAAGGATCGTCTGTTTATTCAAAGATTGACTTACGTTCCGGGTATCATTAAATGCGGGTGAAAGAAGATGATATTCCAAATACTACTTTCAGAACACATTACGGTCATTACGAGTTTATGGTCATGCCATTTGGTTTAACTAATGCACTAGCTGTGTTCATGGACCTTATGAACCGAGTGTGTGGACCATACCTTGACAAGTTTGTCATTGTTTTCATTGATGACATACTTATTTACTTAAAGAATGACCAAGAACACGGTGAACATTTGAGAAAGGTGTTAGAAGTATTGAGGAAGGAAGAATTGTACGCTAAGTTTTCAAAGTGTGCATTTTTGTTGGAAGAAGTTCAATTCCTCGGTCACATAGTGAACAAAGAAGGTATTAAGGTGGATCCGGTAAAGATAGAAACTGTTGAAAAGTGGGAAACCCCGAAAACTCCGAAACACATACGCCAGTTTTTAGGACTAGCTGGTTACTACAGAAGGTTCATCCAAGATTTTTCCAGAATAGCAAAACCCTTGACTGCATTAACACATAAAGGGAAGAAATTTGAATGGAAAGATGAACAAGAGAAAGCGTTTCAATTGTTAAAGAAAAAGTTAACTACGGCACCTATATTGTCATTGCCTGAAGGGAATGATGATTTTGTGATTTATTGTGACGCATCAAAGCAAGGTCTCGGTTGTGTATTAATGCAACGAATGAAGGTGATTGCTTATACGTCTAGACAATTGAAGATTCACGAACATAATTATACGACGCATGATTTGGAATTAGGCGCGGTTGTTTTTGCATTAAAGACTTGGAGGCACTACTTATATGGGGTCAAAAGTATTATATATACCGACCACAAAAGTCTTCAACACATATTTAATCAGAAACAACTGAATATGAGGCAGTGTAGGTGGATTGAATTATTGAATGATTACGACTTTGAGATTCGTTACCACCCGGGGAAGGCAAATGTGGTAGCCGAAGCCTTGAGCAGGAAGGACAGAGAACCCATTCGAGTAAAATCTATGAATATAATGATTCACAATAACCTTACTACTCAAATAAAGGAGGCGCAACAAGGAGTTTTAAAAGAGGGAAATTTAAAGGATGAAATACCCAAAGGATCGGAGAAGCATCTTAATATTCGGGAAGACGGAACCCGGTATAGGGCTGAAAGGATTTGGGTACTAAAATTTGGAGATATGAGAGAAATGGTACTTAGAGAAGCTCATAAAACCAGATACTCAATACATCCTGGAACGGGGAAGATGTACAAGGATCTCAAGAAACATTTTTGGTGGCCGGGTATGAAAGCCGATGTTGCTAAATACGTAGGAGAATGTTTGACGTGTTCTAAGGTCAAAGCTGAGCATCAGAAACCATCAGGTCTACTTCAACAATCCGAAATCCCGGAATGGAAATGGGAAAACATTACCATGGATTTCATCACTAAATTGCCAAGGACTGCAAGTGGTTTTGATACTATTTGGGTAATAGTTGATCGTCTCACCAAATCAGCACACTTCCTGCCAATAAGAGAAGATGACAAGATGGAGAAGTTAGCACGACTGTATTTGAAGGATGTCGTCTCCAGACATGGAATACCAATCTCTATTATCTCTGATAGGGATGGCAGATTTATTTCAAGATTTTGGCAGACATTACAGCAAGCATTAAGAACTCGTCTAGACATAAGTACTGCCTATCATCCACAAACTGATGGGCAGAGTGAAAGGACGATACAAACGCTTGAAGACATGCTATGAGCATGTGTTATTCATTTCGGAAATAGTTAGGATCGACATCTACCGTTAGCAGAATTTTCCTACAACAACAGCTACCATTCAAGCATTGAGATGGCGCCGTTTGAAGCACTTTACGGTAGAAAGTGCAGGTCTCCGACTTGTTAGAGTGAAGTGGGGGATAGACAGATTACGGGTCCGGAGATAATACAAGAAACTACTGAGAAGATCATCCAAATTCAACAACGGTTGAAAACCGCCCAAAGTCGACAAAAGAGCTACGCTGACATTAAAAGAAAAGATATAGAATTTGAAATTGGAGAGATGGTCATGCTTAAGGTTGCACCTTGGAAAGGTGTTGTTCGATTTGGTAAACGATGGAAATTAAATCCAAGGTATATTGGACCATTCAAGATTATTGATCGTGTCGGACCAGTAGCTTACCGACTTGAGTTACCTCAACAACTCGCGGCTGTACATAACACTTTCCACGTCTCGAATTTGAAGAAATTTTTTGCTAAAGAAGATATCACTATTCCGTTGGACGAAATCCAAATCAATGAAAAACTTCAATTCATTGAAGAACCCGTTGAAATAATGGATCGTGAGGTTAAGAAACTTAAACAAAACAAGATACCGATTGTTAAGGTTCGATGGAATGCTCGTAGAGGACCCGAGTGCACCTGGGAACGAGAAGATCAGATGAAGAAGAAGTACCCGCACTTATTTCCAGAAGATGAGCCAACACCTCCAATCGCTTAAAATTTCGGGACGAAATTTATTTAACGGGTAGGTACTGTAGTGACCCGAACTTTTCCGAACCTTTCTATGATTATATGTTTAATGAAAACTATATTTACATGATTAAATGTTTCCAACATGTTAAGCAATCAAACTTGTTAAGACTTGGTTAATTGAAAAGAAAATTTTGTAAACGTCTGATTACCCAGTTTGACCAATGATTCACGAATGCTATAAGTTGTATATGACATGATGATACATAAATGAATAAATATATATCTTTAACATGATATAATGATCATCAAGTATCTCATTAAAAATAGTAACAATAATTTATATACTTAAAAAGGAGACTATTGACGTATGAAACTCGAAACGATACATATAACGGTTATCGTTATAACCACGTCTTACTAAATATATATGAAGCATATTAATACATTGTTATATTATATATAACATGATAATATGATAATTAAATATATCATTAAGTGTATTAACAATGAACTACATAAGTAAAAACAAGATTACTAACTTAAAGATTTTGAAACGAGACATATATGTAACGATTATCGTTGTAACGACATTTAAATGTATATATCATATTAAGATATATTAATATATCATAATATCATGATAATATAATAATTTAAAATCTCATTTGATATTATAAACTTTGGGTTAACAACATTTAACATGATCGTTAACCTAAAGGTTTCAAAACAACACTTACATGTAACGACTAACGATGACTTAACGACTCAGTTAAAATGTATATACATGTAGTGTTTTAATATGTATTCATACACTTTTGAAAGACTTCAAGACACTTATCAAAATACTTCTACTTAACAAAAATGCTTACAATTACATCCTCGTTCAGTTTCATCAACAATTCTACTCGTATGCACCCGTATTCGTACTCGTACAATACACAGCTTTTAGATGTATGTACTATTGGTATATACACTAAAATGATCAGCTCTTAGCAGTCCATGTGAGTCACGTAACACATGTGGGAACCATCATTTGGCAACTAGCATAAAATATCTCATAAAATTACAAAAAAAATGAGTAATCATTCATGACTTATTTACATGAAAACAAAATTACATATCCTTTATATCTAATCCATACACCAACGACCAAAAACACCTAAAAAAACTTTATTTCTTCAATTTTCTTCATCTAATTGATCTCTCTCAAGTTCTAACTTCAAGTTCTAAGTGTTCTTCATAAATTCTACAAGTTCTAGTTACATAAAATCAAGAATACTTTCAAGTTTGCTAGCTCACTTCCAATCTTGTAAGGTGATCATCCAACCTCAAGAAATCTTTGTTTCTTACAGTAGGTTATCATTCTAATACAAGGTAATAATAATATTCAAACTTTAGTTCAATTTCTATAACTATAACAATCTTATTTCCAGTGATGATCTTACTTGAACTTGTTTTCGTGTCATGATTCTGCTTCAAGAACTTCGAGCCATCCAAGGATCCGTTGAAGCTAGATCCATTTTTCTATTTTCCAGTAGGTTTATCCAAGGAACTTGAGGTAGTAATTATGTTCATAACATCATTCGATTCATACATATAAAGCTATCTTATTCGAAGGTTTAAACTTGTAATCACTAGAACATAGTTTAGTTAATTCTAAGCTTGTTCGCAAACAAAAGTTAATCCTTCTAACTTGACTTTTAAAATCAACTATACACATGATATATATCTATATTATATGCTAACTTAATGATTTAAAACCCGGAAACATGATAAACACCATAAAACCGGATTTACGCCGTCGTAGTTACAACCGGGGGCTGTTTTGGTTTGGATAATTAAAAACTATGAAAAACTTTGATTTAAAAGCTATACTTCTGGGAAAATGATTTTTCTTATGAACATGAAACCATATCCAAAAATCATGGTTAAACTCAAAGTGAAAGTATGTTTTTCAAAACAGTCATTAAGATGTCGTTCGTTCGACGGAAATGACTACCTCTTTCAAAAATGACTTGTAACTTGTATTTCTGACTATAAACCTATACCTTTTCTGTTTAGTTTCATAAAGTCAAGTTCAATATGAAACCGTGGCCACTTAAATCACTCAAAACGGATTAGAAACGAAGAAATGGCGAGCAAAACAAAATTGGTAAAAACTACTCATTTTAGCTACGTGAAAATTGGTAACAAATCTATTCCAACCATAACTTAATCAACTTGTATTGTATATTATGTAATCTTGAGATACCATAGACACGTATACAATGTTTCGACCTATCATGTCGACATATCTATATATATTTCGGAACAACCATAGACACTCTATATGTGAATGTTGGAGTTAGCTATACAGGGTTGAGGTTGATTCCAAAATATATATAGTTTGAGTTGTGATCAATACTGAGATATGTATACACTGGGTTGTGGATTGATTCAAGATAATATATATCGATTTATTTCTGTACATCTAACTGTGGACAACTAGTTGTAGGTTACTAACGAGGACAGCTGACTTAATAAACTTAAAACATTAAAATGTAGTAAAAGTGTTGTAAATATATTTTGAACATACTTTGATATATATGTACATATTTGTTATAGGTTCGTGAATCGACCAGTGGCAAAGTCTTACTTCCCGACGAAGTAAAAAATCTCTGAAAATGAGTTATAGTCCCACTTTTAAAATCTAATATTTTTGGGATGAGAATACATGCAGGTTTTACAAATGATTTACAAAATAGACACAAGTACGTGAAACTACATTCTATGGTTGAATTATCGAAATCGAATATGCCCCTTTTTATTAAGTCTGGTAATCTAAGAATTAGGGAACAGACACCCTAATTGACGCAAATCCTAAAGATAGATCTATTGGGCCTAACAAACCCCATCCAAAGTACCGGATGCTTTAGTACTTCGAAATTTATATCATATCCGAAGGGTGTCCTGGAATGATGGGGATATTCTTCAATATGCATCTTGTTAATGTCGGTTACCAGGTGTTCACCATATGAATGATTTTTATCTCTATGTATGGGATGTGTATTGAAATATGAAATCTTGTGGTCTATTATTATGATTTGAAAATATATAGGTTAAACCTATAACTCACCAACATTTTTGTTGACGTTTTAAGCATGTTTATTCTCAGGTGATTATTAAGAGCTTCCGCTGTCGCATACTTAAATAAGGACGAGATTTGGAGTCCATGCTTGTATGATATTGTGTAAAAACTGCATTCAAGAAACTTATTTCGTTGTAACATATTTGTATTGTAAACCATTATGTAATGGTCGCGTGTAAACTGGATATTTTAGATTATCATTATTTGATAATCTACGTAAAGTTTTTTTAAACCTTTATTGATGAAATAAAGGTTATGGTTTGTTTTAAAATGAATGCAGTCTTTGAAAAACGTCTCATATAGAGGTCAAAACCTCACAACGAAATCAATTAATATGGAACGTTTTTAATCAATAAGAACGGGACATTTCACAAAATTCATATCTGCGAATTCTAGACCATTACAAGAGGTGCTTAATCACAAGAAGAATAAACGAAAGGACAAAACTCCGAAATAAAAATTGGGGTATAAATTGCAGCAAATAAAAGAGAGCATTAACTGTGGATGACAATAATTATAGAAGATAGAAGTAGAGACTTTGAAATATAAGAGAAGATATAAACCCCAATGACAAACCAGAAATTATAAACCATATATATCGATGCATATAGTAATATAAAGACACGGGAGAACTAGAAACACTATAAACCCAAGAGTGTAGTAGAAGTATATAGATTCTTCCGGCGATAGATGAAAAAGAAGAATGACCGATGTGAAAGTTAGAAGTATATCGAGAATCAGAACTGGATGGAGCATATTGATGAATACTTTAAAATATGAGTTGAAGGGGAAAGAATAGAAGGTGATGAAACATGGCTAGGAACTTAGAAATTAACAGATTTAACTCACACAGTGACGGAATAAGTGAATCAAACCCTCTAGTGAATAGGTTAAGCTTTTTGGGATTAATTTAGTCAAACCACAACTAAATCAAGTGTGATTAGATTAACACCTAGAGCTATTATTTACCACCTGGATGATTTGGGTTGAGAAAGAATCGGAGGAGCTCACCAGGTCTGAGTGTGTGTAACAAATGAGAGGCTTAACCTAAAATGAAGAACATAAGACTTTATATACCCCTGCTGTTGACTCACCCGTATGATTCATCCATCAAACGTACGATTTGGCTTCATCAGCCGTACGGGTGATCACTTACTCGTGTCTTCTCATTTACGCGTATGAGCCTGTCAGATGTATGAGTGAGGCTTCACTCGTACGTCTGACTAAGTCTAACATAGTCAAACATCCAAATCTCGTTCCTGTAGTTCCTGTAACCACATACAAACATGGATAGGATAATAACGAGCGATCATGGTGGTCTGTAAACTGTTGTACCTGCAATGGACATGGGTAGATGTCTAGGGACTTGCATAAAATGCATCAACAGAAGCTGTGAGTTGTAAGGAAACGAAGGAGGTGAATTTTTTTAAAAAAAAAAAAAATCTCCGACAGAACAATTAAAATGGACAATCGCATTTAAAGCGGATCCTAATTCCCTTGGTTACCGGATAATCAAATCTTATTACGAAGATTTTCTTCAAATCCCTTGAAATCTGCTAATCAATCATATCTACGTCAAATGATAAGATGAATCTACACTTACTCATTTTACTCTTCTATGTTAGCTTCATTCGTACTCTTCATATAAATGGATTGTTTATCCAAATTATTCGGTGATGATAAAACTCAAATTTTCAGCCCGTATGCATCATGAAAACATACTTATTATCATTCACGACCTTTCCACTCAAATTTCGGGACGAAATTTCTTTAACGGGTAGGTACTGTGACAACCCGGAAATTTTCGACCAAATTTAAACTTAAATCTTTATATATATTCCCGACTCGATAAGCAAAGTTGTAAGATGAATCTCAAAGATTTTTTTTTAAACTGTGTTCATACATTCATTTAAACCTCGACCAAGTTTCTATATTCATGAACCATTATATGAACAAATCTGATTATATATGTATATGTGTATATATTATAACTTGAAAACATTAACCAAGTATTAGACGTATAATACTTTACATAAACGTACTTGTTTCTTAATATATTCAAATAGTTATCGATGGAATTAGAAGACGTTATCAAATGAGTGATTTAACAGTTACATTATATGATTGCGAGTCTCTATTGAGAGGTCCACTTTGATTTAGAAAACCTTTCTTTTAATGGTATTCTGAAAATGGTAAAGCGATTAGCATATAGGGACAATATGTCAAATATCGAGTGTTAGACAAAAGCTAGTGGAAGACTAAATTGCATATTAATCAATTGATGAAATTTCCAAATGTACGAAAACGCTTTTCGATATAATAAAACTTGTTATTTAAAATGTCTTTGATTAAATAAATCTAAGTTAGAATATTGGTCGTAACGTGTATTTAAAACGTATTCATTGAAAAATAAATATTTTCAAACTAAGTACACGGTAGTAACACTCGCCTAGTGACGCAATTGATATTTAACACGATTAGTACATAAATTAATTGTATCTACTTAAATTCATAAAATGAAAGCGTTACACGATAAACTTTTTCCTAAAAGAAATAAAAATAAACTTTGGAAAATAAATAGTTTGAAAAACTAAATGTTATATTGTTATATAAAAGATTTTGAATCAAACTTATATTTCTAAATATGTATATATAAATCTATATTTTTAAATTAGTCATAAAAGCGTCCCAATACAAAATAATATATTTTGATAAACAACGAGTCACTGATTTATAGAAGTAAATGACCACAATGCTCAATTTTATAAGTTACATTTTTTATAAGATAATTTATTGATGGGTAATTCAAATTGTTAATAAGGGTACTCGTCGCTTAACGTAAAAGGCTAGTTTTCTAAATGGACGAAAGTGCGCTCAAAAAACCGAAAGTGGTACATGAGTCGTGTGACAATGTACTAGTCATTTGAACAAAAATTACATTTTTACTACGCACGTAAATATAATATAATATTTAATTAATTCTAAAGATTAAATATATTAAATACTAAATAATATTAAATCTATATATATAAGTTAGTTTTGGATGATTCATGTATGTTAAGTTAGGCCGCAAATTGCGGTTCCCATTTCTTTCATCACTTCGAAATTTCGGAGGTAATGGGTCCCAAAGTCTAACTATAAAACTCGAACGCATTGTGAATTCATTTCATTCATAATCATATATCCATCGATATCACTACTCCGTATAATATTTATTTATATTATTATTATTATTATTATTAATATTATTAAGATTAATATTATTATTATTATTAAGAGGTATTATTAGTAGTAGTATTAGTATTATACATAAAATACTACGACGAGGTTCTGCTCGCATGTTTTCAAAAACGGGTTTTAGGAGCGGGATAGAGTTAAGGAAATTATGAGTTATAGCTATGGAGGTTATCGGTATAGTTCATGGGTGTATTCGTGAGGTCAACCTAGTGTTTATCGTCTCTGTTGCGCCTACGTACCTTTCCTACAATATTGAATCTCAATATTGATATGTGAGTACTTGTAAATTAACTTTTATATATTAATAATGTATCCCTGACTAGTTCTCGAGTATGTAGGATTATGCATGCTTGTACTTTTGATATTGCCCTTAGATAGGTTATGTTGAATCTCGAATTAGTTACACCTGCGATTGAGATAAGGTATAAGATATGCATGTCGTTGGAAAGCTAGCGAAAAATTAAGAACTTTTCACTTAGATGTCGAATGGATTTGATGAACGGATTAGAAGTTATAGTCAATTGAATTTTTGATATTATTATTAAAAATGATTATTTTCATCATCGTTATTAACATCGTTCTAGTTCTATCAAATTACTATTATCATTATTATTATTATTATTATTATCAATAAAAAAGTATTATCATTAAAAATTGATATTTTTATTATTATTACTATTGTTAAAGTTATAATTAGTATTATTATTATTATTATTAATCATTAAAATAGTTATTAGTAATATCATTATCATAACATTTATTATTATTAGTAATATAATATTAAGTAACATTTAATTATTATAACTACTATTATTATCATCAAAATGAACGCGATATGAAAGACGATTTAAAAGCTATTAACAAATTGATTAGGAAATAATGAGTATGAGTATCATGATGAAATTTAACGATATTGATTAAGATAAAATTATTATTTTTTCATTATTTTTATCACTATTATTATTAAAAGTATTATTATTAATATTAAAAATATCATCTTTACAAAAATTAATATTTTAATAAGAATATCATTGTTAATATAAAATTTCATTATTAATAAGAATTATCATATTGTTATAATACCATTTTCATAACTATAAATATTGCTATTATTATTAATAGAATAATAATTATTATTAATGTAAAATAATACAACTTTCATTTTTTATTATTATCAGTGTTATTTTATTAAAAAAAAAGGTAATACAAATAATATAATTACCTTAATAAAATCTATCATAACATTTTTATGATATTCAATGAACTTTATAAATTTTATTATCTAAGAAATATATAAGTATATTTTTATATAAAGTTTTATTTATGAATAAATGAATTATATTATTTACTCTAATAAATCTTTTAAAAAATATTTAAAAATATAAAATGACGATATTTAAACTATATAATAATCATGTATAAATTTTGGAAATCATTTTGAGTCAAATTAACTTTTGTTAACTTTTGCATATTAGTTTCGAGCATTAGGATTGTGGTACACTATGACTTGACCTAATTTGTTAAGACAATTATTGACCAACATATAAATATACATAATTATTTTAGGTTCGTGAATCCGAGGCCAACCTTACACTTGTTCAATGACGTTATATGTATTTTTACTACGAAATACAATAGGTGAGTTTCATTACTCCCTTTTTAAATGCTTTTGCAATATATATTTTTGGGACTGAGAATACATGCGCTTTTTAAATGTTTTACGAAATAGACACAAGTAATCGAAACTACATTATATGGTTGAATGGATCGAAGCTGAATATGCCCCTTTTAGCCTGGTAATCTAAGAATTAGGGAACATCACTAATTTTGAGAATTAGTGCACCCCTAATTGACGCGAATCCTAAAGATAGATCTATTGGGTCTAACGAACCCCATCCAAAGTACCGGATGCTTTAGTACTTCGAATTCGTTTATATCATGTCCGAAGGATTTCCCGGAATGATAGGGGATATTCTTATATGCATCTTGTTAATGTCAGTTACCAGGTGTTCAATCCATATGAATGATTATTTTGTCTCTATGCATGGGACGTATGTTTATGAGAAATGGAAATATGAAATCTTGTGGTCTATTAAAATTATGAAATGATTATTTATGATAAACTAATGAACTCACCAACCTTTTGGTTGACACTATAAAGCATGTTTATTCTCAGGTATGAAAGAAATCTTCCGCTGTGCATTTGCTCATTTTAAAGATATTACTTGGAGTCATTCATGGCATATTTCAAAAGACATTGTATTCGAGTCGTTGAGTTCATAAAGATTATTATTAAGTCAATTATAGTTAGATATATTATGAAATGGTATGCATGCCGTCAATTTTCGATGTAATAAAAGATTGTCTTTTCAAAAACGAATGCAATGTTTGTAAAATGTATCATATAGAGGTCAAGTACCTCGCGATGTAATCAACTGTTGTGAATCGTTTATAATCGATATGGACTTCGTCCAGATGGATTAGGACGGGTCTCTACACCCAATTGGTTAACTACACTTCTTTTTGGAGGAGATGGAGATGGGTTCGAGACATACTCACTCGCTGGAGAAATGAAGAGGGAGAACCCTACCACGAACCAAATTTACCTCCCGACATCGGAGAACTTGACGCGCTCACCAGTCAACCAATTCACAATACCATTTTCACACTATTTGCCTGAATATTCCGCCTCGAAGAACGCATTCATAGAATTATTTTGGTAATTCAGCCCCTACTCTCGACTACTAATCAAGTAGGATTAGTGGAAGAAGTTAGAGAGCTTCATGCTAGGCTTGAAGAAAGAATGGAATTTCTGAAAAATACAATACACAATTTGGAAGGTAGACTTACGTCTACAGCAACAACACCTGTACCACCAATAACATCCACATCGCAAGCCTCAATACCACAAGCACCCGTAGCATCACTGGCATCAACAAAACCACCATCATCAATGCAAACAGTATCATTACCACCACCAACCGCAACTGTGTCATAAACCTCAACTTTATAATCTGTCCTATAAGCACCAATGTTATACGCCCTATAGATACCAAGGAATACCAACAACAACAAACGATGAAGTATTGATTCATAACTTCATTGAAAAAATATTTTGCGGCGATTATGTAATCTCCAAAGTCTTAGAGATTATTTATTCTGATTGCAAATTAGATGAGTGAACAGAGACGGTAGAGTAGAAACCCTATCAGGAATGGTACGTGATATACTTGTAATGCAAACAGCATCAATAGTAACGTCAACATCACCAGCACTGTCAGTGTCATCAACATCATCAGTATCAGCAGCACCTCCAAGATCACAAGCTTCGCCAGATCCATAATCTCCACGAACATCATTACTAATCAACAACGAGTATATTTTATCAACGAGCTATGAAGTATTAACTCATTCCCTCTGAAGAATTTATATGTATATCTTATATATATAAATTTTGAAACCATAACAAAATCTTTTCGTACTAAGCTATTACCTGTGAATCTTTAACTGGTAGGTACTACCCGGTTAATTTGAGATGACCCGGAAATTTCTGACCAAATTTAAACTTAATCTTAATATGGTTTCGACACGATAAGCAAAGTCTATTAAACTAAGTCTCAAAAATTTTGAACTGGTTCATATATCCATTTGACCTTCGACTATTCTCGAAGATTCACGAACCACTATCTATAATAAATACATATATAATTTAAATATATTAATTTGAAATAGAAACTTATATGATTTAATGCATTTGTGTAAATAAAATAATATATGATATTATTATTAAAATAGATCTATATATATATATATATATATATATATATATATATATATATATATATATATATATATATATATATATATATATATATAAGGTATATTGAATGTATATTATTTATATGGTTTCGAATTTATTTAGTAAACGATAATAGCACTCGTTTGTCAGTCGATCGATATTAAGCAAGTTAAATTCAAACTTATATGATTTTAAAATAAACGGCGATCTGAAAATGAGTCATATAAATTTTAGTTTAATTTAAAATATATTTAGAATCTATTTGATTAATTTTAAAAATATTTAATTTTGAGTTGGGATCGAGCTCGAATGACATGTTAATTTTTATGATCGATATTAAAACAAGTTTAAACTTGAATTTATGAGAAGTTAAAATTAAACGTTGGTCCATAATTTAGTTTTATCAATTCTAACTTTGCTAAAATATTATTTAAATACCTCGAGCTAAATTTTAATACTCCGTACATATTATTTGGAACTAAAAATAAATATTAGACGAACCTTTTTGATCAGGTTCCAAACAGTTAATAACCAAAATAAATAAATGGACTTAATTTAAAAATTGGGGATTTTTATGAACACTTTTATGTATTAAATGTTTAGCAATGGACCACGATATAATACATGTGAATTGATAAAATAAAACAAACACCCGGCGGCTAAATATTTTAATTATTGTGCTTGATTGAGGAATCTTTCAACGTACTAAATTCTAAAAATCCATGGGTGCTAATTAGTAGTTTCACACATTTCTCTTTCAATTTATATTATTTTTATATTATATTATTTAATTAATCATTCATGTCGACCAAGATTCAATCAATTGATCAATGAATTAAAAAAGTGGATTCCACTACTTTCACTTTCTTGACTTAATCAACTATTACGATGTATACATATATGTGCATGGCATACCTTTATCACCACCATATCTAAATTTTTCTTCTTTTTGTACTAAACCATCACCAAATTTTTGAGTGGTAACCCATCATCTATATGATACATGGGTCTTTTAAAATTGAGCTTCCCTGGATATCCAATAAGAAGGTAATACCCAGCAATTACAGTCATCAAATCATATTTTTCTATCACACAAAATTCACAATCCTATTCTTATTTCTAATTATCAATTCCCAATTCTTACGTGAAAAGTAATCCTAAATGCATTTAATAGTCTAATAATAAGATTATTGAATAGTACATTCAAAAGTCAAAAGCTAAAGAAAAAAAAATGTGTATTACTCGTTTGGACAAGGATACAGCAATCACCACCCACCACAAGACCACCGGTTAACCACCATCGTTGACACCATCGAACCACCTCTGTTATCAATCACCACCTTCATGTCAAAACATACATAACTTATTGTTCAAAACAACCATAACTGTCGCTGCTATATTCCTATTTCTATTCGAATAAAAACTGTGAATTAACCATCAACAACCATACAATTTGACCACCATCGAACATCTTCTACTAATAAACACCAAACAACCACAATCACACTACTGTTTTTCTATTTCTACGAACAAGTGCAGACAACCAACGAACAAAACCCAGTTTGTTGTGTTTTTATTCGTAAAACCACAACACAACAAACACCAAACCACAAGTTATCCAACCGTTAATATTTTTTTTCTTGACGCTCCAGTCATAACCCAGGAAACCAAAACATAATTGCTTCCTTTCTGTTTTCGATTCAGTTAATAAATCATCATCGAACAATATTACACGCATGCTATTACAGATACTGTTGCTATTCCGGATGTCATATTGATCAAGACCCAAAACCCTGCTGGTTCACGTCTGTTAATTTGTTTTTTTTAAAAAGCGTTACTGCACGATCTTACTCTATGTTGATATGTGGTGATGATGTAATATGATGATGATTGATGAAGTGATCTGCTACAGCTAAACCGCACCATCTGTTTTCCACTAAACCCATAAGAATTGGGTTTTGTTCTTAGTTGGGCTTCTTTTAAATAAATTAGCTATTTTTTTTCTTTGTTGGACTAAATATATTAGTTGGGTTGTTGGATTTGGGTTGCTGTTTCTTGTCGCCAAAGAGACCCAACAACATAATTTTAGATATTAAGATGTAAGAAAAGCATTGATGATATTGATGCATGATGATCAATGATTCTGTGATACATAAATAATAATCGATGATGATGATGATATATGATGCAAACAATGGTGATATATGTGATTATAATTTTAATGATAGAGATGATAGTAAGGATGTTGATGTTGATATAATAATGACGATGATGGTGTAATGTAATTGTGGTGATGAGCCGAAAAGATGAAAATGATGCACGTTGATGAAGATGATGTTTAACGATATAAGGTGACGATAAATCGATGGTGATCATGATGAAAATGATTTTGATGATAAAGAATGATGTTATGTATGATGATGATCATGAAGTGAACGATGAGAGGATGATGATGGGTACAGTTTTAAGTTTGACAATGATTATGATGATGATGTTAAAGATGATCATGATGTGGTGATACGTTTGATATTGCTGATGATTACGGGTTATGATGTACTTGATGATGATCCGAATCAATATTGATTAGGAAGAAAAGAATTAGGGAAGCAGAAACATATAAGCTAAATAGAAATTTTATGAGGAGTTAATCAGAAAAAGCGTGATCAGAGGAGTGATTAAGGATATTATCAGGTTAGTGGGAGGTCGCGGGTTCAAACCCGGACTTAGGCATTTTTTTAAGGACTACTTCTTTGAGGTATTTTACTTATTACTCATTATTATTATTAGTATTATTATTGTTATTATCATTAATATTAAAATTAACATTTTAATTAAAATTATAACTATCATTATTATTATCATTATTACTATCATTATTATTATTTTCATTAACATGATTTTTATATATAAGTTTATTTACACTATTTTATTATCACTCTTATTATCATTAGTATTATTATTATTAAAGTATTATTATTATTACAAACATAATAACATTATTATAAAAATATTACTTATAACAAATTATTGACTTTTGATTTAATACCAATTACAAATATATATATATATATATATATATATATATATATATATATATATATATATATATATATATATATATATATATATATATATATATATATATATATATATATATATATATATATATATATATATATATATATTGTAATATAACTATATGTATGAATATATATATGAATATTGATTATTTACAAAATAACTATATATAAAATATAACTGAAGATATAAAATATAAATAAAGTATATATATATATTTATATTACTACAACACTTAATATATAAATATTATGTAGGAGGAATTATGTGATTATATGTGTTAATATATATACTTGATATATGTTCGTGAATCCGAGGCCAACCCTGCATTGTGCAGTTCCGTCGTATGCATATTTTTACTACAAAATATCGTATTGTGAGTTTCATTACTCCCTTTTTAAATGCTTTTGCAATATATATTTTTGGGACTGAGAATACATGCGCTGCTTTTATAAATGTTTTACAAAATAGACAAAAGTACTCAAAATTACATTCTATGTTGGATTATGAATACCGAATATCACCCTTTTAGCTTGGTAGCCTAAGAATTAGGGAACAGATACCCTAACTGACGTAAGGTAGATCTACAGGCACTGACTCTCCCCATACTGGAAAATGGTATGCTTTAGTACTTTGAGTTATTAATACAGATGGATTTCTGTTTTGGGGATATTCTATATTCATTTTGTTAATGTCAGTTACCATGTGTTCAACATATGAATCATTTTTATGCATATTGCTATATGCATGCATGATGTTTATGAAAAAAGGAAATGAAATCTTGTGGTCTATTAAAATTATGGAAATAATTGTTTACGATAAACTAATGAACTCACCAACCTTTTGGTTGACACTTTTAAGCATGTGTATTCTCAGGTATGAAAGAAATCTTCCGCTGTGCATATGCTCATTTTAGAGATATTACTTGGATTCATTCATGACATATTTCAAAAGACGTTGCATTCGAGTCGTTGAGTTCATCAAGATTATTAGTAAGTAAACTATAGTTGAATATATTATGAAATGGTATGCATGCCATCAACTTTCGATGTAATGAAAGTTCGTCTTTTAAAAACGAATGCAATGTTTGTAAAATGTATCATATAGAGGTCAAGTACCTGGCGATGTAACCAAATGTAATGTATTCGTCTAGATGGATTAGGACGGGTCGCTTCATGTAGTATCAGAGCGGTGGTCTTAGTGAACCAGGTCTTGCATTAATGTGTCTAACTGATAGTTGTTAAGATGCATTATTGAGTCTGGACTTCGACTGTGTCTGCATGTCAAAAGTTTTGCTTATCATTTCGTGTCGAAAATTACCTGCTTATCATTCTTAGTCTAGACACGTATTACTGCATTTAGTGCATCGATAGTGTATAGATAAAATTCATATCTTAGCGTATCTGATAATTCATATCTTAGCGTATCTGTTACTGTAGACTTGTCTGACATATTCCGTAAATTCCTCAGTAATCTACGAAATTTTTTGTTCTATATATATAGATATTCTATGTAAATAGAATACCATCCGATAGCCAAAAATCATTTCATACCAAAAAACTCTTTACTCAATCGTACGAAATGGAACTCGCAACTAGTTCAAATTCCTCGGATTCCGACAACTATTATGATATGGATTTCCATTCGAACTCCGAAAGCAGTGTAACCAGAATGGATCAACCAATTAGCCATCATCGATTCTGGATGAATTGGGGATGAGTTCGTAGTCGACTTAATCAATAGAGACGAGAAGAAGGCGCTACTTTCCATCAACCAAATTTCCCTCTTGGCGATGAACCTAAAGCACTCATCGACGAACCAATCCGAAACACTATTTTCACCTTCATTTCCAGAGTATCTCACCACGATTATATTCTATCAAAAATTCTAAACCTTATTCGTCCGTTCGTCCGGACCGAAAATCATCCCGGAATAATGGAAGAAGTCAACGAGCTTCGCGCTCGAGTAATCAATTTGGAAAACGTGGTGCAAAACCTACCAGCTTCAGCAATAGCACTGGCAACACCAGTACCACTAACAACAACATCTGCAGCACAAGCCTCAACACTACACGCCTCAAACTCACAGTCTGTACCTCCAACATAATCATCATACTACATGATGTCCTACATCGACAATCTTCGTTCTACATGACGTTCTACATCATTTGTCTTCGTTCGACATGGATTATGTAATCTCTAATGTTTTAGAGATTATGTATTCTAGTTCTAACGGTAAATCAAATGAGTTTAATATCCTATTGACTCATTAAATCCATGATTACATCTGAAGAAAATATATATGTATATATGTTTTCATAAAAATTGTAATTAAAAATTCTTCTGTACAAACTGTTAATTGTGAAAATATTTTAACGGGTAGGTAATACCCGAGGAATATTTAGATTTCACATTAATAAGTTACACTGTACATTCTTCCAATTTGATTCAACAGTCATTTACTATCCTACTTACATCCACAGATATACGTATCCGTTCACTGCAGAATAACTATTTTCATTAAATTTCATATTTGAATTTTGACCTATCAGAATCCAACAAGTGGCATAATGAAGAAAACATTTGACAATATAAAATTTGTTAGAAACAAACAAATTAACTATGAGAAATTCTGTTAAGAATCCATGCTAACTGTTCCTAGCTAACTGATTACATTTTATTTATCGCAATTTATTTATCGCAATTTAATTCTCGTAATTTTATTTATCGTCATTTAATTTCTGTTATTTATTTTACACACTTTAAATATCGGGACACGTATACAATGTTTTGACATATCATATTGATGTCATCTATATATATTATTTGGAATAACCAGAGACACTCTATATGCAGCAATGCTCGAGTTAGCTATACAGGGTTGAGGTTGATTCTAAATAATATATATACTTTGAGTTGTGATAGAGTCTGAGACATGTATATAATGGGTCACGACACGTATTAACTAATTCGAATATTATATATTAAACTATATATGAGTTGTTGGACAACTAATTGTGGACTACTAACTGTGGACTAATAACATTGGACAATCAAAATGAATTAAAATATTGATTATAACATATGAAACTAAACATTTCTTCAAGTTTGCCAGTTGATTTCATATTAAACTTCGTTTGTATTTTGACAATTACAATCTGCGTTCAAACCTTTCATGATTCTTGAAAAAAAAAACATCTCAATCGGGAGGATGAATCCACTGCATCTCATCTACGCAAGGAAAGATTTATGCATATAGTTATGCACCTGAAAAACTCTTGGAACCTGAGTAAATGTTTAACACGTATCTATGCTAGCTATTTGGTGTTGTTATTACCGGAAATAACTTTACAATCCTTTTCCAAAGTAGTCAATTTTGTCACAGCTTCAACATATCAATTTCGACTTTTTATTCGAATAAACCTTATTATAACTTTGACATAAGTTGCCTTTCATCGTCTTTACCAGGGAACCGTTTATATTCCACCACATTAGCAGTAAACTTACCAGCAACTTCGTTACTCATTGACTTGAGTTTCTCTGAAGAACCATTATATTTGTTCATTAAAACCCTATCATATACTTATCCGCATCTTGTAACGAGAATTGTCATACCAATTACCGAGAATCAGCAAATTAGTATTTCGAATCTCGCAGCATGTCTATAGCAACAGGTATATGTATACATGTAACATTTATCACTTAGAATTATGATCTTCCATTCTGAAATTCTGAAAAGCACCTAGTCTACGAATCAATACTCTGAATTCTGAAAAAGCTGATGAAGCAGTGAAAACTGAAGACTGCCTTAACAGTCAAAAGTTTGATGAGAAAGAATAGAGTGATGGAAACACTCAATGAAAAATTTGTACTTGAAAACGGATTGAGCAAACTATGAAGGAGACTCTGAACAAATTACAAGGACTAAACTTGTACATAAAGAATCCTGATGATTCTGTTTCTGATGAAATCTTTAGCGAATACCTTGCTCCTTAATTGCTCTAAATCAATCGTGAATGAATTTCTTCATCACAATTTGATTCTAAAATTCTAAGATATTATCGTATCTTTCATTATAAATATCTTCAATATTTCTGCAGATATCTTCATAAATATTCTCGTCCGATATTAATTATCTCTCCGCGCTATCTGTGATATATCATAAAAGGAAACTATTTTAGTTTCTAAATTCTAAAAAATTCGAATTTAAATTATGAATGTTTTTGAAGTAGTATTGGGAACTGAAGCATGAGTTAGTATAATATAATGACACTTGATCAACGTGATTATATTACAGTAAGTCATGCTGAGTTTCTAATGGAACGTGATAATTCACAGACCATAACGTTATCATGTGCCATGTTACACGACTCTTTCATTCTACTTAATCTCTAAGCATATCACATAAATATTTCCTTGATATTTCTATTCTTCCGTAACTCCAAATAGTTGATAATAAATCGTACTATTACATTTTCTTTTTGATTAGAAGATTTCCATAATTTTTTTTTTAAATTTCGGAATCAACTGTGACTACGACAAAAGTCAAGACGAATCTTATTTTCTCATTTCACCCGTTTGCGATACTTTCATTCGTACGCTTCGAATAATCGAAATATTTTATCCTTATTACTCAATGGTAATAAAACTCTATTTATCAGCTTATATGGGCCATGAAAACATACTTATTGTAAGCCATGACCATCCCAACCAAATTTCGGGACAAAATTTCTTTAACGGGTAGGTACTGTGACGACCCGGAAATTTCTGACCAAATTCAAACTTAATCTTAATATAGTTTCGACACGATAAGCAAAGTCTATTAAATTGAGTCTCAAAAATTTTGAACTGGTTCATATATCCATTTGACCTTCGACTATTCTCGACGATTCACGAACCACTATCTGTAAATAAATACATATATATTTTAAATATAAATATATATTAATTTGAAATACAAACTTATATGATTTAATGCATTTGTGTAAATAAAATAATATATGATATTATTATTAAAATAAATCTATATAATATATATTAATTTGAAATAGAAACTTATATGATTTAATGCATTTGTGTAAATAAAATAATATATGATATTATTATTAAAATAAATCTATATATATATATATATATATATATATATATATATATATATATATATATATAAGGTATATTGAATGTATATTTATATGGTTTCGAATTTATTTAGTAAACTATAATAGCACTCGTTTGTCAGTCGATCAATATCAAGCAAGTTAAATTCAAATTTATATGATTTTAAAATAAACGGTGATCTGAAAATGAGTCATATAAATTTTAGTTTTATTTAAAAATATATTTAGAATCTATTTGATTAATTTTAAAAATATTTAATTTTGAGTTGGAATCGAGCTCGAATGACATGTTAATTTTTATGATCGATATTAAAACAAGTTTAAACTTCAATTTATGAGAAGCTGAAATTAAATGTTGGTCCATAATTTAGTTTTATCAATTCTAAGTTTGCTAAAATATTATTTAAATACCTCGAGCTAAGTTTTAATACTCCGTATATATTACTTGGAACTAAAAATAAATATTAGACGAACCTTTTTGATCAGGTTCCAAACAGTTAATAACCAAAATAAATAAATGGACTTAATTTAAAATTTGGGGATTTTTAGGAACATTTTTATGTATTAAATGTTTAGCAATGGACCACGATATAATACCCGTGAATTGATAAAATAAAACAAACACCCGGCGGCTAACTATTTTAATTATTGTGCTTGATTGAGGAATCTTTTGACGTACTAAATTCTAAAAATCCATGGGTGCTAATTAATAGTTTCACACGTTTCTCTTTCAATTTATATTATTATTATATTATATTATTTAATTAATCATTCATGTCGACCAAGATTCAATCAATTGATCAATGAATTAAAAAATTGGATTCTACTAATTTCACTTTCTTGACTTAATCAACTATTACGATGTATACATATATGTGCATGGCACACCTTTATCACTACCATATCTAAATTTTTCTTCTTTTTGTACTAAACCATCACCAAGTTTTTGAGTGGTAACCCATCATCTATATGATACACGGGTCTTTTAAAATTGAGCTTCCCTGGATATCCAATAAGAAGGTAACACCCTGCAATTACAGTCATCAATTCATATTTTTCTTTCACACAAAAATTCACAATCCTATTCTTATTTCTAATTATCAATTCCTAATTCTTACGTGTAAAGTAATCCTAAATGCATTTAATAGTCTAATAATAAGATTATATTGCATATTACATTCAAAAGTCAAAAGCTAAATAAAAAAAATGTGTATTACTGATTTGGACGAGGATACAGCAATCACCACCCACCACAAGACCACCGGTTAACCACCATCGTCTACACCATCGAACCACCTCCGTTATCAATCAACACCTTCATGTCAAAACATACATAACTTATTGTGCAAAACAACCATAACTGTCGCTGCTATATTCATATTTCTATTCGAATAAAAACTGTGAATTAACCATCAACAACCATACAATTCGACCACCATTGAACATCTTCTACTAATAAACACCAAACAAACACAATCACACTACTGTTTTTCTGTTTCTCCGAACAAGTGCAGACAACCAACGAACCAAACCCAGGTTGTTGTGTTTTTTTTCGTAAAACCACAACACAACAAACACTAAACCACAAGTTATCCAATCGTTAATATTTTTTTTTCTTGACGCTTCAGTCATAACCCAGGAAACCAAAACATAATTGATTGCTTTATGTTTTTGAATCAGTTAATAAACCATCATCGAACAATATTACACGCATGCTATTACAACTACTGTTGCTGTTTCGGATGTCATATTGGTCAAGACCCAAAACCCTGTTGCTTCACGTCTGTTAATTTTTTTTAAAAATGTTACTGCACGATCTTATTCTATGTTGATATGTGGTGATGATGTAATATGATGATGATTGATGAAGTGATCTGCTACAGCTAAACCGCACCATCTGTTTTCCACTAAACCCATAAGAATTGGGTTTTGTTCTTTGTTGGACTTCTTTTAAATAAATGAGCCTTTTTTTCTTTGTTGGACTAAATAAATTAGTTGGGTTGTTGGATTTGGGTTGCTGTTTCTTGTCTCCAGTGAAACCCAATAACATAATTTTAGATATTAGGATGTAAAAAATGAATTGATGATATTGATGCATGATGATCAATGATTCTGTGATACATAAATAATAATCGATGATGATGATATATGATGAAAACAATGGTGATATATGTGATGATAATGTTAATGATAGAGATTATAGTAAGGACGTTGATGTTGATATAATAATGACGATGATGGTGTAATGTAATTGTGGTGATGAGCTGAAAAGATGAAAATGATGCACGTTGATGAAGATGATGTTTAACAATATAAGGTGACGATAAATCGATCGTGATCATGATGAAAATGATTTTGATGATAAAGAATGATGTTATGTATGCTGATGATCATGAAGTGGACGATGAGAGGATGATGATGATGGGTACGGTTTTAAGTTTGACAATGATTATGATGATGATGATGTTAAAGATGATCATGATGTGGTGATACGTTTGATATTGCTGATGATTACGGGTTATGATGTACTTGATGATGATCCGAATCAATATTGATTAGGAAGAGAAGAATTAGGGAAACTGAAACTTATAAGCTAAATAGAAATTTTATGGGGATTTAATCAGAAAAGGCGTGATCAAAGGAGTGATTAAGGATGTTATCGGGTTAGCGGGAGGTCGCAGGTTCAAACCCGGACTTGGGCATTTTTTTAGGACTACTTCTTTGAGGTAGTTTACTTATTACTCATTATTATTATTATTAGTATTATTATTGTTATATTGTTGTTATTATCATTAATATTAAAATTAACATTTTAATTAAAATTATAACTATCATTATTATTATGATTATTACTATCATTATTATTATTTTCATTAACATGATTTTTATATAAAATTTTATTTACATTATTTTATTATCACTATTATTATCATTATCATTAGTATTATTAAAGTATTATTATTACTACAAACATAATAACCTTATTATAAAAATATTACATATAACAAATTATTGACTTTTTATATATAATACCAATTACAAAAATATATATATATATATATATATATATATATATATATATATATATATATATATATATATATATATATTGTAATATAACTATATGTATGAATATATGTATGAATATTGATTATTTAAAAAATAACTATATATAAAATATAACTGAAGATATAAAATATAAATAAAGTATATATATATATATATATATATATATATATATATATATATATATATATATATATATATATATATATATATAACTACAACACTTAATATATAAATATTATGTAGGAGGAATTATGTGATTATATGTGTTAATATATATACTTGATATAGGTTCGTGAATCCGAGGCCAACCCTGCATTGTGCAGTTCCATCGTATGCATATTTTTACTTCAAAATATCGTATTGTGAGTTTCATTACTCCCTTTTTAAATGATTTTGCAATATATATTTTTGGGACTGACAATACATGCGCTGCTTTTATAAATGTTTTACAAAATAGACACAAGTACTCGAAATTACATTCTATGTTGGATTATGAATACCGAACATCACCCTTTTAGCTTGGTAGCCTAAGAATTAGGGAACAGACACCCTAATTGACGTGAATCCTAAAGGTAGATCTACGGGCACTGACTCGCCCATACTGGAAAATGGTATGCTTTAGTACTTCGAGTTATTAATACAGATGGAGTTCTGTTTGGGGATATTCTATATGCATTTTGTTAATGTCGGTTGCCAGGTTTTCAACATATGAATGATTTTTATGTAGATTGCTATATGCATGCATGATGTTTATGAAAAATGGAAATGAAATCTTGTGGTCTATTATGGAAATGATTGTTTACGATAAACTAATGAACTCGCCAACCTTTTGGTTGATACATTTAAGCATGTTTATTCTCAGGTATGAAAGAAATCTCCCGCTGTGTATATGCTCATTTTAGATATATTACTTGGAGTCATTCATGACATATTTCAAAAGACGTTGCATTCGAGTCATTGAGTTCATCAAGATTATTACTATGTAAATTATAGTTGAATATATTATGAAATGGTATGCACGCCGTCAACTTTCGATGTAATAAAAGTTCGTCTTTTAAAAACGAATGCAATGTTTGTAAAATGTATCATATAGAGGTCAAGTACCCCGCGATGTAACCAAATGTAATTTTTTCGTCCAGATGGATTAGGACGAGTCACTTCATAATTCATATTACTAATATGCTATGATGTACATCCTTCGTTAATAACTTAACGATCATTAACTATAATCTTTATTTCAACTTAATAGATTCCATTTCATAATAAATCAAATGTATTACTCAAATAAATGTTTGATTTTACATTTTCATTTTCGATATACTTGAAACTTTCTAAAAATCATCATTCGTGTAGTGCGAAGTTCGCAAGGATTCCAGGAACACTAACATCATTCACCGAGGAATATCAATAAGAATAAATAATGAAGTATTGATCACATTAGTAAAATACCTTGTGAAGAATATGTAATCTCTAATGTTAGAGATTATCCATTTCTAGTTCCAACCGAAAATCAAATGAGTTTAATTTAATATTAACTCGTTAAATTTGTATTACATCTGAAGAAAATATGCATATATTTTCATAAATACTGTAATAAAATTCTCTGGTACAAAATATTACATGTGAAATTTTTTTAACGGGTAGGTAATACCCGAGAGATATATAAATTCACAATTAATATGTTACATTCCTAGATTCTGATCCAGAAATCATTAACTATACTCACTACTTTCACAACGATATACATTCTTACATAGAAATCAGAACAACCATTCTCATCCAAATTTGATTACATATTCTAGATTTTGACAAATCAAAATCCAAGTCAAGATTTAACAGAAGACATCACTCTTAGATTTCTGCATCTTTCAAAGACATACTTTGAATTCAAAACTATGCTAGAACATCACTTTTAGTCATAAAACCCAGATAGATATTTGTATCATTCAAGATTCCCGATGATTTCATCATACATATATTAACAAAGACAATCTGCAATTAAACCCTTCAAAATTCTTGAAGACATATCAATCAATGAACAATCGAGAGGATGAATCAACCTCACGTTATCAACATAAATAAGGATTTACACGTATAGCAATACACCTAGGAACTCTCGAAACCAAAGTCATAGACTAACACATATCTGTGTCAGCTCCTTTGGCAATTATTATAAAAAAAAAATAACTTTGCAATCCATTTCCAAAGTAGTCAGTTTTGTCACAGCTCCAGCAAGTCAACCTCGACTTTTCAGTTGAAACAGTCTTATTATAACCTCGATATATACGTTGCCCTTTTGCCATCATTACCGGGGAACCGTTTATGTTCCACCACAACTTCACTGATCTTTAACTTTTCGAAAAATCACTATATTTATCGAAACCCCATCATTACTCATCCGCATCTTGTAACAAGAATTGTCATGCCAATTACTGGGAATCAGCAATCAGTATTTTGAAATCTCGCAACATGTCTACGCCAATAGTTATATGTGTACATACGACGTCTATCTCCTAGACTTACATACTTCGAATGTGAAGTTTCTGAAAAACACCCCAATCTACGATTTAGTTCTCCGAATTATTGGAAAAGCTAAATGAAGCAGCAGAAACGGTAGACAACTGTAATAGTCAAAAGTTCGATGATAAGGAATAGTGTGTTGGCAATGCTCAGAAAAAGAGAAGGTTTGGAACTGGAAAACGGATTGAGCAAACCATGAAGAAGGCTGTGGACAAATCACAAAGACTAAATCTGCCTTCAAAGAATCTAAATGATTCAGTGTCTGTTGAAATTATTATCGAAAACCTTGCTCCTGACTCTAAAACTTTATGGAAAAATCTTCATCATCATCCATCGATGTGAGAAATTCTAAGATATCATTGTATCTTTCATTATAAATATCCTTGATATTTCTGAAGATATCTTTATAATTATTCTTATCTGAAATCAATTATCTCTTCCCGCTATCTGTATTACATCAGAAAGGAAACTGTTTTAGTTTCTAAATTCTAAAAAATTCAAATTTATAACATGAATTTTTTGAAGTAATGTTAGGAACTGAAGCATGAGTTAGTATAATATAATGACACTTGATCAACGTGATTATATTACAGTAACTCATACTGAGTTTCTAATGGAACATGATTATTCACAGACCATAACGTCATCATGTGCCATGTTACATGACTCTTATATTTTACCTAATCTCCAAACATATCAAGAAAATATTTTCTTGATGATTCAGTCTTTTTCGGATATTCTGGTAATTTGACAAATCAAATCGTGCTACTACCTTTCCTTTCTACTTTGTATATTATGATAATTCGAAACTTTATACATACGAATTCTGGATCATTACTTGCGAAAAGAAAACAAAAACATGAAGCTCCGAAATAGAAAGGGGTATAAATCGCAGCAAACGGAAAAGAGCATTAATCGTAGTTGTCAATAATTATGGAAAAACAAATACAAGGAAAGATTATGAAAATCACCACCCCAAGAGCGAAATAGAAGTAAACAGATTCCTCCGGAGGGAGTTGGAAAAGAAGGATAATTGTTGCAACAGCTAGGAACATATCAAGGATCAGAACTGGATTAAGCATATTGACTAATGTTTTAGAAGTATGAATTGGGGAAAAAAGTATAGAAGATGAGAAATGTGGAAGTAAGGAAATAAAGGGGGTGAATTTATAGTGAAACATTCGACAGAGCAATCGAAATAGATTATTGCATTTAACCAAAGAAGATCCTAATTTCCTTAATTAACGAAGAACCAAATCTTATTACAATATTTTCTCTAAATCCCTTGAACTCCGGAAACCAATCCTATCTATGTCAAAAGATATGACGAATCTATACTTACTCATTTCACTCTTTTGCAATAGCTTCAGTTTTACTCTTCACATAAACAAATTGTTTTATCCATACTACTTAATGACGATAAAACTCTAATTTCCAACTCATAAGAGTCATGAAAACATACTTATTGTCAGCCATGACTATCCCAATCAAATTTCGGGACGAAATTTCTTTAACGGGTAGGTACTATGACAACTCGGAAATTTTTGACCAAATTTAAACTTGATCTTTATATGTTTCCGACACGATAAACAAAGTCTGTAATGTTGAAATCTCAAAAACTTTGAACTGTGTTCATCTATTCATTCACGAACAATTATGTGTAAATAGATATGTATGAATATATACATATGTGTGATTATTAAATTGAGAAATATTAACAAAACATTAAACGGTTTGATTGACATGTAAATATATTAGGAAATCTATTTTATGACTTGTAAACGTTAGAAAAATATTAAACGTATAACGTTATACTTATTCGTTATAGATAAACGTCTACGTAATAAAACGTGTTATGTGAAACGTGTATATATATATATATATATATATATATATATATATATATATATATATATATATATATATATATATATATATATAGACAAAGTATATTGAGCTTATATATAAGTGGTTTCGAATACAATTAATAGATATAGTAACACTTGATTTATTAACCAAATTAATACAAACTTATAAGGATTTAAAATAAACATAAGTTCTAGTAATAGATTATGTGATCTGAATATAATTAGTTTTAGAAGAATAAATTTTATAATAGTTATTTGATTAGTTTTCAAACGTACGAAAACGTTTTTAGCCTAAAAGAATTCTATTATTAAAACGTTTTATAATGTAGTATGTATATAAAATCTAATTAAAGTTTTATGCTATAAAGTACATATAATTATGGTTTCAAAGATATAAAACGTAGTACGATATATTTCAAAAGATTTGTACATTTTACAACATGTCAAGAAGTAAATTATTAAAGTTATTATCATTATCTTTTACTGTTCTAAATTTTAGAAATTATATACAATGATTTGAGTGTCACGTCTTCTCTAAAAAGGAATATAACTTTATAAATGTCTGGAACCACTTTTGACAAATTTTTACCGAGTCATTTTAATAAGGATAAAGGTTTTAACGTTATCTTAAAATTTAGAACCTTTTGACAAGTTATAAATTATAACGGTCCGTGATTTAATTATATATATATATTTTTTTTGAATTAAAAATGTGTAATAAACAATATTAGTATTTTGAATTATAGCTTATAATATTATAAACGATATAGTTTTAACATTAACTTTCAACGTGTAATTAAAAACATGTTTATATATATATTTTGAATTATTTAATAAACGATATTAGTATTCGATTATTGAATCGATTGTTATTTAAATAAGTTAATTAGAATATTTGAGAAGTCAGAGTAAATGATAGTATATAAACGATTCATACCAATTTATGTTATATTATGAAAATGATTTTAAACTAAATAATAAACTTTGAAATATAATTAGTTTGAGAAACTAAATATTATATTATTTTTAATATATATAAATTTATATTTCTAAATAAATATATATATATTTTACAAAGTGATAAAATATAATATTAACTTAGTTATATAACACTTTGATTTAAAATAATATTTTTATATATATATATTAGTAAATAACGAAACGTTGATTTTTAGAAGCAAATAACCAAAACAATCAAACGTTCAAATTACATATAGAGTGATATAGTTTATTGACAATTTAAGCCTATTTTTTGATAAAGGTACACGTCGCATATCGATTAATACAAGTTTTCTAAGCGTACGAGCCGATTTTCTATAAACCGGAACCAAGACACATGTTGAGCGACAACGAATGAATTATCGAAACTAAATTTACAAATTAACTGTGCAAAGGAATATAATATAATATATATATAATTATATGAATTAAATATATTATATATAAAATATTATTTAAAAACTGTCGGCAGCACGAGGTTAAATGAATTTGAGCCACCCCAGCTAGCCATGCGATCGCATGGCCAAACCAAAGAAGATCCATGCGATGGTATGGGGTCAAAACCCAGGCCACATTATAAAACTCATTCGATTTATGATTTTTAAACACACATCTATCCACCTCTCTCTCTTTTACTTTGTATTATATATTTATGTTATTATTATTATTATTATTATTATTATTATTATTATTATTATTATTATTATTATTATTATTATTATTATTATTATTATTAATATTAAGATTAATATTATTATTAATCTTATGATAAGGAGTATCATTATTATTAGTATTAGTATTATTATTATTATTATACATAAAATAGTACGACGAGGTTCTGCTCGCATGTTTTCAAAATGATTTTTCGAGCGGGATAGAGCTAAGAAAATTATGGGTTATAGCTATGGAGGTTATGAGTAATGTTCGGGTATGCTCGTGAGGTCAATCTATTGTTTATCATCTCCATCGCGTCTATGTATTTTCCTGCAATATTGAACCGTAATATTGATATGTGAGCACTCATATCTTATCTTTTATATGATTATAGTGTATCCCTGACTAGTGCTCGAGTAGATATGATTATGCATGCTTGTATGTTAAATTTCGTCATTAAATAGTCTATGATAGATCATGAATTTAATACCTATGCTACTAGGATAAGGTATATGATATACATATCGTTGGAAAGCTGACGAAAAATCAATAACTTTCATTTAGAAATCGTACGATTTCGATGAACGGATTAAAAGATATGGTCAACTGAATTATTATTAATTTTAGTATTATTATTGTTAAAATGATTATTATTACTATCGTCCTTATTATCGTCGTTATAATAATAATAATAATAATAATAATAATAATAATAATAATAATAATAATAATAATAATAATAATAATAATAATAATAATAATTATTATTATTATTATTATTATTATTATTATTATTATTATTATTATTATTATTATTATTATTAATATTAAGATTAATATTATTATTAATCTTATGATAAGGAGTATCATTATTATTAGTATTAGTATTATTATTAGTATTATACATAAAATACTACGACGAGGTTCTGCTCGCATGTTTTCAAAATGATTTTTCGAGCGGGATAGAGCTAAGAAAATTATGGGTTATAGCTATGGAGGTTATGAGTAATGTTCGGGTATGCTCGTGAGGTCAATCTATTGTTTATCATCTCCATCGCGTCTACGTATTTTCTGCAATATTGAATCGCAATATTGATATGTGAGCGCTCATATCTTATCTTTTATATGATTATAGTGTATCCCTGACTAGTGCTCGAGTAGATATGATTATGCATGCTTGTATGTTAAATTTCGTCATTAAATAGTCTATGATAGATCATGAATTTAATACCTATGCTACTAGGATAAGGTATATGATATGCATGTCGTTGGAAAGCTGACGAAAAATCAATAACTTTCATTTAGAAATCGTGCGATTTCGATGAACGGATTAAAAGATATGGTCAACTGAATTATTATTAATTTTAGTATTATTATTGTTAAAATGATTATTATTACTATCGTCCTTATTATCGTCGTTATAATTATTATTATTATTATTATTATTATTATTATTATTATTATTATTATTATTATTATTATTATTATTATTATTATTATTATTATTATTATTATTATTTTTATTATTATTATTAATATTATTATTATTATTATTATTATTATAAGTATAATTATTAAAAACTGTTATTGTTATTATTATTACTATCGTTATTATTATTAAGGTTATTATTAATATTATCATTATTATTATTATTATTATTATTATTATTATTATTATTATTATTATTATTATTATTATTATTATTATTATTATTATTATTATTATTATTATTATTATTATTATTATTAGAATTATTAGTATTATCATAATACTTATTAGTATCATTATCATTAAAACTAATATTAGTATCATCTAATTATTTTGATTGTCATTATTATCATTATTATGAATGCGATATATAAGAGGACTAAAATCTATTAAACAAAATCGACTATGAAATAATGAGTATAAGTATCATGATGAAATTATAATATTGTAAGATATTGATTTAGGTAAAAACATCGTTTTCATTATTTTTATCATTATTATTATTAGTAAAAGTATTATTAATATTAAAACTATCATTCTTATTAAAATTATCATTTTTAATAGAAATATCATTGTTATTATAAAATATCATTATTATTATCATTTTAGTATTATTATTATTATAAATTTTATCATTTTGAATAGAATTATTATATTTATAAAATATTATTATTACTATTAATATTGAAAAGTATCATTATTATTAAAATTATCATGATTAGAATTATCATTTTATCATAATTAATATCATCATTAGTAAATATAAATATTGTTATTATTATTAGTTGAATAGAATAATAATAATTATTATTATTATTACAAAATAATACAACTTTTACTTATTATTATTATTATTATCAAAATTATTTTATCAAATGATTATGTGATACAAAGATATTTTACCACACGTAATATAATTACATCAATAATACATACCCTGTGTTTTATGATATTAAGTGAACGTTATAAATTTTAGTACTTAAGATATATAAAATTGTATTTTTATCATATTTAAATTTTAATATAAATTTTTATTTATTAATAAATGACTTGTATTATTTATTCTAATAGAATCTGATAAATATATTGAAATATATAAAACGACTATATTTATGTTAAATAATAAACATGTATAGATTTTGGAAATCATTTTGGGTCAAGTTGACTTTTGTTGACTTTTGCATGAGAATCTCGAGCATTAGGATTGTGATACACAACGACTTGACCTAATTTGTTAGACAAATATTGACCAGCATATAAATGTATATACTTAATATAGGTTCATGAATCCGAGGCCAACCTTGCACTTGTTCAATGCCGTCATATGTATTTTTTACTACGAAATACAGTATCATGAGTTTCATTACTCCCCTTTTAAATGCTTTTGCAATATATATTTTTGGGATTGAGAATACATGCGATGTTTTATAAATGTTTGATGAAATAGACACAAGTACTCGAAAATTACATTCTATGGTTGGATTATCGAAATCGAATATCGCCATTCAAGTCTGGTAACCTAAGAATTTGGGAAATGGCCCCTAATTGACGCGAATCCTAAAGATAGATCTATTGGGCCTAACAACCCCCATTCATCTCTATGGATGGCTTTAGTACTTCGAGATTATTATTATACAGGTGTTCAATCCATATGAATGATTTTTATGAAGATGGCTTTATACATGCATGATGTTTATGAGAAATGGAAATATGAAATCTTGTGGTCTATTAAAAATGATGAAAATGAATATTGATGATAAACTAATGAACTCACCAACCTTTTGCTTGACACTTTAAAGCATGTTTATTCTCAGGATTGAAAGAAATCTTCCACTGTGCATTTGCTCAAATTAAAGATATTACTTGGAGTCATTCATGGCATATTTCAAAAGACGTTGCATTCAAGTCATTAAGTTCATTAAAGATTGATTAAGCAAATGACATATTCGGTCATTTTTATTTGGATATTATGAAATGGTATGCATGCCTATCAAATTTCTATGTAATGAAAGTTTGTCTTTAAAAATGAATGCAATGTTTGTAAAATGTATCATATAGAGGTCAAATACCTCGCATTGTAATCATATGTTATTGTATTCGTCCTTATGGATTAAGACGGGTCATCTCATTTGATGCGCATGATGCCTCTATGCAGCGATACTTGGAACTGGTGCACAAATTAGGAAATGAATTTGATGTATTCTGACTGACGCATTTACCCCGGGGATAAAACAAGAAAGCAGACGCGCTCAGCAAATTGGCCGCCTTAACCTTTTATCATCTGCTAAAGAATGTATGGGTTGAAGTGCTAATGGAGAAATCTATTGATGAGAAACTAACCATTGTGCCCATCGAAGAGGAAGACCCAAATTGGATGACACCGTTGGTAAAATTCTTAACTGAGAGTGAGCTTCTGGCAGACGTAAAAGAAGCACGAATGATTCACGTGAAAGCCCCCACGTACGTGTTAATTGAAGGCATATTGTACAGGAAGTCTTACCTGGGGCCAAGCGTGTTGTGCATTGGTCAGAATCGGGCGAAGGAGGTGCTCCGAGAGGTTCATGAGGGGTATTGTGCCTTGTATTCAAGATATAGAACTATTTCTGCAAAAGTGATGCGCATAGGGTATTTCTGGCCCACCATCCATAACCATGCAGCAGAAGTTGTAAGGGAATGCCAATCGTGTCGACAACACGCACCAATAAGTCGAGCACCGCGACACCCTATGATACCGAAAATGACTGCATGGCCATTTTGTAAGTGGGCCATCGACATTGTCGGTCCAATTACTGCGTGCTCAGGTATGCATGAAATAATACACTTGTGTAATACTTCACAATATATGCGCTTTAACAGTATTTACATTATTGTTGCTTGCTCAGGAGGAATAAAATTCTTGGTGGTAGCAATCGATTACTTCACTAAATGGGTGGAGGCAAAAATATTGGCAACAATTACTAGCAGGCGCATTTGAAACTTCTTTTGGGAAGATAATGTGTGCAGGTTTGGTATCCCCAATGAAATTATTAGTGAAAACGGCACTCAGTTTGAGGGCGAGCCCTTTAGGACCTGGTGTCGAGAACTGAATATTAAGAAATCTTTTACTTCAGTCGCTCACCCACAGGAAAATGAACAATGTGAAGTAACGAACAGAGATATCGTGAGGGGAATAAAAGCGCTTTGGGCTTGTATGGAAATGAGTGGGTTGATGAGCTCCTAAAAGTTTTGTGGGAGCATCGCACTACTCACAAGAATAGCACGGGTGAAACGTCATTCTGCTTGATCTACGGAACGGAGGCTGTAATCCCCACTGAATTGTTGGTTCCAATGAAGCGCATTCGAAGCTTTAATGAGTCAAGTAATGATGAAGGTTTGCGGGCTAACCTAAATATGCTAGAGGAGCCCAGAGAGATAGCAGCCATACGTGAAGCCGTCAACAAATAGAAAATCTCTAAGTATTATGATAAGTGCGTCAAGCTAATGTCATTCAGATTTGGGGATTATGTATGGCACAACAATAAGGCAAGTCGATCAGAGAATACTAGGAAGTTGGGCCCAACTGGGAAGGCCCTTATGAAGTTATTAGCACAAGTGCAACGGGATCTTATTTCCTAGCATAAATTAATGGAGAACGAGTGCCTCGTAGTTGGCATGTAACCAATTTGAAAAGATGTTACATATAATTGTCAGGCTACAGCACCAGGTATTGATCACCCCCGCTCTTTTAAGCACTTGGATTTTTTAGTTTACTTAAAAAAAAATTTATTTACTTGTAAGACATTTCGTATTTCTTTCATGGTTGTAATAAGTTGTCATTTAGATATGGCTTATGGATTTGATAATTTACAATAAATAAATTTAATTTTTTGAATAGAAGTGTTTAGTTACATTTCGATGCACAATATGATAGCAATTACGTGCATCCACCCTCCTTAAGGGATGATCTCTAGCTCCCGCATGGCAGAAACCTGTTTAGTTACAAGGCTAGATTTTAGGGTGGGTAACAGACATTGTTTTGTCTAGACCAATGCACTCTCGCAGACTAGACGACTGCAAGTCATGACTATAAATGACAAGCATTGGGGTTGCTTGCCCACTAACCTAAGTGTTGGGTCACTTGGAAGACTCTAGATGTTTTACTTAGTAATGCAATGAAAAGCGTCTACTATGTGCACAATAGTATAGCGTCAGTTAGCATTATTAAATTTGGAGTATAAACAAGTATACATTGGCTTGTATGCAAACAAATATTTAAGTTGTAAGAACTTAAAATGCCTATTGACGCGAACAATATGATAAGGAAAGATATTTAGTTACTTTACTTATAGAAACAAAAGATGTAAAGCATTACATTGACTAAATTGTACTATTACAAAAGAGGTGCATAGAGCGCAAACATTAGTGCGCAGGACATTATAATGAAATTGAAATTTAAACTACGAACAGAAAAGTAAAGGGTGGCTTATCGGTAACGTTTCCCTACACTAATGGTAACAATCCTTCGAACCCTCGCCCGCAGCAATCGGATTACTCCATGTGAACAGGAAAGGAAAAATAAAACTAAAAGGTGGAGAGCGCGCCCATAGTGTTAAAATCACCTCATGAAGCACACTCATAACAAGTACACCCCCTAGGAGTAGTGTGCGCAAGCGGCCAAATGCAGCTAACGAAGTCTGCTCATGGTGCACCCAAGACCCCCACGCTCCATGCAAAAAAGAACATCACATGACGCCTTACCAAGCGCATCCTGTGACCCCACACTACGAGTAATGGATTGCAAACTTACAAATTCATTTTAGCAAGATCATGCACTAAAACTACAGGATCGGAGATTGCATTCACAAGGGGATGGATGGTGATGTTTTTTAGCTCCTTGCTGGATTCGAATACTCTCTCATAAGCATTGTCTTCAAGCTGGTTGGTATTGATCTGAGGAATGACAGAGGGAACTTCAATGTTTTTCGAGATTAGATCCCAGAACCTCACCCTCTCAAGTGCTTTGGCTGCTTTGAGATATTGAGTGTAAAGCTATGTAACGATGGAAGCGCCAAGAACATGGGTGGCAATGTTAGAAGCGCGACCCTTAGATTTGTGTAATTCTGTCACATGGCATCACGGCCTGCAGTAGCTTCGTCAACCTGTGCGGTGAGATCATTTTACTTGAAGGTGAGCAAATCAAGATTGGAGTTGGAAACAGTAAGTCGTTCCCTGAGCACCTTATTCTCCTCCTCGTAGTCGACCTGTGAAGACAACAAATCAACTTTTTCCTTTTTCAAGGATTCAACAGTGGCCTCATCTATTTTCAATGCTTCATTGGCCACTTTCAACTGGGTTTTCAAAAGATGCACTCTCTTCTGTAGCTGCCCGGTCAAGTGAAGACTATCACGATGGGTGCGCTCAGTACTTAACCTATCGCAGTCCATTGCCCATGTCATGAACGAAAGCTGCATGTTAAAGTTCAACTTCTACTCTGGTGTCATTTCTCCAACTCTTGCATAATACCAGCAAGAGCGCACCCCTGCATGTATAGATTCTGCTCAAGCGCGGTGCACTTAGAAATGGTCAGAATTAAAGACAGGTTATGCACTTGAATGTCAACATATCGATTGTTGTTCAGTATCAGTACCCAAGTAGAGGGCATGACATCGACTCAGCTAGCAACAGGGGTTGAAGATGATGGAGCAATAATGTAACACCCCGCCAAAATCTCCATTGACACGGATGTTAACTCTGGTCCCAGTGCTCGGCTTGACTTCTAAGTAACAGCAGAGTTCTATAGCGGAAGCAACATATCTAAGTACCTGAGACAAAACATGCTTAAAAGAGTCAACCAAAAATGGTTAAGTGAACAACATAGGTTTAATAGTTATAACAAGTTTTTAGACCACAAGATTTAGTTTAGGGTTGAATGATATAAAATCAATCAATAGAATGAAGTGTGTTTATTAATATAATGAATATATTAACAGTGACCGATAAAGTTTGTTTATTAATATAATGAATATATTAACAGTGACCGATAAAGTTTGTTTATTAATATAATGAATATATTAACTGTGATCGATAAAGTTTGTTTATTAATATAATGAATATATTAACAGTGACCGATAAAGTTTGTTTATTAATATAATGAATATATTAACATTGACCGTTATTGTCAACAGACAAAGTATGTTTACTAATATAACGAATTATATTAGCAGTGACCGTTATTGTCAACAGACAAAGTATGTTTACTAATATAACGAATTATATTAGCAGTGACCGTTATTGTTAACAAACAACATGTAATGGATAAAATTTGAGTATTTGCGTCTAATCATAAAAAAAATTTAAAAATAAGCATGTGTCTCACCCCAAAGTTTATAAAACAATTAAGAAATAGTAAAAAGAGGGGCTATGAAGTTCACCTTAATAGCAGATAGATATTCCACGCAAGTTATATGATCGAAGTGTTGAACACGGAGATCTCAACCTAGAGATATTATGTTTGATTAGTTAATGTCTAATAGACATAAAGTTTGTTTATTAATATAGCAATCTATATTAACAATGACCGTTTTCGAGAAAATTATATTTATATAAGTGATAATATACTTAGTGTAAGTTAAGTGTTACTATATAATTAAGTGTATAATTTATACTAAAAATAGTATTATTATTTACCTTAATCAACTATTATGTATACTTATCATTAAATGTTACATATATAAATATACTACTATGTGATACATACATATATATATTCTTTACTATTATTATACATGTATGTATTCATAACTATATGGGGTATATATATATATATATATATATATATATATATATATATATATATATATATATATATATATATATATATATATATATTAGGTGTATGTGTTACATATATAATAGTGTAAGATGGTACATATACATATACTTATTACTTTTCATTATTATGTTTACTAACTTATATAACTTTACATAATGAACATTCATACACACAACACGCGTACATATACATACATATATTCACACACATATACACGTATGTATATATTTACATATACACACACATATATCTACAAGTATATACGTACATACATACGTATGCATGCAAGCATGCATGTTTATATATCATTAATTATTAATCAACATCACATAAAATCATACCCTTTTAACATTCTTATATACTTATAATTCATCGTACATTCTTTACTATCATAATCATAATCATAATTCCTAATCTCATTAACCATAATCCTTATTCTTAATAATTAACAAATTATTAATACTTCATAATCATACTTTTAACCTTATCCATAACTATTATCATTATTCATACAAGATTCATACTTTACTTTTTCAAACCATATTCAATCTTTTATTATTATTTTTTAACATCTTCAAATATTCATAATACTTGTTCATGTTAATCATAATCATAATCTTTCATGCACCATATCATAATACTTATTAATTATAATTTCTAACATTCCTATTAATTTACAAATTATTAACACTTTATAATCATAATAACTTTATTACTTTTAGCTTAACCATGATCTTTTATCATACTTTTATCTTTTTTTTTTTCATTAGTTCATAAACTAATCATGTTCATTATATTTATTCATTCATATTCATAATTTATTAATAATACTTAAACATAATACTTGTTATCATCTTAAAAGTAATAGATTAAAACAAGATTAAACTAGGGTTTATTAGGTATACCTTAGGGATTAAAGACCAAGGCTTATGATGATGATGATTATGCGAATAAGGAACAGAAACCAGCAGCAGCAAGGACGACCCAAAACAAGTTTTCTTGGGCTGTTTTAACTCGCAGACTCAGCAGGTACAGCTGCAACTATGCAGAAACAATGAGATCGTTTTAAGGGACTGTTTTGATCACGAAAACAAGCAGCAACTCAGCAAGTATCGAGCAGCAACTATGGTTTGATGATGGACTGTTTGGATGTTGAAACAGAAGCTGAACAACAGCAGTATAAATGGAGAATTGTAGGCTGCAGGAGGTGATCAAATGGGCTGTTTTAGGGGCTGTGTTGGATGGGTTTGAATGTTGACTCGCAGCAGGTTTGGAGAGGGTTGATGTGTCGACTAAAAAGCTGTGAAGGTGGCGGCTGGTGAGCTGAAACAGGTGGTCGAATTGCAGGCTTGTGGAAGGCCTGTTTGGTCGACAAAAGAGGTAGTGATGGGGAGGTGTATCATGTCGACTAAAGCAACAAAAGGGAGATGATTTGGACTGCAGAAATAGTCGACCAAAACACAAGGGAAAAGGATTTAATTATGATGCTAAAATTTGGGAAAACATGAGGCTTTATATAGGGTGTATTTAGTAGTCCTAATCCCATTAGAATTCTAAGGATTACTTGGTGATCAAGCTCTTGAATTGGTATTAGACTAGGATTAGGAGTGACTTACAGATCAAGCTTCTCTTTTTTTTTAAATATAACCGATTTTTTTTAAATATATATATATATATTATTATTATTATTATTTTTCGGCATTAATACTTCTATAATTTTTTTTTTTTGTTATTTAAGATTACATTTTATTTTAGTTATGAGTCCCTAACATTTTTAAATTTCAAATTTGGTTCCAATAGTTATATAATGTCACATTAATACTTATAGTTTATATTTTAGGGTTAGGGTTTAGTATTAAATATCAAATTGTATTAGGGTTTGGGTCTTAATTAATAAATTAAAGTATTAATTATGATCATTAATTAGGAACGGATAACAACCCTAATGATAGTATACTCAATAAGACAATGAAACCCTAAGAGAAATTTGGTAAATTCAGAATGGAAAAGTGAGGGTTGTTATAGTACCTCCCCGTTAATTTAAAATTCATTTCGAAGTTTTAGGAAGACTTCTCGAATGCATCAACGGTTGAGAATAGATGTGGATATTTCCGCTTCATCTGGTCTTCACGTTCCCAGGTATACTCGGGGCCTTTTCGTGAATTCCAACGGATCTTAACAATAAGAAATATTGCCCTGTACTAGCGTTTGAATCTTATGACCCATAGCTTATATAGGTTCTTCTATGTAGTGTATTTTATTATCAATGCAGAGGTCGTTCAAAGGAATAATATGAGTGTCACCTGACTAAGTTTTCTCAAAAGGGATGAAGATGTCATACAAGCTTTTCAGTAAGCTGGGTGCATGAAACGCGGCATGAACATTACTAGGCTCTAAACCTCGAGTGTTTATGCCACAATACTAGGGCAGAAAAACAGATAGGAGTACGTGGAGATTTTGGCCATGTAGTTTGATGCATGGCTTGTGTTTGATATAGTTGGTGTTTAGATTTTAGTTCCAGAAGATTAACCATAGGCATGATGCCTATGATTTTCAAGGGAGGCGAAACGAGATGCCAGCCGAGGGGTCATTAATCTGGCTTATATGCAAAGCAATCCATGATTACTAAGTTGCCCTCAAAAATGGTCTTGTGGAAAAGATGTTGTCCAATATATACAATACATGTGAACTTATCCTCGGAAGAAATTTTGGAGGCACACTGTCGAATGTAACTTTATGATTACGATTTCTATTAGGTCGAAACAGAGGTCGAACCCTTATCTAGGATAATCATCTAGTTGCAACCAAAGAGGAGGGATATTTGGAGTAAACAAATAAATGTCATATACATTTAAGGTATCTCCTTTAAAGAAGATAGCGAGGATTTTAGATTCCCATTACTAAAAGGAAACTGTATGGGAGGTGTGATCTCTGATCGAGTTAGACGTTCTCGCACCTATGGCAAGTCGATCTATCATTCACTTATGAGTTTAAGTGCGGATGAGAAGAAATGGGAATCATTGGGTATAGGAATAGTTTTCACTAGGTGAGAAAATCTCCCAAAAAAAAATTCTTGTACCACAAAATATAGAATTATAGATTTGATGTTCACGAGGGTGTTGTGGTTTAACCGTGAGATATTAGAAGTATAATCCTCTCAACGGTCAACCTCAAAAGGGGAAAAGTTGACGAGAACATAGAGTTTTGAATGATGAACTTAATGATAAGTTTCGAAGGGTAAGAGGAATTGTGATTACTACATGGTGTAGAATAATACGAAAATTTTATATAAACAAGTAATGAAAATTTTATAGAAGTTCGAGTCGTTTAAGGTAACAATTTAAAAAGGAAGCGAAGTTCTTAGTAAAACTAGAGTTATGTACAACATGTAAAATATCTTTTAAATAAAAGAATTGATTGAAAAAGAATGAGAGTATAATTTTATATGTACTAGTCAAAATAAGTAAAGGTAAATTTTATTTACTTTTTTTTTGTAAACATATACGATTTTTTTTTTAATTTGCACGAATGGAAGTAAATAAATTTATTTTATAAAATTTCGAGAGGATCGCCCAGTAAAACAGTGTATGTAAAATTTTGGTAACAAAATTTTCATATTTCGGAGATTACGAGTTGGAAAAAGATCGATGAAGATCGAGTGAATGATTTTTGAAAATATTGGGGGATATTTAAGCAAAAATGTTACGAGTTAATGAAAACCATTGAATTTGAATGTGGTTAAAGTTCTTGGAATTGAAAACGTTCATGTGTGAAGCTGTTGCTGACAAATGAGATATGAATGGTAGAGTATGAGAACGTGATAGTGAATGTGGTGTCTATAATATCTTCGTTTGAATATTCAAATGAAAATCTTGTGAGTGGTTGTAGCTTATCTTCGACAGGTTTCCTAATGGGTTTATGAAAATCTACACTAGGAGCGTAATTGTAGATAACAGGAGGCATGCTTCGAAGAAGTTTCGGGGGTGTCCCTTCAAGTCACTTAAAAACAGGTATCCTTCCTTCCAGCGGGAATGTGATAATTAAGCGTCAAGAGATAAGTTGTTTAAGAAAGAAATAATGTCAAGCTTTACAACTTTTATGGCATAGGAGAATTTGTTAATCTACTCATGGGTGTGAGATAGATAGTTTGATCGTAACGATCTCTTCGTATATCTATAAATCAGATGATAATTACCCTTCTTGTAATAACATTAAGATTTTTGAATGAATGGCTTGGAAATTTTTCTTTGATTCACTTTCTATTCCATATGTCATGATATTGGAATTTCTATATGAATTACCGTAATATAATCACGTCGGCCAAGCGTCATTATATTTCACTAATTCATACTTCCACTTCAATACCACCTCATATGGCCAGGACATGTGATCAAAGTTAGATAGTTGACGTTGGAATGTTGAGTCATGAGTGACATCTCTTCGCGTGAGTCAAAGGAAACTTTGAATCATAATGGCGAAGTTAGGTCATAAGATATGTATGGATATGATAACAATCACACACAAACCGATCCTTTAGAGTCGGGATCAGGCAAGATGATAGGGTTTTGGCTTGATATCCTTAGGAAAGGATACAGAATATAAAAAGAGGTAAAAGCATGTACTAAGATGAATTGGCATTATAAAGATTAAAGGAAAGCACTTAAAACTAAGGCAGAAAAGGTTATAGACCTAAAGATTGCTAAGGCACCCACATAAGGCACACATAGAATGCAATCCTGGTTCTCTATAACAAGCGTTGGCTCTCATAATGAGATAGGTATGGTGGCATTCTATTGTTGGAATACAAGTAAGTCATGGCTCTTATTCTAAGAGTCAGACGTGTAAGTATAGTTCCTATAGCAAAGTGTTTCTAAAGATTTGAATGGTATAGGAGTTCTAGGCATAACAAATATAAGCGAATTTAATGCACATAATCTAGATTGTAATGCAAATAATCAATGCAAATGAACAACTTGGTTATAGACTAGACTCACTAATGCATCCTAACTATTCATGTTAGTCACACTAATGTAACCTAGTTCCCTATAACCAGAGCTCTGATACCAACTGTAACACCCCGCCAAAATCGCCATTGACGCGGATGTTAACTCTGATCCCAGTGCTCGGCTTGACTTCTAAGTAACAGCAGAGTTCTACAGCGGAATCAACATATCTAAGTACCTGAGACAAAACATGCTTAAAAGAGTCAACCAAAAATGGTTAAGTGAAAAACATAGGTTTAATAGTTATAACAAGTTTTTAGACCACAAGATTTAGTTTAGGGTTGACTGATATAAAATCAATCAATAGAATGAAGTGTGTTTATTAATATAATGAATATATTAACAGTGACCGATAAAGTTTGTTTATTAATATAATGAATATATTAACAGTGATCGATAAAGTTTGTTTATTAATATAATGAATATATTAACAGTGACCGATAAAGTTTGTTTATTAATATAATGAATATATTAACAGTGACCGATAAAGTTTGTTTATTAATATAATGAATATACTAACAGTTATCGATAAAGTTTGTTTATTAATATAATGAATATATTAACAGTGACCGTTATTGTCAACAGACAAAGTATGTTTACTAATATAACGAATTATATTAGCAGTGACCGTTATTGTCAACAGACAAAGTATGTTTACTAATATAACGAATTATATTAGCAGTGACCGTTATTGTTAACAAACAACATGTATTGGATAAAATTTGAGTACTTGCGTCTAATCATAAAAACAGTTTAAAAATAAGCATGTGTCTCACCCCAAAGTTTATAAAACAGTTAAGAAATAGTAAAAAGAGGGGCTATGAAGTTCACCTTAATAGCAGATAGATATTCCACGCAAGTTATATGATCGGAGTGTTGAACACGGAGATCTCAACCTAGAGATATTATATTCGATTAGTTAATGTCTAATAGACATAAAGTTTATTTATTAATATAGCAATCTATATTAACAGTGACCGTTTTCGAGAAAATTATATTTATATAAGTGATAATATACTTGGTGTAAGTTAAGTGTTACTATATAATTAAGTGTATAATTTATACTAAAAATAGTATTATTATTTACCTTAATCAACTATTATGTATACTTATCATTATATGTTACATATATAAATATACTACTATGTGATACATACATATATATATTCTTTACTATTATTATACATGTATGTATTCATAACTATATGGTATATATATATATATATATATATATATATATATATATATATATATATATATATATATATATATATATATATATATATATATATATATTAGGTGTATGTGTTACATATATAATAGTGTAAGATGGTACATATACATATACTTATTACTTTTCATTATTATGTTTACTAACGTATATAACTTTACATAATGAACATTCATACACACAACACGCGTACATATACATACATATATTCACACACATATACACGTATGTATATATTTACATATACACACACATATATCTACAAGTATAAACGTACATACATACGTATGCATGCAAGCATGCATGTTTATATATCATTAATTATTAATCAACATCACATAAAATCATACCCTTTTAACATTCTTATATACTTATAATTCATCGTACATTCTTTACTATCATAATCATAATCATAATTCCTAATCTCATTAACCATAATCCTTATTCTTAATAATTAACAAATTATTAATACTTCAAAATCATACTTTTAACCTTATCCATAACTATTATCATTATTCATACAAGATTCATACTTTACTTTTTCAAACCATATTCAATCTTTTATTATTAATTTTTTTAACATCTTCAAATATTCATAATACTTGTTCATGTTAATCATAATCATAATCTTTCATGCACCATATCATAATACTTATTAATTATAATTTCTAACATTCCTATTAATTTATAAATTATTAACACTTTATAATCATAATAACTTTATTACTTTTAGCTTAACCATGATCTTTTATCATACTTTTATCTTTTTTTTTTCATTAGTTCATAAACTAATCATGTTCATTATATTTATTCATTCATATTCATAATTCATTAATAATACTTAAACATAATACTTGTTATCATCTTAAAAGTAATAGATTAAAACAAGATTAAACTAGGGTTTATTAGGTATACCTTAGGGATTAAAGACCAAGGCTTATGATGATGATGATTATGCGAATAAGGAACAGAAACCAGCAGCAGCAAGGACGACCCAAAACAAGTTTTTTTGGGCTGTTTTAACTCGCAGACTCAGCAGGTACAGCTGCAACTATGCAGAAATAATGAGATCGTTTTAAGGGACTGTTTTGATCACGAAAACAAGCAGCAACTCAGCAAGTATCGAGCAGCAACTATGGTTTGATGATGGACTGTTTGGATGTTGAAACAGAAGCTGAACAACAGCAGAATAAATGTCGAATTGTAGGCTGCAGGAGGTGATCAAATGGGCTGTTTTAGGGGCTGTGTTGGATGGGTTTGAATGTCGACTCGCAGCAGGTTTGGAGAGGGTTGATGTGTCGACTAAAAAGCTATGAAGGTGGCGGCTGGTGAGCTGAAACAGGTGGTCAAATTGCAGGCTTGTGGAAGGCCTGTTTGGTCGACAAAAGAGGTAGTGATGGGGAGGTGTATCATGTCGACTAAAGCAACAAAAGGGAGATGATTTGGACTGCAGAAATAGTCGACCAAAACATAAGGGAAAAGGATTTAATTATGATGCTAAAATTTGGGAAAACATGAGGCTTTATATAGGGTGTATTTGGTAGTCCTAATCCCTTTAGAATTCTAAGGATTACTTGGTGATCAAGCTCTTGAATTGGTATTAGACTAGGATTAGGAGTGACTTATGGATCAAGCTTCTCTTTTTTTATTTTTAAATATAACCGATTTTTTTAAATATATATATATATATATACATATATATATATATATATATATATATATATATATATATATATATATATATATATATATATTATTTTTTTCGGCATTAATACTTCTATAATTTTTTTTTTGTTATTTAAGATTACATTTTATTTTAGTTATTAGTCCCTAACATTTTTAAATTTCAAATTTGGTTCCAATAGTTATATAATGTCACATTAATACTTATAGTTTATATTTTAGGGTTAGGGTTTAGTATTAAATATCAAATTGTATAAGGGTTTGGGTCTTAATTAATAAATTAAAGTATTAATTATGATCATTAATTAGGAACGGATAACAACCCTAATGATAGTATACTCAATAAGACAATGAAACCCTAAGAGAAATTTGGTAAATTCAGAATGGAAAAGTGAGGGTTGTTATAAATAACGGTAAGAGGAGTTGAAGTCGCTGGTTACATAGTAGCAGTTGGGGGCGTAGGAATCACGGGGCGCACAGGTAACAGAGGGAGTGGCAGCAGTAACGGAAGGCTCCCCGTCTTCATCAGTATGAACAACTAGCAACAGGAAACCACAATCAGATGCGCATGACATAAAAGAATCAATTTTGGAGAACAAAATAAGGTGTGAAGATATTATCATACCTTCGGATGAAGACGTAGCTTTATTCTTATTGCTTGGAGGGTTGAGGCGCACGGATGACCTGCGCTTCGAAGAAGCTTCATCCGCTACCTCATCGCTCTCTAAAGCTTCAGCATCCCTTATACTAGCATCCTGATTAACCACTTCTTATTGGTGTAACCTTTGGACTCATTTTCTACAAGAATTCTACGAAAATTCATTTCTGCAAAAATGACACACAACGGTTAGCATGCATTTCAGTAAATCATTTATCAAGTGATTTAGGCAATAAAATATATACCCTTTCCTCTAAGAATGATGACTGGACTATTACCAACATACGGCCAGTAAGATGAAATGCCAGTAAGCTACAAAACTTCATTGGGATATACACGAAGTTTAAGCTTTTGGCCGGAACATAGGTCGAAAAATTCTTGTTCAGCCTGATTCATGGGAGGGGGTCTGTTTAGAGAAGTGTTAGAACCAGTGCGTCATTGTAGAATATTGGCGAATTCGCGAGGAACAAATTTGTTGCTAACATTAAAAATAATTTTTCCAAGAATTTTGCATACCCTTTTTCTGACCAGCAGTAAATGACACTCGATCGAAAAATCCATACCAGTCATGCTCATTCAGTTGATATCAGAAAACGTTTTGAAAAACGATCAGCGAAGGTTCATGATTGTTAGCCCTACACCACATCTAAAAAAGGGACAATCGACAAGCACCGTAAGGATGAAGTTGACCTAGCCCTATATTGTATGCTGATAAAACTCTTATAAAGAAATTAGTTGGAGGGATTCGAATGTTTCCAACTTCAAGGGTTTGATCATATATATATATATATATATATATATATATATATATATATATATATATATATATATATATATATATATATATATATATATATATATATATATATATATATATATATATATATATATATATAATGGGCTCGTTCGTTTGATTTTGGGAGTGTATGATTAAAATCGATGATTAGTGGGTGCCATTCGGTTATGCATTTGATAGATTCTGCATCAAGAGTAGAAGCGATTGAATGCACATGAAAGACGGTTGGACTGGAGGAAGAAGATGCCTGATTACGACGTGGAGCTTAAAGTGAAAAAGTAAACTAACATGTGCTACTGATTGTGTGATTGCCGGAACTTGATCGAAAGTATTGGGAGCGAAGGTAAAATGAAAATTGATTTGAATTTTTACTCTAAATGGTAACGAAGGGGTCTTATTTATATTCTGGAAGTTTTGGGCTCTAAAAATGGGTAAAATGATGTCAACCGTACACGTGTCGCAATCTGAACAATTGTGAAAATGAATGAATGGTTAACGATAAGAAAATCGCATGGTTTGTTTATGGAATAGGTGCAGGTTAGCAAATCCAGGTGGTTACGCAGTTGTGATTTGACAGTCTGTCATAATTAAATGTCATGCAGCCGTTTCCAATACCATCATTAACAGACGTTTGATTGATAGCGTATGTGTCATAATTAATGCTGAATAGTTTAAAGATCTCGGTTAAACGATTTAGTTTACTTAATTTATCTTTGTTTAAAAGATATTTTTATGTAAATTACAAACGTGTTACTTGAGAGTTAATTTAATTTATGATCCTTAACAGAAGTTTAATATGATGCGCCATAGTGATCGCACATCATATTAAACTGGGGGACTTAATGATACGCGTACTTATGCGCATGGCGCTCGTACGTATCACGTGCAATGCTCAACTTAAGAATAAACTAAATTATGTATGATTGGAGGCGCGATGTTACGCTTTGCTTGGCGCGAAAAATCAATCTGATACAATATTATCCTAAATTAAATACAATCCTTTTCCAACTATAACTCCGTTATTTATGGATGTTATTTGGAAGGATCTAGAAACAAATCATGGGATAATCTAGGGTTAGGGTTTTACTATAAGTACTGTTGATGCATTTTCTGTAAGTCTCTAGACATCTACCTTACGTTTATGAATAGTACTTCAGTTTATGGGCTACCATGATCGCTCGTTATTATCCTATCTGTGTTTATATGTGGTTACAGGTACTGCAGGAACACGATAAGGATGTCTGACATTATTAGACTCTGTCAGACGTACGAGTGAAGTCTCACTCGTACGGCTGACAAGCTCATATGCACGGTTGAGCTGAGCTGAGTCACAAATCTAATCTGAATATACATACACAAGTGAGTGATCACCCACATGGCTGAGACAGATCACTCGTACAAGTGACAGCTGACTCGCGTGGTTGACTCAATAGCAGGGGTATTTAAGTGTTATGTTCTTCATTTTAGGGTAAGCCTCTCATTACACACACATCACTCAGATCTGGTGGCCTAATCCGATTCTCTCTCAACCCAAATCACTCAAGAGGTGAATAATAGCTCTAGGTGTTAATCTAATCACACAATCCATTGTTATGGTTTGACTAAATTAATCCCAAAAAGCATAATATTCACTAGAATGGTTTGATTTACTAATTCCGCCTTTGTGTGATTTAAACCTATTGATTTAAAAAGTTCCTAGTCATGTTTCATCATTGGTATCAGAGCATTGGTAGTGATTTCAAAATCATCTAGTGATTTTTGGTGATTAAAGAGTTTGCTATTTTGGGTTTTTGAGTTTTAGAGTGATTTTGATAAAAAAAAAAAGGAATCATTTTTACGTATGTAATTGTGATTAGAGAGTGTGTTTATGTTAGTTTAATGGTAATCCATCTTGTGGACGAAGAAATTGAGGTTTAACATCAATTTCTAGGTTTTTTGAGTGAATTAGGGTGAACAGCAGTTCACACGAGTAGGGCAAAAAATTTGCTCACTCGTACGGTTGACCAGACGGTTGACATCACTCGTGAACTCACACGCACGGTTTAGCATAACCTTGTTAGGTTAAGTGACTACAGTCTGATCACACGAGTGATCAAGCGGTTGATGTAACGACCCGGAAATTTCCGACCAAATTTAAACTCTAATCTCTATATGGTTCCGACACGATAAGCGAAAACCGTAAAGTTGACCCGCACCTTTTCAATCTTTCTATACTTATAAGATTAATATTTACATAAATTAAACCTTACCAACATGATAAGCAATCCAAATTGTTGAGACTTATATTTTCGAAAAGAGTTTTACACAACGTTTGACCATCTAGTTTGACCGACGATATCACGAACTATACAATATATGATAATTATACGTTTGTGTATATATATGTATATATACATATTTAACATGATCTAAGAATGTTTTAATATCTCATTTTGTATTAATAACAACAAGTTATAAGTATATTTTGAAACTACTAACTTAAGTTTTCAAAACAATAACAATACGTAACGTTATTTGACATAAATACTTACAACCTATAATGTTTATACATATATCGTATAAGTAATGTATTTAATCACTTTTAAAGACTTAAATACATAAAACCATATAAGTGTATTCACAAAAGATAGCTATATTTGAATCCTCATTCCATTTTTCACAAAATTCTATACGTATACCTAGAGTATTTGTACTCGTATCATACATAGCTTCTATATGTATTTACTAATAGTAAATACATGTCAAATCACCACCTAACCAGCCATTGTACATGCCCTTAGGGCTAGGTAATTGTATTTGGAAGCAATTAGGACTAGATACATAAAATGATTACTTGAAAATTTTGTCCATATACTCCCATTATACACGTTTTTTTTTAGTATAAATACATGAGCATTTTTGTTTCATTTTACTTCAATATTTTAGCCAAAACACACACATACTTTGAAGCCTTAAAACCCTTAATCAATTCAGCAAAGTTTTCAAGAAGATCTAGCTTCAAAAACCATACTAAAACACCATAAGAAAATCATACAAAAACACTTCAAGAAAACCTTCCAAGAACACCAACTTACTTCCAATCTTTCATCCACTTCCAACACCCTTTTGATTCTAGCTTCTTACTCCTCTTTTACAGCAATCTTATCCAAGGAACTTGAGGTAGAATCTATGTTCATAACCTTATTTGATTCATATATATATAGCTATCTTATTTTGTGGTACAAAAGTTTAACAACAAGAACATAGTTTGAATGTTTTCAAACTTGTTTGCAAACTAAATAGATCCTTCTAACTTAACTTTTAAAATACTTCAAGACCTGTAATATAACTTATGTATATGTTAATTTAACAAGGTAAAACTTGGTTTTTCAAAGTATAAGTATTTTTAGAAAAATGGTCATTAAATGATTTTGTTGTAACAAAAATGTTTAACTTCATATGTTTCACTAAAGTCTCACCTATGCCGTATGATTTTGAATACAAACCAAGGTATTTACAGTTCATAGTCTTAAAGAAGAACTCGATCCAAGAAGATGGCAATTTGAATCAACGAAAACGGATTTGTAACGAAGAAACTATGACCGAAACAAAATTGGTTATCCTAGATCATTTCAATTACGGGATCAATTGGAAAAAAATTATATAAATCACATATTTCTAAGATAACATGATATTTTATATATATGTACTTATAATTCAATTTTATATGGTTCAGGATCACCCGTAAACAACACGAGAAGATTAATCATAAGATCCCATGATTGTACGCAACACGTCATTTGACAACACCGGTACTTTATGTACGCAACACGTCATTTGACAACACCGGTACCATGGGTCAAGATTAATCTCGACCAACACATATACGATGGGGTTTTATTGATTTCGTTGGGGGTTTTATTTATTTCATTGCGGGTATATTAAACATCTAAAAATGAACCATTAAAATTGAATTACTAACATCGGACTGCTAACTACGGACTAAGGAATTATTCAAAGTATTAAAAGTATAACAAGTATATATTTATAACGTTTGTTTAAAAATGAAAACATATTGATATATTATATATGGATAGGTTCGTGATATCAATCGGAGACCGAGTCAAATTACATATCTTCAAGACAACAGTGAGTATATAGTCCCACTTTTAAACTCTAAATATTTCGGGATGAGAATACATGTATTTTATGTTTTACGATATGGACACAAGTAACTGAAAAATATGTTCTACGTTGAGTTGTACCACTGGCATACTTCCCTGTAGCTTGGTAACTAATATTTACAGCGGTATTGTAAACGCGAATCCTGTTGATAGATCTATCGGGCCTGACAACCCCAACCGGACTGGACGACCAGTATTCAACGGTTGCACAGTACTTCGTTTTGCGACTACACCTTGGTACGGTGTAGTAAGATTTCATATTAAAGGGAATATGCGACGTGATTAAATGTTAAGTATGGTTACCAAGTGCTCAACCACTTAGAATATTTTTATTGAAATGATTATATACGAAATCTTGTGGTCCATTGTTATAACGCTGCTAGCAACAAACCTATATATCTCACCAACTTTATGTTGACGTTTTAAAGCATGTTATTCTCAGGTACGAATTAAGTCTTCCGCTGTGCATTAGCTCATATTAAGGATATTGTTTGGGACCATTTAAGCTATGATACAAGGACGTTGCATTCGAGTCATTGAAGTTCATTAAAGACTATTGTTATGCAAATGGCAGATTAGATCATTTGGTTGTTATAAAATGTTAGGCTAATATGTCAACTCTCGATGTAATAATAGATTGCCTTTAAGAAATAAATGCAACGTTTGTAAAATGTATCATATAGAGGTCAAGTACCTCGCGATGTTATCAACTATTGTAATTCGTTTTTAATCTATATGGACGATGTCCGGATGATTAGTTTCGGATCCTTTCAGTTGGTATCAGAGCGTTGGTCTTAGCGAACCAGGCCTTGCATTAGTGTGTCTAACTAGTAGTTGTTAGGATACATTAAGTGAGTCTGGACTTTGACCGTGTCTGCTTGTCAAAAGTTTTGCTTATCAATCCTAGTCGGAAATCATCTGCTTATCTTTCTTAGGGAACTTCCTGCTTATCATTCTTAAGTCTAGACACGTCTTACTGCACTTAGTGCATCGATAGTGTATAGACAAAATTCATATCCTAGCGTATCTGTTATTATAGACATTGTCTGACGTATTTCAAAGATTCTCCGTAATTCATGGGATTTTGATATTATATATATACATATGTAAATTATGTATTGAAGAGTACCAAACCCAACTCCTATAATCTATTCCAAACCAAAAATTCATTTCTCCGACCATACAAGATGGATTCTTCATCCAGTTCGAATTCCTCCGACTTCGATAGCTACGCCGATATGGATTTCCATTCGAGCTCCGAGAACAGCGTCACCGGAATGGATCAACCAATTTCCCATCATCTATTTTGGATGAATTGGGGATGGGTTCGTAATATACTAAATCTCTGGAGGCAAGAAGAAGGTGATCCATTCCATCCACCAAATTGTCCTCTTAACGATGAACCTGAAGCACTTACCGGCGAACCTATTCGAAACACCATTTTCTCGCTCATTTCTAGAGTATCTCGTCATGATTACATACTATCCCATATTTCGAATCTTGTTCATTCGCTCGTTCCAACCGTCAATCATTCCGGTATAATAGAAGAAGTCAACGAGCTTCGCGCTCAGGTAGTGGCTTTAGAAAATACGGTGCGAAGGTTACAAACACCAGCAGCAGCACCAGCAGCATAATCTATACCACCATCATCAACGCCGACAGTACTCTTGTCACCCCCAAAATCTCAACATCACAATCTGTATCTCGAATATCAACATCACACGACTCAATATCTGTACTTCGAGTATGATCTTCGTTCTATATATCGTTCTACATCGATTATCTTCTCTTTACGTATCGTATGACGATTATGTAATTTCTAAAGTCTTAGAGATTATGTAATCTAGAATTAACGATAAATCAAATGAGTTTATTATCTTATTGACTCATTAAATCTATGATTATCTCTGAAGAAAATATATATGCAAGTATATTTTCATAAAGATAGTAATTAAAAATTTCTTCGTACAAACTAATAATGATGAAAATATTTTAACGGGTGGGTAGTACCCAAGGAATATTTAGAATTCACATTAATAAGTTATATTGTACATTCTTGAATCTGATTCAACGGTCATTTGTTATTCTACTTACAACCATCGATATACGTATCCGTTCACCCCAGAATAACCATTTCCATTTAAATTTCATATTTGAATTTTTTTTTTTTTTTACCTATCCAAATCCAACAAGTGGCATAAAGAAGAAACATTGGACAATTAAAATGAAATAAAATGTTGATTATAACATATGAAACTAAACAATTCTTCAAGTTTGCCACTTAATTTCATCCTAAACCTCATTTGTACTTCGACAATTATAATCCTCATTTAAATCTTTTCATGATTCCTGAAAACACCTCGACCGAGAAGTTGAACCCGCCGCACCTCGCCTACGGAATGAAGATTTATACATACAGTTATACACCTGAAGAACTCTCGAACCCAAATTCATAATTTAACACATAACGTATTGAATCCTTTGCCATTTATTAGCAAGAACAACCCTACAATTCCTTTTCAAGAAGCTAAGTTTGTCACAGCTCCACTTTGACTTCTCAGTGAGACTACTCCTATTATAATCTCGATATTTATACTTTGACCTTTCGCCGTTGTTACCGGAGAACCTTTTTCACAACATCATCAGCAGACGTACCAGCAACTCGTTATCTCTTTGGCGAAATCCGCAATCAGTATTTTGAAAATCTCGTAGAAATTCTCCCAGTTATACCAAGAACGACTACCCCTAAGAATTACATATTTCGAATGTGAAGATCTGAAAAAAAAAAAAAACATCCTGGACTATGAAGTAGTTCTTGAAATGCTAAAGAAGCAGCAAAAACTGTAAACGACTTTAACAGTCAAAAGTTTAATGATGAAGTACATTGTGTTGGTAAAGCTTAGAAAAAAAAAGGAGAGTTGGAACTGGAAAACGGATTGAGCAAAGTATGAAGGAGGATGTAGATAAATCACAAGAACTGAATCTGCTTTCAAAGGATTCAAACGATTCAGTGCCTGCTGAAACCATTAGTAAAAACCCTACCCCTTATCCTAAACCTTTCCCGATGATATTCTTCATCATCATCTTATCTTAGATATTATAAGATATCTTCATATCTTCCGTTATACATATTCTCCATATTTCTGGAGATATTTTCACAAATATTCTTATCTGAGAATATTTATCTCTCCGTAATATCTGCGTTACAACATAAAAGAAACTGTGTTAGTTTCTAAGTTCTAAAACCTTCAAGTTTAAAATAGGAATGTTCTGAAGCAGTGTTGGGAACTGATGCATGAATAAGTATAATATAATGAAACTTGATCAACTTCATTATATTACAGTAAGTCATGTTAAGTTTTTAATGGAATGTGATGATTCACAGTACCGTCATCATGTGCCATGTTACACGGCTCTTACATTCTATCAAGTCTCCAAACATATTAGAACGTATCACCTTGATAGTTCTATTTTTCCGGAATATTCGAGTAATTTAACGAATCAAGATCGTGCCATTACAATTTCATTCTAAAACCAAAAGCTAGGTTCATTCCAAATTTTATACCTACGAATTCCGAACTATTGATCGCTTGACTCAAGGACGGGAAGAAGAAACGAAGGGACAAAGTCCCAAAATAGAAATTGGGGTATAGATCACAGCAAATAGGAGAGAATATTAACTATGGATGACAATGATTATGGAAAACAGAAGCAGGAGCATCGAAGTATGAGGAAAGATATCAAACCCAACAACCACCCAGAAACTACAAACCGTGTATATCAATACGTATGGCGACGTAAAGACACGGGAGAATTAGAAACATTATAATTCCAAGAAAATCATAAAAGTGAATAGATTCTTCTGGCGGTAGATGGAAGAGAAGAATGAAAGATATAAAAGTTAGAAGTATAACAAAAATCAGAACGGGATGAAGCATTTCAAAGGATACCTTAAAGTAGGAATTAAGGAGAAAGAGTAGAAGATGCGAGTTGTGAAAAATAAGGAAACGAAGGAGTGGATTTATAGTGAAATATCCGACAGAGAAATCGAAACAGATTACCGCATTAAATCAAAGAAGATTCTGATCGCCGAAGAACCAAATCTTATTACGTAAGATTTTCCCTAAATCCCTTAAATCCCGGAAATCAATTCTAAACCACGTCATCGATTAAAAACGATTCCATATTTACTCATTTCACTATTTTATGATAGCTTCACCCGTACGCTTCAAATGATCAAATCGTTTTATCTATATCTCTCAATAATGATAAAACTTCATTATCATCTCATATTCGTCATGAAAACATTCCTATGGTTATTTATGACAACCTCTACCAAATTTCGAGGACGAAATTTCTTTAACGGATGGGTACTGTAACGACCCGGAAATTTCCGACCAAATTTAAACTCTAATCTCTATATGGTTCCGACACGATAAGCGAAAACCGTAAAGTTGACCCGCACCTTTTCAATCTTTCTATACTTATAAGATTAATATTTACATAAATTAAACCTTACCAACATGATAAGCAATCCAAATTGTTGAGACTTATATTTTCGAAAAGAGTTTTACACAACGTTTGACCATCTAGTTTGACCGACGATATCACGAACTATACAATATATGATAATTATACGTTTGTGTATATATATGTATATATACATATTTAACATGATCTAAGAATGTTTTAATATCTCATTTTGTATTAATAACAACAAGTTATAAGTATATTTTGAAACTACTAACTTAAGTTTTCAAAACAATAACAATACGTAACGTTATTTGACATAAATACTTACAACCTATAATGTTTATACATATATCGTATAAGTAATGTATTTAATCACTTTTAAAGACTTAAATACATAAAACCATATAAGTGTATTCACAAAAGATAGCTATATTTGAATCCTCATTCCATTTTTCACAAAATTCTATACGTATACCTAGAGTATTTGTACTCGTATCATACATAGCTTCTATATGTATTTACTAATAGTAAATACATGTCAAATCACCACCTAACCAGCCATTGTACATGCCCTTAGGGCTAGGTAATTGTATTTGGAAGCAATTAGGACTAGATACATAAAATGATTACTTGAAAATTTTGTCCATATACTCCCATTATACACGTTTTTTTTTAGTATAAATACATGAGCATTTTTGTTTCATTTTACTTCAATATTTTAGCCAAAACACACACATACTTTGAAGCCTTAAAACCCTTAATCAATTCAGCAAAGTTTTCAAGAAGATCTAGCTTCAAAAACCATACTAAAACACCATAAGAAAATCATACAAAAACACTTCAAGAAAACCTTCCAAGAACACCAACTTACTTCCAATCTTTCATCCACTTCCAACACCCTTTTGATTCTAGCTTCTTACTCCTCTTTTACAGCAATCTTATCCAAGGAACTTGAGGTAGAATCTATGTTCATAACCTTATTTGATTCATATATATATAGCTATCTTATTTTGTGGTACAAAAGTTTAACAACAAGAACATAGTTTGAATGTTTTCAAACTTGTTTGCAAACTAAATAGATCCTTCTAACTTAACTTTTAAAATACTTCAAGACCTGTAATATAACTTATGTATATGTTAATTTAACAAGGTAAAACTTGGTTTTTCAAAGTATAAGTATTTTTAGAAAAATGGTCATTAAATGATTTTGTTGTAACAAAAATGTTTAACTTCATATGTTTCACTAAAGTCTCACCTATGCCGTATGATTTTGAATACAAACCAAGGTATTTACAGTTCATAGTCTTAAAGAAGAACTCGATCCAAGAAGATGGCAATTTGAATCAACGAAAACGGATTTGTAACGAAGAAACTATGACCGAAACAAAATTGGTTATCCTAGATCATTTCAATTACGGGATCAATTGGAAAAAAATTATATAAATCACATATTTCTAAGATAACATGATATTTTATATATATGTACTTATAATTCAATTTTATATGGTTCAGGATCACCCGTAAACAACACGAGAAGATTAATCATAAGATCCCATGATTGTACGCAACACGTCATTTGACAACACCGGTACTTTATGTACGCAACACGTCATTTGACAACACCGGTACCATGGGTCAAGATTAATCTCGACCAACACATATACGAAGGGGTTTTATTGATTTCGTTGGGGGTTTTATTTATTTCATTGCGGGTATATTAAACATCTAAAAATGAACCATTAAAATTGAATTACTAACATCGGACTGCTAACTACGGACTAAGGAATTATTCAAAGTATTAAAAGTATAACAAGTATATATTTATAACGTTTGTTTAAAAATGAAAACATATTGATATATTATATATGGATAGGTTCGTGATATCAATCGGAGACCGAGTCAAATTACATATCTTCAAGACAACAGTGAGTATATAGTCCCACTTTTAAACTCTAAATATTTCGGGATGAGAATACATGTATTTTATGTTTTACGATATGGACACAAGTAACTGAAAAATATGTTCTACGTTGAGTTGTACCACTGGCATACTTCCCTGTAGCTTGGTAACTAATATTTACAGCGGTATTGTAAACGCGAATCCTGTTGATAGATCTATCGGGCCTGACAACCCCAACCGGACTGGACGACCAGTATTCAACGGTTGCACAGTACTTCGTTTTGCGACTACACCTTGGTACGGTGTAGTAAGATTTCATATTAAAGGGAATATGCGACGTGATTAAATGTTAAGTATGGTTACCAAGTGCTCAACCACTTAGAATATTTTTATTGAAATGATTATATACGAAATCTTGTGGTCCATTGTTATAACGCTGCTAGCAACAAACCTATATATCTCACCAACTTTATGTTGACGTTTTAAAGCATGTTATTCTCAGGTACGAATTAAGTCTTCCGCTGTGCATTAGCTCATATTAAGGATATTGTTTGGGACCATTTAAGCTATGATACAAGGACGTTGCATTCGAGTCATTGAAGTTCATTAAAGACTATTGTTATGCAAATGGCAGATTAGATCATTTGGTTGTTATAAAATGTTAGGCTAATATGTCAACTCTCGATGTAATAATAGATTGCCTTTAAGAAATAAATGCAACGTTTGTAAAATGTATCATATAGAGGTCAAGTACCTCGCGATGTTATCAACTATTGTAATTCGTTTTTAATCTATATGGACGATGTCCGGATGATTAGTTTCGGATCCTTTCAGTTGATAGTGACACGTACGAGTAATCACATGGGTGATCCTTACTCGCACGTCTGAGACTTAGTAATTGGTTCTTTGTTTGAGTAGTGACACTTACGCTTGAGTTGTGACACGTACGGTTGAGATTGTCACTCGTACGGTTGATATCCTGAACCGCACGGTTTACCTTTGGTATAATTTTTCAAGATGTTTAATTTAAATGATTAGGCGTTAGCTACACCGTTAGTTCAGAGTATTACGGATATGACTCAACGATTACTCCTTGCTGAGAGTGAATTCGGAAGTGGTACGAAATGTCTGAGGTTAATGAATATGGATAACTATTCCACTTGGAAGTTGAGATTTAAGATTTGGTCTGATGGTCAGGACACGAAGCTTTGGAAGTACATTGAAACCGAATTTCAATGGCCACGTTCACCTGTTACAAATGAATTGTATACGTTGCATAATATTCCTTCGAAAGAACGTGAAGAGTATACCTTGGAAAAAAAGATGTATTGTAACTTGACAAGTGCTCTTGATGGTCTGATTTTCCATCAATTTGTGAAGGCCCGTCCTAATCCATCTGGACGAAGTCATCAACATTTGGTTCCATTGCGAGGTACTGTCCTAAATATGCCATGAACGATTCCCAGTAATATCTCTAAAATGAGCAAATGCACAGCGGAAGATTTCTTTTATACCTGAGAATAAACATGCTTAAAAGTGTCAACCAAAAGGTTGGTGAGTTCATAGGTTTATCATAATCATTCATTTCCATAATTTTAATAGACCACAAGATTATCATATTTATAAACAGAACCTCTCGTCTTCATAAAGATAAAATCATTCATATTAATTGAACACCTGGTAACCGACATTAACTTTAATGGATAAAATATCCCCAAACAGAACCTCTCATCTGTATAATATAATCTCGAAGTACTAAAGCCATCCATAACCTGAATGTGGGTTGTTAGGCCCAATAGATCAATCTTTAGGATTCGCGTCAATTAGGAACAGAACCTCTCGTCTGCCTAGTTCTTAGGTTACCAAGCTAAAAGGGGTGATATTCGGTTTAATAATCCAACCATAGAATGTAGTTTTGAGTACTTATGTCTATTTCGTCAAACATTTATAAAAGTAGCGCATGTATTCTCAGTCCCAAAAATATATATTGCAAAAGCATTAAAAAATGGAGCAAATGAAACTCACAATACGATATTTTGTAGTAAAAATATGCATACGACAAAACTGAACAATTGCAGGGTTGGCCTCGGATTCACGAACCTATATCAAGTATATATATATTAACACACATAATAACAATTAACAAGTTTATATATTAATAAATAACTTAGTTACATCTAATTATATTTTTTTAAATAAATACTTAATATTTATATATAAGATACATATTAAAGTGTTTTAATTAAAATATAAATAATGTATTAAAGTTTATATATATGATTATGTACTATAATGTATTAGAATTAATGTTTTCATACATAATTATTTTATTATCTATAATATATATATATATATATATATATATATATATATATATATATATATATATATATATATATATATATTCATAAAAGTATTTATTTGTTATAGTAATAATGAGATTAATAATAATAATAATGAAAAAAATAATAATAATAATTAGGTAATAATAATAATACTAATAATAATAATAATAATAATAATAATAATAATAATAACAATAAAAATAATAATAATAATAATAATAATAATAATAATAATAATAATAATAATAATAATAATAATAATAATTTTAATAATAATGATAATAAAAATAGTGTTAATAAATATATATAAAAATCGTGTTAATGTTAAGAATAATAATAACAATAATATTACATTTGAATCTTAAATTATAATCTTCATTATTTTTATAATAAAATTTTATTGACACATTTAAAATCGTTATTTTTATAATTATAACCCTAATAACATCATTGAATCCTTTATTTTCCTAATCATAATAATTCTAATAATAATGATGTTGATAATACGAATAATAATAATAATAATAATAATAATAATAATAATAATAATAATAATAATAATAATAAAAATAAAAATAAAAGTAATACTACCTTAAAGAGCTTTTCCTAAAAAAAATGCCGCGACCTCCCGTTCACCCAACACACTCCTAAATCATCCCTCTTTGTATTATTTTCTGTTATAACTAGTTCCCTAATCGTTTTAACCATTAACCGACTGTTTTCTTCTTCATACCCATCATAATAATTCGCCCAACAAGAACTACTTTAAAGGCCTGAGTCATAACCTAATTCCTGGTTGAGTGGCCTGCTGCCCAAATTAAATTAGTCCAATTTTGGTTGTAGTCAAATTTTGATTTAGGTTTATTGAATGACTAGCAAATTTTAAAGCAGCTGGAAGTTGTAGGGTTCGATCTTAACCAGGAACAGAAAGAAACAACAATGGATTCGGTTGAGGTATCAGTCGAACCAGAAAGAAATCATCAAACAGTATTAGTTGCAGGTACATGGTGGTTGTTTAAGTTAATCATCGTCTTTCTCATCAACAACATCATTCATCATTCACTTTCGTTTATCATAAACCTCATCATCTCTGTTATACTTTATCATTCAACTTCCTTCATTCGTGTTAAAAAAATGAGACAGTACAGCTGCAGCAAAAAGGTTTCGAACTATAACAAGCAGTTGCAGTTTTTGGACTTTGAAAGAAAAAGTAACGGATATCTCGAGAAGCAGCCCATAATTTAATCTTAGCCCAATTCAATATTGCAGCCCACAATAACCCGTTAACAATAATTCAAATAATATAATTGTGGTTTCCTATCGGTGGGAATACAAACGAAAGAAAAAATAATAATAGAAGAGCTCAAATGTCTTTATCAAATGGGGTTTTCTTGTTTAGTAAATGTAAGCCACAAAGAAAAAGAAACATGCAAGTGGTAGCCATCTTGGTTTACGGTTTGGTTTTAAAATACAAACTCAAAATAAAGTAGCAGAAACAACGAGAAGTGATAGGTTGGTTTTCGATGGTTGGTAGCTGAAATGGAATCATATAGCAGTGGTAGTAGATAGTTTATAGCAGTGATAACATACAGTCTATAGCAGCAATATAAGGTGGTGGTTTGCGAGGTTTAAAAGAAACAAAAAGAACGGTAGCAAGTAGTATGCAATTTATGGTTTGGTTTTCGAAATTGCAGCCATAACAGTAATGGGTATCATGGGTTTTATCGTAAACAAAAACTAGTACAAAAGTTGAGCTTCGAACATATTAGTAGTATTACTAGTTACAAGATGAGGTTATGGGTTTGATGTGTGAAACAGAAACTGCAGCAGTAGACAGGAATATTGTAATGGTGATGGTTTGGATTGGATTTGATTGTTTCATGGTTGTAAATAGAACAAAAAGTAGCGGTACCTGAATTTTATGACTTTTCGTGAGTGTTTTACTATCGCAGAAGGATAGAGAGAGAGAAAAAAAATAATGTTATATGATGGTTGTGGTGGTGACCGTAGCAAAACAGTAGGTTGTGGTGATGTGTTGGCAGTCATTGAACGAGAGAGAGAGTGGAAGGTGAAAGAGATGATGAACGATAGTTATGAAGGTGGACGTGGTGATTTTTGAACGATAGTAGAGAGAAAAGGAGAGTGACTGTTTAGTGGTTGTAGAAGGTGGTTATGGTGGCCAGAGGTGACAGTTGAGGTGGTCTCATATGGTAGGTTCATGGTGGGTTTCAAGGTGGCGGTAATAGGAGACAACATAGCAACCGTTATCGCTTGTAGTTCAATGGGGTGGTCTTGGTGGATTGTGGTTGCATTAAAGTGGTAATCATGGATGTTGGGTTTTTGATGAGTGAAGATGATAGTTCACAAAGTAATAAGAAAATAATAAGGTGATGGTTGTATCAATATTGAAGTGATCGGGTCTATGTAAGCATATGTATAAGTAGGACTATATATGAGAAAGAGAGGAGTTATTGTTAAACAAAAAGTAATACAGTAATTTAAAGTTGTTCAATCATGGACTAATAATACGTAATAATTTGTTATAGATTTCAATCAAGTATAGCCGCCTGTCATATAGTGATGGAAAGGTTCAACATATAATCACGGGTAAAACAGAAATACAGAAAAGAGAACAATAATTATATATAAATGATTGTGATATGTAACAACTTGTACGTTCTAATTTTTTTTACATATTATATTTAATATAACTAAATATAAATATAAATATTTAAATAATAATAAAACTACTAATAATAATAATGATAATAGAAATAATAATATCAAAATAATACTAATAATAATAAGAATAATGGTAAAAGTAAATTAAATAATAATAATAATAATAATAATAATATTAAATAAAATGATAATTTTTAGTAATCACAATAATAATAATCATAATAATAACTAAAATTATAATTTTACTACTAATTATAATAATAATTATATTAATAATGATAACAATAATATTATTAATATTAATAATAATATAACAATTTAAATGTTATATATATATATATATATATATATATATATATATATATATATATATATATATATATATATATATATTTATATATTTAAATATATATGCATCTATTTACAAATAGTTGTTCGTGAATCGTCGGAGATAGTCGAAGGTAAATTAAATTTATGAAACAGTTCAAAATTTTTGAGACTCGACCTAACGGACTTTTCTTATCGTGTCAAAAATATTATATCGTATCGAGAGTTTGATTTAAAATTAGTCAAAATTTTCAGACTCGTCACACAATTTCTGTGTCATGATAACTCATTCAAGATATGGGAAGCACTTCGTACTTTTAATGAAGGGAATACATCTTACAGAACTAGAAAAGGTTTAGAGTTGAAAGCTGAGTTTGATTGTTTTCACTGGAAAGTTGGAGTATCTATTACAGAATTGGTTGAAAGATACCGTCATTTGCTAGCTGAACTACACAAGTATGATGTGACCATTGCTGAGAAAGACAAAGTAACATGTCTAGCTGGAGCAAAACCTTTAGAATGGAATGGTTTCGTATTAACTATGAAAACTAGTGGAGAACTTGCTACTGCTACAGTGAACTCGTTTATTGCAATACTTCAGGAAGAAGAATTAGAGTTATTAAACAAAGTCAATAGGTCTAAACAAGTTCAAGACAGGAAAATGTATTGTCCAAATGGTTACACACCGCCTAAGTCAGCTCATTCACCATTTCAAATAGCTTTTGCTACGAACAAACAGAATATTTATGGTTTGAATGTTAGCAGTGTGACAACCCGGAAATTTCCAACCAAATTTAAACTTTATCTTTATATTATTCCGACGCGATAAGCAAAGTTTGTTAAGTTAAATCTCAAGAATTTTAAATTGTGTTCATACATTCATTATAACCTCGACCAAATTCTGACGATTCACGAACCGTTCTATATAAATAAATATGTATATATATGTATGTATATATATATATATATATATATATATATATATATATATTATAACTTGAGAATATTAATAAAGTATTAAACGTATAATACTTTACATGAACGTATTTGTTTCAATATGTTTATCGATGAAATTAGAAGATAATATCAAATGATTGATTTATCAGATACATTATGATATGATTACGGGTCAATGTTATGAGGTCCACTGTGATTTAAGAAATCTATTCTTTTTGACAACATTTGGAAAATGGTAAAGTGATTTATAAGTGAGAACGTGAAGTGTAAATAACTTAGATGTTGGATATCGACAAGTTAAGTAACTCGATATTTTTCATTAAGATGATTTCATACGTTTATTTAACCTATGAGCTTTATCCCATGCTTCACCAACAAACTGTAATTTAAAAACTTGAAACCTATTATGAATATATATGATTCTACTTTTCTAAAACATTTTATGATATAACGATTTCCATTATTTTAACCTTTAAACAAAATGATTCTTAAAAATATATTTGGTTTTGGAAAACAAAATTATTATATTTATTTGATTTAGTTTCAAACGTACAAAAACGTTTTCAGTTTAAAAAGAACTTTATTATTAAAACGTATATAACTTTTATAAATATCTAGAACCACTTTTGACAACTCATTACTTAACAGTATGATAAAGATAACGATATTTATATTTTATTTTATTAAATATATATAACGATTTAAATTAATATTATATATATTTATACGCGTATTATACGTACATAGTTTTATACTTTTACTATACTTAAACTTTACCTTTACTTTATTTTTACTTTACTTTAACTTTAATAATTCACTTTAATAATTCATACTTTAATAATTCACTTTAATAATTCATACTTTAATAATTCATACTTTAATAATTCACTTTAATAATTCATACTTTAATAATTCACTTTAATAATTCAAAAATCTATTATAAATAGAATTCAATAGGTTTCATTATTTCATAGAAACTTGAAAATATTTTTCTCTAAACTCTCTCAATCGATTTACATATATATATTTACTCCGTATTATTTCAAGATATTATTAGTATACATAAAATATTACGTCAGAGTGCTGTCTGAGTGATTTCGAAATTGTTTTTCGAGTGGGATTGGATTAAGGAAATTATGGGTTATAGCTATGGAGGTGATTGGGTATGGTTCATGGGTATGCTCGTGAGGTCAATATAGTGTTTATCATCTCCGTTGCGTCTACGTACCTTTCCTGCAATATTGGATCTCAATATTGATACGTGAGTACTCATAATTTAACTTTTACATACTAATAGTGTATCCCTGACTAGTGCTCGAGTATATAGGATTATGCATGTTTGTACTTTCAATATTGCCTTTAGTTAGGTTATGTGGAATCCTGAGTTAGTTATATATGTGACTGAGATAAGGTATAAGATATACATGTCGTTGGAAAGCTAGCGAAAAATTAAGAACTTTTCATTTAGATATCGAATGATTTCGATGAACGGATTTGAAGTTATAGTCCATCGAATTTTTGTATTATTATTAAAAATGATTATTATTATCGTCGTTATTATCGTCATTCTAGTTTTATCTTATTATTATTATTATTATCTTTATCAATAAAAGGATTTATCATTAAAAATTGTTATTTTTTTATTATTACTATCGTTATTATCGTTAAAGTTATAATTAGTATCCAATTATTATTATTATTATTATTATTATTATTATTATTATTATTATTATTATTATTATTATTATTATTATTATTATTATTATTATTATTATTGGTATTATTATTATTATTATCATTATTAATATATATATCATTATTTAAAAATAGTTATTGTTATTATTATTATTACTATATTATCATTAAGATAATTATTAGTATTATCGTTAATAATGTTATAGTAACTATCATTATTAATATTAGTGTAATTAAAACAAATATTTGTAACACCTAATTATTTTGATTACTATTATTATCATTATTACGAACACGATATAAAAGACGATTAAAAGCTATTAAACGAAACGATTAGGAAATAATGGGTAAGAGTATCATGATGAAATTAAATTATTATAAGATATTGATTTAGATAAAATTATCGTTCTTATTATTTTTATCATTACTATTATTATTAAAATTATCGTTAGTATTAAAACTATCATTTTAACAAAAATTATCATTTTAATAGAAATGTCATTGTTACTATAAAATATCATTATTATTATTATTTTAAATAGAATTATTATTTTAAAGATAATATTAAAAATTATCGTAAATATTAAAGTTATCATAATTAGAATTATCGTTTTATCATAATGTCATCTTAGTAATTATAAATACTGATATTTTTATAATAATAATTATTATTACAAAATAATACAACTTTTACTTACTATCATTATAGATATTATTTTATCAAATACATATTTGATACAAACATATTTTACTACGTGTAATAACTTACTTTAATAATACCTATCATATTATCTTTATAATATTAAATGAACCTTATAAATTTTATTACTTAATATATATAAAAGTATATTTTATTATATAAATATAATATAAAATTTTATTTATTAATAAATAAATTATATTATTTACTCTAATAAATCTTTTAAAAATATTTAAAAATATAAAACGACGATATTTAAACTATATATTAATTATGTATAGATTTTTGGAAATTATTTTGAGTCAAATTTACTTTTGTTGACTTTTGCATATTAGTCTCGAGCATTAGGATTGTGGTACACTATGACTTTACCTAATTTGTTAGACAAATATTGACCAACATATAAATATATATAATTAATTTAGGTTCGTGAATCCGAGGCCAAGCTTGCACTTGTTCAATGACGTTATATGTATTTTTACTACGAAATACAGTATGGTGAGTTTATTTTATCCCTTTTACTCTTTACATTTTTGGGCTGAGAATACATGCGCAATTTTTATAAATGTTTGACGAAATAGACACAAGTAATTGAAACTACATTCTATGGTTGAATTATCGAAATCGAATATGCCCTTTTTTATTAAAGTCTGGTAATCTAAGAATTAGGGAACAGACACCCTAATTGACGCGAATCCTAAAGATAGATCTATTGGGCCTAACAAACCCCATCCAAAGTACTGGATGCTTTAGTACTTCGAAATTTATATCATGTCCGAAAGAGGATCCCGGAATGATAGGGGATATTCTTATATGTATCTAGTTAATGTCGGTTACCAGGTGTTCACCATATGAATGATTATTTTTGTCTCTATGCATAGGACGTATATTTATGAGAACTGGAAATGAAATTCTTGTGGTCTATTAAAATGATGGAAATAAATGATTATGATAAACTAATGAACTCACCAACCTTTTGGTTGACACTTTAAACCATGTTTATTCTCAGGTGTTAAAGAAATCTTCCGCTATGCATTTGCTCATTTTAAAGATATTACTTGGAGTCTTTCATGACATATTTCGAAGAACTTTGCATTCAAGTCATTGAATTCATCAAAGATTATTATTAAATCAATTTATAGTTGGATAGTGGATATTATGAAATGGTATGCATGCCTGTCAATTTTCGATGTAAAGAAAGTTTGTCTTTTAAAAACGAATGCAATGTTTGTAAAATGTATCATATAGAGGTCAAATACCTCGCAATGTAATCAACTATTGTGAATCGTTTATAATGTATATGAACGGGTCCTTTCAGTTGGTATCAGAGCGGTGGTCTTAGTGAACCAAGTTTACATTAGTGTGTCTAACTGATAAGTCGTTAGGATGCATTAGTGAGTCTGGCCTTCGACCATGTCTGCATGTCAAAAGTTTTGCTTAACATTTCTAGTTAGAAATCTTCTGCTTATCATCCATAGGAAATTACCTGCTTATCATTATTAGTGTAGACACGTCTTGCTACATTAATTGCATGAGTAGTGTATAGACAAAATTCATATCTTAGCGTATCTGCTAAATCATATCTTATCGTATCTGTTACTTTAAACTTTTGCCTGACATATCCCGCAAATTCCTCCGTAATTTATGAAATCTTTTGATCTCTATATATAGATATCCTATGTAAATAGAATACCACCCGATAGCCGAAAAATCATTTTATATCGAAAACCCTTTATCCAATCGTACGAAATGGAATTTGTCATCAGTTCAAGTCACTCGAATTCCGAAATGGAATCTCACTCAAGCTCCGAAAGCAGTGTGACCGAAATGGATCAACCAATCAGTCATCACCTATTCTGGATGAATTGGGGATGGGTTCGTAGCCTCCTCAATCATTGGTAACAAGAAGAAGGCGATCCTTTCCATCCACCACATTGCCCTCTTGGCGAAGAACCTGAAGCACTTACCGGCGAACCTATTCGAGACACCATTTTCTCTCTCATTTCCAGGGTATCTCGTCACGATTATATACTACATCAAATTCTAGATTTTATTTATCCGCTCGTTCCGACCGACAATCATCCTGGAATAATAGAAGAAGTCAATGAACTTCACGCTCGGGTAGTAGCTTTGGAGAATATGGTGCAGAGATTACAAACACCAGCAGCAGCACCAGCAGCATAACCAGTACCACCATCATCAATGCCAATAGTACCATTACCACCTCCAACCACAACCGCGTTGTAAACCTCAACTTCACAATCTGTCCCACGAGCATCAACGTCATACGCACCATAGATGCCAAGGAGTACCAACAACAATAACTGACGAAGTATTAATTCATAACTTCATTGGAGAAACATTCCGCGGCGATTATATAATCTCTAAAGTCTTAGAGATTATCTAATCTAGGCCTAACCATAAATTAGTTAAGCGAACCAAAATGATAGAAGGAAGAGTAGAAACCCTGACAAAAATGGTGTGTGATTAATAAGTTAAACTTGTTTTACCAACAGCATCAACAGTACCGTCAACGTCACCAGCATCGTCAGTACAGTCAACATCAGAATCAACAACACCTATAACATCACAAACTCTGTCAGTTCAAGAATCACTGTGGACATCATTACGAATCAATAACGTGTATATTGTATCAACAAGTTATGAAGAATTAACTCATTTCCTTTGAAGAAATTATATATATATTATATAATATATATATTATATAATATATATATATATATATATATATATATATATATATATTTTATTTTTTTGAAATAAAAAATAAATCTTTCCGTGCTAAGCTATTGTGTGTGAATCTTAACTACTCGGTTAATTCATATTACAAATATGCAATAATGTACGTCCCTCGCCCGCGACTTAACCATCGTTAACTATAATCTCTGTCTCAATTCAACAAATTCCAATTCCTAATAAATCAAGTATATATTTGATTTTACACTTCATCATTGATGTAACCGAAACTTTTCAGATAACATCATTCGTACTTTGCGAAGTTCACAAGAATTTAACGAAAACCAACATCACATCTCAACAAATAACGAAGTATTGATTCATAATTTCAATATTATTGAAGAAATACTTATGTAACCTCTAAAGCCTTCAAGGAATTATTCAATTCTAGTTCCAACCGTAAATCGAATGAGTTTAATTTAGTATTAACTCATTAAAATCTATGTTACATCTGAGGAGAATATATACATATATATTTTCATAAAGACTGTAATAAAATTCTTATGTACAAAATATTAATTATGAAAATTTTTTAACGGGTAGGTAATACCCGAGAGATATATATAAATTCACAATTAATATGTTACATTCTTCGAATCAGATTAAGCAAATTATCAATTATACTCCCTACTTTCACAATAATATACATTCTTTCATAGAAATCAAAACAACCATACTCATTCAAACCCAATTACATATTCTGATTTTAAAATCTCAGAATTCAATTCGAGATATAACCGGTACCATCACTTTTAGATTCCTACATCTTTCAAAGCTATACTTTGACTTCAAAAGTGTGTTAGAACATCAAATGTATACAAACGATTACAATCTTTGTTCAAACCCTTCGAAAATCTCTGAAGACACTTCAAATAATGAGCAATCGAGATGATTGTCCTACCACATATTACCCACAGTTATGTACTTAAAAAGCTCTCGAAACCAAAGTCATAATTCAACACATATCTGTGTCAGATCTTTTGGCATTTATTAGCAAAAATAACCTTTCAATTCCTTTGCAAAGTGGCAAATTATATCACAGCTCCAGCAAGACAACTTTGATTTTTTCATTCGGAGTAGTCTTATCATAATTTTGATATATGTGATTACCCTTTTGTTACCGGAGAACCTTTCATATTCCACCACATTAGCAATAAACTTACCAATAACTTCACTGATCTTGGACATTCCGAAGAATCTTTATATTTATTGAAACCTCATCATTTACTCATCTGCCTCTTGTAACGAGAATTGCCATACGAATCATTGGGAATTAGCAATCAGTATTTTGAAATCTCACAGCATGTTGACGCCAATAGTTATACATAACATCTATTTCTAAGGCTTACTCGAATGTGAAGTTTTTGAAAAACACTCTGAACCGCGAACTATTTCTCGAAATGCTGATGAAGCAACAAAAACTGTAAACGACCTTAGCAGTAAAAAGTTTGATGATAAAGATTAGTGTATTAACAAAGCTCGGAAATAGAGAAGTTTTAGAACTGGAAAACGGATTGAGCAAAGTATGAAGGAGGTTGTGGACAAATCACAAAGACTGAACCTGCCTTCAAAGAATCCAAATGATTCAGTGTCTGCTAAAGTCATTAAGGAATACCTTGCTCCTAACACTAAACCCTTACAGACAATATTCTTCATCATCCTCTGATATTAGAAATTCTAAGATATCGTCGTATCTTTCATTATAAATATCCTCCATATTTCTGAAGATATTTCCATAACTATTCTTATCTAGAATCATTTATCTCTTTGCGCTATCTGTATTACATCAAAAAGGAAACTGTTTAGTTGCTATACTCTGTAAACCTTTGAGTTTAAAATATGAATGTTTTTGAAGTAGTGTTGGAAACTGAAGCATGAGTTAGTATAATATAATGACACTTGATCAACGTGATTATATTACAGTAATTCATGCTGAGTTTCTAAATAGAACGTGATGATTCACAGATCATAACATCATCATGTTCCATGTTATATGAATCTTATATTCTATTTAACCTCTAAAATATCAAGAAAATATTTCTTGATGATTCGGCCTTTTCCAAGGTATTCTAGTAATTTGACAAGTCAAGATCGTGCCATCACAATTTCCTTCCTAGAACATTAACAATGTTCATTCCGAAATTCATATCTGTGAATTCTGGACCATTATAAACGGTGCTTAATCGCAAGAAGAAGAAATGAAAGGATAAAACTCCGAAATAGAAATTAGGGTATAAATTGCAGCAAATAAAAGAGAGCATTAACTGTGGATGACAATGATTATAGAAGATAGAAACAGAGACTTTGAAATATAAGGGAAGATATAAAGCCCAACGACAAACCAAAAATTATAAACCATATATATCGATGCATATACTAATATAAAGACACGGGAGAACTAGAAACACTATAAACCCAAGAGTATAGTAGAAGTAAATAGATTCTTCCGGCAGTAGATGAAAAAGAAGAATGACCGATATGAAAGTTATAAGTATATCGAGAATCAGAACTGGATGGAGCATATTGATGAATACTTTAAAATATGAGTTGAGGGGGAAAGAATAGAAGGTGATGAAACATGACTAGGAACTTAGAAATCAACAGATTTAACTCACACAATGACGGAATAAGTGAATCAAACCCTATAGTGAATAGGTTAAGCTTTTTGGGATAAATTTAGTCATACCACAACTAAATCAAGTGTGATTAGATCAACACCTAGAGCTATTATTCACCACCTGGGTGATTTGGGTTGAGAGAGAATCGGAGGAGCTCACCAGATCTGAGTGTGTGTAACAAATGAGAGGCTTAACCTAAAGTGAAGAACATAAGACTTTATATACCCCTGCTGTTGACTCACCCGTATGATTCATCCATCACACATACGAGTTGGCTTCATCAGCCGTACGGGTGATCACTCACTCGTGTCTTCTCATTTAGGTTGTAATTGTGACTTAACTCAGCATCAACCGTGCGTATGAGCCTGTCAGCCGTACGAGTGAGGCTTCACTCGGATGTCTGACTAAGTCTAACATAGTCAAACATCCAAATCTCATTCCTGCAGTTGCTGTAACCACATACAAACAAGGATAGGACAATAACGAACGATCATGGTGGCATGTAAACTGTTGTACCTGCAATGGACGTGGGTAGATGTCTAGGGACTTGCATAAAATGCATCAACAGAAGGTTTGAGTTGTAAGAAAACGAAGGAGGTGAATTTATAAGAAAATCTCCGACAGAACAATTAAAATGGACGATTGCATTTAAAACGGATCCTAATTCCTTTTGTTACCGGAGAATCAAATCTTATTACAAAGATTTTTTTTAAATCCCTTGAAATCTGGAAATCAATCATATCTACGTCAAATGATAAGATGAATCTACACTTACTCATTTCACTCTTCTATGTTAGCTTTATTCGTACTCTTCATATAAATGGATTGTTTATCCAAATTATTCGCTGATGATAAAACTCTAATTTTCAGCCTGTATGCATCATGAAAACATACTTATTATTATTCACGACCTTTCCACTCAAATTTCGGGACGAAATTTCTTTAACGGGTAGGTACTGTGACAACCCGGAAATTTCCAACCAAATTTAAACTTTATCTTTATATTATTCCGACACGATAAGCAAAGTTTGTTAAGTTAAATCTCAAGAATTTTAAATTGTGTTCATACATTCATTATAACCTCGACCAAATTCCGACGATTCACGAACCGTTATATATAAATAAATAAGTATATATATATATATATATATATATATATATATATATATATATATATATATATATATATTATAACTTAAGAATATTAATAAAGTATTAAACGTATAATACTTTACATGAACGTATTTGTTTCAATATGTTTATCGATGAAATTAGAAGATAATATCAAATGATTGATTTATCAGATACATTATGATATGATTACGGGTCTATGTTATGAGGTCCACTGTGATTTAAGAAATCTATTCTTTTTGACAATATTCGGAAAATGGTAAAGTGATTTATAAGTAAGAACGTGAAGTGTAAATAACTTAGATGTTGGATATCGACAAGTTAAGTAACTCGATATTTTTCATTAAGATGATTTCATACTTTTATTTAACCTTTGAGCTTTATCACATGCTTCACCAACAAACTATAATTTAAAAACTTGAAACCTATTATGAATATATATGATTCTACTTTTCTAAAACATTTTATGATATAATGATTTCCATTATTTTAACCTTTAAACAAAATGATTCTTAAAAATATATTTGGTTTTGGAAAACAAAATTATTATATTTATTTGATTTAGTTTCAAACGTTCAAAAACGTTTTAAGTTTAAAAAGAACTTTATTATTAAAATGTATATAACTTTTATAAATATCTAGAACCACTTTTGACAACTCATTACTTAACAGTATGATAAAGATAACGATATTTATATTTTATTTTATTAAATATATATAACGATTTAAATTAATATTATATATATTTATACGCGTATTATACATACATAGTTTTATACTTTTACTATACTTAAACTTTACCTTTACTTTATTTTTACTTTACTTTAACTTTAATAATTCATACTTTAATAATTCACTTTAATAATTCATACTTTAATAATTCATACTTTAATAATTCACTTTAATAATTCATACTTTAATAATTCAAAAGTCTATTATAAATAGAATTCAATAGGTTTCATTATTTCATAGAAACTTGAAAATATTTTTCTCTAAACTCTCTCAATCGATTTACATATATATATTTACTCCGTATTATTTCAAGATATTATTAGTATACATAAAATATTACGTCAGAGTGCTGTCCGAGTGATTTCGAAATTGTTTTTCGAATGGGATTGGATTAAGGAAATTATGGGTTATAGCTATGGAGGTGATTGGGTATGGTTCATGGGTATGCTCGTGAGGTCAATATAGTGTTTATCATCTCCGTTGCGTCTACGTACCTTTCCTGCAATATTGGATCTCAATATTGATACATGAGTACTCATAATTTAACTTTTACATACTAATAGTGTATCCCTGACTAGTGCTCGAGTATATAGGATTATGCATGTTTGTACTTTCGATATTGCCTTTAGTTAGGTTATGTTGAATCCTGAATTAGTTATATATGCGACTGAGATAAGGTATAAGATATACATGTCGTTGGAAAGCTAGCGAAAAATTAAGAACTTTTCATTTAGATATCGTATGATTTCGATGAACGGATTTGAAGTTATAGTCCATCGAATTTTTGTATTATTATTAAAAATGATTATTATTATCGTCGTTATTATCGTCATTCTAGTTTTATCTTATTATTATTATTATTATTATCTTTATCAATAAAAGGATTTATCATTAAAAATTGTTATTTTTTTATTATTACTATCGTTATTATCGTTAAAGTTATAATTAGTATTATTATTATTATTATTATCCAATTATTATTATTATTATTATTATTATTATTATTGGTATTATTATTATTATTATTATTATCATTATTAATATATATATCATTATTTAAAAATAGTTATTGTTATTATTATTATTACTATATTATCATTAAGATAATTATTAGTATTATCGTTAATAATGTTATAGTAACTATCATTATTAATATTAGTGTAATTAAAACAAATATTTGTAACACCTAATTATTTTGATTACTATTATTATCATTATTACGAACACGATATAAAAGACGATTAAAAGCTATTAAACGAAACGATTAGGAAATAATGGGTAAGAGTATCATGATGAAATTAAATTATTATAAGATATTGATTTAGATAAAATTATCGTTCTTATTATTTTTATCATTACTATTATTATTAAAATTATCGTTAGTATTAAAACTATCATTTTAACAAAAATTATCATTTTAATAGAAATGTCATTGTTACTATAAAATATCATTATTATTATTATTTTAAATAGAATTATTATTTTAAAGATAATATTAAAAATTATCGTAAATATTAAAGTTATCATAATTAGAATTATCGTTTTATCATAATGTCATCTTAGTAATTATAAATACTGATATTTTTATAATAATAATTATTATTACAAAATAATACAACTTTTACTTACTATCATTATAGATATTATTTTATCAAATAAATATTTGATACAAACATATTTTACTACGTGTAATAACTTACTTTAATAATACCTATCATATTATCTTTATAATATTAAATGAACCCTATAAATTTTATTACTTAATATATATAAAAGTATATTTTATTATATAAATATAATATAAAATTTTATTTATTAATAAATAAATTATATTATTTACTCTAATAAATCTTTTAAAAATATTTAAAAATATAAAACGACGATATTTAAACTATATATTAATTATGTATAGATTTTTGGAAATTATTTTGAGTCAAATTTACTTTTGTTGACTTTTGCATATTAGTCTCGAGCATTAGGATTGTGGTACACTATGACTTGACCTAATTTGTTAGACAAATATTGACCAACACATAAATATATATAATTAATTTAGGTTCGTGAATCCGAGGCCAACCTTGCACTTGTTCAATGACGTTATATGTATTTTTACTACGAAATACAGTATGATGAGTTTCATTTTATCCCTTTTACTCTTTACATTTTTGGGCTGAGAATACATGCAAATGCTTTATTAACTGTTTTACAATATTTATATGTGAGTTTCATTTGCCTTTTTACCCTTTATATTTTTGGGCTGAGAATACATGCGCAATTTTTATAAATGTTTGACGAAATAGACACAAGTAATTGAAACTACATTCTATGGTTGAATTATCGAAATCGAATATGCCCCTTTTTATTAAAGTCTGGTAATCTAAGAATTAGGGAACAGACACCCTAATTGACGCGAATCCTAAAGATAGATCTATTGGGCCTAACAAACCCCATCCAAAGTACCGGATGCTTTAGTACTTTGAAATTTATATCATGTCCGAAGGAGGATCCCGGAATGATAGGGCATATTCTTATATGTATCTAGTTAATGTCGATTACCAGGTGTTCACCATATGAATGACTATTTTTGTCTCTATGCATGGGACGTATATTTATGAGAACTGGAAATGAAATTCTTGTGGTCTATTAAAATGATGGAAATAAATGATTATGATAAACTAATGAACTCACCAACCTTTTGGTTGACACTTTAAAGCATGTTTATTCTTAGGTGTTAAAGAAATCTTCCGCTGTGTATTTGCTCATTTTAAAGATATTACTTGGAGTCTTTCATAGCATATTTCGAAGAACGTTGCATTCAAGTCATTGAATTCATCAAAGATTATTATTAAATCAATTTATAGTTGGATAGTGGATATTATGAAATGGTATGCATGCCTGTCAATTTTCGATGTAAAGAAAGTTTGTCTTTTAAAAACGAATGCAATGTTTGTAAAATGTATCATATAGAGGTCAAATACCTCGCAATGTAATCAACTATTGTGAATCGTTTATAATGTATATGAACGGGTCCTTTCAATATCACATTGGGAAATCCATAAGTTACGATGTGTTTACTTTGACGCATATATTGCGGGGAACCCAAATGCTATTTTACGCAACGGGTTAAGAAATTATTTTGACTCAATATATCCGAATATAGGACTTCGTGATTTAGAAAAAGTGGCTAACATGCAACATAAAGAAGCATGTTATGCTTACGGGTTAGTAATGTTCGCTTCTCACCAAAGTGAGAACAAGAACATCGGGCTACAACTATTAAACAAAACGTTTCCACAAGTGACGGAGTCGGTAATTGGGGTAAGAAATGAGGTTTTTAGATTGTTACAGGACTGTTGGACATTACATAACCCTCGTCCCTTTGACGACGTTACAACACGCTGTCTTATCAACGACCATAACGGTTATGTTCCACAAGACCAAGGATGAGAAGTAGTCCTAGTAAAACCAGAATGCATGACTTGTTTCTAGACGTATGAATTACGTGTCTTTATTACCTTTGCTGAACGACTTGTGTACTAGCTAGAATTATCTTCACAACTATCTTGTATCAAAGTTATTGTGTGCTATATTTCATGCTATATGTAAAATAAGCAGTATCGTAAGTTTGTAAAATATTGTGTAAAAGTTTGAACGCGAAATATTATTATAATCAGTTTTTCATATAGAATTATAGTAGTTAAATTGTATATTAGCTACTAAGTATGAACTTAACGGGTAGGTACTACCCGAATTTAAACTTATAAAACGCTAATATGAAGAAAAAGCTTTTATAAATGAGTTCATATTATGCTACGAGATACTATTGACTACTCTTAATATTCTGTATGATTAACTTGTTTCATTTGACTATTTGAAGGAAATGGCACCGACTACTCGACACACCTTGAATATGAGCGAAGAGGAATTTCGTGCCTTTCTGTCTTCAAACATAGCCGCAGTACAGGCTGCGCTACATACCAACAATAACCTTGGATCTAGCAGTATAGGAAATCGTGTAGGATGCACCTACAAAGAATTCACTGCCTGCAAACATTTGGAATTTGATGGAACCGAAGGACCGATCGGATTGAAATGGTGGACCGAGAAGGTCGAATCGGTGTTTGCCATAAGTAAGTGTACTGAAGAGGACAAAGTGAAGTACGCTACGCATACCTTCACAGGTTCTGTGTTAACATGGTGGAATACCTATCTAGAGCAAGTGGGACAAGATGATGCTTACGCACAACCGTGGTCAGCATTCAAGCACTTGATGAACGAGAAGGACCGTCCCAGAACCGAGGTCAATAAGCTCAAGACAGAACTTAGAGGGTTATGAACCCAAGGATTTGATATTACCATGTATGAAAGACAATTCACAGAATTGTGCCTATTGTGTCCGAGAGCGTTCGAAGATGAGGAAGAGAAGATCGACGCGTTTGTGAAAGGATTACCGGAAAGAATCCAAGAAGATATAAGTTCACACGAGCCCGCCTCTATACAATAGGCATGTAGAATGGCTCACAAACTAGTGAACCATATTGAGGAAAGAATTAAAGAACATGCGGCTGAAGAGGCCAATGTGAAGCAAGTCAAAAGAAAGTGGGAGGAAAACGGTGATAAGAATCATCAATACAACAACAGCAATTACAACAATAATCACAACAACTATTCCAATAATCGCAACATCAGTCGCAACTACAACAAACGGCCCAACAACAACAACAACAACAACAACAACAACAACAACAACAAGAACAACAACAACAACAACAACAACAACAACAACAACAACAACAACAACAACAACAACAACAACAACAATCATCCCAATAACAATAACAACCACAGCAACAACAATAATCAGAAGCAGCTATGCCAAAGGTGTGAAAAGTATCACTCGGGGTTCCGCACCAAATTTTGCAACAAGTGTAAAAGAAATGGTCATAGCGCGGCGAAGTGTGAGGTCTACGGACCAGGGGTTAACAGAACGAAAGGAACAAATGGTGTCGGAATGAGTAATGGTGGAGCAAGTAGTGTTGGAGTAAGTTATGCCAATGTAGTTTGTTATAAATGTGGAAAACCGGGCCACATTATTAAAAATTGCCCGAACCTGGAGAACACGAATGGACAAGGCCGCGGAAGAGTTTTCAATATTAATGCGGCAGAGGCACAGGAAGACCAGGAGCTTGTTATGGGTACGTTTCTTATTGACAATAAATCTGCTTACGTTTTATTTGATTCGGGTGCGGATAGAAGCTATATGAGTAGAGATTTTTGTGCTAAATTAAGTTGTCCATTGACGCCGTTGGATAGTAAATTTTTACTCGAATTAGCAAACGGTAAATTAATTTCAGCAGATTATATATGCCGGAATCGAGAAATTAAACTGGGTAGCGAAATATTTAAGATTGATTTGATACCAGTAGAGTTAGGGAGTTTTGATGTAATAGTTGGCTTGGACTGGCTGAAGAAGGTGAAAGTAGAGATCGTATGTTATAAAAATGTAATTCGCATTGTACGAGAAGAAGGAGAACCCTTAATGATGTACGGAGAAAAGGGCAACACGAAGCTACATCTTATTAGTAATTTGAAGGCACAAAAACTAATAAGAAAAGGTTGCTATGCTGTTCTAGCACACGTCGAGAAAGTACAAACTGAAGAAAAGAGCATCAATGATGTTCCCGTCGCAAAAGAATTTCCCGATGTATTTCCGAAAGAATTACCGGGATTACCCCCACATCGATCCGTTGAATTTCAAATAGATCTTGTACTAGGAGCTGCACCAATAGCTCGTGCTCCTTACAGACTCGCACCCAGCGAGATGAAAGAACTGCAAAGCCAATTACAAGAACTTTTAGAGCGTGGTTTCATTAAACCAAGCACATCACCGTGGGGAGCTCCTGTTTTGTTTGTCAAGAAGAAAGATGGTACATTCAGGTTGTGTATCGACTACCGAGAGTTGAACAAACTTACCATCAAGAACCACTACCCACTACCGAGAATCGACGACTTATTTGATCAACTACAAGGCTCGTCTGTTTATTCAAAGATTGACTTACGTTCCGGGTATCATCAAATGCGGGTGAAAGAAGATGATATTCCAAAGACTGCTTTTAGAACACGTTACGGTCATTACGAGTTTATGGTCATGCCATTTGGTTTAACTAATGCACTAGCTGTGTTCATGGACCTTATGAACCGAGTGTGTGGACCATACCTTGACAAGTTTGTCATTGTTTTCATTGATGACATACTTATTTACTCAAAGAATGACCAAGAACACGGTGAACATTTGAGAAAGGTGTTAGAAGTATTGAGGAAGGAAGAATTGTACGCTAAGTTTTCAAAGTGTGCATTTTGGTTGGAAGAAGTTCAATTCCTCGGTCACATAGTGAACAAAGAAGGTATTAAGGTAGATCCTGCAAAGATAGAAACTGTTGAAAAGTGGGAAACCGCAAAAACTGCGAAACACATACGCTAGTTTTTAGGACTAGCTGGTTACTACAGAAGGTTCATCCAAGATTTTTCCAGAATAGCAAAACCCTTGACTGCATTAATGCATAAAGGGAAGAAATTTGAATGGAAAGATGACCAAAAGAAAGCGTTTCAATTGTTAAAGAAAAAGTTAACTACGGCACCTATATTGTCATTGCCTGAAGGGAATGATGATTTTGTAATTTATTGTGACGCATCAAAGCAAGGTCTCGGTTGTGTATTAATGCAACGAACGAAGGTGATTGCTTATGCGTCTAGACAATTGAAGATTCACGAACAAAATTATACGACGCATGATTTGGAATTAGGCGCGGTTGTTTTTGCATTAAAGACTTGGAGGAACTACTTATATGGGGTCAAAAGTGTTATATATACCGACCACAAAAGTCTTCAACACATATTTAATCAGAAACATCTGAATATGAGGCAGCGTAGGTGGATTGAATTATTGAATGATTACGACTTTGAGATTCGTTACCACCCGGGGAAGGCAAATGTGGTAGCCGACGCCTTGAGCAGGAAGGACAGAGAACCCATTCGAGTAAAATCTATGAATATAATGATTCACAATAACCTTACTACTCAAATAAAAGAGGCGCAACAAGGAGTTTTAAAAGAGGGAAATTTAAAGGATGAAATACCCAAAGGATCGGAGAAGCATCTTAATATTCGGGAAGACGGAACCCGGTATAGGGCTGAAAGGATTTGGGTACCAAAATTTGGAGATATGAGAGAAATGGTACTTAGAGAAGCTCATAAAACCAGATACTCAATACATCCTGGAACGGGGAAGATGTACAAGGATCTCAAGAAACATTTTTGGTGGCCGGGTATGAAAGCCGATGTTGCTAAATACGTAGGAGAATGTTTGACGTGTTCTAAGGTCAAAGCTGAGCATCAGAAACATCAGGTCTACTTCAACAATCCAAAATCCCGGAATGGAAATGGGAAAACATTACCATGGATTTCATCACTAAATTGCCAAGGACTGCAAGTGGTTTTGATACTATTTGGGTAATAGTTGATCGTCTCACCAAATCAACACACTTTCTGCCAATAAGAGAAGATGACAAGATGGAGAAGTTAGCACGACTGTATTTGAAGGAAGTTGTCTCCAGACATGGAATACCAATCTCTATTATCTCTGATAGGGATGGCAGATTTATTTCAAGATTTTGGCAGACATTACAGCAAGCATTAAGAACTCGTCTAGACATGAGTACTGCCTATCATCCACAAACTGATGGGTAGAGTGAAAGGACGATACAAACGCTTGAAGACATGCTATGAGCATGTGTTATTCATTTCGGAAACAGTTGGGATCGACATCTACCATTAGCAGAATTTTCCTACAACAACATCTACCATTCAAGCATTGAGATGGCGCCGTTTGAAGCACTTTATGGTAGAAAGTGCAGGTCTCCGATTTGTTAGAGTGAAGTGGGGGATAGACAGATTACGAGTCCGGAGATAATACAAGAAACTACTGAGAAGATCATCCAAATTCAACAACGGTTGAAAACCGCCCAAAGTCGACAAAAGAGCTACGCCAACATTAAAAGAAAAGATATAGAATTTGAAATTGGAGAGATGGTCATGCTTAAGGTTACACCTTGGAAAGGTGTTGTTCGATTTGGTAAACGATGGAAATTAAATCCAAGGTATATTGGACCATTCAAGATTATTGATCGTGTCGGACCAGTAGCTTACCGACTTGAGTTGCCTCAACAACTCGCGACTGTACATAACACTTTCTACGTCTCGAATTTGAAGAAATGTTTTGCTAAAGAAGATATCACTATTCCGTTGGACGAAATCCAAATCAATGAAAAACTTCAATTCATTGAAGAACCCGTTGAAATAATGGATCGTGGGGTTAAGAAACTTAAACAAAACAAGATACCGATTGTTAAGGTTCGATGGAATGCTCGTAGAGGACCCGAGTTCACCTGGGAACGAGAAGATCAGATGAAGAAGAAGTACCCGCACTTATTTCCAGAAGATGAGCCAACACCTCCAATCGCTTAAAATTTCTGGACGAAATTTATTTAACGGGTAGGTACTGTAGTGACCCGAACTTTTCCGAACCTTTCTATGATTATATGTTTAATGAAAACTATATTTACATGATTAAATGTTTCCAACATGTTAAGCAATCAAACTTGTTAAGACTTGGTTAATTGAAATGAAAATTTTGTAAACGTCTGATTACCCAGTTTGACCAATGATTCACGAACGCTATAAGTTGTATATGACATGATGATACATAAATGAATAAATATATATGTTTAACATGATATAATGATCATCAAGTATCTCATTAAAAATAGTAACAATAATTTATATACTTAAAAAGGAGACTATTGACGTATGAAACTCGAAACGATACATATAACAATTATCGTTATAACCACGTCTTACTAAATATATATGAAGCATATTAATACATTGTTATATTATATATAACATGATAATATGATAATTAAATATATCATTAAGTGTATTAACAATGAACTACATAAGTAAAAACAAGATTACTAACTTAAAGATTTTGAAACGAGACATATATGTAACGATTATCGTTGTAACGACATTTAAATGTATATATCATATTAAGATATATTAATATATCATAATATCATGATAATATAATAATTTAAAATCTCATTTGATATTATAAACTTTGGGTTAACAACATTTAACATGATCGTTAACCTAAAGGTTTCAAAACAACACTTACATGTAATGACTAACGATGACTTAACGACTCAGTTAAAATGTATATACATGTAGTGTTTTAATATGTATTCATACACTTTTGAAAGACTTCAAGACACTTATCAAAATACTTCTACTTAACAAAAATTCTTTCAATTACATCCTCGTTCAGTTTCATCAACAATTCTACTCGTATGCACCCGTATTCGTACTCGTACAATACACAGCTTTTAGATGCATGTACTATTGGTATATACACTCCAATGATTAGCTCTTAGCAGCCCATGTGAGTCACCTAACACATGTGGGAACCATCATTTGGTAACTAGCATGAAATATCTCATAAAATTACAAAAAACATGAGTAATCATTCATGACTTATTTACATGAAAACAAAATTACATATCCTTTATATCTAATCCATACACCAACGACCAAAAACACCTATAAACACTTTCTTTCTTCAATTTTCTTCATCTAATTGATCTATCTTAAGTTCTAACTTCATGTTCTAAGTGTTCTTCGTAAATTCTACAAGTTCTAGTTACATAAAATCAAGAATACTTTCAAGTTTGCTAGCTCACTTCCAATCTTGTAAGGTGATCATCCAACCTCAAGAAATATTTGTTTCTTAAAGTAGGTTATCATTCTAATACAAGGTAATAATCATATTCAAACTTTAGTTCAATTTCTATAACTATAACAATCTTATTTCCAGTGATGATCTTACTTGAACTTGTTTTCGTGTCATGATTCTGCTTCAAGAACTTCGAGCCATCCAAGGATCCGTTGAAGCTAGATCCATTTTTCTATTTTATAGTAGGTTTATCCAAGGAACTTGAGGTAGTAATGATGTTCATAACATCATTTGATTCATACATATAAAGCTATCTTATTCGAAGGTTTAAACTTGTAATCACTAGAACATAGTTTAGTTAATTCTAAGCTTGTTCGCAAACAAAAGTTAATCCTTCTAACTTGACTTTTAAAATCAAATATACACATGATCTATATCTATATGATATGCTAACTTAATGATTTAAAACCCGAAAACATGATAAACACCATAAAACCGGATTTACGCCGCCGTAGTTACAACCGGGGGCTGTTTTGGTTTGGATAATTAAAAACTATGAAAAACTTTGATTTAAAAGCTATACTTCTGGGAAAATGATTTTTCTTATGAACATGAAACCATATCCAAAAATCATGGTTAAACTCAAAGTGAAAGTATGTTTTTCAAAACAGTCATTAAGATGTCGTTCTTTCGACAGAAATGACTACCTCTTTCAAAAACGACTTGTAACTTGTATTTCTGACTATAAACCTATACCTTTTATGTTTAGTTTCATAAAGTCAAGTTCAATACGAAACCGTGGCCGCTTAAATCACTCAAAACGGATTAGAAACGAAGAAATGGCGAGCAAAACAAAATTAGTAAAAACTACTCATTTTAGCTACGTGAAAATTGGTAACAAATCTATTCCAACCATAACTTAATCAACTTATATTGTATATTATGTAATCTTGAGATACCATAGACACGTATACAATGTTTCGACCTATCATGTCGACACATCTATATATATTTCGGAACAACCATAGACACTCTATATGTGAATGTTGGAGTTAGCTATACAGGGTTGAGGTTGATTCCAAAATATATATAGTTTGAGTTGTGATCAATACTGAGATATGTATACACTGGGTCGTGGATTGATTCAAGATAATATATATCGATTTATTTCTATACATCTAACTGTGGACAACTAGTTGTAGGTTACTAACGAGGACAGCTGACTTAATAAACTTAAAACATCAAAATGTAGTAAAAGTGTTGTAAATATATTTTGAACATACTTTGATATATATGTACATATTTGTTATAGGTTCGTGAATCGACCAGTGGCCAAGTCTTACTTCCCGACGAAGTAAAAAATCTGTGAAAGTGAGTTATAGTCCCACTTTTAAAATCTAATATTTTTGGGATGAGAATACATGCAGGTTTTATAAATGATTTACAAAATAGACACAAGTACGTGAAACTACATTCTATGGTTGAATTATCGAAATCGAATATGCCCCTTTTTATTAAGTCTGGTAATCTAAGAATTAGGGAACAGACACCCTAATTGACGCGAATCCTAAAGATAGATCTATTGGGCCTAACAAACCCCATCCAAAGTACCGGATGCTTTAGTACTTCGAAATTTATATCATATCCGAAGGGTGTCCTGGAATGATGGGGATATTCTTAAATATGCATCTTGTTAATGTCAGTTACCAGGTGTTCACCATATGAATGATTTTTATCTCTATGTATGGGATGTGTATTGAAATATGAAATCTTGTGGTCTATTATTATGATTTGATAATATATAGGTTAAAATTATAACTCACCAACATTTTTGTTGACGTTTTAAGCATGTTTATTCTCAGGTGATTATTAAGAGCTTCCGCTGTCGCATACTTAAATAAGGACGAAATTTGGAGTCCATGCTTGTATGATATTGTGTAAAAACTGCATTCAAGAAACTTATTTCGTTGTAACATATTTGTATTGTAAACCATTATGTAATGGTCGCGTGTAAACAGGATATTTTAGATTATCATTATTTGATAATCTACGTAAAGTTTTTTTAAACCTTTATTGATGAAATAAAGGTTATGGTTTGTTTTAAAATGAATGCAGTCTTTGAAAAACGTCTCATATAGAGGTCAAAACCTCACAACGAAATCAATTAATATGGAACGTTTTTAATCAATAACAACGGGACATTTCACAAAATTCATATCTGCGAATTCTAGACCATTACAAGCGGTGCTTAATCACAAGAAGAATAAACGAAAGGACAAAACTCCGAAATAAAAATTGGGGTATAAATTGCAGCAAATAAAAGAGAGCATTAACTGTGGATGACAATAATTATAGAAGATAGAAGTAGAGACTTTGAAATATAAGGGACGATATAAAGCCCAATGACAAACCAGAAATTATAAACCATATATATCGATGCAAATAGAAATATAAAGACACGGGAGAACTAGAAACACTATAAACCCAAGAGTGTAGTAGAAGTAAATAGATTCTTCCGGCGATAGATGAAAAAGAAGAATGACCGATGTGAAAGTTAGAAGTATATCGAGAATCAGAACTGGATGGAGCATATTGATGAATACTTTAAAATATGAGTTGAAGGGGAAAGAATAGAAGGTGATGAAACATGGCTAGGAACTTAGAAATTAACAGATTTAACTCACATAGTGACGGAATAAGTGAATCAAACCCTCTAGTGAATAGGTTAAGCTTTTTGGGATTAATTTAGTCATACCACAACTAAATCAAGTGTGATTAGATTAACACCTAGAGCTATTATTTACCACCTGGATAATTTGGGTTGAGAAAGAATCGGAGGAGCTCACCAGGTCTGAGTGTGTGTAACAAATGAGAGGCTTAACCTAAAATGAAGAACATAAGACTTTATATACCCCTGCTGTTGACTCACCCGTACGATTCATCCATCACACGTACAAGTTGGCTTCATCAGCCGTACGGGTGATCACTTACTCGTGTCTTCTCATTTATGTTGTAATTGTGACTTAGCTCAGCATCAACCGCGCGTATGAGCCTGTCAGCTGTATGAGTGAGGCTTCACTCGTACGTCTGACTAAGTCTAACATAGTCAAACATCCAAATCTCGTTCCTGTAGTTCCTGTAACCACATACAAACATGGATAGGATAATAACGAGCGATCATGGTGGTCTGTAAACTGTTGTACCTGCAATGGACATGGGTAGATGTCTAGGGACTTGCATAAAATGCATCAACAGAAGGTGTGAGTTGTAAGGAAACGAAGGAGGTGAATTTTTTTTTTTAAAAAAAAAAAAATCTCCGACAGAACAATTAAAATGGACAATCGCATTTAAAGCGGATCCTAATTCCCTTGGTTACCGGATAATCAAATCTTATTACGAAGATTTTCTTCGAATCCCTTGAAATCTGGAAATCAATCATATCTACGTCAAATGATAAGATGAATCTACACTTACTCATTTTACTCTTCTATGTTAGCTTCATTCGTACTCTTCATATAAATGGATTGTTTATCCAAATTATTCGGTGATGATAAAACTCAAATTTTCAGCCCGTATGCATCATGAAAACATACTTATTATCATTCACGACCTTTCCACTCAAATTTCGGGACGAAATTTCTTTAACGGGTAGGTGCTGTGACAACCCGGAAATTTTCGAACAAATTTAAACTTAAATCTTTATATATATTCCCGACTCGATAAGCAAAGTTGTAAGATGAATCTCAAAGATTTTTTTTTAAACTGTGTTCATACATTCATTTAAACCTCGACCAAGTTTCTATATTCATGAACCATTATATGAACAAATCTGATTATATATGTATATGTGTATATATTATAACTTGAAAACATTAACCAAGTATTAGACGTATAATACTTTACATAAATGTATTTGTTTCTTAATATATTCAAATAGTTATCGATGGAATTAGAAGATGTTATCAAATGAGTGATTTAACAGTTACATTATATGATTGCGAGTCTCTATTGAGAGGTCCACTTTGATTTAGAAAACCTTTCTTTTAACGGTATTCTGAAAATGGTAAAGCGATTAGCATATACGGACAATATGTCAAATATCGAGTGTTAGACAAAAGCTAGTGGAAGACTAAATTGCATATTAATCAATTGATGAAATTTCCAAATGTACGAAAACGCTTTTCGATATAATAAAACTTGTTATTTAAAATGTCTTTGATTAAATAAATCTAAGTTAGAATATTGGTCGTAACGTGTATTTAAAACGTATTCATTGAAAAATAAATATTTTCAAACTAAGTACACGGTAGTAACACTCGCCTAGTGACGCAATTGATATTTAACACGATTAGTACATAAATTAATTGTATCTACTTAAATTCGTAAAATGAAAGCGTTACACGATAAAATTTTTTCTAAACGAAATAAAAATAAACTTTGGAAAATAAATAGTTTGAAAAACTAAATGTTATATTGTTAAATAAAAGATTTTGGATACAAACTTATATTTCTAAATATGTATATATAAATCTATATTTTTAAATTAGTCATAAAAGCGTCCCAATACAAAATAATATATTTTGATAAACAACGAGTCACTGATTTATAGAAGTAAATGACCACAATGCTCAATTTTATAAGTTACATTTTTTATAACATAATTTATTGATGAGTAATTCAAATTGTTAATAAGGGTACTCGTCGCTTAACGTAAAAGGCTAGTTTTCTAAACGGACGAAAGTGCGCTCGAAAAACCGAAAGTGGTACATGAGTCGTGTGACAATGTACTAGTCATTTGAACAAAAATTACATTTTTACTACGCACGTAAATATAATATAATATTTAATTAATTCTAAAGATTAAATATATTAAATATTAAATAATATTAAATCTATATATATAAGTTAGTTTTGGACGATTCATGTATGTTAAGTTAGGCCGAAAATTGCGGTTCCCATTTCTTTCATCACTCTGAAATTTCGGAGGTAATGGGTCCGAAAGTCTAACTATAAAACTCGAACGCATTGTGAATTCATTTCATTCATAATCATATAGCCATCGATATCACTACTCCGTATAATATTTATTTATATTATTATTATTATTATTATTATTATTATTATTATTATTATTAAGATTAATATTATTATTATTATTAAGAGGTATTATTAGTAGTAGTATTAGTATTATACATAAAATACTGCTCGCATGTTTTCAAAAATGGGTTTTAGGAGCGGGATAGAGGTAAGAAAATTATGAGTTATAGCTATGGAGGTTATAGGTATAGTTCATGGGTGTATTCGTGAGGTTAACCTAGTGTTTATCGTCTCCGTTGCGCCTACGTACCTTTCCTACAATATTGAATCTCAATATTGATATATGAGTACTCGTAAATTAACTTTTATATATTAATAATGTATCCCTGACTAGTTCTCGAGTATTTAGGATTATGCATGCTTGTACTTTTGATATTGCCCTTAGATAGGTTATGTTGAATCTCGAATTAGTTACACCTGCGATTGAGATAAGGTATAAGTTATGCATGTCGTTGGAAAGCTAGCGAAAAATTAAGAACTTTTCACTTAGATGTCGAATGGATTCGATGAATGGATTAGAAGTTATAGTCAATTGAATTTTTGATATTATTATTAAAAATGATTATTTTCATCATCGTTATTAACATCGTTGTAGTTCTATCAAATTACTATTATCATCATTATTATTATTATTATCAATAAAAATTGATATTTTTATTATTATTACTATTGTTAAAGTTATAATTAGTATTATTATTATTATTATTATTAATCATTAAAATAGTTATTAGTAATATCATTATCATAACATTTATTATTATTAGTATTATAATATTAAGTAACACTTAATTATTATAACTACTATTATCATCATCAAAATGAACGCGATATGAAAGACGATTTAAAAGCTATTAACAAATTGATTAGGAAATAATGAATATGAGTATCATGATGAAATTTAACGATATTGATTAAGATAAAATTATCATTTTTTCATTATTTTTATCACTATTATTATTAAAAGTATTATTATTAATATTAAAAATATCATCTTTACAAAAATTAATATTTTAATAAGAATATCATTGTTAATATAAAATTTCATTATTAATAAGAATTATCATATTGTTATAATACCATTTTCATAACTATAAATATTGCTATTATTATTAATAGAATAATAATTATTATTAATGCAAAATAATACAACTTTTAATTTTTATTATTATCAGTGTTATTTTATTAAAAAAAAGGTAATACAAATAATATAATTACCTTAATAAAATCTATCATAACATTTTTATGATATTCAATGAACTTTATAAATTTTATTATCTAAGATATATATAAGTATATTTTTATATAAAGTTTTATTTATGAAAAAATGAATTATATTATTTACTCTAAAAAATCTTTTAAAAATTATTTAAAAATATAAAATGACGATATTTAAACTATATAATAATCATGTATAAGTTTTGGAAATCATTTTGAGTCAAATTAACTTTTGTTAACTTTTGCATATTAGTTTCGAGCATTAGGATTGTGGTACACTATGACTTGACCTAATTTGTTAAGACAATTATTGACCAACATATAAATATACATAATTATTTTAGGTTCGTGAATCCGAGGCCAACCTTACACTTGTTCAATGACGTTATATGTATTTTTACTACGAAATACAATATGTGAGTTTCATTACTCCCTTTTTAAATGCTTTTGCAATATATATTTTTGGGACTGAGAATACATGCGCTTTTTAAATATTTTACGAAATAGACACAAGTAATCGAAACTACATTATATGGTTGAATGGATCGAAGCTGAATATGCCCCTTTTAGCCTGGTAATCTAAGAATTAGGGAACATCACTAATTTTGAGAATTAGTGCACCCTTAATTGACGCGAATCCTAAAGATAGATCTATTGGGTCTAACGAACCCCATCCAAAGTACCGGATGCTTTAGTACTTCGAATTCGTTTATATCATGTCCGAAGGATTTCCTGGAATGATAGGGGATATTCTTATATGCATCTTGTTAATATCAGTTACCAGGTGTTCAATCCATATGAATGATTATTTTGTCTCTATGCATGGGACGTATGTTTATGAGAAATGGAAATATGAAATCTTGTGGTCTATTAAAATTATGAAATGATTATTTATGATAAAGTAATGAACTCACTAACCTTTTGGTTGACACTATAAAGCATGTTTATTCTCAGGTATGAAAGAAATCTTCCGCTGTGCATTTGCTCGTTTTAAAGATATTACTTGGAGTCATTCATGGCATATTTCAAAAGACGTTGTATTCGAGTCGTTGAGTTCATAAAGATTATTATTAAGTTAATTATAGTTAGATATATTATGAAATGGTATGCATGCCGTCAATTTTCGATGTAATAAAAGATTGTCTTTTCAAAAACGAATGCAATGTTTGTAAAATGTATCATATAGAGGTCAAGTACCTCGCGATGTAATCAACTGTTGTGAATCGTTTATAATCGATATGGACTTCGTCCGGATGGATTAGGACGGGTCTCTACACCCAACTGGTTAACTACACTTCTTTCTGGAGGAGATGGAGATGGGTTCGAGACATACTTACTCGCTGGAGAAATGAAGAGGGAGAACCCTACCACGAACCAAATTTACCTCCCGACATCGGAGAACTTGACGCGCTCACCAGTCAACCAATTCACAATACCATTTTCACACTCTTTGCCCGAATATTCCGCCTTGAAGAACACATTCATAGAATTATTTTGGTAATTCAGCCCCTACTCTCGACTACTAATCAAGTAGGATTAGTGGAAGAAGTTAGAGAGCTTCATGCTAGGCTTGAAGAAAGAATGGAATTTCTGAAAAATACAATACACAATTTGGAAGGTAGACTTACGTCTACAGCAACAACACCAGTACCACCAATAACATCCACATCTCAAGTCTCAATACCACAAGCACCCGTAGCATCACTGGCATCAACAGAACCACCATCATCAACGCCAACAGTATCATTACCACCACCAACCGCAACTGTGTCATAAACCTCAACTTTATAATCTGTCCCATAAGCACCAATGTTATACGCCTTATAGATACTAAGGAATACCAACAACAACAAACGATGAAGTATTGATTCATAACTTCATTGAAAAAATATTTTGCGGCGATTATGTAATCTCCAAAGTCTTAGAGATTATTTATTCTGATTGCAAATTAGATGAGTGAACAGAGACGGTAGAGTAGAAACCCTATCAGGAATGGTACGTGATATACTTGTAATGCAAACAACATCAATAGTAACGTCAACATCACCAGCACTGTCAGTGTCATCAACATCATCAGTATCAGCAGCACCTCCAAGATCACAAGCTCCGCCAGATCCATAATCTCCACGAACATCATTACTAATCAACAACGAGTATATTTTATCAACGAGTTATGAAGTATTAACTCATTCCCTCTGAAGAATTTATATGTATATCTTATATATATAAATTTTGAAACCATAACAAAATCTTTTCGTACTAAGCTATTACCTGTGAATCTTTAACTGGTAGGTACTACCCGGTTAATTTGAGACGACCCGGAAATTTCTGACCAAATTTAAACTTAATCTTAATATGGTTTCGACACGATAAGCAAAGTCTATTAAACTGAGTCTCAAAAATTTTGAAATGGTTCATATATCCATTTGACCTTCGACTATTCTCGAAGATTCACGAACCACTATCTGTAAATAAATACATATATAATTTAAATATAAATATATATTAATTTGAAATAGAAACTTATATGATTTAATGCATTTGTGTAAATAAAATAATATATGATATTATTATTAAAATAGATCTATATATATATATATATATATATATATATATATATATATATATATATATATATATATATATATATATATATATATAAGGTATATTGAATGTATATTTATATGGTTTCGAATTTATTTAGTAAACGATAATAGCACTCGTTTGTCAGTCGATCGATATCAAGCAAGTTAAATTCAAACTTATATGATTTTAAAATAAACGGCGATCTGAAAATGAGTCATATAAATTTTAGTTTTATTTAAAATATATTTAGAATCTATTTGATTAATTTTAAAAATATTTAATTTTGAGTTGGCATCGAGCTCGAATGACATGTTAATTTTTATGATCGATATTAAAACAAGTTTAAACTTGAATTTATGAGAAGTTAAAATTAAACGTTGGTCCATAATTTAGTTTTATCAATTCTAACTTTGCTAAAATATTATTTAAATACCTCGAGCTAAATTTTAATACTCCGTACATATTATTTGGAACAAAAAATAAATATTAGACGAACCTTTTTGATCAGGTTCCAAACAGTTAATAACCAAAATAAATAAATGGACTTAATTTAAAAATTGGGGATTTTTATGAACACTTTTATGTATTAAATGTTTAGCAATGGACCACGATATAATACCCGTGAATTGATAAAATAAAACAAACACCCGGCGGCTAAATATTTTAATTATTTTGATTGAGGAATCTTTCAACGTACTAAATTCTAAAAATCCATGGGTGCTAATTAGTAGTTTCACACATTTCTCTTTCAATTTATATTATTTTTATATTATATTATTTAATTAATCATTCATGTCGACCAAGATTCAATCAATTGATCAATGAATTAAAAAAGTGGATTCTACTACTTTCACTTTCTTGACTTAATCAACTATTACGATGTATACATATATGTGCATGGCATACCTTTATCACCACCATATCTAAATTTTTCTTCTTTTTGTACTAAACCATCACCAAGTTTTTGAGTGGTAACCCATCATCTATATTGTGATGACCCGGGAATTTCCGACCAAATTTAAACATAATCTTATATGATTCGACTCGATAAGCAAAGTCTATTAAACCGAGTCTCATTATGTTTGAACTATTTCATGATAACATTTGACCTTTAACTATTTCCGACGATTCACGAACCTTTAATTGTAACTAAGAATGTAAATATAAATAATTATATATAAAACTAATTATATTAGTATTAATGAACTATTAAGTAATTTTGTTATTATAAAAGATAACATTTAATAACTAAAGATTTTCATTTTGAATATATATAGTATATTGTATATAAATGATTCAAACATATTTTACCAACGTTATCAAAATATTAAATGTACAATGTTATACTTTGTAGTTAATTGTTTAATATACATAATTAATCATCTACTCAACATTTAAAACATGATTTTATATATATGGTAGTATACATATATACATAAATATAACTATATATATATATATGATTTTATACATAATTATTATATTATGTATATGTAGAAATTTATAATATATCTATGATGAAATAATGTACTATTTTAATAAATATATATAATACTTACATATATAAAACATTTATATTTTTCATAATTACATACATAAGTATAATATAATTAGTATGTAAATAAATATTATAATATATTTATATTAAAATGCATAAATATATAATATTCAGTATATGTTACAATACATATTACATAATTATTAAATATTACATAATAATAGATGATATTAATAAATTAAATTTAAATACAAATATAGTTGTTGTAGTAATGTTATTTGTATCGTCAAATATCAATATTTGTATTCATAATATCACTTTATATCATATAAAGATGAAATTGGATGTATAAATTAGATTATTATTACTAATATTATTATTATCGATAAAATATTAATATTATCATAATTAGTATGGTATTATTATTATTATTATTATCATTTTTACAATTATTATTATCATTAATATTATATTTATCATTATTATTAATTTTATTAATATTATTAGATATTAATAGTATTGTTATTATATATTATTATTATTAATTAAAAAAAACAGTAGGGATCTATATTATACGCTTGACCTCTGTATCCTTTATCTCTATTTTTATTATTTTTTTTGTTTCTTTCCTGCTCCCAACTCGTGAACCTGTGTTGACATTTTCTCCATTTTTTATCAACCGATCTCTATTATTACAACATGATTATGTATAATTGCAAATCAAATAAAAAGGAAATCCAATGGGATTAAAGAGCACAGCGATATTTTTTTTTTCTTCTTCTCTGCACGCTCCAATTTTTTTTTCTCTTAATTCAATTTCGAATAAAGTTTCAAAATCTAAAAATGCAGAAAGGTTAGAAATCTTTCTTTGAATCTATCTGCAAAATCTCAACTCTCAAATCTTTATATCGATCTTGAATTTTGAAGTCAAAGTTTAGTTTAAAAAAAAGTCAACAATTGTTCTTGAGACAAATTCGCGTTCGTGTATATGTTTCTGATCAAATTGACGATTCCAGTAGTTTTTATACATGTTTAGAAAACTATTTCGTATTATAAACATTATCTATAATGTTATCTATTACGAAATCAATTTTTTTTTTTGCTCCAAGAACCGACGCTGCAGTAGGCCTTTAGTATTTTTTTATTTTATTTTAGAACCCAAATTATTATTTTTTCTGTAATGTTTTGAAGCTTTAAAGGGAACCTCGATTTTTTTTTTTGGTTATTGATGTTTTGTTGAATCCATGAGACTTGTGGAGAAGAAGAGGAATAGAAGAAAAACAGTTTCTATATAAAATTTAAATTCGATATTAGTACAGAGAATCAGAATTGGTGGGATGGTCGAGAGTGTTTGCGTGTGAGCATGTGGTCACGAGATCGAGTCCAGAGGACGGTAGTTTCTTTTTTTTTTTTTGAAACTCTTTTCATGTGAGGTAGTTTTCTTTTCTAATTTTATTATTGTTATTATATATTAATTATTATTAGTATTATTATTATTATTGTGATTGTTTTGATTGTTATTGTTATTGTTATTATTAGTATCATACTTGTTATCATATTTGAAAGTATTATAGACATTACTATTATTATTATGATAGGTATTAATAATATTATTATTAGTAATAAACTTATCATTTTAGTATTTTATCATCATTAGGATTATGATTATGATTATCATTATTATTATTATGAAGGAAATAAAAATATATTATTATCATCAATATTAGAATTTGTACCGGTTTATAAATAATAGTATCATCAGTACATTTACAATTAATAATATCATATTTATCAGTATCATCATTAATATTTACTAGTATTATTATGATTATCATTTATCATTTTATAAATATTAGAACCCTTATTATTAACATAAGTATGGTATTAGTATTAATATTATTTTAGAGTTATTATTATTAGTATCATTAACAGTTATCATTTTCATTTTTTTTGCTCTTAGTATTATCATTATTAATAAAATTATTATTATTATTAGTAAATCATTATTATCTAAATTATTATTTTAACAAATAAATCTTTTGTACACTATATATATATATACTTATGGTATATACTAGGATTGTATTAATAATTCACATAACAAACTAATAAAATTTCATAAATACAATACTAACCACAAATATATGTATATAAATATATTAATGTCACTATTTATATAAACGTAAATCATTATAGATATATATATACATAAAATCGATATATATATATAAAATATAACTTAAAATATAATATAAGTATACGTTTTAAAATAAAGGTTAGAATAAATTCTACAAAACTATAATATATAAATAATACATATTAATAAATGAAATTTTGTAACTTACATTATACGTATTAATATATACACAATTGATATAGGTTCGTGAATCCGAGTCCAACCCTGCATTGTTCAATGACGTCATATGTATTTTTACTACAAAATACAGTATCGTGAGTTTCATTTCCCTTTTTACCCTTTATATTTTTGGGCTGAGAATACATGCGCAACTTTTATAACTGTTTTACGAAATTGACACAAGTACGTGAAACTACATTCTATGGTTGGATTATCGAAGTCGAATATGCCCCTTTTTATTAAGTCTGGTAATCTAAGAATTAGGGAACAGACACCCTAATTGACGCGAATCCTAAAGATAGATCTATCGGGCCCAACAAGCCCCATCCAAAGTACCGGATGTTTTAGTACTTCGAAATTTATATCATGTCCGAAGGAGGATCCCGGAATGATGGGGATATTCTTATATATGCATATTGTTAATGTCGGTTACCAGGTGTTCAATCCATATGAATGATATTTTTGTCTCTATGCATGGGACGTATGTTTATGAGAAATGGAAATCTGAAATCTTGTGGTCTATTAAAATGATGGAAACGATTGTTTAAGTTAAACTAATGAACTCACCAACCTTTTGGTTGACACTTTAAAGCATGTTTATTCTCAGGTACGAAAGAAATCTTCCGCTGTGTATTTGCTCATTTTATAGATATTACTTGGAGTCATTCATGGCATATTTCAAAAGACGTTGCATTCGAGTCGTCGAGTTCATCAAGATTATTATCAAGTCAATTATAGTTGGATATATTATGAAATGGTATGCATGTCTGTCAACTTTCGATGTAATGAAATTTTGTCTTTTCAAAAACGAATGCAATGTTTATAAAATGTATCATATAGAGGTCAAGTACCTCGCGATGTAATCAACTGTTGTGAATCGTTTATAATCGATATGGACTTCGTCCGGATGGATTAGGACGGGTCTTCACAGTAGGTATCAGAGCGGTGGTCTTAGCGAACCAGGTCTTGCATTAGTGAGTCTAACTGTTAGTCGTTAGAATGCATTAATGAGTCTGGACTTCGACCGTGTTTGCATGTCAAAAGTTTTGCTTATCATTTAGTGTCGAAAAATTATTTGCTTATCATCCTTAAAGTTTAAGACACGTCTTACTGCCTTTATTGCATAGACAGTGTATAGTTAAATTCATATCTTAGCGTATCTGTTATTGTTACCTTTGCCTGACAGCTTCCGTAGATTCCTCCGTAGCTTATGGGATTTTAGTATTATATATGCATATGTAAATTATGTATTGCAGGGTACTAATCTACATCCTATAATCTATTTCTTATCGAAAATCCTTCATCTGATCGTACGAGATGAATGCCTCAACCAGTTCGAGTCCATCAGATTTCGATAGCTATTTCGATAGTTATTCCGACAGCTATTTCGATATGGATTTCCACTCGAGCTCCGAAAGCAGAGTAACCGGAATGAATCGATCAATTAGCCATCATCTATTCTGAATGAATTGGAGATGGGTTCGTAGTCAACTTAATCAATGGAAACGCGAAGAAGGCGATCATTTCCACTAACCAAATTCACCTCTTGACAATGAACCTAAAACGTTTACCGGCGAACCTGTTCGAGACACCATTTTCTCTCTCATTTCCAAAGTATCTCATCACGATCATATACTATCTCAGATTCTAAACCTCATTCATCCGCTCGTCCGAACCGACAATCATCCCGGTGTAATAGAAGAAGTTAACGAACTTCGCGCATAAGTTGTAGTCTTGAAAAATATGGTGCAAAACGTACCAGCTTCATCCAAATTACCGGCACCAACAGCACCACCAACAACCCAAATTTCAATATCACATGCCTCAACATCTCAATCTATACCTCGAGTATAATCATCATTCTACATGACATTCTACATCAGTTATCTTCGTTCGACATGGTGATTATGTAATCTCTAATGTTTTAGAGATTATTTATTCTAGTTTCAACTGAAAACTAAATGAGTTTAATATCATGTTAACTCATTAAATTCATGATTACATCTGAAGAAAATATATATGTATATATGTTTTCATAAAGATTGTAATTAAAAATTCTTTTGTACAAACTATTAATAATAAAAATATTTTAACGGGTAGGTAATACCCGAGGAATATTTAAATTTCACATTAATAAGTTACACTGTATATTCTTCGAATCTGATTCAACAGTTATTCACTATCCTATTTACAACCACCGGGATACTTATCCGTTCACCAAAGAATAACTATTTTCATTCAAATTCAATTTCATATTTGAATTTTGACCTATCAGAATCCAACAAGTGGCATAATGAAGAAATAATGGACACAATAAAAATTGATTAGAAACAGACTAATTAACAATATTAAATTTTATTAAGAAACCACGCTAACAAAATCCTAGCTAACTGTTCCTAGCTAACTGTTAATTTCGTATTACATTTTATTTATCGCAATTTATTTATCGCAATTTATTTTATCGCAATTTATATTCTCGTAATTTTATTTATTGTCATTTAATTTCTGTTATTTACTTTACGCACTTTATTTATCGTCATTTAATTTCTGTTATTTATTTTACGCACTTTAAAAATCGGGACACGTATACAAGGTTTTGACATATCATATCGACACATCTATATATATTATTTGGAATCACCATAGACACTCTATATGCAGTAATGATCGAGTTCTCTATACAGGGTTGAGGTTGATTTTATAATAATATATATACTTTGAGTTGTGATCGAGTCTGAGACATGTACACGGGTCACGATACGTATTAATTAATTCAAATATTATATATTAAACTATATATGAATGATTGCACTGTCAACTGTGGACTATCGACTGTGGACTAATAACATTGGACAATTAAAATGAATTAAAATATTGAATATAACATATGAAACTAAACAATTCTTCAATTTTGCCACTTGATTTCGTCTTAAACCTCATTTGTATCTTCACGATTACATTCTGCGTTCAAACCTTTCATGATTTTTGAAAACACCTCAATCGATAGGATGAATCAACCGCACTTCATCTACGGAAGGAAAGATTTATGCATATAGTTATGCACCTGAGAAACTCTCGGCAATTGAGTAAAAGTTCAACACGTAGCCGCATCAGATCCTTTGGCATTTATTAACAAAAACAACTTTGCGATCCCTTTTCAAAATTAGCCAATTTTGTCACAGCTCCAACAAGTCAACTTCGACTTTTCGTACGAAACAACCTTATTATAACGTTTATATATACGCGTGCTCTTTTATTGTTACCAGGTAACCTTTCATATTCCATCATATTACCATCAGCGTTTAATCATCTAAAAACACAATTCTCCTGAAACCACCTCGGATTAATAACCGATGATTCAGATATCATAGCATTAAATGCAGAGGAAACATAAAAATGGTAGATGGTCTAAACGGACAAAAGTTTGATGATAAAGAAAGGAGTGTTAGGAACGCTCGATAAAAAATTGGGTATTGAAAAACAGATTGAGTTACCCATGAAGGAGACCAAGGACAAATACAAGGACCAAATCATATATTCAAAGGATTCAGGTAATTCTGGATCCGTTGAAATCTTTAGAGAATATCTTGCTCCGAAGTCATGTTAAAATCTTGCGGAAAATCTTTCTCCATCAACCGTCGATATTTTCATAAATATTCTCGTCCGAAATTATATACCTCTTCGTGCTTCCTGTGTATCAATATATTGGAAACATTCAATAGAAAATATAGTACCGAAAAGCAGATTATGCGAAACTATGAAGAAAGCCGTGGATAAATCACAAAGAATAAGTTTTACTTCAAAGAATACAAATAATTCAATGTCTGCTAAAGTCTATAGTGAATAACTTGCTCCTTACTCTAAACCCTTGTAGACAATAGTTTCTATCATCCTCTGATCTTAGATATTCTGAGATATTATCGTACCTTTCATTATAAATATCCTCCATATTTCTGGAGATATTTTTATAACTATTCTTATCTGAAATCATTAATCTTTTCGTGCTATCAGTATTACATCATATAGAAACTGTTAGTTTCTATATTCTGTAAATTTTCAAGCTTAAAATATGAATGTTATTGTAGTAATGATGGGAACTGATGCATGAGTTAGTATAATATAATGACACTTGATCAACGTGATTATATTACAGTAAGTCATGCTGAGTTTCTAAATGAAACGTGATGATTCACAGATCATAACGTCATCATGTGCCATGTTACATAACTCTTTCATCCTACTTAACTCCGTAACAAATCAAGAAAATGTATTCTTGATGGTTCTATCTTCCGTGATGTTGATAAATTTGAAAATCAAATCGTGCTATCACGTTCCTTCATGCTTAGAACATTATAATCATTCGAAACTCTATATCTATAAATTCTGGACCATTATTCGCTTGACTTGAAGTCGGGAAGAGAAAACAAAAGCATAGAGCTTTGAAATATAAGGGAGAATATAAAGTCCGATAACAACACATAAATTACAAACCGTGTATATCAATGTTTATCGCAACATAAAGACACGGGAGAATTAAAAACATTATAATCCCGAGGGCGAAGTAGAAGAAAGCAGATTCCTCTGGTGGAAGTTGGAAAAGGAGAATGATTGTTGCGATAGTAAGGATGAGGACAAGGATCAGAACTGGATTAATCATTTTCAGAATCTTTTGGATGTATGAACTAAGAAAGAAAGTATAAGAATGGTGAGAATAATGGAAAGGAAGAGCTTAATTTATACTGGAAATATCAGACGTAGTAATCGGGGCAGATCACCGTATTTAATTAAAGAGATCTTAATTTCCATAAATCCCGAAGAATCAGATTTTATAGATCTTCAAGATTTTCTTTAAATCCCTTAAATTCCGGAATTCAACCAAGGCAATGTCAAAAGTTAAGACGCGCCTTATTTTCTAAATTCAAACCTGACTACGTCAAAAGTTAAAAACAAATCTTTGTTTCTCATTTCATCCTTTTGTGAATAGCTTCATTCGTACTCTTCGAATAATCGAATTATTTTTATCCATATTACTCAATGATGATAAAACTCAAGTTATCAACTCATATTCGTCAGGAAAACATATTTATTGTTAGCTATGACGACCTCACTCAAATTTCGGGACGAAATTTCTTTAACGGGTAGGTACTGTGATGACCCGGGAATTTCCGACCAAATTTAAACATAATCTTATATGATTCGACTCGATAAGCAAAGTCTATTAAACCGAGTCTCATTATGTTTGAACTATTTCATGATAACATTTGACCTTTAACTATTTCCGACGATTCACGAACCTTTAATTGTAACTAAGAATGTAAATATAAATAATTATATATAAAACTAATTATATTAGTATTAATGAACTATTAAGTAATTTTGTTATTATAAAAGATAACATTTAATAACTAAAGATTTTCATTTTGAATATATATAGTATATTGTATATAAATGATTCAAACATATTTTACCAACGTTATCAAAATATTAAATGTACAATGTTATACTTTGTAGTTAATTGTTTAATATACATAATTAATCATCTACTCAACATTTAAAACATGATTTTATATATATGGTAGTATACATATATACATAAATATAACTATATATATATATGATTTTATACATAATTATTATATTATGTATATGTAGAAATTTATAATATATCTATGATGAAATAATGTACTATTTTAATAAATATATATAATACTTACATATATAAAACATTTATATTTTTCATAATTACATACATAAGTATAATATAATTAGTATGTAAATAAATATTATAATATATTTATATTAAAATGCATAAATATATAATATTCAGTATATGTTACAATACATATTACATAATTATTAAATATTACATAATAATAGATGAAATTAATAAATTAAATTTAAATACAAATATAGTTGTTGTAGTAATGTTATTTGTATCGTCAAATATCAATATTTGTATTCATAATATCACTTTATATCATATAAAGATGAAATTGGATGTATAAATTAGATTATTATTACTAATATTATTATTATCGATAAAATATTAATATTATCATAATTAGTATGGTATTATTATTATTATTATTATCATTTTTACAATTATTATTATCATTAATATTATATTTATCATTATTATTAATTTTATTAATATTATTAGATATTAATAGTATTGTTATTATATATTATTATTATTAATTAAAAAAAAACAGTAGGGATCTATATTATACGCTTGACCTCTGTATCCTTTATCTCTATTATTATTATTTTTTTTGTTTCTTTCCTGCTCCCAACTCGTGAACCTGTGTTGACATTTTCTCCATTTTTTATCAACCGATCTCTATTATTACAACATGATTATGTATAATTGCAAATCAAATAAAAAGGAAATCCAATGGGATTAAAGAGCACAGCGATATTTTTTTTTTCTTCTTCTCTGCACGCTCCAATTTTTTTTTCTCTTAATTCAATTTCGAATAAAGTTTCAAAATCTAAAAATGCAGAAAGGTTAGAAATCTTTCTTTGAATCTATCTGCAAAATCTCAACTCTCAAATCTTTATATCGATCTTGAATTTTGAAGTCAAAGTTTAGTTTAAAAAAAGTCAACAATTGTTCTTGAGACAAATTCGCGTTCGTGTATATGTTTCTGATCAAATTGACGATTCCAGTAGTTTTTATACATGTTTAGAAAACTATTTCGTATTATAAACATTATCTATAATGTTATCTATTACGAAATCAATTTTTTTTTTTGTTCCAAGAACCGACGCTGCAGTAGGCCTTTAGTATTTTTTTTATTTTATTTTAGAACCCAAATTATTTTTTTTTCTGTAATGTTTTGAAGCTTTAAAGGGAACCCCGATTTTTTTTTTTGGTTATTGATGTTTTGTTGAATCCATGAGACTTGTGGAGAAGAAGAGGAATAGAAGAAAAACAGTTTATATATAAAATTTAAATTCGATATTAGTACAGAGAATCAGAATTGGTGGGATGGTCGAGAGTGTTTGCGTGTGAGCATGTGGTCACGAGATCGAGTCCAGAGGACGGTAGTTTCTTTTTTTTTTTTGAAACTCTTTTCATGTGAGGTAGTTTTCTTTTCTAATTTTATTATTGTTATTATATATTAATTATTATTAGTATTATTATTATTGTGATTGTTTTGATTATTATTGTTATTGTTATTATTAGTATCATACTTGTTATCATATTTGAAAGTATTATAGACATTACTATTATTATTATGATAGGTATTAATAATATTATTATTAGTAATAAACTTATCATTTTAGTATTTTATCATCATTAGGATTATGATTATGATTATCATTATTATTATTATGAAGGAAATAAAAATATATTATTATCATCAATATTAGAATTTGTACCGGTTTATAAATAATAGTATCATCAGTACATTTACAATTAATAATATCATATTTATCAGTATCATCATTAATATTTACTAGTATTATTATGATTATCATTTATCATTTTATAAATATTAGAACCCTTATTATTAACATAAGTATGGTATTAGTATTAATATTATTTTAGAGTTATTATTATTAGTATCATTAACAGTTATCATTTTCATTTTTTTTGCTCTTAGTATTATCATTATTAATAAAATTATTATTATTATTAGTAAATCATTATTATCTAAATTATTATTTTAACAAATAAATCTTTTGTACACTATATATATATATACTTATGGTATATACTAGGATTGTATTAATAATTCACATAACAAACTAATAAAATTTCATAAATACAATACTAACCACAAATATATGTATATAAATATATTAATGTCACTATTTATATAAACGTAAATCATTATAGATATATATACATAAAATCGATATATATATATAAAATATAACTTAAAATATAATATAAGTATACGTTTTAAAATAAAGGTTAGAATAAATTCTACAAAACTATAATATATAAATAATACATATTAATAAATGAAATTTTGTAACTTACATTATACGTATTAATATATACACAATTGATATAGGTTCGTGAATCCGAGGCCAACCCTGCATTGTTCAATGACGTCATATGTATTTTTACTACAAAATACAGTATCGTGAGTTTCATTTCCCTTTTTACCCTTTATATTTTTGGGCTGAGAATACATGCGCAACTTTTATAACTGTTTTACGAAATTGACACAAGTACGTGAAACTACATTCTATGGTTGGATTATCGAAGTCGAATATGCCCCTTTTTATTAAGTCTGGTAATCTAAGAATTAGGGAACAGACACCCTAATTGACGCGAATCCTAAAGATAGATCTATCGGGCCCAACAAGCCCCATCCAAAGTACTGGATGTTTTAGTACTTCGAAATTTATATCATGTCCGAAGGAGGATCCCGGAATGATGGGGATATTCTTATATATGCATATTGTTAATGTCGGTTACCAGGTGTTCAATCCATATGAATGATATTTTTGTCTCTATGCATGGGACGTATGTTTATGAGAAATGGAAATCTGAAATCTTGTGGTCTATTAAAATGATGGAAACGATTGTTTAAGTTAAACTAATGAACTCACCAACCTTTTGGTTGACACTTTAAAGCATGTTTATTCTCAGGTACGAAAGAAATCTTCCGCTGTGTATTTGCTCATTTTATAGATATTACTTGGAGTCATTCATGGCATATTTCAAAAGACGTTGCATTCGAGTCGTCGAGTTCATCAAGATTATTATCAAGTCAATTATAGTTGGATATATTATGAAATGGTATGCATGTCTGTCAACTTTCGATGTAATGAAATTTTTTCTTTTCAAAAACGAATGCAATGTTTGTAAAATGTATCATATAGAGGTCAAGTACCTCGCGATGTAATCAACTGTTGTGAATCGTTTATAATCGATATGGACTTCGTCCGGATGGATTAGGACGGGTCTTCACATATATGATACATGGGTCTTTTAAAATTGAGCTTCCCTGGATATCCAATAAGAAGGTAATACCCTGCAATTACAGTCATCAAATCATATTTTTCTATCACACAAAATTCACAATCCTATTCTTATTTCTAATTATCAATTCCCAATTCTTACGTGAAAAGTAATCCTAAATGCATTTAATAGTCTAATAATAAGATTATTGCATAGTACATTCAAAAGTCAAAAGCTAAAGAAAAAAAAATGTGTATTACTCGTTTGGACGAGGATACAGCAATCACCACCCACCACAAGACCACCGGTTAACCACCATCGTTGACACCATCGAACCACCTCTGTTATCAATCACCACCTTCATGTCAAAACATACATAACTTATTGTCCAAAACAACCATAACTGTCGCTGCTATATTCCTATTTCTATTCGAATAAAAACTGTGAATTAACCATCAACAACCATACAATTTGACCACCATCGAACATCTTCTACTAATAAACACCAAACAACCACAATCACACTACTGTTTTTCTATTTCTACGAACAAGTGCAGACAACCAACGAACAAAACCCAGTTTGTTGTGTTTTTATTCGTAAAACCACAACACAACAAACACCAAACCACAAGTTATCCAACCGTTAATATTTTTTTTCTTGAAGCTTCAATCATAACCCAGGAAACCAAAACATAATTGCTTGCTTTCTGTTTTTGATTCAGTTAATAAACCATCATCGAACAATATTACACGCATGCTATTACAGATACTGTTGCTATTCCGGATGTCATATTGATCAAGACCCAAAACCCTGCTGGTTCACGTCTGTTAATTTATTTTTTTTAAAAACCGTTACTGCACGATCTTACTCTATGTTGATATGTGGTGATGATGTAATATGATGATGATTGATAAAGTGATCTACTACAGCTAAACTGCACCATCTGTTTTCCACTAAACCCATAAGAATTGGGTTTTGTTCTTAGTTGAGCTTCTTTTAAATAAATTAGCTATTTTTTTTCTTTGTTGGACTAAATATATTAGTTGGGTTGTTGGATTTGGGTTGCTTTTTCTTGTCGCCAGCGAGACCCAACAACATAATTTTAGATATTAAGATGTAAGAAAAGCATTGATGATATTGATGCATGATGATCAATGATTCTGTGATACATAAATAATAATCGATGATGATGATATATGATGCAAACAATGGTGATATATGTGATTATAATGTTAATGATAGAGATGATAGTAAGGATGTTGATGTTGATATAATAATGACGATGATGGTGTAATGTAATTGTGGTGATGAGCCGAAAAGATGAAAATGATGCACGTTGATGAAGATGATGTTTAACGATATAAGGTGACGATAAATCGATGGTGATCATGATGAAAATGATTTTGATGATAAAGAATGATGTTATGTATGATGATGATCATGAAGTTAACGATGAGAGGATGATGATGGGTACGGTTTTAAGTTTGACAATGATTATGATGATGATGTTAAAGATGATCATGATGTGGTGATACGTTTGATATTGTTGATGATTACGGGTTATGATGTACTTGATGATGATCCGAATCAATATTGATTAGGAAGAAAAGAATTAGGGAAGCAGAAACATATAAGCTAAATAGAAATTTTATGAGGAGTTAATCAGAAAAAGCGTGATCAGAGGAGTGATTAAGGATATTATCAGGTTAGCGGGAGGTCGCGGGTTCAAACCCGGACTTAGGCATTTTTTTAAGGACTACTTCTTTGAGGTATTTTACTTATTACTCATTATTATTATTAGTATTATTATTGTTATTATTATTGTTATTATCATTAATATTAAAATTAACATTTTAATTAAAATTATAACTATCATTATTATTATCATTATTACTATCATTATTATTATTTTCATTAACATGATTTTTATATATAAGTTTATTTACACTATTTTATTATCACTATTATTATCATTAGTATTATTATTATTAAAGTATTATTATTACTACAAACATAATAACATTATTATAAAAATATTACTTATAACAAATTATTGACTTTTGATTTAATACCAATTACAATATATATATATATATATATATATATATATATATATATATATATATATATATATATATATTGTAATATAACTATATGTATGAATATATGTATGAATATTGATTATTTACAAAATAACTATATATAAAATATAACTGAAGATATAAACTATAAATAAAGTATATATATATTTATATATTTATATTACTACAACACTTAATATATAAATATTATTTAGGAGGAATTATGTGATTATATGTGTTAATATATATACTTGATATAGGTTCGTGAATCCGAGGCCAACCCTGCATTGTGCAGTTCCGTCGTATGCATATTTTTACTACAAAATATCGTATTGTGAGTTTCATTACTCCCTTTTTAAATGCTTTTGCAATATATATTTTTGGGACTGAGAATACATGCGCTGCTTTTATAAATGTTTTACAAAATAGACAAAAGTACTCAAAATTACATTCTATGTTGGATTATGAATACCGAATATCACCCTTTTAGCTTGGTAGCCTAAGAATTAGGGAACAGATACCCTAACTGACGCGAATCCTAAAGGTAGATCTACGGACACTGACTCTCCCCATACTGGAAAATGGTATGCTTTAGTACTTTGAGTTATTAATACTGATGGATTTCTATTTTGGGGATATTCTATATTCATTTTGTTAATGTCAGTTACCATGTGTTCAACATATGAATAATTTTTATGCATATTGCTATATGCATGCATGATGTTTATGAAAAAAGGAAATGAAATCTTGTGGTCTATTAAAATTATGGAAATAATTGTTTACGATAAACTAATGAACTCACCAACCTTTTGGTTGACACTTTTAAGCATGTGTATTCTCAGGTATGAAAGAAATCTTCCGCTGTGCATATGCTCATTTTAGAGATATTACTTGGATTCATTCATGACATATTTCAAAAGACGTTGCATTCGAGTCGTTGAGTTCATCAATATTATTAGTAAGTAAATTATAGTTGAATATATTATGAAATGGTATGCATGCCATCAACTTTCGATGTAATGAAAGTTCGTCTTTTAAAAACGAATGCAATGTTTGTAAAATGTATCATATAGAGGTCAAGTACCTCGCGATGTAATCAAATGTAATGTATTCGTCAAGATGGATTAGGACGGGTCGCTTCATGTAGTATCAGAGCGGTGGTCTTAGTGAACCAGGTCTTGCATTAGTGTGTCTAACTGATAGTTGTTAAGATGCATTATTAAGTCTGGACTTCGACTGTATCTGCATGTCAAAAGTTTTGCTTATCATTTCGTGTTGAAAATTACCTGCTTATCATTCTTAGTCTAGACATGTCTTACTGCATTTAGTGCATCGATAGTGTATAGACAAAATTCATATCTTAGCGTATCTGATAATTCATATCTACGAAATCTTTTGTTCTATATATATAGATATTCTATGTAAATAGAATACCATCCGATAGCCAAAAATCATTTCATACTAAAAAACTCTTTACTCAATCGTACGAAATGGAACTCGCAACTAGTTCAAATTCCTCGGATTCCGACAACTATTATGATATGGATTTCCATTCGAACTCCGAAAGCAGTGTAACCAGAATGGATCAACCAATTAGCCATCATCGATTCTAGATGAATTGGGGATGAGTTCGTAGTCGACTTAATCAATGGAGACGAGAAGAAGGCGATACTTTCCATCAACCAAATTTCCCTCTTGGCGATGAACCTAAAGCACTCACCGACGAACCAATCCGAAACACTATTTTCACCTTCATTTCCAGAGTATCTCACCACGATTATATTCTATCAAAAATTCTAAACCTTATTCGTCCGCTCGTCCGGACCGAAAATCATCCCGGAATAATGGAAGAAGTCAACGAGCTTCGCGCTCGAGTAATCAATTTGGAAAACGTGGTGCAAAACTGTAACGACCCGGGAATTTCCGACCAAATTTAAACCATAATCTCTATATGTTTCCGACACGATAAGCAAAAACCTTAATATTGAGTCTAGAAAGTCTGAAATCTAGATCTGGATAATTAGTTACCCTCTTGACCAAGCCTGGCGATTCACGAACATTATATGTATTCACGATATATACTTATTTGATAACATTAGCGAAGCATTAAATATGTGGTTTTATTAAAAATAAATATTTAAATAAAACGTGTTTATATATACATATTTATGCATTTTACAAAATGGTTAATTATAATATTTAACTAAATATAAAGCGTTTTCAATTTAAAAATATACTTTGAAAAATAATTAGACTTTGATTTATACAAGTAAATGACCATAATGCTCAAAAGGTTAAGTTACACTTTTAAGTAAGATTGTTTTTATAATTAAAATATATTATTTTGATAAAGGTACGTGTCACGAAACGTAAAGTGCCAGTTTTCTTATCGTACGAAACTTTGTTTGAAAAACCGGAAACGGGACTTTAGTTGTGTGACAACGTGCGTGTAATTTTTGTAAAAATTATATTTTTACCACAAACGTAAATATTTTATAATATATAAATAATTATAAAAATTAAATATTAATTAATATAAAATAATGAATATATGTCGGCAGCTGAATTAGGTAGTTGTTTCCTTTTTCAATTCTCATTTCACATGTGATTAATAATATTAATTTTATATTACAATATAATATAATTATTAACTAATACATATATATATATAATATATATGATTTGTGAATGTATATATATATGTAGATAGATAAGTGCAGAAGCCACCACTTTCATCTAATCTCCACCTCTATTCTCCGGCCTCACCATCGGACCACCATCCTCAAACCACCACCTTGCCACTATCTTTTTCATTTCAAACCACTACCGACTTCTACCACCACTTTGATGAGTTTCTCCGACAACAACCATCCATGACTGCCATCGGACCACTGTAATTGCGTCCGTCTCTTGCTTATATGTTTTTATGGTTGATTTCGAGCAGCCACGCAACAAAGTTGCGGCTGCTACTGCATGTTTCTGTTTTTTTTTTTTTATTTCCAATCATCGCAAACCTCCATTATCAATCACCTCCATTTAACCACCAAGAACCCACCTGCCTTAACCGCTACTGCTGCTATTCTTGGGCAGTTTCTTTTTGCTGTTACCTAGCCTTGTTTCTTGTTTAGACGATGACGATGATGAGAGAAAAATAATATAAAAAAAAATATAAAAAAAAAATGATATACGATGAAGAGGAAGATGATATACTGATGATGATGACGAGAAGATGTTGATTCAATAATGATATGATGATAATAGTTCGAAACTATTGTTGGTTGATAGAAACCAAAATATATCACTCCGTATGATGATTCTTATTTTTAAAAGATCCTATATTAATAGTTAAAAGAATTTTAGTATCTATATCAGCAAGAAAAGCGAGACAGCTAGAGTGGTTAGTACTCGCATGCACATCCTAGGTGACCTGGGTTCGATCCCAGGCTAATACACAATTTTTTTTTGGTGTGATTATTCTGGTGTAAACTGTAGCAGCCTAACTACCCCAGGCCCAACTCGATCCTCTAATCTGCTAATGTTCGTTGGGCCGTTTAGGTTATCTACTCGGGCTAAATCACAAAAAAACCCAACATGAACAGGGTATAATAATATAGATATGGGGATATAAACAGGAAGACAGAGCTGGTTAAATTGTTTGAGGGTGTTTGTAGTTAAGCGAGAGGTCGTAGGTTCATGCCTTGGCAGGATCATTTATTTCTTTTTTAAGGCCTATTAAATAAAGGTAGCCTTTCTACTACTACTATTATTATTATTATTATTATTATTATTATTATTATTATTATTATTATTATTATTATTATTATTATTATTATTATTATTATTATTATTATTATTATTACTATTATGAATAAATGAAAATAAGGATTAATTAAGGTTATTAACATCCTTATTACTAATATTATTTTTATCATTATTATTAAAATTTCTATTTTATTAAAATTATTATTTTCATCAAAACTATCATTATTTTTATGATTTTTAGTAATAAAATATTACACTAAAAATTTAATATATAATAACATTAATGAGTTACCTTTTAAATTAACATTAATAATATATATTAACTAACTATTTCAAATATAGAAAAATGAATATATTATCAATATAACTATATGTATAAATATTAACCATGTTACAAAATAATTATACAATTAAAAATTTAATACATAAATAAAGTATATATATTTTAATTAGGATTTAATATGAATATTATAAAACTACAAAGCTTAATATATGTATATATCAGTATTACATGGAATTATGTGATTATATGTTTTAATATATATAATTGGTATAGGTTCGTGAATCGAAGGCCAACCCTACACTTGTTCAATGATGTTATATGTATTTTTACTACAAAATACAGTATGGTGAGTATATAGTCCCTTTTTGAACTTTAAATATTTTTGGGATGAGAATACATGCGCTGTTTTTATAAATGATTTACATTATGGACACAAGTGATCAAAAATCTACGTTGAGTTGTACCATGGCATATCTCTTTATACTTGGTAGCTAATATTTACGTGAGAAGCGTAAACGCGAATCCTGTTGATAGATCTATCGGGCCTGACAACCCCAACCGGGCTGGACGACCAGTTTTAAACGGTTGCACAGTACTTCGTTTCGTTACTACACTTGGTACGGTGTAGGATTTATTTAAGAATATGCTGCTGTGATTTAAATGTTAAGTATGGTTACCAAGTGCTCAATGACTTTTCCATACACGGGGAGTGTATTATGTATGTATATGAAATCTTGTGGTCCATAGTTATAACGCTGCTAGCATCACACCTATATATCTCACCAACTTTATGTTGACATTTTAAAGCATGTTATTCTCAGGTACGAAATAAGTCTTCCGCTGTGCATTAACTCATATTAAAGATACTATTTGGAGTCGATCATCGCAATGGGACCAACTGTTGAAGACTTCGTCCGGGAGGATTAGTTGCTGACGTTTCAGTTGGTATCAGAGCGTTGGTCTTAGTGAACCAGGCCTTGCATTAGTGTATCTGACTAGTAGTTGTTAGGATACAGTAGTGAGTCTGGACTTCGACCGTGTCCGCCTGTCAAAAAGTTTTGCTTATCATTCTAGTCGGAAATCATCTGCTTATCATCCCTAGGGAATTTCCTGCTTATCATTCATAAGTCTAGACACGTCTTACTGTATTTAGTGCATCGATAATGTATAGGAAAAATCCATATCTTAGCGCATCCGTAGCCTTGCCTGACATATGCCGTAAATTCCTCTGTAGTCTACGAAATACATATAGATATTCTATATAGTTATAATATCATCCGATATCCGAAAATCATTTCACGTCGAAGATCTCTTACATCCACCAAATTGCCCTTTTCAACCTGAAGCGCTTACTGGCGAACCTGTTCGAGAAACCATTTTCTCTCCCCTTTTTCCGAGTATTCCATCACGATTACATACTATCCCATAGTTCGAATCTTATTCATTCACTCGCTTCAACCGTCAATCATTCCGTAGTACTAGAAGAAGTTAACGAACTACTCGCTCGTGTGACGACTTTGGAGAACCTGGTGCGAAGGTTACGAACACCAGCAGCAGCACCAGCAGCATAATCCATACCACCATCGTCAACGCCGACAGTACCCTTATCACCCCAAACCACAACCGCGCCATAAATCTCATCATCACAATCTGTACCTCGGATATCAACATCACACGCTTCAATATCACCACCTGTACTTCGAGTATGATCTTCGTTCTACATATCGTTCTACATCGATTATCTTCGCTTTGCATATCGTTCTACCTCATTTACCCTCGTTCGACATGACGATTATGTAATCTCTAATGTTTTAGAGATCATGTAATCTTGTAATAACGATAAATCAAATGAGTTTAATATCCTATTGACTCATTAAATTCGTAATTACATCCGAAGAAAATATAAATGCATGTATATTTTCATAAAGAGTGTAACTAAAAATCCTTTTGTACAAACTATTAATGATAAAAATATTTTAACGGGTGGGTAGTACCCACTGTACATTCTTTGAATCTGATTCAACGGTCATTTACTATCCTACTTATAATCACCGATATACGTATCCGTTCATCACAGAATAACCATTTCCTTTCCAATTTCATATTTGGATTTTTACCTATCCGAATCCAACAAGTGGCATAAAGAAGAAACATTGGACAAATTAAAAATTGTTAGAAACACACAAATTAACTAATTAAAAATCTGTTAAGGATTCCACGCTAACTGTTCCGGCTAACTGTTTCCCTGCTAACTGATTAACATTTAATTTATCGCAATTTACATTTTCGCAATTTTAAATTCTGCACTGTACTTACTGTCGGGACACATGTACAACAATACGTCGGATTAATTCTGAGACAACACGTTGTATAATGGGTCATGATATATATTTATTTATTTTACGCATTTTAAATAACGGGACACATATGCAAGGTTTCGACTTATCATATTGACCCATCTATATATATGTTTTGGAACAACCATAGACACTCTATATGTGAAGGTGGGAGTTGGCTATACAGGGTCGGAGTTGATTCCAAAATATATACATACTTTGAGTTGTGATTGACACCGAGACCGGTACACGGGTCACGATACGTATTAAGTAATTCGAATATTATATATCTAATTTATATATGAATCTATTGAACCATTGGACAATCAGACTATTGGACTGCTAACTTTGGACAAATTGAAATGAGTTAAAATGCTGATTATAACATATAAAAATAAACAATTCTTCAAGTTTGCCACTTGATTTTATTTTAAACCTCATTCGTATCTTGACAATTACAATTCACATTCACAACTTTTCATGATTCTTGAAAACACCTCGATCAAGAAGTTGAACCAGCCGCACCTCGTCTACGGAAGGAAGATTTATACATACAGTTATGTACCTGGAAAACTTTCGAAACCGAAGTTATAGTTAAAGCGTATTCGCGTCGAATTCCTTATCATTTATTAGCAAAAACAACCATACGATTCCTTTTCAAAGTAGTCAATTTTGTTACAGCTCCACTTCGACTTCTCAGTAAGACTACTCCTATCATAACCTCGATATTTATACCTTGTCCTTTCGCCGTCATTACCGGAGAACCTTTTATATTTCACAACATCACCAGCAGCAACTCGTTATCTTTTTGGCGAAATCCGCAATCAGTACTTTGAAAATCTCGTAGAAATTTTCCCGTCATACCTACAACGTCTATCCCTAAAAGCTACATATTTCGAATGTGAAGTTTCTGAAAAACACCCTGGACTATGAAGTAGTTCTTGAAATACTGATGAAGCAGCAAAAACCGTAAACGACTTTAACAGTCAAAAGTTTACGATGAAGTAAAGTATGTTGTAAAAGCTCAGAAAAAGAGAAGGGATGAAACTGGAAAACAGATTGAGCAAAGTATGAAGGAGACCGTGGACAAATCATGAAAACTAAACCCGACTTCAAAGGATTCAAATGATTTAGTATCTGCTGAAATCGTTAGTAAGAACCCTATTCCTTATCCTAAACCTTTCCAGATGATATTCTTCATCAACATTTTATCTCAGATATTATAAGATATCTTCATATCTTCCGTTATACATATTCTCCATATTGTTGGAGATATTTTCATAACTATCCTTATCTGAAATCATTTATCACTCTGTAATGTCTGCGTTACAATATAAAAGAAACTGTGTTAGTTTCTAAATTCTAAAACCTTCAAGTTGAAATAGGAATGTTCTGAAGCAGTGTTGGGAACTGATGCATGAATTAGTATAATATAATGAAACTTGATCAACTTTATTATATTACAGTAAGTCATGTTAAGTTCCTAATGGAATGTGATGATTCGCAGTACCGTCATCATGTGCCATGTTACACGGCTCTTACATTCTATCTAATCCCCAAATGTATTAGGAACATATCGTCTTGATAGTTCGATCTTTTCCAGGATATTCTGGTAATTGGACAAATCAAAATCGTGCCATTACCATTTCTTTCTAAGAGCATTAGCTATGTTCATACCTATGAATTTCGGGTCATTACTCGCTTGACTTGAGGACGGGAAGAAGAAACGAAGGGACAATGTCTCGAAATAGAAATTGGAGTATAAATCGCAGCAAATAGAAGAGAGTATTAACTGTGGATGACAATGATTATAGAAGACAGAAGCAGGAACATCGAAATATAAGGGAAGATATCAAACTCAACAACCACTCAGAAATTACAAACCGTGTATATCAATACGTATTGCAACGTAAAGACATGGGAGAATTAGAAACATTATAATACCAAGAAAATCATAAAAATGAATAGATTCTTCTGTCGGCAGATGAGAGAGAAGAATGAAAGATATGAAAGTTAGAAGTATAATAAGAATCAGGATTGGATGAAGCATATTAAGGAATGAGTAGAGGAAGCAAGAATAGACGGGTGGAGAATAAGGAAACGGAGGAGGAAGATTTATAGTGAAATATCCGACAGAGAAATCAAAACAGATTGCCACATTAAATTAAAGAAGATTCTTATCCCTAAAGAGCCAAATCTTGTTACATAAGATTTTCTTTAAATCCCTTAAATTCTGGAAATCAATCCTAATCATGTCATCGGTTAAAACAATTCCATATTCACTCATTTCATTCTTTTGTGATAGCTTCACTCGTGCGCTTCACATGATCGAATCGTTTTATCCATATCTTTCAATAATGATAAAACTCTATTATTACCTCATATTCGTCATGAAAACATTCCTATTGTTATTTATGACAACCTCTACCAAATTTCGGGGACGAAATTTCTTTAACGGGTGGGTATTGTAACGACCCGGGAATTTCCGACCAAATTTAAACCATAATCTCTATATGTTTCCGACACGATAAGCAAAAACCTTAATATTGAGTCTAGAAAGTCTGAAATCTAGATCTGGATAATTAGTTACCCTCTTGACCAAGCCTGGCGATTCACGAACATTATATGTATTCACGATATATACTTATTTGATAACATTAGCGAAGCATTAAATATGTGGTTTTATTAAAAATAAATATTTAAATAAAACGTGTTTATATATACATATTTATGCATTTTACAAAATGGTTAATTATAATATTTAACTAAATATAAAGCGTTTTCAATTTAAAAATATACTTTGAAAAATAATTAGACTTTGATTTATACAAGTAAATGACCATAATACTCAAAAGGTTAAGTTACACTTTTAAGTAAGATTGTTTTTATAATTAAAATTTATTATTTTGATAAAGGTACGTGTCACGAAACGTAAAGTGCCAGTTTTCTTATCGTACGAAACTTTGTTTGAAAAACCGGAAACGGGACTTTAGTTGTGTGACAACGTGCGTGTAATTTTTGTAAAAATTATATTTTTACCACAAACGTAAATATTTTATAATATATAAATAATTATAAAAATTAAATATTAATTAATATAAAATAATGAATATATGTCGGCAGCTGAATTAGGTAGTTGTTTCCTTTTTCAATTCTCATTTCACATGTGATTAATAATATTAATTTTATATTACAATATAATATAATTATTAACTAATACATATATATATATAATATATATGATTTGTGAATGTATATATATATGTAGATAGATAAGTGCAGAAGCCACCACTTTCATCTAATCTCCACCTCTATTCTCCGGCCTCACCATCGGACCACCATCCTCAAACCACCACCTTGCCACTATCTTTTTCATTTCAAACCACTACCGACTTCTACCACCACTTTGATGAGTTTCTCCGACAACAACCATCCATGACTGCCATCGGACCACTGTAATTGCGTCCGTCTCTTGCTTATATGTTTTTATGGTTGATTTCGAGCAGCCACGCAACAAAGTTGCGGCTGCTACTGCATGTTTCTGTTTTTTTTTTTATTTCCAATCATCGCAAACCTCCATTATCAATCACCTCCATTTAACCACCAAGAACCCACCTGCCTTAACCGCTACTGCTGCTATTCTTGGGCAGTTTCTTTTTGCTGTTACCTAGCCTTGTTTCTTGTTTAGACGATGACGATGATGAGAGAAAAATAATATAAAAAAAAATATAAAAAAAAAATGATATACGATGAAGAGGAAGATGATATACTGATGATGATGACGAGAAGATGTTGATTCAATAATGATATGATGATAATAGTTCGAAACTATTGTTGGTTGATAGAAACCAAAATATATCACTCCGTATGATGATTCTTATTTTTAAAAGATCCTATATTAATAGTTAAAAGAATTTTAGTGTCTATATCAGCAAGAAAAGCGAGACAGCTAGAGTGGTTAGTACTCGCATGCACATCCTAGGTGACCTGGGTTCGATCCCAGGCTAATACACAATTTTTTTTTGGTGTGATTATTCTGGTGTAAACTGTAGCAGCCTAACTACCCCAGGCCCAACTCGATCCTCTAATCTGCTAATGTTCGTTGGGCCGTTTGGGTTATCTACTCGGGCTAAATCACAAAAAAACCCAACATGAACAGGGTATAATAATATAGATATGGGGATATAATCAGGAAGACAGAGCTGGTTAAATTGTTTGAGGGTGTTTGTAGTTAAGCGAGAGGTCGTAGGTTCATGCCTTGGCAGGATCATTTATTTCTTTTTTAAGGCCTATTAAATAAAGGTAGCCTTTCTACTACTATTATTATTATTATTATTATTATTATTATTATTATTATTATTATTATTATTATTATTATTATTATTATTATTATTATTATTATTATCATTACTATTATGAATAAATGAAAATAAGGATTAATTAAGGTTATTAACATCCTTATTACTAATATTATTTTTATCATTATTATTAAAATTTCTATTTTATTAAAATTATTATTTTCATCAAAACTATCATTATTTTTATGATTTTTAGTAATAAAATATTACACTAAAAATTTAATATATAATAACATTAATGAGTTACCTTTTAAATTAACATTAATAATATATATTAACTAACTATTTCAAATATAGAAAAATGAATATATTATCAATATAACTATATGTATAAATATTAACCATGTTACAAAATAATTATACAATTAAAAATTTAATACATAAATAAAGTATATATATTTTAATTAGGATTTAATATGAATATTATAAAACTACAAAGCTTAATATATGTATATATCAGTATTACATGGAATTATGTGATTATATGTTTTAATATATATAATTGGTATAGGTTCGTGAATCGAAGGCCAACCCTACACTTGTTCAATGATGTTATATGTATTTTTACTACAAAATACAGTATGGTGAGTATATAGTCCCTTTTTGAACTTTAAATATTTTTGGGATGAGAATACATGCGCTGTTTTTATAAATGATTTACATTATGGACACAAGTGATCAAAAATCTACGTTGAGTTGTACCATGGCATATCTCTTTATACTTGGTAGCTAATATTTACGTGAGAAGCGTAAACGCGAATCCTGTTGATAGATCTATCGGGCCTGACAACCCCAACCGGGCTGGACGACCAGTTTTAAACGGTTGCACAGTACTTCGTTTCGTTACTACACTTGGTACGGTGTAGGGTTTATTTAAGAATATGCTGCTGTGATTTAAATGTTAAGTATGGTTACCAAGTGCTCAATGACTTTTCCATACACGGGGAGTGTATTATGTATGTATATGAAATCTTGTGGTCCATAGTTATAACGCTGCTAGCATCACACCTATATATCTCACCAACTTTATGTTGACATTTTAAAGCATGTTATTCTCAGGTACGAAATAAGTCTTCCGCTGTGCATTAACTCATATTAAAGATACTATTTGGAGTCGATCATCGCAATGGGACCAACTGTTGAAGACTTCGTCCGGGAGGATTAGTCGCGGACGTTTCAAAAACCTACCAGCTTCAGCAATAGCACTGGCAACACCAGTACCACCAACAACAACATCTTCAGCACAAGCCTCAACACTACACACCTCAAACTCACAGTCTGTACCTCCAGCATAATCATCATACTACATGATGTCCTACATCTACTATCTTCGTTCTACATGACGTTCTACATCATTTGTCTTCGTTCGACATGGCGATTATGTAATCTCTAATGTTTTAGAGATTATGTATTCTAGTTCTAACGGTAAATCAAATGAGTTTAACATCATATTGACTCATTAAATCCATGATTACATCTGAAGAAAATATATATGTATATATGTTTTCATAAAAATTGTAATTAAAAATTCGTTTGTACAAACTGTTAATTGTGAAAATATTTTAACGGGTAGGTAATACCCGAGGAATATTTAGATTTCACATTAATAAGTTACACTGTACATTCTTCCAATTTGATTCAACAGTCATTTACTATCCTACTTACATCCACATATATACGTATCCGTTCACTGCAGAATAACTATTTTCATTAAATTTCATATTTGGATTTTGACCTATCAGAATCCAACAAGTGGCATAATGAAGAAAACATTTGACAATATAAAATTTGTTAGAAACAAACAAATTAACTATGAGAAATTCTGTTAAGAATCCATGCTAACTGTGAAATGTCCCGTTCTTATTGATTAAAAACGTTCCATATTAATTGATTTCGTTGCGAGGTTTTGACCTCTATATGAGACGTTTTTCAAAGACTGCATTCATTTTAAAACAAACCATAACCTTTATTTCATAAATAAAGGTTTAAAAAGCTTTACGTAGATTATCAAATAATGATAATCTAAAATATCCTGTTTACACACGACCATTACATAATGGTTTACAATACAAATATGTTACATCGAAATCAGTTTCTTGAATGCAGTTTTTACACAATATCATTCAAACATGGACTCCAAATCTTGTCCTTATTTTAGTATGCAACAGCGGAAGCTCTTAGTATTCACCTGAGAATAAACATGCTTTAAACGTCAACAAAAATGTTGGTGAGTTATAGGTTTAACCTATATATATCAAATCGTAACAATAGACCACAAGATTTCATATTTCAATACACATCCCATACATAGAGATAAAAATCATTCATATGGTGAACACTTGGTAACCGACATTAACAAGATGCATATATAAGAATATCCCCATCATTCCGGGACACCCTTCGGATATGATATAAATTTCAAAGTACTAAAGCATCCGGTACTTTGGATGGGGCTTGTTGGGCCCGATAGATCTATCTTTAGGATTCGCGTCAATTAGGGTGTCTGTTCCCTAATTCTTAGATTACCAGACTTAATAAAAAGGGGCATATTCGATTTCGATAATTCAACCATAGAATGTAGTTTCACGTACTTGTGTCTATTTTGTAAATCATTTATAAAACCTGCATGTATTCTCATCCCAAAAATATTAGATTTTAAAAGTGGGACTATAACTCACTTTCACAGATTTTTACTTCGTCGGGAAGTAAGACTTGGCCACTGGTTGATTCACGAACCTATAACAATATATACATATATATCAAAGTATGTTCAAAATATATTTACAACACTTTTAATATATTTTGATGTTTTAAGTTTATTAAGTCAGCTGTCCTCGTTAGTAACCTACAACTAGTTGTCCACAGTTAGATGTACAGAAATAAATCGATAAATATTATCTTGAATCAATCCACGACCCAGTGTATACGTATCTCAGTATTGATCACAACTCAAACTATATATATTTTGGAATCAACCTCAACCCTGTATAGCTAACTCCAACATTCACATATAGAGTGTCTATGGTTGTTCCGAAATATATATAGATGTGTCGACATGATAGGTCGAAACATTGTATACGTGTCAATGGTATCTCAAGATTACATAATATACAATACAAGTTGATTAAGTTATGGTTGGAATAGATTTGTTACCAATTTTCACGTAGCTAAAATGAGAAAAATTATCCAATCTTGTTTTACCCATAACTTCTTCATTTTAAATCCGTTTTGAGTGAATCAAATTGCTATGGTTTCATATTGAACCCTATTTTATGAATCTAAACAGAAAAAGTATAGGTTTATAGTCCGAAAAATAAGTTACAAGTCATTTTTGTAAAGGTAGTCATTTCAGTCGAAAGAACGACGTCTAGATGACCATTTTAGAAAACATACTTTCACTTTGAGTTTAACCATAATTTTTGGATATAGTTTCATGTTCATAATAAAAATCATTTTCTCAGAATAACAACTTTTAAATCAAAGTTTATCATAGTTTTTAATTAACTAACCCAAAACAGCCCGCGGTGTTACTACGACGGCGTAAATCCGGTTTTACGGTGTTTTTCGTGTTTCCAGGTTTTAAATCATTAAGTTAGCATATCATATAGATATAGAACATGTGTTTAGTTTATTTTAAAAGTCAAGTTAGAAGGATTAACTTTTGTTTGCGAACAAGTTTAGAATTAACTAAACTATGTTCTAGTGATTACAAGTTTAAACCTTCGAATAAGATAGCTTTATATGTATGAATCGAATGATGTTATGAACATCATTACTACCTTAAGTTCCTTGGATAAACCTACTGGAAAAGAGAAAAATGGATCTAGCTTCAATGGATCCTTGGATGGCTCGAAGTTCTTGAAGCAGAATCATGACACGAAAACAAGTTCAAGTAAGATCATCACTTGAAATAAGATTGTTATAGTTATAGAAATTGAACCAAAGTTTGAATATGATTATTACCTTGTATTAGAATGATAACCTACTGTAAGAAACAAAGATTTCTTGAGGTTGGATGATCACCTTACAAGATTGGAAGTGAGCTAGCAAACTTGAAAGTATTCTTGATTTTATGAAACTAGAACTTTTGGAATTTATGAAGAACACTTAGAACTTGAAGATAGAACTTGAGAGAGATCAATTAGATGAAGAAAATTGAAGAATGAAAGTGTTTGTAGGTGTTTTTGGTCGTTGGTGTATGGATTAGATATAAAGGATATGTAATTTTGTTTTCATGTAAATAAGTCATGAATGATTACTCATATTTTTGTAATTTTATGAGATATTTCATGCTAGTTGCCAAATGATGGTTCCCACATGTGTTAGGTGACTCACATGGGCTGCTAAGAGCTGATCATTGGAGTGTATATACCAATAGTACATACATCTAAAAGCTGTGTATTGTACGAATACGGGTGCATACGAGTAGAATTGTTGATGAAACTGAACGAGGATGTAATTGTAAGCATTTTTGTTAAGTAGAAGTATTTTGATAAGTGTCTTGAAGTCTTTCAAAAGTGTATGAATACATATTAAAACACTACATGTATATACATTTTAACTGAGTCGTTAAGTCATCGTTAGTCGTTACATGTAAATGTTGTTTTGAAACCTTTAGGTTAACGATCTTGTTAAATGTTGTTAACCCAATGTTTATAATATCAAAAGAGATTTTAAATTATTATATTATCATGATATTATGATGTACGAATATCTCTTAATATGATATATATACATTAAATGTCGTTACAACGATAATCGTTACATATATGTCTCGTTTCAAAATCATTAAGTTAGTAGTCTTGTTTTTACATATGTAGTTCATTGTTAATATACTTAATGATATGTTTACTTATCATAATATCATGTTAACTATATATATAACCATATATATGTCATCATATAGTTTTTACAAGTTTTAACGTTCGTGAATCACCGGTCAACTTCGGTGGTCAATTGTCTATATGAAACCTATTTCAATTAATCAAGTCTTAACAAGTTTGATTGCTTAACATGTTGGAAACATTTAATCATGTAAATATCAATCTCAATTAATATATATAAACATGGAAAAGTTCGGGTCACTACAAACTGTTCCTAGCTAACTGATTACATTTTATTTATCGCAATTTATTTATCGCAATTTAATTCTCGTAATTTTATTTATCGTCATTTAATTTCTGTTATTTATTTTACACACTTTAAATATCGGGACATGTATACAATGTTTTGACATACCATATTGATGTCATCTATATATATTATTTGGAATAACCAGAGACACTCTATATGCAGCAATGCTCGAGTTAGCTATACAGGGTTGAGGTTGATTCTAAATAATATATATACTTTGAGTTGTGATCGAGTCTGAGACATGTATATAATGGGTCACGACACGTATTAACTAATTCGAATATTATATATTAAACTATATATGAGTTGTTGGACAACTAATTGTGGACTGCTAACTGTGGACTAATAACATTGGACAATCAAAATGAATTAAAATATTGATTATAACATATGAAACTAAACATTTCTTCAAGTTTGCCAGTTGATTTCATATTAAACTTCGTTTATATTTTGACAATTACAATCTGCGTTCAAACCTTTCATGATTCTTGAAAAAAAACATCTCAATCGGGAGGATGAATCCACTGCATCTCATCTACGGAAGGAAAGATTTATGCATATAGTTATGCACCTGAAAAACTCTTGGAACCTGAGTAAATGTTTAACACGTATCTATGCTAGCTCTTTGGTGTTGTTATTACCGGAAATAACTTTACAATCCTTTTCCAAAGTAGTCAATTTTGTCACAGCTTCAACAAATCAATTTCGACTTTTTATTCGAATAAACCTTATTATAACTTTGACATAAGTTGCCTTTCGTCGTCGTTACCAGGGAACCGTTTATATTCCACCACATTAGCAGTAAACTTACCAGCAACTTCGTTACTCATTGACTTGAGTTTCTCTGAAGAACCATTATATTTGTTCATTAAAACCCTATCATATACTTATCCGCATCTTGTAACGAGAATTGTCATACCAATTACCGAGAATCAGCAAATCAGTATTTCGAATCTCGCAGCATGTCTACAGTAACAGGTATATGTATACATGTAACATTTATCTCTTAGAATTATGATCTTCCATTCTGAAATTCTGAAAAGCACCCAGTCTACGAATCAATACTCTAAATTCTGAAAAAGCTGATGAAGCAGTGAAAACTGAAGACTGCCTTAACAGTCAAAAGTTTGATGAGAAAGAATGGAGTGATGGAAACACTCAATGAAAAATTTGTACTTGAAAATGGATTGAGCAAACTATGAAGGAGACTCTGAACAAATTACAAGGACTAAACTTGTACATAAAGAATCCTGATGATTCTGTTTCTGATGAAATCTTTAGCGAATACCTTGCTCCTTAATCGCTCTAAATCAATCGTGAATGAATTTCTTCATGACAATTTGATTCTAAAATTCTAAGATATTATCGTATCTTTCATTATAAATATCTTCAATATTTCTGCAGATATCTTCATAAATATTCTCGTCCGATATTAATTATCTCTCCGTGCTATCTGTGATATATCATAAAAGGAAACTATTTTAGTTTCTAAATTCTGAAAAATTCGAATTTAAATTATGAATGTTTTTGAAGTAGTATTGGGAACTGAAGCATGAGTTAGTATAATATAATGACACTTGATCAACGTGATTATATTACAGTAAGTCATGCTGAGTTTCTAATAGAACGTGATAATTCACAGACCATAACGTTATCATGTGCCATGTTACACAACTCTTTCATTCTACTTAATCTCTAAGCATATCACGGAAATATTTCCTTGATATTTCTATTCTTCCGTAACTCCAAATAGTTGATAATTAATCGTACTATTACATTTTCTTTTTGATTAGAAGATTTCCATAATTTTTTTTTAATTTCAGAAATCAACTGTGACTACGACAAAAGTCAAGACGAATCTTATTTTCTCATTTCACCCGTTTGCGATACTTTCATTCGTACTCTTCGAATAATCGAAATATTTTATTCTTATTATTCAATGGTAATAAAACTCTATTTATCAGCTTATATGGGCCATGAAAACATACTTATTGTAAGCCATGACCATCCCAACAAAATTTTGGGACGAAATTTCTTTAACGGGTAGGTACTGTGACGACCCAGAAATTTCTGACCAAATTTAAACTTAATCTTAATATAGTTTCGACACGATAAGCAAAGTCTATTAAATTGAGTCTCAAAAATTTTGAACTGGTTCATATATCCATTTGACCTTCGACTATTCTCGACGATTCACGAACCACTATCTGTAAATAAATACATATATATTTTAAATATAAATATATATTAATTTGAAATAGAAACTTATATGATTTAATGCATTTGTGTAAATAAAATAATATATGATATTATTATTAAAATAAATCTATATATATATATATATATATATATATATATATATATATATATATGTAAGGTATATTGAATGTATATTTATATGGTTTCGAATTTATTTAGTAAACTATAATAGCACTCGTTTGTCAGTCGATCAATATCAAGCAAGTTAAATTCAAACTTATATGATTTTAAAATAAACGGTGATCTGAAAATGAGTCATATAAATTTTAGTTTTATTTAAAAATATATTTAGAATCTATTTGATTAATTTTAAAAATATGTAATTTTGAGTTGGAATCGAGCTCGAATGACATGTTAATTTTTATGATCGATATTAAAACAAGTTTAAACTTCAATTTATGAGAAGCTGAAATTAAATGTTGGTCCATAATTTAGTTTTATCAATTCTAAGTTTGCTAAAATATTATTTAAATACCTCGAGCTAAGTTTTAATACTCTGTATATATTACTTGGAACTAAAAATAAATATTAGACGAACCTTTTTGATCAGGTTCCAAACAGTTAATAACCAAAATAAATAAATGGACTTAATTTAAAATTTGGGGATTTTTAGGAACACTTTTATGTATTAAATGTTTAGCAATGGAGCACGATATAATACCCGTGAATTGATAAAATAAAACAAACACCTGGCGGCTAACTATTTTAATTATTGTGCTTGATTGAGGAATCTTTTGACGTACTAAATTCTAAAAATCCATGGGTGCTAATGTGATGCCCTGTACAAAACCATCGTGTACGAATCATCAACGACAGGATCATTACAAGGTTAAGTACTATATGCTGTAATTAAAGAAGTTGCATTCATGATCAAAAGCTGATGTCATAACCGACATCAAATGTTTTACATTTCAAAAGCATGCTTCACTAAGTAGAAGCAAATAATAAGTGTACGTGACCACAATGGTCGTTACAAGTCATAGTACAAAAGTACGAATGTTTGAATGCAAAGTAAAGTAGTTCATGCGTGGACAACTCTAAGCAGCGGGTTCTACAGCACGACTAGTACACAGCGGAAGCAACCTCAAGCACCTGAGAAATACATGCTTAAAAACGTCAACACAACGGTTGGTGAGCTATAGTTTAAGTATAACAGTATGTAAGGTAGGCCACGAGATTTCAGTGCTACAAAGAGCGTTTCAAAACAGTATGATAAAGTATATGTTAACCGTGGGCACTTGGTAACTAACTTAACGTTTAAAATACCCCCTGAAAGTACACTTGGCGAGTGCGTATGTTTACGAAGTATTAAACACTCGTTGACTGCTAGCGCGACTAGCCCGAGTGGGGATGTCAAACCCTATGGATCCATATCTAAGATTCGCGTTCACCGGTTCATAAACCAATGATTAAACGTTACCGAGCTAAAGGGAATGTTTCTGCCATTATATAACCCACACATATATAAAGTTTAAATACTCGTGCCTAGTATGTAAAACATAAAATCCGCATGTATTCTCAGTTCCCAAAATAAGTTAAAGTAAAAAGGGAATGCTATAACTCACAATGATATGTAGCGGTAAAGTAGTAGTCGGGAAAGGTGTGCAAGTAAATGGTCCGAAGTCCTCAACCTAAGTCCAATAGTACTAAGTCAGTAAATCGTCTTAATAGGTTTAAAAGTATGTATTTAAGGTCTTAAGGGTCATCATCATTCATCATCAAACAAAAGGCGTAAAGTAAGTTTCGTTTATGAAAGTAGTTTAAAACAAAGGCTGACTTCGATCAGTCACCACGGCCTCTACCCTTACTGAATTAAGGTGAGACCAGTGGCCATGGCTCCTTCTATGAGTCCCTTAAGTGTGGTAAAATTTACAGAAGCAAACTCGTCTTGGTTTGACCGTGGCGACGGTCTAAGTGCGAGTAGGTCAGAAATTTCTGCACAACGTTAAAGGACATAGTAACGATCGGAGGGCCATAAATCCTAAACCGTTACTCGGATTAAGACGAGTCCTATATGAAAAGTTATCTACTCGAAAAGTTCTATCTAAAAATCAAGGTTAGAACAGCCCAGGTCTACTGGTATGTTCCAGAAGCATCAGGTCAGTAGGTTTTGGATAGAACAGTGAGTTTAAAAGGGTTCCGGTGGTCTTGGTGCTTGATGTTCATCATGGTTCTCATCCTTGATGCATATAGCTTCAAGTGTACAAATAATTGATGTATCTACATCATCTTAACCAAGTCTTGACCATCATAACCTATGTGCAAGTCTAAGACATGAAGCACAACTCACTTAAGAGTTGTATGAAGTTTGATGAACCAAAGTTGCATCAAGGTCTTAGATCTAACACATACATGGACTTTAAAGCTAATAACAAGTTACAAACTTGAAAGTAAACTAACTAATCAAGATCATAAGTAGTATTACAAACTTGAATGTAAATGTAACGACCCTAGAATTTCCAACGTTTATTTATTAATAATTATTATTATTAATACGTGTGATTAAATGAATGTACGTTATTACATTTACATGTTGCCATGATTGCCCGAACTTGACTTTTAAGGGCCCGAAACGTCTTTGTGACACCCGGAACTTTCACGAATAATATTTTTAGATATTATTTACATTCATGATTAAATTTATTAATCATTTTAATTAACTAAGGCTATTAGTTAGTTACTTGGGCTTTAATTGGTTTAACTTGTGATTTATTTGAACTTGGGCTTTGTTAGTGTAATGGACTCATGTTATTGGACTTCCAAGCCCACCCTACACGAATAGTGGACTTAGTTAGCCCATACTACATGTAAGTATTAGTTTCAAAGTGTAACTAGTTAGTCATTTACAAAAGGAATCTAGTTATGTCTTAATCCCCATGCAAAGCCATCCTTTAACCACCTTTATGAACTTTTCATGCTTATATCCACCAAACAACACCCTCCCCCCTTTGTGGGCTGCTGCAGGCCGAAATTTAGAGGCCTTGGGAGTGCCTTTTTGTGTCATTTTATGTAATACTACTTCACTTGTATAACCTCATTCAAACACACACACATACTTGCAACTCTTTTTCCTCTCTTTTCTCTCTAAACCTTGTAAGTAACTTGAGTTCTTCTTCTTCTTTTTTTTCTTTGTAAAACCGATTTCCTACATGCAAATCATTCATCATCAAACAAAAGGCGTAAAGTAAGTTTCGTTTATGAAAGTAGTTTAAAACAAAGGTTGACTTCGATCAGTCACCACGGCCTCTACCCTTACTGAATTAAGGTGAGACCAGTGGCCTTGGCTCTGTCTATGAGTTCCTTAAGTGTGGTAAAATTTACAGAAGCAAACTCATCTTGGTTTGACCGTGGCGACGGTCTAAGTGCGAGTAGGTCAGAAATTTCTGCACAACGTTAAAGGACATAGTAACGATCGGAGGGCCATAAATCCTAAACCGTAACTCGGATTAAGACGAGTCCTATATGAAAAGTTATCTAATCAAAAAGTTATATCTAAAAATCAAGGTTAGAACAGCCCAGGTCTACTGGTCTGTTCCAGAAGCATCAGGTTAGTAGGTTTTGGACAGAACAGTGAGTTTAAAAGGGTTCCGGTGGTCTTGGTGCTTGATGTTCATCATGGTTCTCATCCTTGATGCATATAGCTTCAAGTGTACAACTCATTGATGTATCTACATCATCTTAACCAAGTCTTGACCATCATAACCCATGTGCAAGTCTAAGACATGAAGCACAACTCACTTAAGAGTTGTATGAAGTTTGATGAACCAAAGTTGCATCAAGGTCTTAGATCTAACACATACATGGACTTTAAAGCTAATAACAAGTTACAAACTTGAAAGTAAACTAACTAATCAAGATCATAAGTAGTAGAACATAGTTCTTAGTTTGATCTTGAAGATCCTAGACTCAAAAGTCTAGATCCAAAGTTATATTTAAGGAAAACTTATTTGTGTTTTCTTGAACTTTCAAAGTTAACTTAATTTGTTCAAGAGATATGAGATCAAGACTAACTTGTAGTACTTGACCATATAAACTAACTACATGAAATTAAAGTGTATAAAATAAAGAAACAAGTTAATTTAACAAGTAATTAGTTCAAGGGTTGCTCATACTTTAAAGATTCAACCAAAGTTGATCTTTAAGTAAAGTAAACTTTAAGTTTACTTCCATGACTTACAAGTATGATTTCAACAACAAGAACTTTATAATCTTTGAAACTTTATATGTAGAACCTAAACTAGAGAGTTTAGTTCTTGATTGTTCTTGTTAAAACAAGATAAAAGATGAATCAAACTAGAAAGTTAGATTCTTGAAACATGTAAGTAAATAACAACAATTAACAAGAAAAGTAACATTAACAACAAAGAACAACAAATGATGATGATGATTTGCATGTAGGAAATCGGTTTTACAAAGAAAAAAAAGAAGAAGAAGAACTCAAGTTACTTACAAGGTTTAGAGAGAAAAGAGAGGAAAAAGAGTTGCAAGTATGTGTGTGTGTTTGAATGAGGTTATACAAGTGAAGTAGTATTACATAAAATGACACAAAAAGGCACTCCCAAGGCCTCTAAATTTCGGCCTGCAGCAGCCCACAAAGGGGGGAGGGTGTTGTTTGGCGGATACAAGCATGAAAAGTTCATAAAGGTGGTTAAAGGATGGCTTTGCATGGGGATTAAGACATAACTAGATTCCTTTTGTAAATGACTAACTAGTTACACTTTGAAACTAATACTTACATGTAGTATGGGCTAACTAAGTCCACTATTAGTATAGGGTGGGCTTGGAAGTCCAATAACATGAGTCCATTACACTAACAAAGCTCAAGTTCAAATAAATCACAAGTTAAACCAATTAAAGCCCAAGTAACTAACTAATAGCCTTAGTTAATTAAAATGATTAATAAATTTAATCATGAATGTAAATAATATCTAAAAATATTATTCGTGAAAGTTCCGGGTGTCACAAAGACGTTTCGGGCCCTTAAAAGTCAAGTTCGGGCAATCATGGCAACATGCAAATGTAATAACGTACATTCGTTTAATCACACGTATTAATAATAATAATTATTAATAAATAAACGTTGGAAATTCCAGGGTCATTACATTACCCACCTGTTAAAGAAAATTTCGTCCCGAAATTTAAGCTGAGGTAGATGGAGGAGTCGAGAAAAGGTGAGGATACTTTCGCATCATTTGATCCTCTCGTTCCCAAGTAAACTCAGTGTGATGACCCTGGAATTTCCGACTAAATTTAAACATAATCTTATATGATTCGACTCGATAAGCAATGTCTATTAAACCGAGTCTCATTATGTTTGAACTATTTCATGATAACATTTGACCTTTAACTATTTTCGACGATTCACGAACCTTTAATTGTAACTAAGAATGTAAATATAAATAATTATATATAAAACTAATTATATTAGTATTAATGAACTATTAAGTAATTTTGTTATTATAAAAGATAACATTTAATAACTAAAGATTTTCATTTTGAATATATATAGTATATTGTATATAAATGATTCAAACATATTTTACCAACGTTATCAAAATATTAAATGTACAATGTTATACTTTGTAGTTAATTGTTTAATATACATAATTAATCATCTACTCAACATTTAAAACATGATTTTATATATATGGTAGTATACATATATACATAAATATAACTATATATATATGATTTTATACATAATTATTATATTATGTATATGTAGAAACTTATAATATATCTATGATGAAATAATGTACTATTTTAATAAATATATATAATACTTACATATATAAAACATTTATATTTTTCATAATTACATACATAAGTATAATATAATTAGTATGTAAATAAATATTATAATATATTTATATTAAAATGCATAAATATATAATATTCAGTATATGTTACAATACATATTACATAATTATTAAATATTACATAATAATAGATGATATTAATAAATTAAATTTAAATACAAATATAGTTGTTGTAGTAATGTTATTTGTATCGTCAAATATCAATATTTGTATTCATAATATCACTTTATATCATATAAAGATGAAATTGGATTTATAAATTAGATTATTATTACTAATATTATTATTATCGATAAAATATTAATATTATCATAATTAGTATGGTATTATTATTATTATTATTATCATTTTTACAATTATTATTATCATTAATATTATATTTATCATTATTATTAATTTTATTAATATTATTAGATATTAATAGTATTGTTATTATATATTATTATTATTAATTAAAAAAAAAACAGTAGGGATCTATATTATACGCGTGACCTCTGTATCCTTTATCTCTATTATTATTATTTTTTTGTTTCTTTCCTGCTCCCAACTCGTGAACCTGTGTTGACATTTTCTCCATTTTTTATCAACCGATCTCTATTATTACAACATGATTATGTATAATTGCAAATCAAATAAAAAGGAAATCCAATGGGATTAAAGAGCACAGCGATATTTTTTTTTCTTCTTCTCTGCACGCTCCAATTTTTTTTTTTCTCTTAATTCAATTTCGAATAAAGTTTCAAAATCTAAAAATGCAGAAAGGTTAGAAATCTTTCTTTGAATCTATCTGCAAAATCTCAACTCTCAAATCTTTATATCGATCTTGAATTTTGAAGTCAAAGTTTAGTTTAAAAAAAGTCAACAATTGTTCTTGAGACAAATTCGCGTTCGTGTATATGTTTCTGATCAAATTGACGATTCCAGTAGTTTTTATACATGTTTAGAAAACTATTTAGTGTTATAAACATTATCTATAATGTTATCTATTACGAAATCAATTTTTTTTGTTTTGTTCCAAGAACCGACGCTGCAGTAGGCCTTTAGTATTTTTTTTTTTTATTTTAGAACCCAAATTATTTTTTTTTCTGTAATGTTTTGAAGCTTTAAAGGGAACCCCGATTTTTTTTTTTTTTTTGGTTATTGATGTTTTGTTGAATCCATGAGACTTGTGGAGAAGAAGAGGAATAGAAGAAAAACAGTTTATATATAAAATTTAAATTCGATATTAGTACAGAGAATCAGAATTGGTGGGATGGTCGAGAGTGTTTGCGTGTGAGCATGTGGTCACGAGATCGAGTCCAGAGGACGGTAGTTTCTTTTTTTTTTTTGAAACTCTTTTCATGTGAGGTAGTTTTCTTTTCTAATTTTATTATTGTTATTATATATTAATTATTATTAGTATTATTATTATTATTGTGATTGTTTTGATTGTTATTGTTATTGTTATTATTAGTATCATACTTGTTATCATATTTGAAAGTATTATAGACATTACTATTATTATTATGATAGGTATTAATAATATTATTATTAGTAATAAACTTATCATTTTAGTATTTTATCATCATTAGGATTATGATTATGATTATCATTATTATTATTATGAAGGAAATAAAAATATATTATTATCATCAATATTAGAATTTGTACCGGTTTATAAATAATAGTATCATCAGTACATTTACAATTAATAATATCATATTTATCAGTATCATCATTAATATTTACTAGTATTATTATGATTATCATTTATCATTTTATAAATATTAGAACCCTTATTATTAACATAAGTATGGTATTAGTATTAATATTATTTTAGAGTTATTATTATTAGTATCATTAACAGTTATCATTTTCATTTTTTTTGCTATTAGTATTATCATTATTAATAAAATTATTATTATTATTAGTAAATCATTATTATCTAAATTATTATTTTAACAAATAAATCTTTTGTACACTATATATATATACTTATGGTATATACTAGGATTGTATTAATAATTCACATAACAAACTAATAAAATTTCATAAATACAATACTAACCACAAATATATGTATATAAATATATTAATGTCACTATTTATATAAACGTAAATTATTATAGATATATATACATAAAATAGATATATATATAAAATATAACTTAAAATATAATATAAGTATACGTTTTAAAATAAAGGTTAGAATAAATTCTACAAAACTATAATATATAAATAATACATATTAATAAATGAAATTTTGTAACTTACATTATACGTATTAATATATACACAATTGATATAGGTTCGTGAATCCGAGGCCAACCCTGCATTGTTCAATGACGTCATATGTATTTTTACTACAAAATACAGTATCGTGAGTTTCATTTGCCTTTTTACCCTTTATATTTTTGGGCTGAGAATACATGCGCAACTTTTATAACTGTTTTACGAAATTGACTCAAGTACGTGAAACTACATTCTATGGTTGGATTATCGAAGTCGAATATGCCCCTTTTTATTAAGTCTGGTAATCTAAGAATTAGGGAACAGACACCCTAATTGACGCGAATCCTAAAGATAGATCTATCGGGCCCAACAAGCCCCATCCAAAGTACCGGATGTTTTAGTACTTCGAAATTTATATCATGTCCGAAGGAGGATCCCGGAATGATGGGGATATTCTTATATATGCATATTGTTAATGTCGGTTACCAGGTGTTCAATCCATATGAATGATATTTTTGTCTCTATGCATGGGACGTATGTTTATGAGAAATGGAAATCTGAAATCTTGTGGTCTATTAAAATGATGGAAACGATTGTTTAAGTTAAACTAATGAACTCACCAACCTTTTGGTTGACACTTTAAAGCATGTTTATTCTCAGGTACGAAAGAAATCTTCCGCTGTGTATTTGCTCATTTTATAGATATTACTTGGAGTCATTCATGGCATATTTCAAAAGACGTTGCATTCGAGTCGTCGAGTTCATCAAGATTATTATCAAGTCAATTATAGTTGGATATATTATGAAATGGTATGCATGCCTGTCAACTTTCGATGTAATGAAAGTTTGTCTTTTCAAAAACGAATGCAATGTTTGTAAAATGTATCATATAGAGGTCAAGTACCTCGCGATGTAATCAACTGTTGTAAATCGTTTATAATCGATATGGACTTCGTCCGGATGGATTAGGACGGGTCTTCACAGTTGGTATCAGAGCGGTGGTCTTAGCGAACCAGGTCTTGCATTAGTGAGTCTAACTGATAGTCGTTAGAATGCATTAATGAGTCTGGACTTTGACCGTGTTTGCATGTCAAAAGTTTTGCTTATCATTTAGTATCGAAAAATTATTTGCTTATCATCCTTAAAGTCTAAGACACGTCTTACTTCCTTAATTGCATAGACAGTGTATAGTTAAATTTATATCTTAGCGTATCTGTTATTGTTACCTTTGCCTGACAGCTTCCGTAGATTCCTCCGCAGCTTATGGGATTTTAGTATTATATATGCATATGTAAATTATGTATTGTAGGGTACTAATCTACATCCTATAATCTATTTCTTATCGAAAATCCTTCATCTGATCGTACGAGATGAATCCCTCAACCAGTTCGAGTCCATCAGATTTCGATAGCTATTTCGATAGTTATTCCGACAGCTATTTCGATATGGATTTCCACTCGAGCTCCGAAAGCAGAGTAACCGGAATGAATCGATCAATTAGCCATCTCCTATTCTGAATGAATTGGATATGGGTTCGTAGTCGACTTAATCAATAGAAACGCGAAGAAGGCGATCATTTCCACTAACCAAATTCACCTCTTGACAATGAACCTAAAACGTTTACCGACGAACCTGTTCGAGACACCATTTTCTCTCTCATTTCCAAAGTATCTCATCACGATCATATACTATCTCAGATTCTAAACCTCATTCATTCGCTCGTCCGAACCGACAATCATCCCGGTGTAATAGAAGAAGTTAACGAACTTCGCGCATAAGTTGTAGTCTTGGAAAATATGGTGCAAAACGTACCAGCTTCATCCAAATCACCGGCACCAACAGTACCACCAACAACCCAAATTTCAATATCACATGCCTCAACATCTCAATCTATACCTCGAGTATAATCATCATTCTACATGACATTCTACATCAGTTATCTTCGTTCGACATGGTGATTATGTAATCTCTAATGTTTTAGAGATTATTTATTCTAGTTCCAACTGAAAACTAAATGAGTTTAATATCATGTTAACTCATTAAATTCATGATTACATTTGAAGAAAATATATATGTATATATGTTTTCATAAAGATTGTAATTAAAAATTCTTTTGTACAAACTATTAATAATAAAAATATTTTAACGGGTAGGTAATACCCGAGGAATATTTAAATTTCACATTAATAAGTTACACTGTATATTCTTCGAATCTGATTCAACAGTTATTCACTATCCTATTTACAACCACCGGGATACTTATCCATTCACCAAAGAATAACTATTTTCATTCAAATTCAATTTCATATTTGAATTTTGACCTATCAGAATCCAACAAGTGGCATAATGAAGAAATAATGGACACAATAAAAATTGATTAGAAACAGACTAATTAACAATATTAAATTTTATTAAGAAACCACGCTAACAAAATCCTAGCTAACTGTTCCTAGCTAACTGTTAATTCCGTATTACATTTTATTTATCGCAATTTATTTATCGCAATTTATATTCTCGCAATTTTATTTATTGTCATTTAATTTCTGTTATTTACTTTACGCACTTTATTTATCGTCATTTAATTTCTGTTATTTATTTTACGCACTTTAAATATCGGGACACGTATACAAGGTTTTGACATATCATATCGACACATCTATATATATTATTTGGAATCGCCATAGACACTCTATATGCAGTAATGATCGAGTTCTCTATACAGGGTTGAGGTTGATTCTATAATAATATATATACTTTGAGTTGTGATCGAGTCTGAGACATGTACACGGGTCACGATACGTATTAATTAATTTAAATATTATATATTAAACTATATATGAATGATTGCACTGTCAACTGTGGACTATCGACTGTGGACTAATAACATTGGACAATTAAAATGAATTAAAATATTGAATATAACATATGAAACTAAACAATTCTTCAAGTTTGCCACTTGATTTCGTCTTAAACCTCATTTGTATCTTCACGATTACATTCTGCGTTCAAACCTTTCATGATTCTTGAAAACACCTCAATCGATAGGATGAATCAACCGCACTTCATCTACGGAAGGAAAGATTTATGCATATAGTTATGCACCTGAGAAACTCTCGGCAATTGAGTAAAAGTTCAACACGTAGCCGCGTCAGATCCTTTGGCATTTATTAACAAAAACAACTTTGCGATCCCTTTTCAAAATTAGCCAATTTTGTCACAGCTCCAACAAGTCAACTTCGACTTTTCGTACGAAACAACCTTATTATAACGTTTATATATACGCGTGCTCTTTTATTGTTACCAGGTAACCTTTCATATTCCATCATATTACCATTAGCGTTTAATCATCTAAAAACACAATTCTCTTGAAACCACCTCGGATTAATAACCGATGATTCAGATATCATAGCATTAAATGCAGAGGAAACAGAAAAATGGTAGATGGTCTAAAAGGATAAAAGTTTGATGATAAAGAAAGGAGTGTTAGGAACGCTCGATAGAAAATTGGGTATTGAAAAACAGATTGAGTTACCCATGAAGGAGACCAAGGACAAATACAAGGACCAAATCCTATATTCAAAGGATTCAGGTAATTCTGGATCCGTTGAAATCTTTAGAGAATATCTTGCTCCGAAGTCATGTTAAAATCTTGCGGAAAATCTTTCTCCATCAACCGTCGAACTTAGAAATTCCAAAATATCATCATCAATATCTTTGATATTTCTGAGGATATTTTCATAAATATTCTCGTCCGAAATTATATACCTCTTCGTGATTCCTGTGTATCAATATATTGGAAACATTCAATAGAAAATATAGTACCGAAAAGCAGATTATGCGAAACTATGAAGAAAGCCGTGGATAAATCACAAAGAATAAGTTTGACTTCAAAGAATCCAAATAATTCAATGTCTGCTAAAGTCTATAGTGAATAACTTGCTCCTTACTCTAAACCCTTGCAGACAATAGTTTCTATCATCCTCTGATCTTAGATATTCTGAGATATTATCGTACCTTTCATTATAAATATCCTCCATATTTCTGGATATATTTTTATAACTATTCTTATCTGAAATCATTAATCTTTTCGTGCTATCAGTATTACATCATATAGAAACTGTTAGTTTCTATATTCTGTAAATTTTCAAGCTTAAAATATGAATGTTATTATAGTAATGATGGGAACTGATGCATGAGTTAGTATAATATAATGACACTTGATCAACGTGATTATATTACAGTAAGTCATGCTGAGTTTCTAAATGAAACGTGATGATTCACAGATCATAACGTCATCATGTGCCATGTTACATAACTCTTTCATCCTACTTAACTCCGTAACAAATCAAGAAAATGTATTCTTGATGGTTCTATCTTCCGTGATGTTGATAAATTTGAAAATCAAATCGTGCTATCACGTTCCTTCATGCTTAGAACATTATAATCATTCGAAACTCTATATCTATAAATTCTGGACCATTATTCGCTTGACTTGAAGTCGGGAAGAGAAAACAAAAGCATAGAGCTTTGAAATATAAGGGAGAATATAAAGTCCGATAACAACACATAAATTATAAACCGTGTATATCAATGTTTATCGCAACATAAAGACACGGGAGAATTAAAAACATTATAATCCCGAGGGCGAAGTAGAAGAAAGCAGATTCCTCTGGTGGAAGTTGGAAAAGGAGAATGATTGTTGCGATAGTAAGGATGAGGACAAGGATCAGAACTGGATTAATCATTTTCAGAATCTTTTGGATGTATGAACTAAGAAAGAAAGTATAAGAATGGTGAGAATAATGGAAAGGAAGAGCTTAATTTATACTGGAAATATCAGACGTAGTAATCGGGGCAGATCACCGTATTTAATTAAAGAGATCTTAATTTCCATAAATCCCGAAGAATCAGATTTTATAGATCTTCAAGATTTTCTTTAAATCCCTTAAATTCCGGAATTCAACCAAGGCAATGTCAAAAGTTAAGACGCGCCTTATTTTCTAAATTCAAACCTGACTACGTCAAAAGTTAAAAACAAATCTTTGTTTCTCATTTCATCCTTTTGTGAATAGCTTCATTCGCACTCTTCGAATAATCGAATTATTTTTATCCATATTACTCAATGATGATAAAACTCAAGTTATCAACTCATATTCGTCAGGAAAACATATTTATTGTTAGCTATGACGACCTCACTCAAATTTCGGGACGAAATTTCTTTAACGGGTAGGTACTGTGATGACCCGGGAATTTCCGACCAAATTTAAACATAATCTTATATGATTCGACTCGATAAGCAAAGTCTATTAAACCGAGTCTCATTATGTTTGAACTATTTCATGATAACATTTGACCATTAACTATTTCTGACGATTCACGAACCTTTAATTGTAACTAAGAATGTAAATATAAATAATTATATATAAAACTAATTATATTAGTATTAATGAACTATTAAGTAATTTTGTTATTATAAAAGATAACATTTAATAACTAAAGATTTTCATTTTGAATATATATAGTATATTGTATATAAATGATTCAAACATATTTTACCAACGTTATCAAAATATTAAATGTACAATGTTATACTTTGTAGTTAATTGTTTAATATACATAATTAATCATCTACTCAACATTTAAAACATGATTTTATATATATGGTAGTATACATATATACATAAATATAACTATATATATATGATTTTATACATAATTATTATATTATGTATATGTAGAAATTTATAATATATCTATGATGAAATAATGTACTATTTTAATAAATATATATAATACTTACATATATAAAACATTTATGTTTTTCATAATTACATACATAAGTATAATATAATTAGTATGTAAATAAATATTATAATATATTTATATTAAAATGCATAAATATATAATATTCAGTATATGTTACAATACATATTACATAATTATTAAATATTACATAATAATAGATGATATTAATAAATTAAATTTAAATACAAATATAGTTGTTGCAGTAATGTTATTTGTATCGTTAAATATCAATATTTGTATTCATAATATCACTTTATATCATATAAAGATGAAATTGGATGTATAAATTAGATTATTATTACTAATATTATTATTATCGATAAAATATTAATATTATCATAATTAGTATGGTATTATTATTATTATTATTATCATTTTTACAATTATTATTATCATTAATATTATATTTATCATTATTATTAATTTTATTAATATTATTAGATATTAATAGTATTGTTATTATATATTATTATTATTAATTAAAAAAAAACAGTAGGGATCTATATTATACGCGTGACCTCTGTATCCTTTATCTCTATTATTATTATTTTTTTTGTTTCTTTCCTGCTCCCAACTCGTGAACCTGTGTTGAAATTTTCTCCATTTTTTATCAACCGATCTCTATTATTACAACATGATTATGTATAACTGCAAATCAAATAAAAAGGAAATCCAATGGGATTAAAGAGCACAGCGATATTTTTTTTTTCTTCTTCTCTGCACGCTCCAATTTTTTTTCTCTTAATTCAATTTCGAATAAAGTTTCAAAATCTAAAAATGCAGAAAGGTTAGAAATCTTTCTTTGAATCTATCTGCAAAATCTCAACTCTCAAATCTTTATATCGATCTTGAATTTTGAAGTCAAAGTTTAGTTTAAAAAAAGTCAACAATTGTTCTTGAGACAAATTCGCGTTCGTGTATATGTTTCTGATCAAATTGACGATTCCAGTAGTTTTTATACATGTTTAGAAAACTATTTCGTGTTATAAACATTATCTATAATGTTATCTATTACGAAATCAATTTTTTTTGTTTTGTTCCAAGAACCGACGCTGCAGTAGGCCTTTAGTATTTTTTTTTTTATTTTAGAACCCAAATTATTTTTTTTTCTGTAATGTTTTGAAGCTTTAAAGGGAACCCCGATTTTTTTTTTTTTTTTGGTTATTGATGTTTTGTTGAATCCATGAGACTTATGGAGAAGAAGAGGAATAGAAGAAAAACAGTTTATATATAAAATTTAAATTCGATATTAGTACAGAGAATCAGAATTGGTGGGATGGTCGAGAGTGTTTGCGTGTGAGCATGTGGTCACGAGATCGAGTCCAGAGGACGGTAGTTTCTTTTTTTTTTTTGAAACTCTTTTCATGTGAGGTAGTTTTCTTTTCTAATTTTATTATTGTTATTATATATTAATTATTATTAGTATTATTATTATTATTGTGATTGTTTTGATTGTTATTGTTATTGTTATTATTAGTATCATACTTGTTATCATATTTGAAAGTATTATAGACATTACTATTATTATTATGATAGGTATTAATAATATTATTATTAGTAATAAACTTATCATTTTAGTATTTTATCATCATTAGGATTATGATTATGATTATCATTATTATTATTATGAAGGAAATAAAAATATATTATTATCATCAATATTAGAATTTGTACCGGTTTATAAATAATAGTATCATCAGTACATTTACAATTAATAATATCATATTTATCAGTATTATCATTAATATTTACTAGTATTATTATGATTATCATTTATCATTTTATAAATATTAGAACCCTTATTATTAACATAAGTATGGTATTAGTATTAATATTATTTTAGAGTTATTATTATTAGTATCATTAACAGTTATCATTTTCATTTTTTTTGCTATTAGTATTATCATTATTAATAAAATTATTATTATTATTAGTAAATCATTATTATCTAAATTATTATTTTAACAAATAAATCTTTTGTACACTATATATATACTTATGGTATATACTAGGATTGTATTAATAATTCACATAACAAACTAATAAAATTTCATAAATACAATACTAACCACAAATATATGTATATAAATATATTAATGTCACTATTTATATAAACGTAAATCATTATAGATATATATACATAAAATAGATATATATATATAAAATATAACTTAAAATATAATATAAGTATACGTTTTAAAATAAAGGTTAGAATAAATTCTACAAAACTATAATATATAAATAATACATATTAATAAATGAAATTTTGTAACTTACATTATACGTATTAATATATACACAATTGATATAGGTTCGTGAATCCGAGGCCAACCCTGCATTGTTCAATGACGTCATATGTATTTTTACTACAAAATACAGTATCGTGAGTTTCATTTGCCTTTTTACCCTTTATATTTTTGGGCTGAGAATACATGCGCAACTTTTATAACTGTTTTACGAAATTGACACAAGTACGTGAAACTACATTCTATGGTTGGATTATCGAAGTCGAATATGCCCCTTTTTATTAAGTCTGGTAATCTAAGAATTAGGGAACAGACACCCTAATTGACGCGAATCCTAAAGATAGATCTATCGGGCCCAACAAGCCCCATCCAAAGTACCGGATGTTTTAGTACTTCGAAATTTATATCATGTCCGAAGGAGGATCCCGGAATGATGGGGATATTCTTATATATGCATATTGTTAATGTCGGTTACCAGGTGTTCAATTCATATGAATGATATTTTTGTCTCTATGCATGGGACGTATGTTTATGAGAAATGGAAATCTGAAATCTTGTGGTCTATTAAAATGATGGAAACGATTGTTTAAGTTAAACTAATGAACTCACCAACCTTTTGGTTGACACTTTAAAGCATGTTTATTCTCAGGTACGAAAGAAATCTTCCGCTGTGTATTTGCTCATTTTATAGATATTACTTGGAGTCATTCATGGCATATTTCAAAAGACGTTGCATTCGAGTCGTCGAGTTCATCAAGATTATTATCAAGTCAATTATAGTTGGATATATTATGAAATGGTATGCATGCCTGTCAACTTTCGATGTAATGAAAGTTTGTCTTTTCAAAAACGAATGCAATGTTTGTAAAATGTATCATATAGAGGTCAAGTACCTCGCGATGTAATCAACTGTTGTGAATCGTTTATAATCGATATGGACTTCGTCCGGATGGATTAGGACGGGTCTTTACACTCAGGTCCTCGTTTGGCATTCCATCGTACTCGTACAATCGAAATCTTGTTGCGTTTCAAAGTTTTGATCTCACGATCCATAATCTCAACTGGTTCCTCCACAAAGTGGAGTTTGTCGTCAATCGTAAGTTCCTCAAGTGGTATGATAAGTTCAGGTGTAGCAAGACACTTCTTCAAGTTTGACACATGGAAGGTAGGATGAACTGAGCTCAATTGTGCTGGTAGATCCAAACGGTATGCAACGGGTCCAACACGTTCCAATATTTCAAAAGGACCAATGTATCGTGGGTTTAACTTTCCACGTTTTCCAAAACGAATCACACCTTTCCAAGGTGCAACCTTCAACATAACACGGTCTCCAATGTTGAATTCAAAGTCCTTACGTTTAAGATCGGCATAACTCTTTTGGCGATCACGGGCAGTCTTAAGTCTAGCTTGAATCTGAGCAATCTTCTCCGTGGTTTCGTGGACTACCTCGGGTCCGGTGATTTGCTTTTCGCCTACTTCGGCCCAACAAATAGGAGATCGGCACTTACGGCCATACAATGCTTCAAAAGGTGCAGCATTAATGCTTGAGTGATAACTGTTGTTGTATGAGAATTCGGCGAGTGGCAAATGTCTTTCCCAGGCCTTTCTAAAATCAATGACACATGCACGCAGCATGTCCTCCAAGGTCTGAATCGTTCGTTCGCTTTGCCCGTCAGTCTGAGGATGATAAGCAGTACTCATGTCAAGACGAGTTCCCATGGCTTCTTGCAAAGAACGCCAAAATCTAGAGGCAAAACGGGGATCGCGATCGGAGATGATCGATAAAGGTACACCGTGACGAGATACAACTTCTTTGATGTATAACTGAGCAAGTCTTTCCATTGTATCAGTTTCCTTCATCTCTAGGAAGTGTGCAGATTTGGTGAGGCGGTCAACAATAACCCAAATAGTATCGTATCCGCCCACCGTCTTTGGTAGCTTAGTAATGAAATCCATTGTTATCCTTTCCCACTTCCATTGTGGGATCTCCGGTTGCTGAAGTAAACCAGAAGGTCTCTAATGCTCGGCTTTAACCTTCGAGCAAGTCAAACACTTCCCAACATAAGTTGCAAAGTCCTTCTTAAGATTCGGCCACCAATACTGTTCTTTAAGGTCGTGGTACATTTTGCCTGCACCGGGATGAATTGAATATCTCGATTTGTGTGCTTCATCAAGTATCAGGTTTCGTAGATCTCCAAAATAAGGTACCCAAATTCTTCCGGCATAACATCGAAGTCCAGACTCCCTAACCTCGAGTCGAGAGACAAGTATGTTCAAATGTTCGTGAGATATATTCTCCTCCTTGAGAGCCTCAACTTGGGCTACTCTGATCTGGCTGTTGAGGTTCGAATGGATGGTGATGTTCAGAGCCCTAACACGGAGAGGTGTCGTCCTCTCCTTTCGGCTTAAAGCGTCAGCTACAACATTGGCCTTGCTGGGGTGATAACGGAGTTCACAATCATAGTCGTTGAGCGTCTCGATCCATCGACGCTGTCTCATATTCAGTTGCTTCTAATCAAAGATGTGCTGGAGACTCTTGTGATCGGTGAAAATAGTGCTCTTAGTTCCATACAAATAATGTCTCCACAATTTGAGCGCAAAGACAACGGCTCTAAGTTCAAGATCATGCGTAGTGTAGTTTCGCTCGTGAATCTTCAATTGGCAGGAGGCATAGGCAATAACCTTTGATCGTTGCATCAGTACACAACCAAAACCACTCTTCGATGCATCACAATAAACCACAAAGTCGTCACTGCCTTCAGGAAGTGATAGGATAGGTGCAGTGGTTAACTTCTTCTTCAAAGTTTGGAATGCTGATTCGTGTGCGGGTTCCCACATGAACTTCTTCCCTTTGTGAGTCAGCGCGGTCAAAGGACGCGCAATCAGAGAAAATCCTTCGATAAACCTTCGATAATAACCGGCGAGACCTAGGAATTGGTGAATATGCATCGGAGTAGTGGGGGTCTCCCACTTGCTGATGGCTTCAATCTTGGCGGGATCAACTTTGATACCCTGGTCGCTTACAACATGACCCAAAAATTGTACTTCCTTCAACCAAAATTCACACTTGGAGAATTTGGCATAAAGTTGCTCTTGTCTTAAGAGTTCAAGCACTAATAGGAGGTGTTGCTCATGTTCTTCTTCGCTCTTAGAGTAGATGAGGATATCATCTATGAAGACGATAACAAACTTGTCCAAGTAAGTCTTGCAGACACGATTCATGAGGTCCATGAACACGGCAGATGCATTTGTCAAACCGAATGGCATCACGAGAAACTCATAATGACCATAACGGGTCCTGAATGCAGTTTTCATCACGTCACCTTCCTTCACCCTCAACTGGTGATAACCGGATCACAAATCGATCTTTGAGTAGACACTCGATCCTTGTAGTTGGTCAAAAAGATCGTCAATTCGCGGAAGAGGATACCGATTCTTGATTGTCAATTTGTTGAGCTCACGGTAGTCGATACACATACGAAAGGATCCATCCTTCTTCTTCACAAACAGAACAGGTGCGCCCCAAGGCGAGAAACTTGGTTGGATAAACCCTCGATCTAACAGCTCTTGTAGTTGACTCTGTAATTCTTGCATCTCGGAAGGTGTGAGTCTATAAGGTGCGCGAGCTACAGGTGCAGCTCCTGGCACTAAATCAATCTGAAATTCTACGGCTCTCGGCAGTGGTAATCCAGGCAATTCCTCTGGGAAGACATCGGAAAATTCGTTCACAATTCGAACATCGTTCACGCTCTTCACCTCAGTTTCTACCGCTTTCACATGTGCTAGGACAGCAAAGCGTCCCTTCTTCATAATCTTTTGCGCTTTCACGCAACTAATGAGGTTCAACTTCGAGGTACATCTCTCTCCATAGATAACTAGTGGTTCGCCATCTCCTTGTGGTATGCGAAGTGCTTTATCTCCACAAATAACATCGGCCTTTATCTTGCTCAACCAATCCATACCGACGATCACGTCAAAACTTCCCAGTTTGATAGGTATCAAATCAATTTCGAAATCTGCACCAGCTATGTTGATAATAGCTCCACGACTAATATGGTCAACCTTTTCAAGTTTTCCATTGGCGAATTCGACAAGCATACTCTCTTTTAACGGGACTAATGACCAATTAATCTTATCGCAAAAATGTCTACATACATAACTTCTATCCGCACCAGTATCAAACAAGACAGAAGCTAAAAGATTGTTGATTTTGAATATACCTGTCACCAAGTCGGGGTTATCGCGTGCATTCCTTGCATTAACATTAAAAGCTCTAGCACGCGGTGGTCCACCATCCTTTCGTTTGTTCGGGCACTCGTTTCTGAAATGGCCCATCTGCCCACATTCGTAACACTTTTTCAGCCCGTTGGTGTTCGGCCTCCCTGTCATCGTGGTAGTCTTGCAGTCTCTATCGATGTGCCCGCTCTTCTTGCACTTCTCACAAACAGCATTACAATACCCGGTGTGGTGCTTGTAGCACCTCTTGCATTGTGGTAGCGTGCCTTTGTAGTTCGGGTTGGAGTTGTTGTTGGGGTTGGGATTGTTGTTGTTTTGCCTGAACCCCTCATGTCGCTTCGCTGGGTTTTGATCAAAGTTTCTACCCCTGTTGTTGTTGTTGTTGTTGTTGTTGTTGTGGTTGTTGTCCCATTTCCTCTTTTCACTACTACCGGCTTCAAACTTAGCCTTCTCCGGCTCGTCAAGTATGATTTGATTCAGGAGAGTATGCGCCATGCGCATTGCTTCGGGAACATTCGGTGGTTTGGATGAGGTAACATTTCCTTTGATGGACTTAGGGAGTCCCGAGAAGTATTTCTCCATGCGCTTGAATTCGGGGGTGACCATGGTCGGACACATCAGTTCTAACTCCAAAAACCTACGATTGTAACTGTTAAGATCGTTCCCTACGGCCTTCAACTGCATGAATTCAATTTCCATCTTCTGAATTTCGGTTCTCGGACAATACTCATCAATCATAGCCGCCTTGAATTCCTCGCAGGGCGTAGCATACGCCCCATCGATACCTTTCGCTTGAGCTAACGTGTTCCACCACGTTAGCGTGCCGTCAGATAGCATGCAAGATGCAAACTTGGTCTTATTATCCTCCGAACAGTTGCTAACTCAGAATACTGATTCAAGTTTCTTGAACCATCTGGTGAGACCAACTGGTCCCTCGGTGCCGCTGAAGTTATGCGGTTTGCAGCTCTTGAATTCCTTGTATGTACACCCATTTTGAACGGGTGGGATAACTGGTGGTGGTGGCGGTGGAGCTTGGAGATTTCTTTCTGCTAGGGCTGCAGTGACCCGTTCGCTGATCATGTCCTCAATCTGGGCGGCGGTAGGTGTGGTTCTTCCGTTAGCCATGGTATTCTAAACAAAAATTTTGACCCAAGTCAAAATCCAGCATGCAAGTAGTAGTAATACAGTATATAGTGACCAACATGGAATCAAAACATCACATGTTATTAAATAATGCATCTAGGTACAAATAACACAGAATCATCGTACAGCAATGTAAATAGAATATCGTGCAAGAATTAAATAATGCAAAGTTCCATTCATTAATAATAATAAGTTTCATACATCTGATTAAGTTCGTACAATACATATGAAATACATGAAACTATATCTAGATTACATCATGAAATCTAAATACAAAGTCCTACGGTGAAGGCGGGTGAACTGCTCCTCGAGCCAACTGCTCCTCGAGCTCAGTGACTCGAGCTCGGAGAGTCTCAACTCCCTCATCAGTTCCTCGTTAGAGGGAGCTGGTGGGGCAGGCGGTGCAGGTGGGGCGGGTGATGCGGGTGGTGCCGGTGGTGCTGATGTAGATGGTCCAGCTCCGGAGGTAGACGGTACGTCCCTAGATGTAAGTGGTCCGTATCTAAATCTAGGTGGTACGGTTCCAGGAATAGTCAATACGTAACGGGGAACCTTACGTATCTGTGGGTCGGCAGGGTATGGCACAACTCGTTTACAAGCAGTAACCCTACGCCGATGGCCAAAAGCATCAGTAAAAGCACGACCTCCATTCACCCCTGGAATGACGGTGCCGTCGGAACGGTACCGCTTCTTCGGCGGGGTGGAGGGTGCCTGAATGGGTCTATCAGCAGGATCCTCATCATCGTTGGAGTCGTCTGATGATGAAGAATCGGCGGATGACGGGTCATCCGAATCGTGTGGTGGTGACACTGGTGGCTGAGCTGGTAATCCGAAGCGCCCGAAGGCGGCCAACATCTGTATGTGTCTGCCTGGCGGAATCACGACTAAACGTCCGTCGGGAGTGCGTCGGCAAGGCGTGCACATGTGGTTACGAAACGGCCCTTCCCCGAACTCCGCGGGGATCTCAATACCACCAATGCGGGGCTGTGACCTCGGGGGTCCGGGAGCAGACACTGGGGCAGGTGCACTAGTACCAGCTCCGGAAGTAGAAGTGCCGGGATCACTAGTGGGTGTCGGGGCCGGTGTATCGGCAGTAGCAGCAGCAGGTGTAGTAGTAGGTAGGGCGACGGGGTCTGAGTCTGTACTGCCCGAAATGCCAGCAGGTGGAACATCCGACATCTGAACAAGGAAAAATAAATTTTTCCATGTCAGTATGTCATAAAGCAAGCAAATAATAGGCCAACAGTTTAAATCATGTATAACAATAAGTAGCATGGCAATATCAGTAATCGTAAGAAACTAGCATGCAATCGAAAGCAAGTAATAGCATGCAGTAGTGAAATCATGTAGTAGCATACGGCATATAGCAGTAACAGTAAGCAGCAGCATGCAGTAAGTTCAGCGGAAACAAGTAAACTAGCAAGTTGTAGATTAGTCCTATTAGTGAATCCTACTCGGGTCGGTCTTAGACTCACTAATGCAACCTAATTCCCTACAACCAATGCTCTGATACCAAATGTGATACCCCGTACAAAACCATCGTGTACGAATCATCAACGACAAGATCATTACTAGGTTAAGTACTATATGCTGTAATTAAAGAAGTTGCATTCATGATCAAAAGCTGATGTCATAACCGACATCAAATGTTTTACATTTCAAAAGCATGCTTCACTAAGTAGAAGCAAATAATAAGTGTACGTGACCACAATGTGTAGTGACCCGAACTTTTCCATGTTTATATATATTAATTGAGATTGATATTTACATGATTAAATGTTTCCAACATGTTAAGCAATCAAACTTGTTAAGACTTGATTAATTGAAATATGTTTCATATAGACAATTGACCACCCAAGTTGACCGGTGATTCACGAACGTTAAAACTTGTAAAAACTATATGATGACATATATATGGATATATATATAGTTAACATGATACTATGATAAGTAAATATATCATTAAGTATATTAACAATGAACTACATATGTAAAAACAAGACTACTAACTTAATGATTTTTAAACGAGACATATATGTAACGATTATCGTTGTAAAGACATTTAATGTATATATATCATATTAAGAGATATTCATACATGATAATATCATGATAATATAATAATTTAAAATCTCATTTGATATTATAAATATTGGGTTAACAACATTTAACAAGATCGTTAACCTAAAGGTTTCAAAACAACACTTACATGTAACGACTAACGATGACTTAACGACTCAGTTAAAATGTATATACATGTAGTGTTTTAATATGTATTTATACACTTTTGAAAGACTTCAATACACTTATCAAAATACTTCTACTTAACAAAAATGCTTACAATTACATCCTCATTCAGTTTCATCAACAATTCTACTCGTATGCACCCGTATTCGTACTCGTACAATACACAGCTTTAAGATGTATGTACTATTGGTATCTATACTCCAATGATCAGCTCTTAGCAGCCCATGTGAGTCACCTAACACATGTGGGAACCATCATTTGGCAACTAGCATGAAATATCTCATAAAATTACAAAAATATGAGTAATCATTCATGACTTATTTACATGAAAACAAAGTTACATATCCTTTATATCTAATCCATACACCAACGACCAAAAACACCTAAAAACACTTTCATTCTTCAATTTTCTTCATCTAATTGATCTCTCTCAAGTTCTATCTTCAAGTTCTAAGTGTTCTTCATAAATTCCAAAAGTTCTAGTTTCATAAAATCAAGAATACTTTCAAGTTTGCTAGCTCACTTCCAATCTTGTAAGGTGATCATCCAACCTCAAGAAATCTTTGTTTCTTACAGTAGGTTATCATTCTAATACAAGGTAATAATCATATTCAAACTTTGGTTCAATTTCTATAACTATAACAATCTTATTTCAAGTGATGATCTTACTTGAACTTGTTTTCGTGTCATGATTCTGCTTCAAGAACTTCGAGCCATCCAAGGATCCATTGAAGCTAGATCCATTTTTCTATTTTCCAGTAGGTTTATCCAAGGAACTTAAGGTAGTAATGATGTTCATAACATCATTCGATTCATACATATAAAGCTATCTTATTCAAAGGTTTAAACTTGTAATCACTAGAACATAGTTTAGTTAATTCTAAACTTGTTCGCAAACAAAAGTTAATCCTTCTAACTTGACTTTTAAAATCAACTAAACACATGTTCTATATCTATATGATATGCTAACTTAATGATATAAAACCTGGAAACACGAAAAACACCGTAAAACCGGATTTACGCCGTCGTAGTAACACCGCGGGCTGTTTTGGGTTAGTTAAAAACTATGATAAACTTTGATTGAAAAGTTGTTATTCTGAGAAAATTATTTTTATTATGAACATGAAACTATATCCAAAAATTATGGTTAAACTCAAAGTGGAAGTATGTTTTCTAAAATGGTCATCTAGACGTCGTTCTTTCGACTGAAATGACTACCTTTACAAAAATGACTTATAACTTATTTTTTCGACTATAAACCTATACTTTTTCTATTTAGATTCATAAAATAGAGTTCAATATGAAACCATAGCAATTTGATTCACTCAAAACGGATTTAAAATGAAGAAGTTATGGGTAAAACAAGATTGGATAATTTTTCTCATTTTAGCTACGTGAAAATTGGTAACAAATCTATTCCAACCATAACTTAATCAACTTGTATTGTATATTATGTAATCTTGAGATACCATAGACACGTATACAATGTTTTGACCTATCATGTCGACACATCTATATATATTTCGGAACAACCATAGACACTCTATATGTGAATGTTGGAGTTAGCTATACAGGGTTGAGGTTGATTCCAAAATATATATAGTTTGAGTTGTGATCAATACTGAGATACCTATACACTGGGTCGTGGATTGATTCAAGATAATATTTATCGATTTATTTCTGTACATCTAACTGTGGACAACTAGTTGTAGGTTACTAACGAGGACAGCTGACTTAATAAACTTAAAATATCAAAATATATTAAAAGTGTTGCAAATATATTTTGAACATACTTTGATATATATGTATATATTGTTATAGGTTCGTGAATCAACCAGTGGCCAAGTCTTACTTCCCGACGAAGTAAAAATCTGTGAAAGTGAGTTATAGTCCCACTTTTAAAATCTAATATTTTTGGGATGAGAATACATGCAGGTTTTATAAATGATTTACAAAATAGACACAAGTACGTGAAACTACATTCTATGGTTGAATTATCGAAATCGAATATGCCCCTTTTTATTAAGTCTGGTAATCTAAGAATTAGGGAACAGACACCCTAATTGACGCGAATCCTAAAGATAGATCTATTGGGCCTAACAAACCCCATCCAAAGTACCGGATGCTTTAGTACTTCGAAATTTATATCATATCCGAAGGGTGTCCCGGAATGATGGGGATATTCTTATATATGCATCTTGTTAATGTCGGTTACCAGCTGTTCACCATATGAATGATTTTTATCTCTATGTATGGGATGTGTATTGAAATATGAAATCTTGTGGTCTATTATTATGATTTGATATACATAGGTTAAACCTATAACTCACCAACATTTTTGTTGACGTTTTAAGCATGCTTATTCTCAGGTGATTATTAAGAGCTTCCGCTGTCGCATACTTAAATAAGGACGAGATTTGGAGTCCATGCTTGTATGATATTGTGTAAAAACTGCATTCAAGAAACTTATTTTGTTGTAACATATTTGTATTGTAAACCATTATGTAATGGTCGTGTGTAAACAGGATATTTTAGATTATCATTATTTGATAATCTACGTAAAGCTTTTTAAACCTTTATTGATGAAATAAAGGTTATGGTTTGTTTTAAAATGAATGCAGTCTTTGAAAAACGTCTCATATAGAGGTCAAAACCTCGCAACGAAATCAAGTAATATGGAACGTTTTTAATCAATAAGAATGGGACATTTCACAATGGTCGTTACAAGCCATAGTACAAAAGTACGAATGTTTGAATGCAAAGTAAAGTAGTTCATGCGTGGACAACTCTAAGCAGCGGGTTCTACAGCACGACTAGTACACAGCGGAAGCAACCTCAAGCACCTGAGAAATACATGCTTAAAAACGTCAACACAATGGTTGGTGAGCTATAGTTTAAGTATAACAGTATGTAAGGTAGGCCCCGAGATTTCAGTGCTACAAAGAGCGTTTCAAAACAGTATGATAAAGTATATGTTAACCGTGGGCACTTGGTAACTAACTTAACGTTTAAAATACCCCCTGAAAGTACACTTGGCGAGTGCGTATGTTTATGAAGTATTAAACACTCGTTGACTGCTAGCGCGACTAGCCCGAGTGGGGATGTCAAACCCTATGGATCCATATCTAAGATTCGCATTCACCGGTTCATAAACCAATGATTAAACGTTACCGAGCTAAAGGGAATGTTTCTGCCGTTATATAACCCACACATATATAAAGTTTAAGTACTCGTGCCTAGTATGTAAAACATAAAATCCGCATGTATTCTCAGTTCCCAAAATAAGTTAAAGTAAAAAGGGAATGCTATAACTCACAATGATATGTAGCGGTAAAGTAGAAGTCGGGAAAGGTGTGCAAGTAAATGGTCCGAAGTACTCAACCTAAGTCCAATAGTACTAAGTCAGTAAATCGTCTTAATAGGTTTAAAAGTATGTATTTAAGGTCTTAAGGGTCATCATCATTCATCATCAAACAAAAGGCGTAAAGTAAGTTTCGTTTATGAAAGTAGTTTAAAACAAAGGCTGACTTCGATCAGTCACCACGGCCTCTACCCTTACTGAATTAAGGTGATACCAGTGGCCATGGCTCCTTCTATGAGTCCCTTAAGTGTGGTAAAATTTACAGAAGTAAACTCGTCTTGGTTTGACCGTGGCGACGGTCTAAGTGCGAGTAGGTCAGAAATTTCTGCACAACGTTAAAGGACATAGTAACGATCGGAGGGCCATAAATCCTAAACCGTAACTCGGATTAAGACGAGTCCTATATGAAAAGTTATCTACTCGAAAATTTCTATCTAAAAATCAAGGTTAGAACAGCCCAGGTCTACTGGTCTGTTCCAGAAGCATCAGGTCAGTAGGTTTTGGACAGAACAGTGAGTTTAAAAGGGTTCCGGTGGTCTTGGTGCTTGATGTTCATCATGGTTCTCATCCTTGATGCATATAGCTTCAAGTGTACAACTCATTGATGTATCTAAATCATCTTAACCAAGTCTTGACCATCATAACCCATGTGCAAGTCTAAGACATGAAGCACAACTCACTTAAGAGTTGTATGAAGTTTGATGAACCAAAGTTGCATCAAGGTCTTAGATCTAACACATACATGGACTTTAAAGCTAATAACAAGTTACAAACTTGAAAGTAAACTAACTAATCAAGATCATAAGTAGTAGAACATAGTTCTTAGTTTGATCTTGAAGATCCAAGACTCAAAAGTCTAGATCCAAAGTTATATTTAAGGAAAACTTATTTGTGTGTTCTTGAACTTTCAAAGTTAACTTAATTTGTTCAAGAAATATGAGATCAAGACTAACTTGTAGTACTTGACCATATAAACTAACTACATGAAATTAAAGTGTATAAAATAAAGAAACAAGTTAATTAAACAAGTAATTAGTTCAAGGGTTGCTCATACTTTAAAGATTCAACCAAAGTTGATCTTTAAGTAAAGTAAACTTTAAGTTTACTTCCATGACTTACAAGTATGATTTCAACAACAAGAACTTTATAATCTTTGAAACTTTATATGTAGAACCTAAACTAGAGAGTTTAGTTCTTGATTGTTCTTGTTAAAACAAGATAAAAGATGAATCAAACTAGAAAGTTAGATTCTTGAAACATGTAAGTAAATAACAACAATTAACAAGACAAGTAACATTAACAACAAAGAACAACAAATGATGATGATGATTTGCATGTAGGAAATCGGTTTTACAAAGAAAAAAAAGAAGAAGAAGAACTCAAGTTACTTACAAGGTTTAGAGAGAAAAGAGAGGAAAAAGAGTTGCAAGTATGTGTTTTTGTTTGAATGAGGTTATACAAGTGAAGTAGTATTACATAAAATGACACAAAAAGGCACTCCCAAGGCCTCTAAATTTTGGCCTGCAGCAGCCCACAAAGAGGGGAGGGTGTTGTTTGGTGGATACAAGCATGAAAAGTTCATAAAGGTGGTTAAAGGATGGCTTTGCATGGGGATTAAGACATAACTAGATTCCTTTTGTAAATGACTAACTAGTTACACTTTGAAACTAATACTTACATGTAGTATGGGCTAACTAAGTCCACTATTAGTGTAGGGTGGGCTTGGAAGTCCAATAACATGAGTCCATTACACTAACAAAGCCCAAGTTCAAATAAATCACAAGTTAAACCAATTAAAGCCCAAGTAACTAACTAATAGCCTTAGCTAATTAAAATGATTAATAAATTTAATCATGAATGTAAATAATATCTAAAAATATTATTCGTGAAAGTTTCGGGTGTCACAAAGACGTTTCGGGCCCTTAAAAGTCAAGTTCGGGCAATCATGGCAACATGTAAATGTAATAACGTACATTCGTTTAATCACACGTATTAATAATAATAATTATTAATAAATAAACATTGGAAATTCCAGGGTCGTTACAGCTAATTAATAGTTTCACACGTTTCTCTTTCAATTTATATTATTATTATATTATATAATTTAATTAATCATTCATGTTGACCAAGATTCAATCAATTGATCAATGAATTAAAAAAGTGGATTCCACTAATTTCACTTTCTTGACTTAATCAACTATTATGATATATACATATATGTGCATGGCACACCTTTATCACTACCATATCTAAATTTTTCTTCTTTTTGTACTAAACCATCACCAAGTTTTTGAGTGGTAACCCATCATCTATATGATACACGGGTCTTTTAAAATTGAGCTTCCCTGGATATCCAATAAGAAGGTAACACCCTGCAATTACAGTCATCAATTCATATTTTTCTTTCACACAAAAATTCACAATCCTATTCTTATTTCTAATTATCAATTCCTAATTCTTACGTGAAAAGTAATCCTAAATGCATTTAATAGTCTAATAATAAGATTATATTGCATATTACATTCAAAAGTCAAAAGCTAAAGAAAAAAAATGTGTATTACTGATTTGGACGAGGATACAGCAATCACTACCCACCACAAGACCACCGGTAAACCACCATCGTTTACACCATCGAACCACCTCCGTTATCAATCAACACCTTCATGTCAAAACATACATAACTTATTGTGCAAAACAACCATAACTGTCGCTGCTATATTCTTATTTCTATTCGAATAAAAACTGTAAATTAACCATCAACAACCATACAATTCGACCACCATCGAACATCTTCTACTAATAAACACCAAACAAACACAATCACACTACTGTTTTTCTGTTTCTCCGAACAAGTGCAGACAACCAACGAACCAAACCCAGGTTGTTGTGTTTTTTTCGTAAAACCACAACACAACAAACACCAAACCACAAGTTATCCAATCGTTAATATTTTTTTTCTTGACGCTTCAGTCATTACCCAGGAAACCAAAACATAATTGATTGCTTTATGTTTTTGAATCAGTTAATAAACCATCATCGAACAATATTACATGCATGCTATTATAGCTACTGTTGCTGTTTCGGATGTCATATTGATCAAGACCCAAAACCCTGCTGCTTCACGTCTGTTAATTTTTTTTAAAAACGTTACTGCACGATCTTATTCTATGTTGATATGTGGTGATGATGTAATATGATGATGATTGATGAAGTGATCTGCTACAGCTAAACCGCACCATCTGTTTTCCACTAAACCCATAAGAATTGGGTTTTGTTCTTTGTTGGACTTCTTTTAAATAAATGAGCTTTTTTTTTTCTTTGTTGGACTAAATAAATTAGTTGGGTTGTTGGATTTGGGTTGCTGTTTCTTGTCGCCAGTGAGACCCAACAACATAATTTTAGATATTAGGATGTAAAAAATGAATTGATGATATTGATGCATGATGATCAATGATTCTGTGATACATAAATAATAATCGATGATGATGATATATGATGAAAACAATGGTGACATATGTGATGATAATGTTAATGATAGAGATTATAGTAAGGACGTTGATGTTGATATAATAATGACGATGATGGTGTAATGTAATTGTGGTGATGAGCTGAAAAGATGAAAATGATGCACGTTGATGAAGATGATGTTTAACAATATAAGGTGACGATAAATCGATGGTGATCATGATGAAAATGATTTTGATGATAAAGAATGATGTTATGTATGCTGATGATCATGAAGTGGATGATGAGAGGATGATGATGATGGGTACGGTTTTAAGTTTGACAATGATTATGATGATGATGTTAAAGATGATCATGATGTGGTGATACGTTTGATATTGCTGATGATTATGGGTTATGATGTACTTGATGATGATCCGAATCAATATTGATTAGGAAGAGAAGAATTAGGGAAACAGAAACATATAAGCTAAATAGAAATTTTATGGGGATTTAATCAGAAAAAGCGTGATCAAAGGAGTGATTAAGGATGTTATCGGGTTAGCGGGAGGTCGCGGGTTCAAACCCGGACTTGGGCATTTTTTTAGGACTACTTCTTTGAGGTAGTTTACTTATTACTCATTATTATTATTATTATTACTATTATTATTGTTATATTGTTGTTATTATTATTAATATTAAAATTAACATTTTAATTAAAATTATAACTATCATTATTATTATCATTATTACTATCATTATTATTATTTTCATTAACATGATTTTTATATAAAATTTTATTTACATTATTTTATTATCACTATTATTATCATTATCATTAGTATTATTAAAGTATTATTATTACTACAAACATAATAACCTTATTATAAAAATATTACATATAACAAATTATTGACTTTTGATATAATACCAATTATATATATATATATATATATATATATATATATATATATATATATATATATATATATATATTTATATATATATATATATATTGTAACTATATGTATGAATATATGTATGAATATTGATTATTTAAAAAATAACTATATATAAAATATAACTGAAGATATAAAATATAAATAAAGTATATATATATATATATATATATATATATATATATATATATATATATATAACTACAACACTTAATATATAAATATTATGTAGGAGGAATTATGTGATTATATGTGTTAATATATATACTTGATATAGGTTCGTGAATCCGAGGCCAACCCTGCATTGTGCAGTTCCGTCGTATGCATATTTTTACTTCAAAATATCGTATTGTGAGTTTCATTACTCCCTTTTTAAATGCTTTTGCAATATACATTTTTGGGACTGACAATACATGCGCTGCTTTTATAAATGTTTTACAAAATAGACACAAGTACTCGAAATTACATTCTATGTTGGATTATGAATACCGAACATCACCCTTTTAGCTTGGTAGCCTAAGAATTATGGAACAGACACCCTAATTGACATGAAACCTAAAGGTAGATCTACGGGCACTGACTCGCCCATACTGGAAAATGGTATGCTTTAGTACTTCGAGTTATTTATACAGATGGAGTTCTGTTTTGGGGATATTCTATATGCATTTTGTTAATGTCGGTTTCCAGGTTTTCAACATATGAATGATTTTTATGTAGATTGCTATATGCATGCATGATGTTTATGAAAAATGGAAATGAAATCTTGTGGTCTATTATGGAAATGATTGTTTACGATAAACTAATGAACTCACCAACCTTTTGGTTGATACTTTTAAGCATGTTTATTCTCAGGTATGAAAGAAATCTCCCGCTGTGCATATGCTCATTTTAGATATATTACTTGGAGTCATTCATGACATATTTCAAAAGACGTTGCATTCGAGTCATTGAGTTCATCAAGATTATTACTATGTAAATTATAGTTGAATATATTATGAAATGGTATGCACGCCGTCAACTTTCGATGTAATGAAAGTTCGTCTTTTAAAAACGAATGCAATGTTTGTAAAATGTATCATGTAGAGGTTAAGTACCCCGCGATGTAACCAAATGTAATTTATTCGTCCAGATGGATTAGGACGAGTCGCTTCATAATTCATATTACTAATAACTTAACGATCATTAACTATAATCTTTGTTTCAACTTAATAGATTCCATTTCATAATAAATCAAATGTATTACTCAAATAAATGTTTGATTTTACATTTTCATTTTCGATATACTTGAAACTTTCTAGAAATCATCATTCGTTTACTGCGAAGTTCGCAAGGATTCCAGGAACACTAACATCATTCACCGAGGAATATCAATAAGAAAAAATAATGAAGTATTGATCACATTAGTAAAATACCTTGTGAAGAATATGTAATCTCTAATGTTAGAGATTATCCATTTCTAGTTCCAACCGAAAATCAAATGAGTTTAATTTAATATTAACTCGTTAAATTTGTATTACATCTGAAGAAAATATGCATATATTTTCATAAATACTGTAATAAAATTCTCTTGTACAAAATATTACATGTGAAATTTTTTTAACGGGTAGGTAATACCCGAGAGATATATAAATTCACAATTAATATGTTACATTCCTCGATTCTGATCCAGAAATCATTAACTATACTCACTACTTTCACAACGATATACATTCTTACATAGAAATCAGAACAACCATTCTCATCCAAATTTGATTACATATTCTAGATTTTGACAAATCAAAATCCAAGTCAAGATTTAACAGAAGACATCACTCTTAGATTTCTGCATCTTTCTAAGACATACTTTGAATTCAAAACTGTGCTAGAACATCACTTTTATTCATAAAACCCAGATAGATATTTGTATCATTCAAGATTCCCGATGATTTCATCATACATATATTAACAAAGACAATCTGCAATTAAACCCTTCAAAATTCTTGAAGACATATCAATCAATGAACAATCGAGAGGATGAACCAACCTCACGTTATCAACAGAAATAAGGATTTACACGTATAGCAATACACCTAGGAACTCTCGAAACCAAAGTCATAGACTAACACATATCTGTGTCAGCTCCTTTGTCAATTATTACCAAAAAAAATAACTTTGCAATCCCTTTCCAAAGTAGTCAGTTTTGTCACAGCTCCAGCAAGTCAACCTCGACTTTTCAGTTGAAACAGTCTTATTATAACCTCGATATATACGTTGCCCTTTCGCCATCATTACCGGGGAACCGTTTATGTTCCACCACATTAGCAATAAAGTTACCAACAACTTCATTGATCTTTGACTTTTCGAAAAATCACTATATTTATCGAAACCCCATCATTACTCATCCGCGTCTTGTAACAAGAATTGTCATGCCAATTACTGGGAATCAGCAATCAGTATTTTGAAATCTCGCAACATGTCTACACCAATAGTTATATGTGTACATACGACGTCTATCTCCTAGACTTACATACTTCGAATGTGAAGTTTCTGAAAAACACCCCAATCTATGATTTAGTTCTCCGAATTATTGGAAAAGCTAAATGAAGCAGCAGAAACGGTAGACAACCGTAATAGTCAAAAATTCGATGATAAGGAAGAGTGTGTTGGCAAAGCTCAGAAAAAGAGAAGGTTTGGAACTGGAAAACGGATTGAGCAAACCATGAAGAAGGCTGTGGACAAATCACAAAGACTAAATCTGCCTTCAAAGAATCTAAATGATTCAGTGTCTGTTGAAATTATTATCGAAAACCTTGCTCCTGACTCTAAAACTTTATGGAAAAATCTTCATCATCATCCATCGATGTGAGAAATTCTAAGATATCATTGTATCTTTCATTATAAATATCCTTGATATTTCTGAAGATATCTTTATAATTATTCTTATCTGAAATCAATTATCTCTTCCCGGTATCTGTATTACATCAGAAATGAAACTGTGTTAGTTTCTAAATTCTGAAAAATTCAAATTTATAACATGAATGTTTTTGAAGTAATGTTAGGAACTGAACCATGAGTTAGTATAATATAATGACACTTGATCAACGTGATTATATTACAGTAACTCATACTGAGTTTCTAATGGAACATGATTATTCACAGACCATAACGTCATCATGTGCCATGTTACATGACTCTTATATTTTACCTAATCTCCAAACATATCAAGAAAATATTTTCATGATGATTCAGTCTTTTTCGGATATTCTGGTAATTTGACAAATCAAATCGTGCTACTACCTTTCCTTTCTACTTTGTATATTATGATAATTCGAAAAGAAAACAAAAACAAATATAAGGGGGTATAAATCGCAGCAAAATAGAAAGGGGGTATAAATATAAGGGGGTATAAATCGCAGCAAAAGAAAACAAAAATCAAATCGTGCTACTACCTTTCGGATATTCTGGATCATTACTTGCGAAAAGAAAACAAAAACATGAAGCTCCGAAATAGAAAGGGGGTATAAATCGCAGCAAACGGAAAAGAGCATTAATCGTAGTTGTCAATAATTATGGAAAAACAAATATAAGGAAAGATTATGAAAATCACCACCCCAAGAGCGAAATAGAAGTAAACAGATTCCTCCGGAGGGAGTTGGAAAAGAAGGATAATTGTTGTAACAGCTAGGAACATATCAAGGATCAGAACTGGATCAAGCATATTGACAAATGTTTTAGAAGTATGAATTGGGGAAAAAAGTATAGAAGATGAGAAATGTGGAAGTAAGGAAATAAAGGGGGTAAATTTATAGTGAAACATCCGACAGAGCAATCGAAATAGATTATTGCATTTAACCAAAGAAGATCCTAATTTCTTTAATTACCGAAGAACCAAATCTTATTACAATATTTTCTCTAAATCCCTTGAACTCCAGAAACCAATCCTATCTATGTCAAAAGATATGACGAATCTATACTTACTCATTTCACTCTTTTGCAATAGCTTCACTTTTACTCTTCACATAAACAAATTATTTTATCCATACTACTTAATGACGATAAAACTCTAATTTCCAACTCATAAGAGTCATGAAAACATACTTATTGTCAGCCATGACTATCCCAATCAAATTTCGGGACGAAATTTCTTTAACGGGTAGGTCTATGACAACTCGGAAATTTTTGACCAAATTTAAACTTGATTTTTATATGTTTCCGACATGATAAACAAAGTCTGTAATGTTGAAATCTCAAAAACTTTGAACTGTGTTCATGTATTCATTCACGAACAATTATGTGTAAATAGATATGTATGAATATATACATATGTGTGATTATTAAATTGAGAAATATTAACAAAACATTAAACGGTTTGATTGACATGTAAATATATTAGGAAATCTATTTTATGACTTGTAAACGTTAGCAAAATATTAAACGTATAACATTATACTTATTCGTTATAGATAAACGTCTACGTAATAAAACGTGTTATGTGAAATGTGTATATATATATATATATATATATATATATATATATATATATATATATATATATATATATATATATATATATATATAGACAAAGTATATTGAGCTTATATATAAGTGGTTTCGAATACAATTAATAGATATAGTAACACTTGATTTATTAACCAAATTAATACAAACTTATAAGGATTTAAAATAAACATAAGTTCTAGTAATAGATTATGTGATCTGAATATAATTAGTTTTAGAGAGTTGTAATCACTTGCATCCATAAATTTGCTTGAAAACAAAGGGACCAATGAGATGGCGACATGTGGCGCGAAAATCACATGTGATTGTAAAAAAAAATTGAAATATTTTTTTTTTAATTTTTTTCGAAAATTTTTTTTTTCGAAAATTTTTTTTTTCGAATTTTTTTTAACAAAATCATATGTGATTATGCATGTCAATCACATGTGATTGTAAACCCAATCACATGTGATTGTAAACCCAATCACATGTGATTATGCATGGCAAATCCAATCACATGTGATTGTACAATTCAATCACATGCGATTGTGCAGGTAAATCACATGTGATTGTAAAAAAAAAAAAATTAAAATTTTTTTTTTTTAAATTTCGAAAAAAAATTTAAAATTTTTTTTTCAAAAAAAAATTTTGAATTTTTTTCAATCACATGTGATTTTCGCGACACGTGTCGCGCTCTTATTGGTCCCTTGAATCTCAACTTAATTTATGGACTCAAATGAATATTCCTCTAGTTTTAGAAGAATAAATTTTATAATAGTTATTTGATTAGTTTTCAAACGTACGAAAACGTTTTTAGCCTAAAAGAATTCTATTATTAAAACGTTTTATAATGTAGTATGTATATAAAATCTAATTAAAGTTTTATGCTATAAAGTACATATAATTATGGTTTCAAAGATATAAAACGTAGTACGATATATTTCGAAAGATTTGTACATTTTACAACATGTCAAGAAGTAAATTATTAAAGTTATTTTCATTATCTTTTACTGTTCTAAATTTTAGAAATTATATACAATGATTTGAGTGTCACGTCTTCTCTAAAAAGGAATATAACTTTATAAATGTCTGGAACCACTTTTGACAAATTTTTACCAAGTCATTTTAATAAGGATAAAGGTTTTAACGTTATCTTAAAATTTAGAACCTTTTGACAAGTTATAAATTATAACGGTCCGTGATTTAATTATATATATATATATTTTGAATTAAAAACGTGTAATAAACAATATTAGTATTTTGAATTATAGCTTATAATATTATAAACGATATAGTTTTAACATTAACTTTCAACGTGTAATTAAAAACATGTTTATATATATATTTTGAATTATTTAATAAACGATATTAGTATTCGATTATTGAATCGATTGTTATTTAAATAAGTTAATTAGAATATTTGAGAAGTCAGAGTAAATGATAGTATATAAACGATTCATACCAATTTATGTTATATTATGAAAATGATTTTAAACTAAATAATAAACTTTGAAATATAATTAGTTTGAGAAACTAAATATTATATTATTTTTAACATATATAAATTTATATTTCTAAATAAAAATATATATATTTTACAAAGTGATAAAATATAATATTAACTTAGTTATATAACACTTTGATTTAAAATAATATTTTTATATATATTAGTAAATAACGAAACGTTGATTTTTAGAAGCAAATAACCAAAACAATCAAACGTTCAAATTACATATAGAGTGATATAGTTTATTGACAATTTAAGCCTATTTTTTGATAAAGGTACACGTCGCATATCGATTAAAACAAGTTTTCTAAGCGTACGAGCCGATGTTCGATAAACCGGAACCAAGACACATGTTGAGCGACAACGAACGAATTATCGAAACTAAATTTACAAATTAACTGTGCAAAGGAATATAATATAATATATATATAATTATATGAATTAAATATATTATATATAAAATATTATTTAAAAACTGTCGGCAGCACGAGGTTAAATGAATTTGAGCCACCCCAGCTAGCCATGCGATCGCATGGCCAAACCAAAGAAGACCCATGCGATGGCATGGGGTCAGAACCCAGGCCACATTATAAAACTCGTTCGATTTATGATTTTTACACACACATCTATCCACCTCTCTCTCTTTTACTTTGTATTATATATTTATATTATTATTATTATTACTATTATTATTACTATTATTATTATTATTATTATTATTATTATTATTATTATTATTATTATTATTATTATTATTAATATTAAGATTAATATTATTATTAATCTTATGATAAGGAGTATCATTATTATTAGTATTAGTATTATTATTAGTATTATACATAAAATAGTACGACGAGGTTCTGCTCGCATGTTTTCAAAATGATTTTTCGAGCGGGATAGAGCTAAGAAAATTATGGGTTATAGCTATGGAGGTTATGAGTAATGTTCGGGTATGCTCGTGAGGTCAATCTATTGTTTATCATCTCCATCGCGTCAATGTATTTTCCTGCAATATTGAATCGCAATATTGATATGTGAGAGCACTCATATATTATATTTTATATGATTATAGTGTATCCCTGACTAGTGCTCGAGTAGATATGATTATGCATGCTTGTATGTTAAATTTCGTCATTAAATAGTCTATGATAGATCATGAATTTAATACCTATGCTACTAGGATAAGGTATATGATATGCATGTCGTTGGAAAGCTAACGAAAAATCAATAACTTTCATTTAGAAATCGTGCGATTTCGATGAACGGATTAAAAGATATGGTCAACTAAATTATTATTAATTTTAGTATTATTATTGTTAAAATGATTATTATTACTATCGTCCTTATTATGGTCGTTATCATTATTATTATTATTATTATTATTATTATTATTATTATTATTATTATTATTATTATTATTATTATAAGTATAATTATTAAAAACTGTTATTGTTATTATTATTACTATCGTTATTATTATTAAGGTTATTATTAATATTATTATTATTATTATTATTATTATTATTATTATTATTATTATTATTATTATTAGAATTATTAGTATTATCATAATACTTATTAGTATCATTATCATTAAAACTAATATTAGTATCATCTAATTATTTTGATTGTCATTATTATCATTATTATGAATGCGATATATAAGAGGACTAAAATCTATTAAACAAATCGACTATGAAATAATGAGTATAAGTATCATGATGAAATTATAATATTGTAAGATATTGATTTAGGTAAAAACATCATTTTCATTATTTTTATCATTATTATTATTAGTAAAAGTATTATTAATATTAAAACTATCATTCTTATTAAAATTATCATTTTTAATAGAAATATTATTGTTATTATAAAATATCATTATTATTATCATTTTAGTATTATTATTATTATTATAAATTTTATCATTTTGAATAGAATTATTATATTTATAAAATATTATTATTATTACTATTAATATTGAAAAGTATCATTATTATTAAAATTATCATGATTAGAATTATCATTTTATCATAATTAATATCATCATTAGTAAATATAAATATTGTTATTATTATTAGTAGAATAGAATAATAATAATAATTATTATTATTACAAAATAATACAACTTTTACTTATTATTATTATTATCAAAATTATTTTATCAAATGATTATGTGATACAAAGATATTTTACCACACGTAATATAATTACATCAATAATACATACCCTATGTTTTATGATATTAAGTGAACGTTATAAATTTTAGTACTTAAGATATATAAAATTGTATTTTTATCATATTTAAATTTTAATATAAATTTTTATTTATTAATAAATGACTTGTATTATTTATTCTAATAGAATCTGATAAATATATTGAAATATATAAAACGACTATATTTATGTTAAATAATAAACATGTATAGATTTTGGAAATTATTTTGGGTCAAGTTGACTTTTGTTGACTTTTGCATGAGAATCTCGAGCATTAGGATTGTGATACACAACGACTTGACCTAATTTGTTAGATAAATATTGACCAGCATATAAATGTATATACTTAATATAGGTTCATGAATCCGAGGCCAACCTTGCACTTGTTCAATGCCGTCATATGTATTTTTTACTACGAAATACAGTATCATGAGTTTCATTACTCCCCTTTTAAATGCTTTTGCAATATATATTTTAGGGATTGAGAATACATGCGATGTTTTATAAATGTTTGATGAAATAGACACAAGTACTCGAAAATTACATTCTATGGTTGGATTATCGAAATCGAATATCGCCCTTCAAGTCTGGTAACCTAAGAATTAGGGAAATGGCCCCTAATTGACGCAAATCCTAAAGATAGATCTATTGGGCCTAACAACCCCCATTCATCTCTATGGATGGCTTTAGTACTTCGAGATTATTATTATACAGACGTCGATGTTTGTGGGGATATTCTATGTATTATGGTTATTGTCGGTTACCAGGTGTTCAATCCATATGAATGATTTTTATGAAGATGGCTTTATGCATGCATGATGTTTATGAGAAATGGAAATATGAAATCTTGTGGTCTATTAAAAATGATGAAAATGAATATTGATGATAAACTAATGAACTCACCAACCTTTTGGTTGACACTTTAAAGCATGTTTATTCTCAGGATTGAAAGAAATCTTCCACTATGCATTTGCTCAAATTAAAGATATTACTTGGAGTCATTCATGGCATATTTCAAAAGACGTTGCATTCAAGTCATTAAGTTCATTAAAGATTGATTAAGCAAATGACATATTCGGTCATTTTTAGTTGGATATTATGAAATGGTATGCATGCCTATCAAATTTCGATGTAATGAAAGTTTGTCTTTAAAAATGAATGCAATGTTTGTAAAATGTATCATATAGAGGTCAAATACCTCGCAATGTAATCATATGTTATTGTAATCGTTCTTATGGATTAGGACGGGTCATCTCATTTGATGCGCATGATGCCTCTATGCAGCGATACTTGGAACTGGTGCACAAATTAGGAAATGAATTTGATGTATTCCGACTGATGCATTTACCCCGGGGACAAAACAAGAAAGCAGACGCGCTCAGCAAATTGGCCGCCTTAACCTTTTATCATCTGCTAAAGAATGTATGGGTTGAAGTGCTAATGGAGAAATCGATTGATGAGAAGCTAACCATTGCGCCCATCGAAGACGAAGACCCAAATTGGATGACATCGTTGGTAAAATTCTTAATTGAGAGTGAGCTTCCGGCAGACGTAAAAGAAGCACGAATGATTCACGTGAAAGCCCCCATGTACGTGTTAATTGAAGGCATATTGTACAGGAAGTCTTACCTGGGGCCAAGCGTGTTGTGCATTGGTCAGAATCGGGCGAAGGAGGTGCTCCGAGAGGTTCATGAGGGGTATTTTGCCTTGTATTCAAGATATAGAACTATTTCTGCAAAAGTGATGTGCATAGGGTATTTCTGGCCCACCATCCATAACCATGCAGCAGAAGTTGTAAGGGCATGCCAATCGTGTCAACAACACGCACCAATAAGTCGAGCACCGCGACACCCTATGATACCGATAATGACTGCATGGCCATTTTGTAAGTGGGCCATCGACATTGTCGGTCCAATTACTGCGTGCTCAGGTATGCATGAAATAATACACTTGTGTAATACTTCACAATATACGTGCTTTAACAGTATTTACACTATTGTTGCTTGCTCAGGAGGAATAAAATTCTTGGTGGTAGCAATCGATTACTTCACTAAATGGGTGGAGGCAAAAATATTGGCAACAATTACTAGCAGGCACATTTGAAACTTCTTTTGGGAAGATAATGTGTGCAGGTTTGGTATCCCCAATGAAATTATTAGTGAAAACGGCACTCAGTTTGAGGGCGAGCCCTTTAGGACATGGTGTCGAGAACTGAATATTAAGAAATCTTTTACTTCAGTCGCTCACCCACAGGAAAATGAACAATGTGAAGTAACGAACAGAGATATCGTGAGGGGAATAAAAGCGCTTTGGGCTTGTATGGAAATGAGTGGGTTGATGAGCTCCTAAAAGTTTTGTGGGAGCATCGCACTACTCACAAGAATAGCACGGGTGAAACGTCATTCAGCTTGATCTACGGAATGGAGGCTGGAATCCCCGCTGAATTGTTGGTTCCAATGAAGCGCATGCGAAGCTTTAATGAGTCAAGTAATGATGAAGGCTTGCGGGCTAACCTAAATATGCTAGAGGAGCGCAGAGAGATAGCAGCCATACGTGAAGCCGTCAACAAATAGAAAATCTCTAAGTATTATGATAAGCGCGTCAAGCCAATGTCATTCAGATTTGGGGATTATGTATGGCACAACAATAAGGCAAGTCGATCAGAGAATACTAGGAAGTTGGGCCCAACTGGGAAGGCCCTTATGAAGTTATTAGCACAAGTGCAATGGGATCTTATATCCTAGCAAAAATTAATGGAGAACGAGTGCCTCGTAGTTGGCATGTAACCAATTTGAAAAGATGTTACATATAATTGTCAGGCTACAGCACCAGGTATTGATCACCCCCGCTCTTTTAAGCACTTGGATTTTTTAGTTTACTTAAAAAAAAATTTATTTACTTGTAAGACATTTCGTATTTCTTTCATGGTTGTAATAAGTTGTCATTTGGATATGGCTTATGGATTTGATATTTTACAATAAATAAATTTAATTTTTTGAATAGAAGTGTTTTGTTACATTTCGATGCACAATATGATAGCAATTACGTGCATCCATCCTCCTTAAGGGATGATCTCTAGCTCCCGCATGGCAGAAACCTGTTTAGTTACAAGGCTAGATTTTAGGGTGGGTAACAGACATTGTTTTGTCTAGACCAATGCACTCTCGCAGACTAGACGACTGCAAGTCATGACTATAAATGACAAACATTGGGGTTGCTTGCCCATTAACCTAAGTGTTGGGTCACTTGGAAGACTCTAGATGTTTTACTTAGTAATGCAATGAAAAGCGTCGACTATGTGCACAATAGTGTAGCATCAGTTAGCATTATTAAATTTGGAGTATAAACAAGTATATATTGGCTTGTATGCAAACAAATATTTAAGTTGTAAGAACTTAAAATGCCTATTGACGCGAACAATATGATAAGGAATGATATTTAGTTACTTTACTTATAGAAACAAAAGATGTAAAGCATTACATTGACTAAATTGTACTATTACAAAAGAGGTGCATAGAGCGCAAACATTAGTGCGCAGGACATTATAATGAAATTGAAATTTAAACTACGAACAGAAAAGTAAAGGGTGGCTCATCGGTAACGTTTCCCTACACTAATGGTAACAATCCTTCGAACCCTCGCCCGCAGCAATCGGATTACTCCATGTGAACAGGAAAGGAAAAATAAAACTAAAAGGTGGAGAGCGCGCCCATAGTGTTAAAATCACCTCATGAAGCACACTCATAACAAGTACACCCCCTAGGAGTAGTGTGCGCAAGCGGCCAAATGCAGCTAACGAAGTCTGCTCATGGTGCACCCAAGACCCCCACGCTCCATGCAAAAAAGAACATCACATGACGCCTTACCGAGCGCATCCTGTGACCCCACACTACGAGTAATGGATTGCAAACTTACAAATTCATTTTAGCAAGATCATGCACCGAAACTACAGGATCGGAGATTGCATTCACAAGGGGATGGATGGTGATGTTTTTTAGCTCCTTGCTGGATTCGACTACTCTCTCATAAGCGTTGTCTTCAAGCTGGTTAGTATTGATCTAAGGAATGACAGAGGGAACTTCAATGTTTTTCGAGATTAGATCCCAGAACCTCACCCTCTCAAGTGCTTTGGCTGCTTTGAGATCTTGAGTGTAAAGCTATGTAACGATGGAAGCGCCAAGAACATGGGTGGCAACGTTAGAAGCGCGACCCTTAGATTTGTCTAATTCTGTCACATGGCATCACGGCCTGCAGTAGCTTCGTCAACCGGCGCGGTGAGATCATTTTTCTTGAAGGTGAGAAAATCAAGATTGGAGTTGGAAACAGTAAGCCGTTCCCTGAGCACCTTATTCTCCTCCTCGTAGTCGACCTGTGAAGACAACAAATCAACTTTTTCCTTTTTCAAGGATTCAACAGTGGCCTCATCTGTTTTCAATGCTTCATTGGCCACTTTCAACTGGGTTTTCAAAAGCTGCACTCTCTTCTGTAGCTGCCCAGTCAAGTGAAGACTATCACGATGGGTGCGCTCAGTACTTAACCTATCGCAGTCCATTGCCCATGTCATGAACGAAAGCTGCGTGTCAAAGTTCAACTTCTACTCTGGTGTCATTTCTCCAACTCTTGAATAATACCAGCAGGAGCGCACCCCTGCATGTATAGATTCTGCTCAAGCGCGGTGCGCTTAGAAATGGTCAGAATTAAAGACAGGTTATCCACTTGAATGTCAACATATCGATTGTTGTTCAGTATCAGCACCCAAGTAGAGGGCATGACATCGACTCAGCTAGCAACAGGGGTTGAAGATGATGGAGCAATAATGTAACACCCCGCCAAAATCGCCATTGACGCGGATGTTAACTCTGGTCCCAGTGCTCGGCTTGACTTCTAAGTAACAGCAGAGTTCTACAGCGGAAGCAACATATCTAAGTACCTGAGACAAATATGCTTAAAAGAGTCAACCATAAATGGTTAAGTGAACAACATAGGTTTAATAGTTATAACAAGTTTTTAGACCACAAGATTTAGTTTAGGGTTGACTGATATAAAATCAATCAATAGAATGAAGTGTGTTTATTAATTTAATGAATATATTAACAGTGACCGTATAAAATCAATCAATAGAATGAAGTGTGTTTATTAATATAATGAATATATTAACAGTGACCGATAAATTTTGTTTATTAATATAATGAATATATTAACAGTGACCGATAAAGTTTGTTTATTAATATAATGAATATATTAACAGTGACTGATAAAGTTTGTTTATTACTATAATGAATATATTAACATTGACCGTTATTGTCAACAGACAAAGTATGTTTACTAATATAACGAATTATATTAGCAGTGACCGTTATTGTCAACAGACAAAGTATGTTTACTAATATAACGAATTATATTAGCAGTGACCGTTATTGTTAACAAACAACATGTAATGGATAAAATTTGAGTACTTGCGTCTATTCATAAAAACAGTTTAAAAATAAGCATGTGTCTCACCCCAAAGTTTATAAAACAGTTAAGAAATTGTAAAAAGAGGGGCTATGAAGTTCACCTTAATAGCAGATAGATATTCCACGCAAGTTATATGATCGAAGTGTTAAACAAGAAGATCTCAACCTAGAGATATTAAGTTCGATTGGTTAATGTCTAATAGACATAAAGTTTGTTTATTAATATAGCAATCTATATTAACAGTGGCCGTTTTCGAGAAAATTATATTTATATAAGTGATAATATACTTAGTGTAAGTTAAGTGTTAATATATAATTAAGTGTATAAGTTATACTAAAAATAGTATTATTATTTACCTTAATCAACTATTATGTATACTTATCATTATATGTTACATATATAAATATACTACTATGTGATACATACATATATATATTCTTTACTATTATTATACATGTATGTATTCATAACTATATGGTATATATATATATATATATATATATATATATATATATATATATTTATATATATATTAGCTGTATGTGTTACATATATAATAGTGTAAGATGGTACATATACATATACTTATTACTTTTCATTATTATGTTTACTAACTTATATAACTTTACATAATGAACATTCATACACACAACACGCGTACATATACATACATATATTCACACACATATACATGTATGTATATATTTACTATACACACACATATATCTACAAGTATACACGTACATACATACGTATGCATGCAAGCATGCATGTTTATATATCATTAATTATTAATCAACATCACATAAAATCATACCCTTTTAACATTCTTATATACTTATAATTCATCGTACATTCTTTACTATCATAATCATAATCATAATTCCTAATCTCATTAACCATAATCCTTATTATTAATAATTAACAAATTATTAATACTTCATAATCATACTTTTAACCTTATCCATAACTATTATAATTATTCATACAAGATTCATACTTTACTTTTTCAAACCATATTCAATCTTTTATTATTATTTTTTTAACATCTTCAAATATTCATAATACTTGTTCATGTTAATCATAATCATAATCTTTCATGCACCATATCATAATACTTATTAATTATAATTTCTAACATTCCTATTAATTTACAAATTATTAACACTTTATAATCATAATAACTTTATTACTTTTAGCTTAACCATGATCTTTTATCATACTTTTATCTTTTTTTTTCATTAGTTCATAAACTAATCATGTTCATTATATTTATTCATTCATATTCATAATTCATTAATAATACTTAAACATAATACTTGTTATCATCTTAAAAGTAATAGATTAAAACAAGATTAAACTAGGGTTTATTAGGTATACCTTAGGGATTAAAGACCAAGGCTTATGATGATGATGATTATGCGAATAAGGAACAGAAACCAGCAGCAGCAAGGACGACCTAAAACAAGTTTTCTTGGGCTGTTTTAACTCGCAGACTCAGCAGGTACAGCTGCAACTATGCAGCAACAATGAGATCGTTTTAAGGGACTGTTTTGATCACGAAAACAAGCAGCAACTCAGCAAGTATCGAGCAGCAACTATGGTTTGATGATGGACTGTTTGGATGTTGAAACAGAAGCTGAACAACAGCAGAATAAATGGCAAATTGTAGGCTGCAGGAGGTGATCAAATGGGATGTTTTAGGGGCTGTGTTGGATGGGTTTGAATGTCGACTCGCAGCAGGTTTGGAGAGGGTTGATGTGTCGACTAAAAAGCTGTGAAGGTGGCTGCTGGTGAGCTGAAACCGGTGGTCGAATTGCAGGCTTGTGGAAGGCCTGTTTGGTCGACAAAAGAGGTAGTGATGGGGAGGTGTATCATGTCGACTAAAGCAACAAAAGGGAGATGATTTGGACTGCAGAAATAGTCGACCAAAACACAAGGGAAAAGGATTTAATTATGATGCTAAAATTTGGGAAAACATGAGGCTTTATATAGGGTGTATTTAGTAGTCCTAATCCCATTAGAATTCTAAGGATTACTTGGTGATCAAGCTCTTGAATTGGTATTAGACTAGGATTAGGAGTGACTTATGGATCAAGCTTCTCTTTTTTTTTTTAAATATAACCGATTTTTTTAAATATATATATATATATTATTATTATTTTTTTTCGGCATTAATACTTCTATAATTTTTTTTTATATTTAAGATTACATTTTATTTTAGTTATTAGTCGCTAACATTTTTAAATTTCAAATTTGGTTCCAATAGTTATATAATGTCACATTAATACTTATAGTTTATATTTTAGGGTTAGGGTTTAGTATTAAATATCAAATTGTATTAGGGTTTGGGTCTTAATTAATAAATTAAAGTATTAATTATGATTATTAATTAGGAACGGATAACAACCCTAATGATAGTATACTCAATAAGACAATGAAACCCTAAGAGAAATTTGGTAAATTCAGAATGGAAAAGTGAGGGTTGTTATAGTACCTCCCCGTTAATTTAAACTTCATCCCGAAGTTTTAGGAAGACTTCTCGAATGCATCAACTGTTGAGAATAGATGTGGATATTTTTGCTTCATCTGGTCTTCACATTCCCAGGTATACTCGGGGCCTTTTCGTGAATTCCAACGGATCTTAACAATAGGAAATATTGCCCTGTACTAAGCGTTTGAATCTTATGAACCATAGCTTATATAGGTTCTTCTATGTAGTGTATTTTATTATCAATGCAGAGGTCGTTCAAAGGAATAATATGAGTGTCACCTGACTAAGTTTTCTCAAAAGGGATGAAGATGTCATACAAGCTTTTCAGTAAGCTGGGTGCATGAAACGCGGCATGAACATTACTAGGCTCTAAACCTCGAGTGTTTATGCCACAATACTTGGGCAGAAAAACAGATAGGAGTACGTGGAGATTTTGGCCATGTAGTTTGATGCATGGCTTGTGTTTGATATAGTTGGTGTTTAGATTTTAGTTCCAGAAGATTAACCATAGGCATGATGCCTATGATTTTCAAGGGAGGCAAAATGAGATGCCAGCCGAGGGGTCATTAATCTGGCTTATATGCAAAGCAATCCATGATTACTAAGTTGCCCTCAAAAATGGTCTTGTGGAAAAGATGTTGTCCAATATATACAATACATGTGAACTTATCCTCGGAAGAAATTTTGGAGGCACACTGTCGAATGTAACTTTATGATTACGATTTCCGTTAGGTCGAAACAGAGGTCGAACCCTTATCTAGGATAATCATCTAGTTGCAACCAACGAGGAGGGATATTTGGAGTAAACAAATAAATGTCATATACATTTAAGGTATCTCCTTTAAAGAGGATAGCGAGGATTTTAGATTCCCATTACTAAAAGGAAATCGTATGGGAGGTGTGATCTCTGATCGAGTTAGACGTTCTTGCACCTATGGCAAGTCGATCTATCATTCACTTATGAGTTTAAGTGCGGATGAGAAGAAATGGGAATCATTGGGTATAGGAATAGTTTTCACTAGGTGAGAAAATCTCCCAAAAAAAAATTTTCTTGTACCACAAAATATAGAATTATAGATTTGATGTTCACGAGGGTGTTGTGGTTTAACCGTGAGATATTAGAAGTATAATCCTCTCAACGGTCAACCTCAAAAGGGGAAAAGTTGACGAGAACATAGAGTTTTGAATGATGAACTTAATGATAAGTTTCGAAGGGTAAGAGGAATTGTGATTACTACATGGTGTAGAATAATACGAAAATTTTATATAAACAAGTAATGAAAATTTTATAGAAGTTCGAGTCGTTTAAGGTAACAATTTAAAAAGGAAGCGAAGTTCTTAGTAAAACTAGAGTTATGTACAACATGTAAAATATCTTTTGAATAAAAGAATTGATTGAAAAAGAGTGAGAGTATAATTTTATATGTACTAGTCAAAATAAGTAAAGGTAAATTTTATTTACTTTTTTTTTGTAAACATATACGATTTTTTTTTTAAATTTGCACGAATGGAAGTAAATAAATTTATTTTATAAAATTTCGAGAGGATCGCCCAGTAAAACAGTGTATGTAAAATTTTGGTAACAAAATTTTCATATTTCGGAGATTACGAGTTGGAAAAAGATCGATGAAGATCGAGTGAATGATTTTTGAAAATATTGGGGGATATTTAAGCAAAAATGTTACGAGTTAATGAAAACCATTGAATTTGAATGTGGTTAAAGTTCTTGGAATTGAAAACGTTCATGTGTGAAGCTGTTGCTGACAAATGAGATATGAATGGTAGAGTATGAGAACGTGATAGTGAATGTGGTGTCTATAATATCTTCGTTTGAATATTCAAATGAAAATCTTGTGAGTGGTTGTAGCTTATCTTCGACAGGTTTCCTAATGGGTTTATGAAAATCTACACTAGGAGCGTAATTGTAGATAACAGGAGGCATGCTTCGAAGAAGTTTCGGGGGTGTCCCTTCAAGTCACTTAAAAACAGGTATCCTTCCTTCCAGCGGGAATGTGATAATTAAGCGTCAAGAGATAAGTTGTTTAAGAAAGAAATAATGTCAAGCTTTACAACTTTTATGGCATAGGAGAATTTGTTAATCAACTCATGGGTATGAGATAGATAGTTTGATCATAACGATCTCTTCGTATATCTATAAATCAGATGATAATTACCCTTCTTGTAATAACATTAAGATTTTTGAATGAATGGCTTGGAAATTTTTCTTTGATTCACTTTCTATTCCATATGTCATGATATTGGAATTTCTATATGAATTACCGTAATATAATCACGTCGGCCAAGCGTCATTATATTTCACTAATTCATACTTCCACTTCAATAACACCTCATATGGTCAGGACATGTGATCAAAGTTAGATAGTTGACGTTGGAATGTTGAGTCATGAGTGACATCTCTTCGCGTGAGTCAAAGGAAACTTTGAATCATAATGGCGAAGTTAGGTCATAAGATATGTATGGATATGATAACAATCACACACAAACCGATCCTTTAGAGTTGGGATCAGGCAAGATGATAGGGTTTTGGCTTGATATCCTTAGGAAAGGATACAGAATATAAAAAGAGGTAAAAGCATGTACTAAGATCAATTGGCATTATAAAGATTAAAGGAAAGCACTTAAAACTAAGACAGAAAAGGTTATAGACCTAAAGATTGCTAAGGCACACATAGAATGCAATCCTGGTTCTCTGTAACAAGCGTTAGCTCTCATAATGAGATAGGTATGGTGGCATTCTATTGTTGGAATACAAGTAAGTCATGGCTCTTATTCTAAGAGTCAGACGTGTAAGTATAGTTCCTATAGCAAAGTGTTTCTAAAGATTTGAATGGTATAGGAGTTCTAGGCATAACAAATATAAGTGAACTTAATGCACATAATCTAGATTGTAATGCAAATAATCAACGCAAATGAACAACTTGGTTATAGACTAGACTCACTAATGCATCCTAACTATTCATGTTAGTCACACTAATGTAACCTAGTTCCCTATAACCAGAGCTCTGATACCAACTGTAACACCCCGCCAAAATCGCCATTGAGGCGGATGTTAACTCTGGTCCCAGTGCTCGGTTTGACTTCTAAGTAACAGCAGAGTTCTACAGCGGAAGCAACATATCTAAGTACCTGAGACAAAACATGCTTAAAAGAGTCAACCAAAAATGGTTGAGTGAACAACATAGGTTTAATAGTTATAACAAGTTTTTAGACCACAAGATTTAGTTTAGGGTTGACTGATATAAAATCAATCAATAGAATGAAGTGTGTTTATTAACATAATGAATATATTAACAGTGACCGATAAAGTTTGTTTATTAATATAATGAATATATTAACAGTGATCGATAAAGTTTGTTTATTAATATAATGAATATATTAACAGTGACCGATAAAGGTTGTTTATTAATATAATGAATATATTAACAGTGACCGATAAAGTTTGTTTATTAATATAATGAATATACTAACAGTTACCGATAAAGTTTGTTTATTAATATAATGAATATATTAACAGTGACCGTTATTGTCAACAGACAAAGTATGTTTACTAATATAACGAATTATATTAGCAGTGACCGTTATTGTCAACAGACAAAGTATGTTTACTAATATAACAAATTATATTAGCAGTGACCGTTATTGTTAACAAACAACATGTAATGGATAAAATTTGAGTACTTGCGTCTAATCATAAAAACAGTTTAAAAATAAGCATGTGTCTCACCCCAAAGTTTATAAAACAGTTAAGAAATAGTAAAAAGAGGGGCTATGAAGTTCACCTTAATAGCAGATAGATATTCCACGCAAGTTATATGATCGGAGTGTTGAACACGGAGATCTCAACCTAGAGATATTATGTTCGATTAGTTAATGTCTAATAGACATAAAGTTTGTTTATTAATATAGCAATCTATATTAACAGTGACCGTTTTCGAGAAAATTATATTTATATAAGTGATAATATACTTAGTGTAAGTTAAGTGTTACTATATAATTAAGTGTATAAGTTATACTAAAAATAGTATTATTATTTACCTTAATCAACTATTATGTATACTTATCATTATATGTTACATATATAAATATACTACTATGTGATACATACATATATATATTCTTTACTATTATTATACATGTATGTATTCATAACTATATGGTATATATATATATATATATATATATATATATATATATATATATTAGGTGTATGTGTTACATATATAATAGTGTAAGATGGTACATATACATATACTTATTACTTTTCATTATTATGTTTACTAACTTATATAACTTTACATAATGAACATTCATACACACAACACGCGTACATATACATACATATATTCACACACATATACATGTATGTATATATTTACATATACACACACATATATCTACAAGTATACACGTACATACATACGTATGCATGCAAGCATGCATGTTTATATATCATTAATTATTAATCAACATCACATAAAATCATACCCTTTTAACATTCTTATATACTTATAATTCATCGTACATTCTTTACTATCATAATCATAATCATAATTCCTAATCTCATTAACCATAATCCTTATTCTTAATAATTAACAAATTATTAATACTTCAAAATCATACTTTTAACCTTATCCATAACTATTATCATTATTCATACAAGATTCATACTTTACTTTTTCAAACCATATTCAATCTTTTATTATTAATTTTTTTAACATCTTCAAATATTCATAATACTTGTTCATGTTAATCATAATCATAATCTTTCATGCACCATATCATAATACTTATTAATTATAATTTCTAACATTCCTATTAATTTACAAATTATTAACACTTTATAATCATAATAACTTTATTACTTTTAGCTTAACCATGATCTTTTATCATACTTTTATCTTCTTTTTTTTTCATTAGTTCATAAACTAATCATGTTCATTATATTTATTCATTCATATTCATAATTCATTAATAATACTTAAACATAATACTTGTTATCATCTAAAAGTAATAGATTAAAACAAGATTAAACTAGGGTTTATTAGGTATACCTTAGGGATTAAAGACCAAGGCTTATGATGATGATTATGCGAATAAGGAAAGAAACCAGCAGCAGCAAGGACGACCCAAAACAAGTTTTCTTGGGCTGTTTTAACTCGCAGACTCAGCAGGTACAACTACAACTATGCAGCAACAATGAGATCGTTTTAAGGGACTGTTTTGATCACGAAAACAAGCAGCAACTCAGTAAGTATCGAGCAGCAACTATGGTTTAATGATGGACTGTTTGGATGTTGAAACAGAAGCTGAACAACAGCAGAATAAATGTCGAATTGTAGGCTGCAGGAGGTGATCAAATGGGCTGTTTTAGGGGCTGTGTTGGATGGGTTTGAATGTCGACTTGCAGCAGGTTTGGAGAGGGTTGATGTGTCGACTAAAAAGCTGTGAAGGTGGCGGCTGGTGAGCTGAAACAGGTTTTTGAATTGCAGGATTGTAGAAGGCCTGTTTGGTCGACAAAAGAGGTAGTGATGGGGAGGTGTATCACGTCGACTAAAGCAACAAAAGGGAGATGATTTGGACTGCAGAAATAGTCGACCAAAACACAAGGGAAAAGGATTTAATTATGATGCTAAAATTTGGGAAAACATGAGGCTTTATATAGGGTGTATTTGGTAGTCCTAATCCCATTAGAATTCTAAGGATTACTTGGTGATCAAGCTCTTGAATTGGTATTAAACTAGGATTAGGAGTGACTTATGGATCAAGCTTCTCTTTTTTTTATTTTTAAATATAACCGATTTTTTTTAAATATATATATTATTATTATTATTATTTTCGGCATTAATACTTCTATAATTTTTTTTTTTGTTATTTAAGATTACATTTTATTTTAATTATTAGTCCCTAACATTTTTAAATTTCAAATTTGGTTCCAATAGTTATATAATGTCACATTAATACTTATAGTTTATATTTTAGGGTTAGGGTTTAGTATTAAATATCAAATTGTATTAGGGTTTGGGTCTTAATTAATAAATTAAAGTATTAATTATGATCATTAATTAGGAACGGATAACAACCCTAATGATAGTATACTCAATAAGATAATGAAACCCTAAGAGAAATTTGGTAAATTCAGAATGGAAAAGTGAGGGTTGTTATAAATAAAGGTAAGAGGAGTTGAAGTCGCTGGTTACATAGTAGCAGTTGGGGGCGTAGGAATCACGGGGCGCACAAGTAACAGAGGGAGTGGCAGCAGTAACGGAAGGCTCCCCGTCTTCATCAGTATGAACAACTAGCAACAGGAAACCACAATCAGATACACATGACATAAAAGAATCAATTTTGGAGAACAAAATAAGGTGTGAAGATATTATCATACCTTCGGATGAACACGTAGCTTTATTCTTATTGCTTGGAGGGTTGAGGTGCACGGATGACCTGCGCTTCGAAGAAGCTTCATCCGCTACCTCATCGCTCTCTAAAGCTTCAGCATCCCTTATACTAGCATCCTGATTAACCACTTCTTTCTTATTGGTGTAACCTTTGAACTCATTTTCTACAAGAATTCTACGAAAATTCATTTCTGCAAAAATGACACACAAAGGTTAGCATGCATTTCAGTAAATCATTTATCAAGTGATTTAGGCAATAAAATATATACCCTTTCCTCTAAGAATGATGACTGGACTATTACCAACATACGGCCAGTAAGATGAAATGCCAGTAAGATACAAAACTTCATTGGGATATATACGAAGTTTAAGCTTTTGGCCGGAACATAGGTCGAAAAATTCTTGTTCAGCCTGATTCATGGGAGGAGGTCTGTTTAGAGAAGTGTTCGAACCAGTGCGTCATTGTAGAATATTGGCGAATTCGCGAGGAACAAATTTGTTGCTAACATTAAAAATAATTTTTCCAAGAATTTTGCATACCCTTTTTCTGACCAGCAGTAAATGACATTCGATCGAAAAATCCATACCAGTCATGCTCATTCAGTTGATATCGGAAAACGTTTTGAAAAATGATCAGCGAAGGTTCATGATTGTTAGCCCTACACCACATTTAAAAAAGGGACAATCGAGCAGCACCGTAAGGATGAAGTTGACCTAGCCCTATATTTTATGATGATAAAACTCTTATAAAGAAATTAGTTAAAGGGATTCGAATGTTTCCAACTTCAAGGGTTTGATCGTATATATATATATATAATGGGCTCGTTCGTTTGATTTTGGGAGTGTATGATTAAAATCGATGATTAGTGGGTGCCATTCGGTTATGCATTTGATAGATTCTGCATCAAGAGTAGAAGCGATTGAATGCACATGAAAGACGGTTGGACTGGAGGAAGAAGATGCCTGATTACGACGTGGAGCTTAAAGTGAAAAAGTAAACTAACATGTGCTACTGATTGTGTGCTTGCCGGAACTTGATCGAAAGTATTGGGAGAGAAGGTAAAATGAAAATTGATTTGAATTTTTACTCTAAATGGTAACGAAGGGGTCTTATTTATATTCTGGAAGTTTTGGGCTCTAAAAATGGGTAAAATGATGTCAACCGTACACGTGTCCCAATCTGAACAATTGTGAAAATGAATGAACGGTTAACGATAAGAAAATCGCATGGTTTGTTTATGGAATAGGTGCAGGTTAGCAAATCCAGGTGGTTACGCAGTTGTGATTTGACAGTCTGTCATAATTACCTGTCATGCAGCCGTTTCCAATACCATCATTAGCAGACATTTGATTGATAGCGTATGTGTCATAATTAATGCTGTAAATTACAAACGTGTTACTTGAGAGTTAATTTAATTTATGATCCTTAACATAAGTTTAATATGATGCGCCATAGTGATTGCACATCATATTAAACTGGGGGGACTTAATGATACGCGTACTTATGCGCATGGCGCTCGTACGTATCACGTGCAACGCTCACCTTAAGAATAAACTAAATTATGTATGATTGGAGGCGCGATGTTACGCTTTGCTTGGCGCGAAAAATCAATCTGATACAATATTATCCTAAATTAAATACAATCCTTTTCCAACTATAAATCCGTTATTTATCGATGTTATTCGGAAGGATCTAGAAACAAATCATGGGATAATCTAGGGTTAGGGTTTTACTATAAGTACTGTTGATGCATTTTCTGTAAGTCCCTAGACATCTACCTTACGTTTGTGAATAGTACTTCAGTTTATGGGCTACCATGATCGCTCGTTATTATCCTATCTGTGTTTATATGTGGTTACAGGTACTGCAGGAACACGATAAGGATGTCTGACATTATTAGACTCTGTCAGACGTACGAGTGAAGTCTCACTCGTACGGCTGACAAGGTCATACGCACGGTTGAGCTGAGCTGAGTCACAATTCAAATCTGAATATACATACACAAGTGAGTGATCACCCACACGGCTGAGACAGATCACTCGTACAAGTGACAGCTGACTCGCACGGTTGACTCAACAGCAGGGGTATTTAAGATTTATGTTCTTCATTTTAGGTTAAGCCTCTCATTACACACACATCACTCAGATCTGGTGGCCTAATCCGATTCTCTCTCAACCCAAATCACTCAAGAGGTGAATAATAGCTCTAGGTGTTAATCTAATCACACAATCCATTGTTATGGTTTGACTAAATTAATCCCAAAAAGCATAATATTCACTAGAATGGTTTGATTCACTAATTCCGCCTTTGTGTGATTTAAACCTATTGATTTAAAAAGTTCCTAGTCATGTTTCATCATTGGTATCAGAGCATTGGTAGTGATTTCAAAATCATCTAGTGATTTTTGGTGATTAAAGAGTTTGCTATTTTGGGTTTTTGAGTTTTAGAGTGATTTTGATCAAAAAGGAATCATTTTTACGTGTGTAATTGTGATTAGAGAGTGTGTTTATGTTAGCTTAATGCTAATCTATCTTGTGGACGAAGAAATTGAGGTTTAACATCAATTTCTAAGGTTTTTGAGTGAATTAGGGTGAACAGCAGTTCACACGAGTAGGGCAAAAAATTTGCTCACTCGTACGGTTGACCAGACGGTTGACATCACTCGTGAACTCACACGCACGGTTTAGCATAACCTTGTTAGGTTAAGTGACTACAGTCTGATCACATGAGTGATCAAGCAGTTGATAGTAACACGTACGAGTAATCACACGGGTGATCCTTACTCGCACATCTGAGACTTAGTAATTGGTTCTTTGTTTGAGTAGTGACACTTACGCTTGAGTTGTGACACGTACGGTTGAGATTGTCACTCGTACGGTTGATATCCTGAACCGCACGGTTTACCTTTGGTATAATTTTTCAAGATGTTTAATTCAAATGATTAGGCGTTAGCTACACCATTAGTTCAGAGTATTACGGATATGACTCAACGATTACTCCTTGCTGAGAGTGAATTCGGAAGTGGTACGAAATGTCCGAGGTTAATGAATATGGATAACTATTCCACTTGGAAGTCGAGATTTAAGATTTGGTCTGATGGTCAGGACACGAAGCTTTGGAAGTAAATTGAAACCGAATTTCAATGGCCACGTTCACCTGTTACAAATGAATTGTATACGTTGCATAATATTCCTTCGAAAGAACGTGAAGAGTATACCTTGGAAAAAAAGATGTATTGTAACTTGACAAGTGCTCTTGATGGTCTGATTTTCCATCAATTTGTGAAGGCACGTCCTAATCCAGCTGGACGAAGTCATCAACATTTGGTCCCATTGCGAGGTACTGTCCTAAATATGCCATGAACGACTCCCAGTAATATCTCTAAAATGAGCAAATGCACAGCGGAAGATTTCTTTTATACCTGAGAATAAACATGCTTAAAAGTGTCAACCAAAAGGTTGGTGAGTTCATAGGTTTATCATAATCATTCATTTCCATAATTTTAATAGACCACAAGATTATCATATTTATAAACAGAACCTCTCGTCTTCATAAAGATAAAATCATTCATATGAATTGAACACCTGGTAACCGACATTAACTTTAATGCATAAAATATCCCCAAACAGAACCTCTCGTATGTATAATATAATCTCAAAGTACTAAAGCCATCCATAACCTGAATGTGGGTTGTTAGGCCCAATAGATCAATCTTTAGGATTCGCGTCAATTAGGAACAGAACCTCTCGTCTACCTAGTTCTTAGGTTACCAAGCTAAAAGGGGTGATATTCGGTTTAATAATCCAACCATAGAATGTAGTTTTGAGTACTTATGTCTATTTCGTCAAACATTTATAAAAGTAGCGCATGTATTCTCAGTCCCAAAAATATATATTGCAAAAGCATTAAAAAAGGGAGCAAATGAAACTCACAATACGATATTTTGTAGTAAAAATATGCATACGACGAAACTGAACAATTGCAGGGTTGGCCTCAGATTCACGAACCTATATCAAGTATATATATATTAACAGACATAATAACAATTAACAAGTTTATATATTAATAAATAACTTAGTTACATCTAATTATATTTTTTTTAAATAAATACTTAATATTTATATATTAGATACATATTAAAGTGTTTTAATTAAAATATAGATAATGTATTAAAGTTTATATATATGATTATGTACTATAATGTATTAGAATTAATGTTTTCATACATAATTATTTTATTATCTATAACATATATATATATATATATATATATATATATATATATATATATATATATATATATATTCATAAAAGTATTTATTTGTTATAGTAATAATGATATTAATAATAATAATAATGAAAAAAATAATAATAATAATTAGGTAATAATAATAATACTAATAATAATAATAATAATAATAATAATAATAATAATAATAATAATAGTAATAATAATAATAATAATAATAATAATAATAATAATAATAATTTTAATAATAATGATAATAAAAATAGTGTTAATAAATATATATAAAAATCGTGTTAATGATAAGAATAATAATAACAATAATATTACATTTGAATCTTAAATTATAATCTTCATTATTTTTATAATAAAATTTTATTTTCACATTTAAAATCGTTATTTTTATAATTATAACCCTAATAACATCATTGAATCCTTTATTTTCCTAATCATAATAATTCTAATAATAATGATGTTGATAATACGAATAATAATAAAAATAAAAATAAAAGTAATACTACCTTAAAGAGCTTTTCCTAAAAAAATGCCGCTAACCGGGCTCGAACCCGTGACCTCCCGTTCACCCAACACACTCCTAAATCATCCCTCTGTGTGTTATTTTCTGTTATAACTAGTTCCATAATCGTTTTAACCATTAACCGACTGTTTTCTTCTTCATACCCATCATCATAATTCGCCCAACAAGAACTACTTTAAAGGCCTGAGTCATAACCCAATTCCTGGTTGAGTGGCCTGCTGCCCAAATTAAATTAGTCCAATTTTGGTTGTAGTTAAATTTGGATTTAGGTTTATTGAATGACTAGCGAATTTTAAAGCAGCTGGAAGTTGTAGGGTTCGATCTTAACCAGGAACAGAAAGAAACAACAATGGATTCGGTTGAGGTATCAGTCTAACCAGAAAGAAATCATCAAACAGTATTAGTTGCAGGTACATGGTGGTTGTTTAAGTTAATCATCGTCTTTCTCATCAATAACATCATTCATCATTCACTTTCGTTTATCATAAACCTCATCATCTCTGTTATACCTTATCATTCAACTTCCTTCATTCGTGTTAAAAAAAAATGAGACAGTACAGCTACAGCAAAAAGGTTTCGAACTATAACAAGCAGTTGCAGTTTTTGGACTTTGAAAGAAAAAGTAACGGATATCTCGAGAAGCAGCCCATAATTTGATCTTAGCCTAATTCAATATTGCAGCCCACAATAACCCGTTAACAATAATTCAAATAATATAACTGTGGTTTCCTGTCGGTGGGAATACAAACGAAAGAAAAAAAAATAATAGAAGAGCTCAAATGTCTTTATCAAATGGGGTTTTCTTGTTTAGTAAATGTAAGCCACAAAGAAAAAGAAACATGCAAGTGGTAGCCATCTTGGTTTATGGTTTGGTTTTAAAATACAAAATCAAAATAAAGTAGCAGAAACAACAAGAAGTGATAGGTTGGTTTTCGAAGGTTGGTAGCTGAAATGGAATCATATAGCAGTGGTAGTAGATAATTTATAGCAGTGATAACATACAGTCTATAGCAGCAATATAAGGTGGTGGTTTGCGAGGTTTAAAGGAAACAAAAAGAACGGTAGCAAGTAGTATGCAATTTATGGTTTGGTTTTCGAAATTGCAGCCATAACAGTAATGGGTATCATGGGTTTTATCGTAAACAAAAACTAGTACAAAAGTTGAGCTTCGAACATATTAGTAGTATTACTAGTTACAAGATGAGGATATGGGTTTGATGTGTGAAACAGAAACTGCAGCAGTAGACAGGAATATTGTAATGGTGATGGTTTGGATTGGATTTGATTGTTTCATGGTTGTAAATAGAACAAAAAGTAGCGGTACCTGAATTTTATGACTTTTCGTGAGTGTTTTACTATCGCAGAAGGATAGAGAGAGAGAAAAAAAAATAATATTATATGATGGTTGTGGTGGTGACCGTAGCAAAACAGTAGGTTGTGGTGATGTGTTGGCAGTCATTGAACGAGAGAGAGTGTGGAAGGTGAAAGAGATGATGAACGATAGTTATGAAGGTGGACGTGGTGATTTTTGAACGATAGTAGAGAGAAAAGGAGAGTGACGGTTTAGTGGTTGTAGAAGGTGGTAATGGTGGCCAGAGGTGACGGTTGAGGTGGTCTCATATGGTGGGTTCATGGTGGGTTTCAAGGTGGCGGTAACAGGAGACAACATAGCAACCGTTATCGCTTGTAGTTCGATGGGGTGGTCTTGGTGGATTGTGGTTGCATTAAAGTGGTAATCATGGATGTTGGGTTTTTGATGAGTGAAGATGTTAGTTCACAAAGTAATAAGAAAATAATAAGGTGATGGTTGTATCAATATTGAAGTGATCGGGTCTATGTAAGCATATGTATATGTAGGACTATATATGAGAAAGAGAGGAGTTATTGTTAAACAAAAAGTAATACAGTAATTTAAAGTTGTTCAATCATGGACTAATAATGCATAATAATTTGTTATAGATTTCAATCAAGTATAGCCGCCTGTCATATAGTGATGGAAAGGTTCAACATATAATCACGGGTAAAACAGAAATACAGAAAAGAGAACAATAATTATATATAAATGATTGTGATACGTAACAACTTGTACGTTCTAAATTTTTTTTACATATTATATTTAATATAACTAAATATAAATATAAATATTTAAATAATAATAAAACTACTAATAATAATAATGATAATAGAAATAATAATATCAAAATAATACTAATAATAATAAGAATAATGGTAAAAGTAAATTAAATAATAATAATAAAAATATTAAATAAAATGATAATTTTTAGTAATCACAATAATAATAATCATAATAATAACTAAAATTATAATTTTACTACTAATTATAATAATAATTATATTAATAATGATAACAATAATATTATTAATATTAATAATAATATAACAATTTAAATGTTTTATATTATATATATATATATATATATATATATATATATATATATATATATATATATATATATATATATATATATATATATATATATATATATATATATATATATATATATGCATCTATTTACAAATAGTTGTTCGTGAATCGTCGGAGATAGTCGAAGGTCAATTAAATTCATGAAACAGTTCAAAATTTTTGAGACTCGACCTAACAGACTTTTCTTATCGTGTCAAAAATATTATATCGTATCGAGAGTTTGATTTACAATTAGTCAAAATTTTCAGACTCGTCATACAATTTCTGTGTCATGATAACTCATTCAAGATATGGGAAGCACTTCGTACTTTTAATGAAGGGAATACATCTTACAGAACTAGAAAAGGTTTAGAGTTGAAAGCTGAGTTTGATTGTTTTCACTGGAAAGTTGGAGTATCTATTACAGAATTGGTTGAAAGATACCGTCATTTGCTAGCTGAACTACACAAGTATGATGTGACCATTGCTGAGAAAGACAAAGTAACATGTCTAGCTGGAGCAAAACCTTTAGAATGGAATGGTTTCGTATTAACTATGAAAACCAGTGGAGAACTTGCTACTGCTACAGTGAACTCGTTTATTGCAATACTTCAGGAAGAAGAATTAGAGTTATTAAACAAAGTCAAGAGGTCTAAACAAGTTCAAGACACGAAAATGTATTGTCCAAATGGTTACACACCGCCTAAGTCAGCTCATTCACCATTTCAAATAGCTTTTGCTACGAACAATCAGAATATTTATGGTTTGAATGTTAGCAGTGTGACAACCCGGAAATTTCCAACCAAATTTAAACTTTATCTTTATATTATTCCGACACGATAAGCAAAGTTTGTTAAGTTAAATCTCAAGAATTTTAAATTGTGTTCATACATTCATTATAACCTTGACCAAATTCTGACGATTCACGAACCGTTATATATATATATATATATATATATATATATATATATATATATATATATATATATATATATATATATATATATATATATATATATATATATATATATATATATATATATATATATTATAACTTGAGAATATTAATAAAGTATTAAACGTATAATACTTTACATGAACGTATTTGTCTCAATATGTTTATCGATGAAATTAGAAGATAATATTAAATGATTGATTTATCAGATACATTATGATATGATTACGGGTCTATGTTATGAGGTCCACTGTGATTTAAGAAATCTATTCTTTTTGACAACATTCGAAAAATGGTAAAGTGATTTATAAGTAAGAACGTGAAGTGTAAATAACTTAGATGTTGGATATCGACAAGTTAAGTAACTCGATATTTTTCATTAAGATGATTTCATACGTTTATTTAACCTTTGAGCTTTATCCCATGCTTCACCAACAAACTGTAATTTAAAAACTTGAAACCTATTATGAATATATATGATTCTACTTTTCTAAAACATTTTATGATATAACGATTTTCATTATTTTAACCTTTAAACAAAATGATTCTTAAAAATATATTTGGTTTTGGAAAACAAAATTATTATATTTATTTGATTTAGTTTCAAACGTACAAAAACGTTTTCAGTTTAAAAAGAACTTTATTATTAAAATGTATATAACTTTTATAAATATCTAGAACCACTTTTGACAACTCATTACTTAACAGTATGATAAAGATAACGATATTTATATTTTATTTTATTAAATATATATAACGATTTAAATTAATATTATATATATTTATACGCGTATTATACGTACATAGTTTTATACTTTTACTATACTTAAACTTTACCTTTACTTTATTTTTACTTTACTTTAACTTTAATAATTACTTTAATAATTCATACTTTAATAATTCACTTTAATAATTCACTTTAATAATTCATACTTTAATAATTCATACTTTAATAATTCATACTTTAATAATTCACTTTAATAATTCATACTTTAATAATTCACTTTAATAATTCAAAAATCTATTATAAATAGAATTCAATAGGTTTCATTATTTCATAGAAACTTGAAAATATTTTTCTCTAAACTCTCTCAATCGATTTACATATATATATTTACTCCGTATTATTTCAAGATATTATTAGTATACATAAAATATTACATCAGAGTGCTGTCCGAGTGATTTCGAAATTGTTTTTCGAGTGGGATTGGATTAAGGAAATTATGGGTTATAGCTATGGAGGTGATTGGGTATGGTTCATGGGTATGCTCGTGAGGTCAATATAGTGTTTATCATCTCCGTTGCGTCTACGTACCTTTCCTGCAATATTGGATCTCAATATTGATACGTGAGTACTCATAATTTAACTTTTACATACTAATAGTGTATCCCTGACTAGTGCTCGAGTATATAGGATTATGCATGTTTGTACTTTTGATATTGCCTTTAGTTAGGTTATGTTGAATCCTGAATTAGTTATATATGCGACTGAGATAAGGTATAAGATATACATGTCGTTAGAAAGCTAGCGAAAAATTAAGAACTTTTCATTTAGATATCGAATGATTTCGATGAACGGATTTGAAGTTATAGTCCATCGAATTTTTGTATTATTATTAAAAATGATTATTATTATCGTCGTTATTATCGTCATTCTAGTTTTATCTTATTATTATTATTATTATTATCTTTATCAATAAAAGGATTTATCATTAAAAATTGTTATTTTTTTTATTATTACTATCGTTATTATCGTTAAAGTTATAATTAGTATTATTATTATTATTATCCAATTATTATTATTATTATTATTATTATTATTATTATTATTATTATTATTGGAATTATTATTATTATTATCATTATTAATATATATATCATAATTTAAAAATAGTTATTGTTATTGTTATTATTATTATTACTATATTATCATTAAGATAATTATTAGTATTATCGTTAATAATGTTATACTAACTATCATTATTAATATTAGTGTAATTAAAATAAATATTTGTAACACCTAATTATTTTGATTACTATTATTATCATTATTACGAACACAATATAAAAGACGATTAAAAGCTATTAAACGAAACGATTAGGAAATAATGGGTAAGAGTATCATGATGAAATTAAAATATTATAAGATATTGATTTAGATAAAATTATCATTCTTATTATTTTTATCATTACTATTATTATTAAAATTATCGTTAGTATTAAAACTATCATTTTAACAAAAATTATCATTTTAGTAGAAATGTCATTGTTACTATAAAATATCATTGTTATTATTATTTTAAATAGAATTATTATTTTAAAGATAATATTAAAAATTATCGTAAATATTAAAGTTATCATAATTAGAATTATCGTTTTATCATAATGTCATCTTAGTAATTATAAATACTGATATTTTTATAATAATTATTATTATTACAAAATAATACAACTTTTACTTACTATCATTATAGATATTATTTTATCAAATAAATATTTGATACAAACATATTTTACTATGTGTAATAACTTACTTTAATAATACCTATCATATTATCTTTATAATATTAAATGAACCCTATAAATTTTATTACTTAATATATATAAAAGTATATTTTATTATATAAATATAATATAAAATTTTATTTAATAATAAATAAATTATATTATTTACTCTAATAAATCTTTTAAAAATATTTAAAAATATAAAACGACGATATTTAAACTATATATTAATCATGTATAGATTTTTGGAAATTATTTTGAGTCAAATTTACTTTTGTTGACTTTTGCATATTAGTCTCGAGCATTAGGATTGTGGTACACTATGACTTGACCTAATTTGTTAGACAAATATTGACCAACACATAAATATATATAATTAATTTAAGTTCATGAATCCGAGGCCAACCTTGCACTTGTTCAATGACGTTATATGTATTTTTACTACGAAATACAGTATGGTGAGTTTCATTTTATCCCTTTTACTCTTTACATTTTTGGGCTGAGAATACATGCGCAATTTTTATAAATGTTTGACGAAATAGACACAAGTAATTGAAACTACATTCTATGGTTGAATTATCGAAATCGAATATGCCCCTTTTTATTAAAGTCTGGTAATCTAAGAATTAGGGAACAGACACCCTAATTGATGCGAATCCTAAAGATAGATCTATTGGGACTAACAAACCCCATCCAAAGTACCGGATGCTTTAGTACTTCGAAATTTATATCATGTCTGAAGGAGGATCCCGGAATGATAGGGGATATTCTTATATGTATCTAGTTAATGTCGGTTACCAGGTGTTCACCATATGAATGATTATTTTTGTCTCTATGCATGGGACATATATTTATGAGAACTGGAAATGAAATTCTTGTGGTCTATTAAAATGATGGAAATAAATGATTATGATAAACTAATGAACTCACCAACCTTTTGGTTGACACTTTAAAGCATGTTTATTCTCAGGTGTTAAAGAAATCTTCCGCTATGCATTTGCTCATTTTAAAGATATTACTTGGAGTCTTTCATAGCATATTTCGAAGAATGTTGCATTCAAGTCATTGAATTCATCAAAGATTATTATTAAATCAATTTATAGTTGGATAGTGGATATTATGAAATGGTATGCATGCCTGTCAATTTTCGATGTAAAGAAAGTTTGTCTTTTAAAAACGAATGCAATGTTTGTAAAATGTATCATATAGAGGTCAAATACCTCGCAATGTAATCAACTATTGTGAATCGTTTATAATGTATATGAACGGGTCCTTTCAGTTGGTATCAGAATGGTGGTCTTAGTGAATCAGGTCTGCATTAGTGTGTCTAACTGATAAGTCGTTAGGATGCATTAGTGAGTCTGGACTTCGACCATGTCTGCATGTCAAAAGTTTTTCTTAACATTTCTAGTCGGAAATCATCTGCTTATCATCCATAGGAAATTACATGCTTATCATTATTAGTGTAGACACGTCTTGCTACATTAATTGCATGAGTAGTGTATAGACAAAATTCATATCTTAGCGTATCTGCTAAATCATATCTTATCGTATCTGTTACTTTAAACTTTTGCCTGACATATCCCGCAAATTCCTCCGTAATCTATGAAATCTTTTGATCTCTATATATAGATATCCTATGTAAATAGAATACCACCCGATAGCCGAAAAATCATTTTATATCGAAAATCCTTTATCCAATCGTACGAAATGGAATTTGTCATCAGTTCAAGTCACTCGGATTCTGAAATGGAATCTCACTCAAGCTCCGAAAGTAGTGTGACCGAAATGGATCAACCAATCAGTCATCACCTATTCTGGATGAATTGGGGATGGGTTCGTAGCCTCCTCAATCATTGGAAACAAGAAGAAGGCGATCCTTTCCATCCACCACATTGCCCTCATGGCGAAGAACCTGAAGCACTTACCGGCGAACCTGTTCGAGACACCATTTTCTCTCTCATTTCCAGGGTATCTCATCACGATTATATACTACATCAAATTCTAGATTTTATTTATCCGCTCGTTCCGACCGACAATCATCCTGGAATAATAGAAGAAGTCAATGAACTTCGCGCTCGGGTAGTAGCTTTGGAGAATATGGTGTAGAGATTACAAACACCAGCAGCAGCACCAGCAGCATAACCAGTACCACCATCATCAATGCCAATAGTACCATTACCACCTCCAACCACAACCGCGTTGTAAACCTCAACTTCACAATCTATCCCACGAGCATCAACGTCATACGCACCATAGATACCAAGGAGTACCAACAACAATAACTGACGAAGTATTAATTCATAACTTCATTGGAGAAACATTTCGCTGCGATTATATAATCTCTAAAGTCTTAGAGATTATCTAATCTAGCCCTAACCATAAATTAGTTAAGCGAACCAAAATGATAGAAGGAAGAGTAGAAACCCTGACAAAAATGGTGTGTGATTAATAAGTTAAACTTGTTTTACCAACAGCATCAACAGTACCGTCAACGTCACCAGCATCGTCAGTACAGTCAACATCAGAATCAACAACACCTATAACATCACAAACTCCGTCAGTTCAAGAATCACTGTGGACATCATTACGAATCAATAACGTGTATATTGTATCAACAAGTTATGAAGAATTAACACATTTCCTTTGAAGAAATTATATATATATTTTACATATATATATATATATATATATATATATATATATATATATATATATATATATATATATATATTTTTTTTTTGAAATAAAAAATAAATCTTTCCGTGCTAAGCTATTGTGTGTGAATCTTAACTACTCGGTTAATTCATATTAGTCTCTCGCCCGCGACTTAACCATCGTTAACTACAATCTCTGTCTCAATTCAAAAAATTCCAATTCCTAATAAATCAAGTATATATTTGATTTTACACTTCATCATTGATGTAACCGAAACTTTTCAGATAACATCATTCGTACTTTGCGAAGTTCACAAGAATTTAACGAAAACCAACATCACATCTCAACAAATAACGAAGTATTGATTCATAATTTCAATATTATTGAAGAAATACTTATGTAACCTCTAAAGCCTTCAAGGAATTATTCAATTCTAGTTCCAACCGTAAATCGAATGAGTTTAATTTAGTATTAACTCATTAAAATCTATGTTACATCTGAGGAGAATATATACATATATATTTTCATAAAGACTGTAATAAAATTCTTATGTACAAAATATTAATTGTGAAAAATTTTTAACGGGTAGGTAATACCCGAGAGATATATATATAAATTCACAATTAATATGTTACATTCTTCGAATCAGATTAAGCAAATTATCAATTATACTCCCTACTTTCACAATAATATACATTCTTTCATAGAAATCAAAACAACCATACTCATTCAAACCCAATTACATATTCTGATTTTAAAATCTCAGAATTCAATTCGAGATATAACCGGTACCATCACTTTTAGATTCCTACATCTTTCAAAGCTATACTTTGACTTCAAAAGTGTGTTAGAACATCAAATATATACAAACGATTACAATCTGTGTTCAAGCCCTTCGAAAATCTCTGAAGACACTTCAAATAATGAGCAATCGAGATGATTGTCTAACCACATATTACCCACAGTTATGTACTAAAAAAGCTCTCGAAACCAAAGTCATAATTCAACACATATCTGTGTCAGATCTTTTGGCATTTATTAGCAAAAATAACCTTGCAATTCCTTTGCAAAGTGGCAAATTATATCACAGCTCCCGCAAGACAACTTTGATTTTTTCATTCGGAGTAGTCTTATCATAATTTTGATATATGTGATTACCATTTTATTACCGGAGAACCTTTCATATTCCACCACATTAGCAATAAACTTACCAACAACTTTACTGATCTTGGACATTCCGAAGAATCTTTATATTTATCGAAACCTCATCATTTACTCATCTGCCTCTTGTAACGAGAATTGCCATACGAATCATTGGGAATTAGCAATCAGTATTTTGAAATCTCACAGCATGTTGACGCCAATAGTTATACATAACGTCTATTTCCAAGGCTTACATACTTCGAATGTGAAGTTTTTGAAAAACACTCTAAACCGCGAACTAGTTCTCGAAATGCTGATGAAGCAACAAAAACTGTAAACGACCTTAGCAGTAAAAAGTTTGATGATAAAGATTAGTGTATTAACAAAGCTCGGAAATAGAGAAGTTTTGGAACTGGAAAACGGATTGAGCAAAGTATGAAGGAGGCTGTGGACAAATCACAAAGACTGAACCTGCCTTCAAAGAATCCAAATGATTCAGTGTCTGCTAAAGTCATTAACGAATACCTTGCTCCTAACACTAAACCCTTACAGACAATATTCTTCATCATCCTCTGATATTAGAAATTCTAAGATATCGTCGTATCTTTCATTATAAATATCCTCCATATTTCTGAAGATATTTCCATAACTATTCTTATCTGGAATCATTTATCTCTTTGCGCTATCTGTATTACATCAAAAAGGAAACTGTTTAGTTCCTATACTCTGTAAACCTTTGAGTTTAAAATATGAATGTTTTTGAAGTAGTGTTGGAAACTGAAGCATGAGTTAGTATAATATAATGACACTTGATCAACGTGATTATATTACAGTAATTCATGCTGAGTTTCTAAATGGAACGTGATGATTCACATATCATAACATCATCATGTTCCATGTTATACAAATCTTATATTCTATTTAACCTCTAAAATATCAAGAAAATATTTCTTGATGATTCGGCCTTTTCCAAGGTATTCTAGTAATTTGACAAGTCAAGATCGTGCCATCACAATTTCCTTCCTAGAACATTAACAATGTTCATTCCGAAATTCATATCTGTGAATTCTGGACCATTACAAACGGTGCTTAATCGCAAGAAGAAGAAACGAAAGGACAAAACTCCGAAATAGAAATTAGGGTATAAATTGCAGCAAATAAAAGAGAGCATTAACTGTGGATGACAATGATTATAGAAGATAGAAACAGAGACTTTGAAATATAAGGGAAGATATAAATCCCAACGACAAACCAAAAATTATAAACCATATATATCGATGCATATAGCAATATAAAGACACGGGAGAACTAGAAACACTATAAACCCAAGAGTATAGTAGAAGTAAATAGATTCTTCCGGCAGTAGATGAAAAAGAAGAATGACCGATATGAAAGTTATAAGTATATCGAGAATCAGAACTGGATGGAGCATATTGATGAATACTTTAAAATATGAGTTGAGGGGGAAAGAATAGAAGGTGATGAAACATGACTAGGAACTTAGAAATCAACAGATTTAACTCACACAATGACGGAATAAGTGAATCAAACCCTATAGTGAATAGGTTAAGCTTTTTGGGATTAATTTAGTCATACCACAACTAAATCAAGTGTGATTAGATCAACACCTAGAGCTATTATTCACCACCTGGGTGATTTGGGTTGAGAGAGAATCGGAGAAGCTCACCAGATCTGAGTGTGTGTAACAAATGAGAGGCTTAACCTAAAGTGAAGAACATAAGACTTTATATACCCCTGCTGTTGACTCACCCGTATGATTCATCCATCACACATACGAGTAGGCTTCATCAGCCGTACGGGTGATCACTCACTCGTGTCTTCTCATTTAGGTTGTAATTGTGACTTAACTCAGCATCAACCATGCGTATGAGCCTGTCAGCCGTACGAGTGAGGCTTCACTCGGACGTCTGACTAAGTCTAACATAGTCAAACATCCAAATCTCGTTCCTGCAGTTGCTGTAACCACATACAAACACGGATAGGACAATAACGAACAATCATGGTGGCCTGTAAACTGTTATACCTGCAATGGATGTGGGTAGATGTCTAGGGACTTGCATAAAATGCATCAACAGAAGGTGTGAGTTGTAAGAAAACGAAGGAGGTGAATTTATAAGAAAATCTCCGACAGAACAATTAAAATGGACGATCGCATTTAAAGCGGATCCTAATTCCTTTTGTTACCGGAGAATCAAATCTTATTACAAAGATTTTTTTTAAATCCCTTGAAATCTGGAAATCAATCATATCTACGTCAAATGATAAGATGAATCTACACTTACTCATTTCACTCTTCTATGTTAGCTTTATTCGTACTCTTCATATAAATGGATTGTTTATCCAAATTATTCGCTGATGATAAAACTCTAATTTTCAGCCTGTATGCATCATGAAAACATACTTATTATTATTCACGACCTTTCCACTTAAATTTCGGGACAAAATTTATTTAACGGGTAGGTACTGTGACAACCCGGAAATTTCCAACCAAATTTAAACTTTATCTTTATATTATTCCGACATGATAAGCAAAGTTTGTTAAGTTAAATCTCAAGAATTTTAAATTGTGTTCATACATTCATTATAACCTCGACCAAATTCTGACGATTCACGAACCGTTATATATAAATAAATATGTATATATATATATATATATATATATATATATATATATATATATATATATATATATATATATATATATATATTATAACTTGAGAATATTAATAAAGTATTAAACGTATAATACTTTACATGAACGTATTTGTTTCAATATGTTTATCGATGAAATTAGAAGATAATATCAAATGATTGATTTATCAGATACATTATGATATGATTACGGGTCTATGTTATGAGGTCCACTGTGATTTAAGAAATCTATTCTTTTTGACAACATTCGGAAAATGGTAAAGTGATTTATAAGTAAGAACGTGAAGTGTAAATAACTTAGATGTTGGATATCGACAAGTTAAGTAACTCGATATTTTTCATTAAGATGATTTCATACGTTTATTTAACCTTTGAGCTTTATCCCATGCTTCACCAACAAACTGTAATTTAAAAACTTGAAACCTATTATGAATATATATGATTCTACTTTTCTAAAACATTTTATGATATAACGATTTCCATTATTTTAACCTTTAAATAAAATGATTCTTAAAAATATATTTGGTTTTGGAAAACAAAATTATTATATTTATTTGATTTAGTTTCAAACGTACAAAAATGTTTTCAGTTTAAAAAGAACTTTATTATTAAAACGTATATAACTTTTATAAATATCTAGAACCACTTTTGACAACTCATTACTTAACCAGTATGATAAAGATAACGATATTTATATTTTATTTCATTAAATATATATAACGATTTAAATTAATATTATATATATTTATACGTGTATTATACGTACATAGTTTTATACTTTTACTATACTTAAACTTTACCTTTACTTTATTTTTACTTTACTTTAACTTTAATAATTCACTTTAATAATTCATACTTTAATAATTCACTTTAATAATTCATACTTTAATAATTTACTTTAATAATTCACTTTAATAATTCAAAAATCTATTATAAATAGAATTCAATAGGTTTCATTATTTTATAGAAACTTAAAAATATTTTTCTCTAAACTCTCTCAATCGATTTACATATATATATTTACTCCGTATTATTTTAAGATATTATTAGTATACATAAAATATTACGTCAGAGTGCTGTCCGAGTGATTTCGAAATTGTTTTTCGAGTGGGATTGGATTAAGGAAATTATGGGTTATAGCTATGGAGGTGATTGGGTATGGTTCATGGGTATGCTCGTGAGGTCAATATAGTGTTTATCATCTCCGTTGCGTCTACGTACCTTTCCTGCAATATTGGATCTCAATATTGATACGTGAGTACTCATAATTTAACTTTTACATACTAATAGTGTATCCCTGACTAGTGCTCGAGTATATAGGATTATGCATGTTTGTACTTTCGATATTGCCTTTAGTTAGGTTATGTTGAATCCTGAATTAGTTATATATGCGACTGAGATAAGGTATAAGATATACATGTCGTTAGAAAGCTAGCGAAAAATTAAGAACTTTTCATTTAGATATCGAATGATTTCGATGAACGGATTTGAAGTTATAGTCCATCGAATTTTTGTATTATTATTAAAAATGATTATTATTATCGTCGTTATTATCGTCATTCTAGTTTTATCTTATTATTATTATTATTATTATTATTATTATTATTATTATTATCTTTATCAATAAAAGGATTTATCATTAAAAATTGTTATTTTTTTATTATTACTATCGTTATTATCGTTAAAGTTATAATTAGTATTATTATTATTATCCAATTATTATTATTATTATTATTATTATTATTATTATTATTATTATTATTATTATTATTATTATTGGAAGTATTATTATTATTATCATTATTAATATATATATCATTATTTAAAAATAGTTATTGTTATTGTTATTATTATTATTACTATATTATCATTAAGATAATTATTAGTATTATCGTTAATAATGTTATAGTAACTATCATTATTAATATTAGTGTAATTAAAATAAATATTTGTAACACCTAATTATTTTGATTACTATTATTATCATTATTACGAACACGATATAAAAGACGATTAAAAGCTATTAAACGAAACGATTAGGAAATAATGGGTAAGAGTATCATGATGAAATTAAAATATTATAAGATATTGATTTAGATAAAATTATCGTTCTTATTATTTGTATCATTACTATTATTATTAAAATTATCGTTAGTATTAAAACTATCATTTTAACAAAAATTATCATTTTAATAGAAATGTCATTGTTACTATAAAATATCATTATTATTATTATTTTAAATAGAATTATTATTTTAAAGATAATATTAAAAATTATCGTAAATATTAAAGTTATCATAATTAGAATTATCATTTTATCATAATGTCATCTTAGATATTATTTTATCAAATAAATATTTGATAGAAACATATTTTACTACGTGTAATAACTTACTTTAATAATACCTATCATATTATCTTTATAATATTAAATGAACCTTATAAATTTTATTACTTAATATATATAAAAGTATATTTTATTATATAAATATAATATAAAATTTTATTTATTAATAAATAAATTATATTATTTACTCTAATAAATCTTTTAAAAATATTTAAAAATATAAAACGACGATATTTAAACTATATATTAATCATGTATAGATTTTTGGAAATTATTTTGAGTCAAATTTACTTTTGTTGACTTTTGCATATTAGTCTCGAGCATTAGGATTGTGGTACACTATGACTTGACCAAATTTGTTAGACAAATATTGACCAACACATAAATATATATAATTAATTTAGGTTCGTGAATCCGAGGCCAACCTTGCACTTGGTCAATGACGTTATATGTATTTTTACTACGAAATACAGTATGGTGAGTTTCATTTTATCCCTTTTACTCTTTACATTTTTGGGCTGAGAATACATGCGCAATTTTTATAAATGTTTGACGAAATAGACACAAGTAATTGAAACTACATTCTACGATTGAATTATCGAAATCGAATATGCCCCTTTTTATTAAAGTCTGGTAATCTAAGAATTAGGAAAAGACACCCTAATTGACGCGAATCTTAAAGATAGATCTATTGGGCCTAACAAACCCCATCCAAAGTACCGGATGCTTTAGTACTTCGAAATTTATATCATGTCCGAAGGAGGATCCCTGAATGATAGGGGATATTCGTATATGTATCTAGTTAATGTCGGTTACCAGGTGTTCACCATATGAATGATTATTAAATCAATTTATAGTTGGATAGTGGATATTATGAAATGGTATGCATGCCTGTCAATTTTCGATGTAAAGAAAGTTTGTCTTTTAAAAACGAATGCAATGTTTGTAAAATGTATCATATAGATGTCAAATACCTCGCAATGTAATCAACTATTGTGAATCGTTTATAATGTATATGAACGGGTCCTTTCAAGCAGTGCACCTATTCAACAACCTTCGTATCCACCACAAGTTTTACCATGTTCTCTCTTTTACTCAATCACAGCCTATTTCCAATACTACAGAGTCATCTATACCGACTGCATCAGATGTTCTTTCTCCACTTAAGATTGAAAACATAAGGAAAGTTAGGAAAGAAAAGATTAGTGAAGATATAGCTTTACTATCAAGCCTTGTTAATTCTTATGATAGTTATCTTGATGGTCGTGTGGGTAACATTCATCTAATAACAGAAGATTATCATCAACTTGATAGAGATGAAGCAGAAAAGATGGATATTATGTGGGGTATGGCAAATCTTGTAAGAAGAGCAAGAGATTACGAAGAGCGAACTGGAAAACCGATCAGTCTGACCAAAGATACAAAACTGGGATTTGATATGAATACTGTTACTTGTTACAACTATGGAGAATTAGGTCATTTTTCAAGACAGTGCACAAAACAGAAGAAGCAGGGTAATCGTAATCCGTTCAAGAATCAGAACTATAGTTCTCAGAGTCAAACTACTAAGCATGAGATCTACATTACTGATAAAGTAAATGAATCAGAAATAGCTGAGACCCCTAACAAAGCTTTGGTTGTCGTTCATGGAGATGATGATGATTGGTCTATCAAATTGAATGTAGATGATCAACAACCTAAAGCTAACATGGAAAAGATCACGGAATCTGAAGCAGATTGTGTTACTGATCAGAATTTAGTTGAGAAGCTGACTGCTCGTGCTGAAAGAGCTGAAAGATTGTCTCGAACAATTTGGAAAGAGAAGATTTAGAAATAGGTTAAAGACAAATTCAAGAAGGCACGTGATTCAGTTCCTCGTACACCTGAATCTGGAAGTGTTTCACCAACATCGTCAGAGGACTACTACAAAGTCTAGAAGCTGATCAAAGTGAAGAAACATCGGTTGATGCTAATAAAGAACTAGACGAATGGGGTAGAATGATTGTCGTTGAGCTGGAAATGTTAGTTCCTATGGGTGAAGGTTCAGATCTTGAGAGTGTAAATTCAGAAGATGATGATTCAGACAAAATTTCAGATTCAGAAATTGAAGATAAAGCTGACTTTACTGGAGTTAACCAAACTAATTTTGAAGCATTGAACAAGTAAGCAGTAGACTTACTAAGGATGTGCTTATCAAAAAGTGATCTTGAGAAGGTCTCCGGGTTAACTAGAGCCAATGATATTTGGGACAGACTTGAATAGATTCATTTAGGTAAAGATGCTGATACATCAGAGTTCCTTACAGACTCTTCAGAATCAGAAGATGAGCTCGATGATGGGAAGAAGACAAATTACTTTGCATTTATGGCTGAGACTTCTTCATCAAATAACGCTCAACAGGTATCTTCTGATCCATTAACTGTTATTGAATGTGTTAAATGCGCTGAATCTAAGATAACAGTAGATAATTTAACAAAGGCATATGCGGAGATGAAAGAAAAATGGCATGCAGACTATGTGACCACTAAGGTTGAAAACAAGTTGAAAGAGCAAACCAAAGTATATAAAAAGCAACTTCACGATCTTAAATGTTATAACTTTGACATAAATCAAGCTTTAATTAAACGTGTTGACATAATTAATGAACTAAAGAAAGAAAATGAATGCGTTAAAGCTGATTTAGAAGCAATTTCAATTAAAATTAAGTGTTGGGTAAGTGCGTCGCAATAGAATGCATTAATGGTGGAACTTAATGACAGCAAGGGCAAGGGTATTGGATATAAGTCTGCATCTCCTCCTTTTCAGAACACATTTGTCAATGCAAACGTAGTTGACGGTTGACCAGAAGATTGTATCTAATAGTGCTCCAAAAGAACATATATTTAGTCGCAATATCATCCCAATATGTAAAGTTTTCAGTTGCAATTGTTCTATTTTCATGTAATAATCATTTATATTAAATAAGTGCGAAGACGGAAGACGTAAATGAAGATTTGAAGACGCAAATGACCAAAAAGCTCAAATGTACAAGATTCAATCCAAGTGGTTCAATTTATTGATGAATAACGTCTAAAAATGACAAGAGTATAAGCCGCGAAACGCAAAGTACGAGATATCTAAGCATACGAAAAGGCGTTCAAAAATCTGGAACCGAGACATAAACCGAACATCAACGCGCGAGACAACGGACCTAAAATTACAAGTCTACTATGTACAAGAATATAATATAATATATATAATTATATAAAATTATATATATTATATTATATATTATATTAACTCAGCAGCCCACGTTTTGAAAAGAAAAATATCCTGTCCAAGGCGGCCATGCGATCGCATGGCCAGGAAGATCAAATCCCATGCGATCGCATGAGATACTGTAGCTGACCAAGTCCTATAAAAGGAAACGTTTTCTGCGAATGATAGACACCCTTTTTCTCTTCTCTTTCTCTGTAAACATAATATATATATTTATAATTATAATTAAGTTATAATTAAGATTAATAATAAGTTATGGTTTAGTTGGGTTATTGTAAGAAATGTTTTACGGGTTTTAAAGTCGGAACTCTGTCTGTGTAACGCTACGCGATAAATAATCACTGTAAGCTATGTTCTTCCTTTTTAAATTAATGTCTCGTAACTAAGTTATTATTATGCTTATTTGAGCCGAAGTAATCGGGACTCTGTCCATGTAACGCTACGCGATAAATATTATTATGTTTAAATTAATGTCTCGTAACTAATTATTTAATGATTATGAATGTCCTATTTAGTGAGGTTTATACGATATCTTTTACAATCATTTAATTAATCAATTGGATTGGGTAATTTATTAATCATTATGGCCAAGTGAATAAATTAATGTATCATGGACTAATTATAACAGGGGTGGATTACATAGAAGGGTAATTGGTGTAATTGTTAACAAAGTATTAAAACCTTGTTACAGTTAGAATCCCTAATTAGTTGGAATATTTAACTTCAAGAATAAAGTTAATTTGACGAGCATTTTATAATTATGACCGATTGATTATTATGGGCAAAACCAAGATAGGTATCAAATAAGCTAGGACAAAGGACAATTAACTCAGAATAATGAATTAGAATCAAAACATTAAACATCATGATTACGGAAGTTTAAATAAGCATAATTCTTTTATTATATTTCTCATCGTACTTTTAATTATTGTCATTTTATTATCGCAATTTATTTTATTGTCATTTATTTTACCGTTATTAAAACATATAAAATTGACAAACCTGTTATTAAACAGTAAAACCCCCATTTTATAATACTTATATTACTACTTATATATATATATATATATATATATATATATATATATATATATATATATATATATATATATATATATATATATATATATATATATATATATATGTATGTATAAATATAGTTCTATAAAAATATAGTACGTAATCACTAGCTCCCTGTGGAACGAACCGGACTTACTAAACTACACTATTCTACGATTAGGTACACTGCCTATAAGTGTTGTAGCAAGGTTTAGGTATATCCCATCTGTAAATTAAATATATAAAACTTGTATCATATTTCGCCGTATTTCATATTAAAAATAATAATATTTTGTACACCTCCGCTAGCACATTAAGTTTTTGGCGCCGCTGCCGGGGACTCGGTGAAAAACGCTATATTAAAACTTTATTTTTGTAAAAAAAAATTATTATTTCTTATTTAGTAAAAATATTTTGTATTTATAATAAGTGTTAAAAAAAATAAAAAGAAAATATATATATATATATATATATATATATATATATATATATATATATATATATATATATATATATATTAAAGATTTTATTTAAAAGTATAAAAAGTGTTTTTATTTTTAGTTCTTAAAATTTAAGTTTATTTTTTTTATATATAAATTTTACTTATATTAAAAAAATAAAAAAAATAAAACCGAAACTGCCTGATTTGAAGCTGCAAAAACATCAAGTTTTGAACCTGCATATCAAATTTGAACCTGCAAGCCATGCGACCGCATGAACCTGTAGGAAAAAATCCAAGCGACCGCATGGGATAAGTTGACAGACCCAAAACCTCGGACGCATTTATTACGCTAGGGTTTATTATTATTATTAATTAATTAAGATTAGGGTTTATATTTAATAATATTTAGTTTTAGTTTTTAATTAAATTTGTATTGTAAGTTTAAGTTATTATTATTTTCATATTTATATTAATACTTTTAAATAAATAATATAAAAATAATATTTTTATAAAATTTGTATTTTTATCATTTTAGTTATAATTTGTATTTTTATCGTTTATTTCGTAATATTTGTCGTAATTAATTTCGTAGTTATAGATTTGCCGCAGATTTTTAGCTTTTAAGACTTTGCCGTAAAATCCCTTAAGTGATTTTTCTTTAGATTAAGATTTAGGCGCTCTAGAATTTTGCGACGCAGTTTATAAATTTTAGTACCTTTTAAGTTATTGCCGTTTTGGATATAGAATTCCTTTTAAGTTTTAATACCTTTAGGCGCAACTTTTTAAATTTAGTTTTTTAGACTTTTAAGTTTCGATGTTTTTCTTTCTTATTTTTATTTTTCGACGTTTTTTCGACGCGTTTCTTTTTCTTTTTTGCGCTCTAGTTTTTAGGACACATATTTTTATCTTCTTTAAATTTCGACGAAAAATTATTGTAAGCGATTGAATTGATAGACACCAATTTTCTGGTTCGTAGTAATAGTTGAATTTGTTAGTGGCGAGTTGTGGGCTTCCGATTTAAAGGGTTCTGGCTACCTGCTGCATCTATTGGCTATTCGAAACGTGGGCAAAATCAAAAAAGTCTATTAATTTGATAACTTATATAATTTTTATCTTTATAACTAATAGGATATTCAGTGAATGCACCGACGAAAACGTTCACCACCTTTCATACGTTTAGCACCTGTAACTCGATCAAGACATTTAGCCAATATTATCGCCGTTAATTTTTCTTTAGAATCATCATCTAGTCGAACAAGAATTTCAATTCAAATTTCCGATAATTCATTTTTTGAACCCGACTTCACAATTGAGAACCCGGAGGATATTCAAGGAAAATTCCAAGATCCAGAACCACTAATCATTCCTCTTGAACCTCAAACCGTAAAATCAGAATCTTCTAGTAATTCGGATTCAACAATTTCAAATATGGAAATAACGGAATCTCTAAGTATGGAAGATCAAATGAGAGCTATACGCACTGGCCAAGGACATGCCATTACGCGACCAGACATTAATGTGTCAGATTATGAAATCAAAGGACAAATCCTACACATGGTAACTAATCAATGCCTATATAGTGGTACGCCAAAAGAATATCCAAACGAACATCTTCGAACCTTTAATAGGATTTGTACTCTATTCAAAATCAGAGAAGTTGAGGATGAACAGATCTATCTCATGTTTTTTCCCTGGACTTTAAAGGGAGAAGCCAAAGATTGGTTAGAATCATTATCTGAAGGAGCGATTGACACATGGGATGTCTTAGTTGAGAAATTTCTTAAAAGATTCTTTCCGACATCTAAAGCTGTAAGACTTCAAGGAGAAATTGTTACGTTCGCGCAAAAGCCAAATGAAACATTATATGAGGCGTGGACAAGATTCGCAAAATTGTTGAGAGGATGTCCTCAGCACGGTTTAGACACTTATCAAATAGTACAAATATTCTACCAAGGTGTCAACGTTGCTACACGAAAAGACATCAACACAGTAGCTGGTGGTTCCATTATGAAGAAAACCGCAACCAAAGCTCACAAAATTATTGATAACACAGCCTCCCACTCACATGAGTGGCACCAGGAAAAGGATATTTTTCGTTCATCTAAAGCGGCTAGAGCTGATTCTATCCATGACTTTGATTCCGTGTCTGCAAAAATAGATGCTTTCGAGAGACGAATGGAAAAGATGACTAAAGATATTCACGCAATACGAATTAGTTGTGAGCAGTGTGGAGGACCACATTTGACAAAAGATTGTCTCAGTGTTGAACAAATAATGGAACAATGTGAGAATGTTTCCTACATGAACCAAAGGCCGGGAAATAATTATCAACCGCCAAGCCCAAACTTCAATCGAAATCAAAACATTCATTACAATCCAAATGGACCCAACAATAACTCGTACAACCAACAAGGTCCGAATAACCAACCAACTCAAAACAACACTTTCAATCAATAAAGACCTGGCTTGTATAAACCACCACAACAAACCAAAGAGAAAAATCCAAATCTGGAAGAAATGATGGCAAAGCTAATGGAATCTCAAACACAATTTATTGCAACTCAAACCCAAACGAATGAGAGGTTTGATCAGTCATTTAGAACTCAACAAGCTTCCATTTTGAATCTAGAAAAACACATAGGTACTCTTGCTAGCATGATGAGTGAGAGGGTACAAGGGAAGCTACCGAGTAATACTGAAGTAAATTCTCGAAATGAAAATGTTAATATGGTTTCAATAAATTCTGAAAAACCAGCATCAGAAGATGGAAAGGTTTTCGATGTGAGTAACAATGAAGAAGTTACAACACCACCACCACCCGAGTATGTAAAGCCAGTGGTGGCACCATACAGACCACCCATCCCGTTTCCAAGAAAAGGAGTTGAGTATGAGCAAGTAATAGGTAATAAAGTTTATGAAACCTCTGGAAAGAAGAAGAAGAATAAGAAAGTGCAAGAAACAAAAACCGTAAAGATAAACCCGGTAAAGACAGTTCCACCAAAACTTCCACCCAGGTTGGGTGATCCGGGTGAATTTATTGTTCCTTGTCTACTTAGCGATTGTGTCATGTATGATGCACTAGAAGATTTAGGTGCAAGTGTGAGTGTTATGAAATGTCCCGTTCTTATTGATTAAAAACGTTCCATATTAATTGATTTCATTGCGAGGTTTTGACCTCTATATGAGACGTTTTTCAAAGACTGCATTCCTTTTTAAAACAAACCATAACCTTTATTTCATAGATAAAGGTTTTAAAAAGCTTTACGTAGATTATCAAATAATGATAATCTAAAATATCCTGTTTACACACGACCATTACATAATGGTTTACAATACAAATATGTTACAACAAAATAAGTTTCTTGAATGCAGTTTTTACACAATATCATACAAGTATGGACTCCAGATCTCGTCCTTATTTAAGTATGCGATAGCGGAAGCTCTTAATAATCACCTGAGAATAAACATGCTTAAAACGTCAACAAAAATGTTGGTGAGTTATAGGTTTAACCTATATATATCAAATCATAATAATAGACCACAAGATTTCATATTTCAATGCACATCCCATACATAGAGATAAAAATCATTCATATGGTGAACACCTGGTAACCGACATTAACAAGATGCATATATAAGAATATCCCCATCATTCCGGGACACCCTTCGGATATGATATAAATTTCGAAGTACTAAAGCATCCGGTACTTTGGATGGTGTTTGTTAGGCCCAATAGATCTATCTTTAGGATTCGCGTCAATTAGGGTGTCTGTTCCCTAATTCTTAGATTACCAGACTTAATAAAAAGGGGCATATTCGATTTCGTAATTCAACCATAGAATGTAGTTTCACGTACTTGTGTCTATTTTGCAAATCATTTATAAAACCTGCATGTATTCTCATCCCAAAAATATTAGATTTTAAAAGTGGGACTATAACTCACTTTCACAGATTTTTACTTCGTCGGGAAGTAAGACTTGGCCACTGGTTGATTCACGAACCTATAACAATATATACATATATATCAAAGTATGTTCAAAATATATTTACAACACTTTTAATATATTTTGATGTTTTAAGTTTATTAAGTCAGCTATCCTCGTTAGTAACCTACAACTAGTTGTCCACAGTTAGATGTACAGAAATAAATCGATAAATATTATCTTGAATCAATCCACGACCCATTGTATACGTATCTCAGTATTGATCACAACTCAAACTATATATATTTTGGAATCAACCTCAACCCTGTATAGCTAACTCCAACATTCACATATAGAGTGTCTATGGTTGTTCCGAAATATATATAGATGTGTCGACATGATAGGTCGAAACATTGTATACGTGTCTATGGTATCTCAAGATTACATAATATACAATACAAGTTGATTAAGTTATGGTTGGAATAGATTTGTTACCAATTTTCACGTAGCTAAAATGAGAAAAATTATCCAATCTTGTTTTACCCATAACTTCTTCATTTTAAATCCGTTTTGAGTGAATCAAATTGCTATGGTTTCATATTGAACTCTATTTTATGAATCTAAACAGAAAAATTATAGGTTTATAGTCGGAAAAATAAGTTACAAGTCGTTTTTGTAAAGGTAGTCATTTCAGTCGAAAGAACGACGTCTAGATGACCATTTTAGAAAACATACTTCCACTTTGAGTTTAACCATAATTTTTGGATATAGTTTCATGTTCATAATAAAAATCATTTTCTCAGAATAACAACTTTTAAATCAGCCCGCGGTGTTACTACGACGGCGTAAATCCGGTTTTACGGTGTTTTTCGTGTCTCCAGGTTTTAAATCATTAAGTTAGCATATCATATAGATATAGAACATGTGTTTAGTTGATTTTAAAAGTCAAGTTAGAAGGATTAACTTTTGTTTGCGAACAAGTTTAGAATTAACTAAACTATATTCTAGTGATTACAAGTTTAAACCTTCGAATAAGATAGCTTTATATGTATGAATCGAATGATGTTATGAACATCATTACTACCTTAAGTTCCTTGGATAAACCTACTGGAAAAGAGAAAAATGGATCTAGCTTCAACGGATCCTTGGATGGCTCGAAGTTCTTGAAGCATAATCATGACACGAAAACAAGTTCAAGTAAGATCATCACTTGAAATAAGATTGTTATAGTTATAGAAATTGAACCAAAGTTTGAATATGATTATTACCTTGTATTAGAATGATAACCTACTGTAAGAAACAAAGATTTATTGAGGTTGTATGATCACCTTACAAGATTGGAAGTGAGCTAGCAAACTTGAAAGTATTCTTGATTTTATGAAACTAGAACTTTTGGAATTTATGAAGAACACTTAGAACTTGAAGATAGAACTTGAGAGAGATCAATTAGATGAAGAAAATTGAAGAATGAAAGTGTTTGTAGGTGTTTTTGGTCGTTGGTGTATGGATTAGATATAAAGGATATGTAATTTTGTTTTCATGTAAATAAGTCATGAATGATTACTCATATTTTTGTAATTTTATGAGATATTTCATACTAGTTGCCAAATGATGGTTCCCACATGTGTTAGGTGACTCACATGGGCTGCTAAGAGCTGATCATTGGAGTGTATATACCAATAGTACATACATCTAAAAGCTGTGTATTGTACGAGTATGAATACGGGTGCATACGAGTAGAATTGTTGATGAAACTGAACGAGGATGTAATTGTAAGCATTTTTGTTAAGTAGAAGTATTTTGATAAGTTTATTGAAGTCTTTCAAAAGTGTATAAATACATATTAAAACACTACATGTATATACATTTTAACTGAGTCGTTAAGTCATCGTTAGTCGTTACATGTAAGTGTTGTTTTGAAACCTTTAGGTTAACGATCTTGTTAAATGTTGTTAACCCAATGTTTATAATATCAAATGAGATTTTAAATTATTATATTATCATGTTATTATCATGTATGAATATCTCTTAATATGATATATATACATTAAATGTCTTTACAACGATAATCGTTACATATATGTCTCGTTTAACAATCATTAAGTTAGTAGTCTTGTTTTTACATATGTAGCTCATTGTTAATATACTTAATGATATGTTTACTTATCATAGTATCATGTTAACTATATATATATCCATATATATGTCATCATATAGTTTTTACAAGTTTTAACGTTCGTGAATCACCGGTCAACTTGGGTGGTCAATTGTCTATATGAAACATATTTCAATTAATCAAGTCTTAACAAGTTTGATTGCTTAACATGTTGGAAACATTTAATCATGTAAATATCAATCTCAATTAATATATATAAACATGGAAAAGTTTGGGTCACTACAGTACCTACCCGTTAAATAAATTTCGTCCCGAAATTTTAAGCTGTTGAAGGTGTTGACGAATCTTCTGGAAATTGATGCGGGTATTTCTTCTTCATCTGATCTTCACGCTCCCGGGTGAACTCGGGTCCTCTACGAGCATTCCATCGAACCTTAACAATTGGTATCTTGTTTTGCTTAAGTCTTTTAACCTCACGATCCATTATTTCAACGGGTTCTTCGATGAATTGAAGTTTTTCGTTGATTTGGATTTCATGTAACGGAATAGTGAGATCTTCTTTAGCAAAACATTTCTTCAAATTCAAGACGTGGAAAGTGTTATGTACAGCCGCGAGTTGTTGAGGTAACTCAAGTCGGTAAGCTACTGGTCCGACACGATCAATAATCTTGAATGGTCCAATATACCTTGGATTTAATTTCCCTCGTTTACCAAATCGAACAACGCCTTTCCAAGGTGCAACTTTAAGCATGACCATCTCTCCAATTTCAAATTCTATATCTTTTCTTTTAATGTCAGCGTAGCTCTTTTGTCGACTTTGGGCGATTTTCAACCGTTGTTGAATTTGGATGATCTTCTCGGTAGTTTCTTGTATAATCTCCGGACCTGTAATCTGTCTATCCCCCACTTCACTCCATCAAATAGGAGACCTGCACTTTCTACCATAAAGTGCTTCAAACGGCGCCATCTCAATGCTTGAATGGTAGCTGTTGTTGTAGGAAAATTCTGCTAACGGTAGATGTCGATCCCAACTGTTTCCGAAATCAATAACACATGCTCGTAGCATGTCTTCAAGCGTTTGTATCGTACTTTTGCTCTGCCCATCAGTTTGTGGATGATAGGCAGTACTCATGTCTAGACGAGTTCCTAATGCTTGCTGTAATGTCTGCCAGAATCTTGAAATAAATCTGCCATCCCTATCAGAGATAATAGAGATTGGTATTCCATGTCTGGAGACGACTTCCTTCAAATACAGTCGTGCTAACTTCTCCATTTGTCATCTTCTCTTATTGGCAGGAAGTGTGCTGATTTGGTGAGACGATCAACTATTACCCAAATAGTATCAAAACCACTTGCAGTCCTTGGCAATTTAGTGATGAAATCCATGGTAATGTTTTCCCATTTCCATTCCGGGATTTCGGGTTGTTGAAGTAGACCTGATGGTTTCTGATGCTCAGCTTTGATCTTAGAACACGTCAAACATTCTCCTACGTATTTAGCAACATCGGCTTTCATACCCGGCCACCAAAAATGTTTCTTGAGATCCTTGTACATCTTCCCCGTTCCAGGATGTATTGAGTATCTGGTTTTATGAGCTTCTCTAAGTACCATTTCTCTCATATCTCCAAATTTTGGTACCCAAATCCTTTCAGCCCTATACCGGGTTCCGTCTTCCCGAATATTAAGATGCTTCTCCGATCCTTTGGGTATTTCATCCTTTAAATTTCCCTTTTTTAAAACTCCTTGTTGCGCCTCCTTTATTTGAGTAGTAAGGTTATTATGAATCATTATATTCATAGATTTTACTCGAATGGGTTCTCTGTCCTTCCTGCTCAAGGCATCGGCTACCACATTTGCCTTCCCCGGGTGGTAACGAATCTCAAAGTCGTAATCATTCAATAATTCAATCCACCTACGCTGCCTCATATTCAGTTGTTTCTGATTAAATATGTGTTAAAGACTTTTGTGGTCGGTATATATAATACTTTTGACCCCATATAAGTAGTGCCTCTAAGTCTTTAATGCAAAAACAACCGCGCCTAATTCCAAATCATGCGTCGTATAATTTTGTTCGTGAATCTTCAATTGTCTAGATGCATAAGCAATCACCTTCGTTCGTTGCATTAATACACAACCGAGACCTTGCTTTGATGCATCACCATAAATTACAAAATCATCATTCCCTTCAGGCAATGACAATATAGGTGCCGTAGTTAGCTTTTTCTTCAATAACTGAAACGCTTTCTCTTGTTCATCATTCCATTCAAATTTCTTCCCTTTATGCGTTAATGCAGTCAAGGGTTTTGCTATTCTGGAAAAGTCTTGGATGAACCTTCTGTAGTAACCAGCTAGTCCTAAAAACTGGCGTATGTGTTTCGGAGTTTTTGAGGTTTCCCACTTTTCAACAGTTTCTATCTTTGCCGGATCCACCTTAATACCTTCTTTGTTCACTATGTGACCGAGGAATTGAACTTCTTCCAACCAAAATGCACACTTTGAAAACTTAGCGTACAATTCTTCCTTCCTCAATACTTCTAACACCTTTCTCAAATGTTCACCGTGTTCTTGGTCATTCTTTGAGTAAATAAGTATGTCATCAATGAAAACAATGACAAACTTGTTAAGGTATGGTCCACACACTCGGTTCATAAGGTCCATGAACACAGCTGGTGCATTAGTTAAACCAAACGGCATGACCATAAACTCGTAATGACCGTAACGTGTTCTGAAAGCAGTCTTTTGAATATCATCTTCTTTCACCCGCATTTGATGATACCCGGAACGTAAGTCAATCTTTGAATAAACAGACGAGCCTTGTAGTTGATCAAATAAGTCGTCGATTCTCGGTAGTGGGTAGCGGTTCTTGATGGTAAGTTTGTTCAACTCTCGATAGTCGATACACAACCTGAATGTACCATCTTTCTTCTTGACAAACAAAACAGGAGCTCCCCACGGTGATGTACTTGGTCGAATGAAACCACGCTCTAAAAGTTCTTGTAATTGGCTTTGCAATTCTTTCATCTCGCTGGGTGCGAGTCTGTAAGGAGCACGATCTATTGGTGCAGCTCCTGGTACAAGATCTATTTGAAATTCAACGGATCGATGTGGGGGTAATCCCGGTAATTCTTTCGGAAATACATCGGGAAATTCTTTTGCAATGGGAACATCATTGATGCTCTTTTCTTCAGTTTGTACTTTCTCGACGTGTGCTAGGACAGCATAGCAACCTTTTCTTATTAGTTTTTGTGCCTTCAAATTACTAATAAGATGTAGCTTCGTGTTGCCCTTTTCTCCGTACACCATTAAGGGTTTTCCTTTTTCTCGTATAATGCGAATTGCATTTTTATAACAAACGATCTCTGCTTTCACTTCTTTCAACCAGTCCATACCGATTATCACGTCAAAACTCCCTAACTCTACTGGTATCAAATCAATCTTAAATGTTTCGCTAACCAGTTTAATTTCTCGATTCCGACATATATTATCTGCTGAAATTAATTTACCATTTGCTAATTCGAGTAAAAATTTACTATCCAAAGGCGTCAATGGACAACTTAATTTAGCACAAAAATCTCTACTCATATAGCTTCTATCTGCACCCGAATCAAATAAAACGTAAGCAGATTTATTGTCAATAAGAAACGTACCCGTAACAAGCTCCGGGTCTTCCTGTGCCTCTGCCGCATTAATATTGAAAACTCTTCCGCGGCCTTGTCCATTCGTGTTCTCCTGGTTCGGGCAATTTCTAATAATGTGGCCCGGTTTTCCACATTTATAACAAACTACATTGGCATAACTTGCTCCGACACTACTTGCTCCGCCATTACTCGTTCCGACACCATTTGTTCCTTTCGTTCTATTAACCCCTGGTCCGTAGACCTCACACTTCGCCGCGCTATGACCATATCTTTTACACTTGTTGCAAAATTTGGTGCAGAACCCCGAGTGATACTTTTCACACCTTTGGCATAGCTGCTTCTGATTGTTGTTGTTGTTGCGGTTATTATTGTTGTTGGGATGATTGTTGTAGTTGCTGCTGTTGTTGTTGTTGTTGGGCCGTTTGTTGTAGTTGCGATTGATGTTGCGATTGTTGGGATAATTGTTGCGATTATTGTTGTAATTGCTGTTGTTGTTGTATTGGTGATTCTTATCACCGTTTTCCTCCCACTTTCTTTTGACTTGCTTCACATTGGCCTCTTCAGCAGTCTGTTCTTTAATTCTTTCTTCAATCTGGTTCACTAGTTTGTGAGCCATTCTACATGCCTGTTGTATGGAGGCGGGCTCGTGTGAACTTATATCTTCTTGTATTCTTTCCGGTAATCCTTTCACAAACGCGTCGATCTTCTCTTCCTCATCTTCGAATGCTCCCGGACACAATAGGCACAATTCTGTGAATAGTCTTTCGTACGTGGTAATATCAAATCCTTGGGTTCGTAACCCTCTAAGTTCTGTCTTGAGCTTATTGACCTCGGTTCTGGGACGGTACTTCTCGTTCATCAAGTGCTTGAATGCTGACCACGGTAGTGCGTACGCATCGTCTTGTCCCACTTGCTCTAGATAGGTATTCCACCATGTTAACGCAGAACCTGTGAAGGTATGCGTAGCGTACTTCACTTTGTCCTCTTCAGTACACTTACTTATGGCAAACACCGATTCGACCTTCTCGGTCCACCGTTTCAATCCGATCGGTCCTTCGGTTCCATCAAATTCCAAAGGTTTGCAGGCAGTGAATTCTTTGTAGGTGCATCCTACACGATTTCCTGTACTGCTAGATCCAAGGTTATTGTTGGTATGTAGCGCAGCCTGTACTGCGGCTATGTTTGAAGCTAGAAAAGTACGGAATTCCTCTTCATTCATATTCACGGTGTGTCGCGTAGTCGGTGCCATTTCCTTCAAAATAGTCAAATGGAACAAGTTAATCATATAGAATATTAAGAGTAGTTAATAGTATTTCGTAGCATAATATGAACTTATTTATAAAAGCTTTTTCTTCATATTAGCGTTTTATAAGTTTAAATTCGGGTAGTACCTACCCGTTAAGTTCATACTTAGTAGCTAATATACAATTCAACTATTACAATTCTATATGAAAAACTGATTATAATAATATTTCGCGTTCAAACTTTTTCACAATATTTTACAAACTTACAATACCGCTTATTTTACATATAGCATGAAATATAGCACACAATAAATTTGATACAAGATGGTTGTGAAGATAATTCTAGCTAGTACACAAGTCGTTCAGCAAAGGTAATAAAGACACGTAATTCATACGTCCAGAAACAAGTCATGCATTCTGGTTTTACTAGGATTACTTCCCATCCTTGGTCTTGTGGAACATAACCGTTATGGCCGTTGATAAGACAGCGTGTTGTAACGTCGTCAAAGGGACGAGGGTTACGTAATGTCCAACAGTCCCGTAACAATCTAAAAACCTCATTTCTTACCCCAATTACCGACTCCGTCACTTGTGGGAACGTTTTGTTTAATAGTTGTAGCCCGATGTTCTTGTTCTCACTTTGGTGAGAAGCGAACATTACTAATCCGTAAGCATAACATGCTTATTTATGTTGCATGTTAGCCGCTTTTTCTAAATCACGAAGTCCAATATTCGGATATATTGAGTCAAAATAATTTCTTAACCCATTGCGTAAAATAGCATTTGGGTTCCCCGCAATATATGCGTTAAAGTAAACACATCGTAACTTATGGATTTCCCAATGTGATATCCCCCATCTTTCGAACGAAAGCCTTTTATAAACCAAGGCATTCTTGGAACGTTCTTCGAATGTCTTACAAACTGATCTCGCTTTAAATAGTTGTGCCGAAGAATTCTGACCGACTCTAGACAAGATTTCATCAATCATATCTCCGGGTAGGTCTCTTAAAATATTGGGTTGTTTATCCATTTTGTGTTTTTATACTGTAAAATAGACAAGAGTTAGATTCATAACAAAAAAATACTTATTAATACAAGCAATTTTTACATATATCATAAAGCATAAGCATACTATATTACATATATTACACCACACGAATACAACTATCTTATTCCGACTCGCTTATTTCTTCTTCTTCGGTTTTGGTTCGTTTTGCCAAGTTTCTAGGGATATATGATGTTCCCCTAATACGAGCCGTCGTTTTCCACATTGGTTTAGAAAAACCTGGTGGTTTAGAGGTTCCCGGGTCATTGTTACAACTTAAGGACTTCGGGGGTTGACGATACATATAAAGTTCATCGGGGTTGGAATTAGATTTCTCTATTTTTATGCCCTTTCCCTTATTATTTTCTTTTGCCTTTTTAAATTCAGTTGGGGTAATTTCTATAACATCATCGGAATTCTCGTCGGAATCCGATTCATCGGAGAATTGGTAATCCTCCCAATATTTTGCTTCCTTGGCGGAAACACCATTGACCATAATTAACCTTGGTCGGTTGGTTGAGGATTTTCTTTTACTTAACCGTTTTATTATTTCCCCCACCGGTTCTATTTCTTCATCCGGTTCCGATTCTTCTTCCGGTTCCGATTCTTCTTCCGGTTCCGACTCTTCTTCCGGTTCCTCTTCGGGAACTTGTGAATCCGTCCACGAATCATTCCAATTTACATTTGACACTTTATTATTATTAGGTGAGTCAATGGGACTTGTTCTAGAGGTAGACATCTATCACATAATATCAAACGCGTTAAGAGATTAATATATCACATAATATTCACATGTTAAAAATATATAGTTTCCAACAAAATTTGTTAAGCAATCATTTTTCAAGTAAACACGGTCAAAGTCCAGACTCACTAATGCATCCTAAAAAACTCGATAAGACACACTAATGCAAAATTCTCGTTCTCTAAGACCAACGCTCTGATACCAACTGAAATGTCCCGTTCTTATTGATTAAAAACGTTCCATATTAATTGATTTCATTGCGAGGTTTTGACCTCTATATGAGACGTTTTTCAAAGACTGCATTCATTTTTAAAACAAACCATAACCTTTATTTCATAGATAAAGGTTTTAAAAAGCTTTACGTAGATTATCAAATAATGATAATCTAAAATATCCTGTTTACACACGACCATTACATAATGGTTTACAATACAAATATGTTACAACAAAATAAGTTTCTTGAATGCAGTTTTTACACAATATCATACAAGTATGGACTCCAGATCTCGTCCTTATTTAAGTATGCGATAGCGGAAGCTCTTAATAATCACCTGAGAATAAACATGCTTAAAACGTCAACAAAAATGTTGGTGAGTTATAGGTTTAACCTATATATATCAAATCATAATAATAGACCACAAGATTTCATATTTCAATACACATCCCATACATAGAGATAAAAATCATTCATATGGTGAACACCTGGTAACCGACATTAACAAGATGCATATATAAGAATATCCCCATCATTCCGGGACACCCTTCGGATATGATATAAATTTCGAAGTACTAAAGCATCCGGTACTTTGGATGGGGTTTGTTAGGCCCAATAGATCTATCTTTAGGATTCGCGTCAATTAGGGTGTCTGTTCCCTAATTCTTAGATTACCAGACTTAATAAAAAGGGGCATATTCGATTTCGATAATTCAACCATAGAATGTAGTTTCACGTACTTGTGTCTATTTTGTAAATCATTTATAAAACCTGCATGTATTCTCATCCCAAAAATATTAGATTTTAAAAGTGGGACTATAACTCACTTTCACAGATTTTTACTTCGTTGGGAAGTAAGACTTGGCCACTGGTTGATTCACGAACCTATAACAATATATACATATATAGCAAAGTATGTTCAAAATATATTTACAACACTTTTAATATATTTTGATGTTTTAAGTTTATTAAGTCAGCTGTCCTCGTTAGTAACCTACAACTAGTTGTCCACAGTTAGATGTACAGAAATAAATCGATAAATATTATCTTGAATCAATCCACGACCCATTGTATACGTATCTCAGTATTGATCACAACTCAAACTATATATATTTTGGAATCAACCTCAACCCTGTATAGCTAACTCCAACATTCACATATAGAGTGTCTATGGTTGTTCCGAAATATATATAGATGTGTCGACATGATAGGTCGAAATATTGTATACGTGTCTATGGTATCTCAAGATTACATAATATACAATACAAGTTGATTAAGTTATGGTTGGAATAGATTTGTTACCAATTTTCACGTAGCTAAAATGAGAAAAATTATCCAATCTTGTTTTACCCATAACTTCTTCATTTTAAATCCGTTTTGAGTGAATCAAATTGCTATGGATTCATATTGAACTCTATTTTATGAATCTAAATAGAAAAATTATAGGTTTATAGTCGGAAAAATAAGTTACAAGTCGTTTTTGTAAAGGTAGTCATTTCAGTCGAAAGAACGACGTCTAGATGACCATTTTAGAAAACATACTTCCACTTTGAGTTTAACCATAATTTTTGGATATAGTTTCATGTTCATAATAAAAATCATTTTCTCATAATAACAACTTTTAAATCAAAGTTTATCATAGTTTTTAATTAACTAACCCAAAACAGCCCGCGGTGTTACTACGACGGCGTAAATCCGGTTTTACGGTGTTTTTCGTGTCTCCAGGTTTTAAATCATTAAGTTAGCATATCATATAGATATAGAACACGTGTTTAGTTGATTTTAAAAGTCAAGTTAGAAGGATTAACTTTTGTTTGCGAACAAGTTTAGAATTAACTAAACTATGTTCTAGTGATTACAAGTTTAAATCTTCGAATAAGATAGCTTTATATGTATGAATCGAATGATGTTATGAACATCATTACTACCTTAAGTTCCTTGGATAAACCTACTGGAAAAGAGAAAAATGGATCTAGCTTCAACGAATCCTTGGATGGCTCGAAGTTCTTGAAGCATAATCATGACACGAAAACAAGTTCAAGTAAGATCATCACTTGAAATAAGATTGTTATAGTTATAGAAATTGAACCAAAGTTTGAATATGATTATTACCTTGTATTAGAATGATAACCTACTGTAAGAAACAAAGATTTCTTGAGGTTGGATGATCACCTTACAAGATTGGAAGTGAGCTAGCAAACTTGAAAGTATTCTTGATTTTATGAAACTAGAACTTTTGGAATTTATGAAGAACACTTAGAACTTGAAGATAGAACTTGAGAGAGATCAATTAGATGAATAAAATTGAAGAATGAAAGTGTTTGTAGGTGTTTTTGGTCGTTGGTGTATGGATTAGATATAAAGGATATGTAATTTTGTTTTCATGTAAATAAGTCATGAATGATTACTCATATTTTTGTAATTTTATGAGATATTTCATGCTAGTTGCCAAATGATGGTTCCTACATGTGTTAGGTGACTCACATGGGCTGCTAAGAGCTGATCATTGGAGTGTATATACCAATAGTACATACATCTAAAAGCTGTGTATTGTACGAGTATGAATACGGGTGCATACGAGTAGAATTGTTGATGAAACTGAACGAGGATGTATTTGTAAGCATTTTTGTTAAGTAGAAGTATTTTGATAAGTTTATTGAAGTCTTTCAAAAGTGTATAAAAACATATTAAAACACTACATGTATATACATTTTAACTGAGTCGTTAAGTCATCGTTAGTCGTTACATGTAAGTGTTGTTTTGAAACCTTTAGGTTAACGATCTTGTTAAATGTTGTTAACCCAATGTTTATAATATCAAATGAGATTTTAAATTATTATATTATCATGATATTATCATGTATGAATATCTCTTAATATGATACATATATATACATTAAATGTCTTTACAACGATAATCGTTACATATATGTCTCGTTTAACAATCATTAAGTTAGTAGTCTTGTTTTTACATATGTAGTTCATTGTTAATATACTTAATGATATGTTTACTTATCATAGTATCATGTTAACTATATATATATCCATATATATGTCATCATATAGTTTTTACAAGTTTTAACGTTCGTGAATCACCGGTCAACTTGGGTGGTCAATTGTCTATATGAAACATATTTCAATTAATCTAGTCTTAACAAGTTTGATTTCTTAACATGTTGGAAACATTTAATCATGTAAATATCAATCTCAATTAATATATATAAACATGGAAAAGTTCGGGTCACTACATGTTATGCCTCTTTCATTATATAAGAGATTAGGTGTAGGTGAGTTAAGTCCAACGGAAATGAGTGTTCGACTCTTTGATCAAACCATTAGGCACCCAGTTGGAATTGCTGACAACCTACCCGTTCAAGTGGGTAATTTAACATTTTTAGTCGAATTCATTGTCATTGACATTGAAGAGGACTCAAACGTTCCTCTAATTTTAGGTCGACCATTCTTAGCGTCTACAGGGACGTTATTTGATGTAAGATAGGGTAGAATGACACTTAGTAATGGTGAAAAATCGATCACCATTGTGATTCAAAAGTCTAAATCTCCACCAACCAAAACCGTTGAACCAATAAAAACGATTGATGAGAAGCATATTGTTTTACCAACTCCAACGGTAGTGCTTAGCAATAATAAAATGTCTAAGTGTGGGGAAGATGAAGTAACACCTAATGATGACCTGATAAAAAAGAACCCCGTTGTTGATACGAAATTAAATGACCCTGTTATTAACAGTTCAATGAAGAAACTTATCAAACGGATTCGTGATGCTAGAACTAAGGGGAACTTTAAGTTATGTAACCGGTTAGTATCCAATCTATTGCCTAAAGAAAAGGCGAAACTAGTTAAATTTGTGGATATTACACAGGAATTCGACCAATGGCTTAAAGCAAAAGTCACAGATATGCAAATTGATTATGGTCCAAAAGAAATTGACGATGAAGTTAATCACAATTTCGACACCACAGCTACTTAAGTGTGGGGAGATTCAAATATTCTAAAAAGAAAATACTGTCTAGACTTAGTTGTTCTATTCTAATGTAGTTCCGAGAATGGAATCCGATTGATCTTTTCCACTAGCAGACACTAAAGAACCAGTTTTCTCCCCCCATTCTGAATTTTTTGTTTTGTAGGTTTTGTATGAAATTAATACGCTTTTTAAATTTATGTTTTGTGTGAAAAAAAAAACCAAATTTACTTTATTTTATTAAGTTTAAAAAATGATTTCTAAAATTCGTCGTAAGTTAAAGACTAGGTCATGGAACCGAAATTGCTTTACCCGAGTGCGGGACGAAAAATTTAATTATCATTATTTCTAATTTTATTGATTTAAAGTATGCAAAAAAATTTGATAAATTTTTTTTTCATTTAAATTGTTTTAATAAATAAAGGTTATATAAAAAAATAAAAATAATATATATATATATATATATATATATATATATATATATATATATATATATATATATATATATATATATATATATATATGTTTGTAGTTTATCTTATATAAAACAGGGTAAAACATCACACTTTTAAAGACTGGCATTAAGTTCAACAAAAGCTACTAATTTTGACGATAAGACGCAAAACATATGTAGAATTACAACAAAAGGAATGAACGATGAGGCACGCCATCTATCATTCGACGAGCTTAGTAATTACAAACTGGGTATTTTTAATCACTTTTCTACACCAATCACCCTCATGAATTTATAATTATAGTCTGATTTCATGCAAATGAGGGCATTGCATGATCTCAAGTATGGAGAAGGGTTATAAATTCTCTCGAGTTTACACTTGGTTTAATTGACAAATTTTGTGAAAATTTGAAAAATTTTCAACTAAATGAATTCAAAATCTTGTTTATATATATTTATGAACGATAAAACTAGGTTTTATTACCGAAATTATTGTTACCTCGGAAAGGACATAAATTGAGAAACAACCCAAAATCCTAGGATTCATTTAAAATGGAATAGAAGAGAATAAAAAGGCAAAGAAAGAAATAAAATAAAAGCCAAGTGTGGGAAGAATTTAACAAGTTCTTTAAAACATATATCACATATTTTGTACAAGATTATTGTAGGTACTTTTGTTTTGGACTAAACTAATCAGTTTTACCCGATCTACACTAATATATTTGAATGAAAAGATGGATCTACACGATGAATCAATTTCATCATTAAAAGGAAGTAAAGTCTTTCGAAAAAGACACGCGCTTCTTAATTTAGGTCAAGAAGTTGTCGTCCAGACCAGCTGCAGGTTGACGAAAAATCTAGAAAAGTCATCTCTAAAATCAGTAGGAAATCCACGGACCTCAGCATCAAACAGGGTCGCCAAGTGGTCAGACTTATCCTTACCATGAGAGGATCTGTCTAGTAAAATGGGGAGGGCGCCATGTGAAATGTCCCGTTCTTATTGATTAAAAACGTTCCATATTAATTGATTTCGTTGCGAGGTTTTGACCTCTATATGAGATGTTTTTCAAAGACTGCATTCATTTTTAAAACAAACCATAACCTTTATTTCATAGATAAAGGTTTTAAAAAGCTTTACGTAGATTATCAAATAATGATAATCTAAAATATCCTGTTTACACACGACCATTACATAATGGTTTACAATACAAATATGTTACAACAAAATAAGTTTCTTGAATGCAGTTTTTACACAATATCATACAAGCATGGACTCCAAATCTCGTCCTTATTTAAGTATACGACAGCGGAAGCTCTTAATAATCACCTGAGAATAAACATGCTTAAAACGTCAACAAAAATGTTGGTGAGTTATAGGTTTAACCTATATATATCAAATCATAATAATAGACCACAAGATTTCATATTTCAATACACATCCCATACATAGAGATAAAAATCATTCATATGGTGAACACCTGGTAACCGACATTAACAAGATGCATATATAAGAATATCCCCATCATTTCGGGACACCCTTCGGATATGATATAAATTTCGAAGTACTAAAGCATCCGGTACTTTGGATGGGGTTTGTTAGGCCCAATAGATCTATCTTTAGGATTCGCGTCAATTAGGGTGTCTGTTCCCTAATTCTTAGATTACCTGACTTAATAAAAAAGGGGCATATTCGATTTCGATAATTCAACCATAGAATGTAGTTTCACGTACTTGTGTCTATTTTGTAAATCATTTATAAAACCTGCATGTATTCTCATCCCAAAAATATTAGATTTTAAAAGTGGGACTATAACTCACTTTCACAGATTTTTTACTTCGTCGGGAAGTAAGACTTGGCCACTGGTTGATTCACGAACCTATAACAATATATACATATATATCAAAGTATGTTCAAAATATATTTACAACACTTTTAATATATTTTGATGTTTTAAGTTTATTAAGTCAGCTGTCCTCGTTAGTAACCTACAACTAGTTGTCCACAGTTAGATGTACAGAAATAAATCAATAAATATTATCTTGAATCAATCTACGACCCAGTGTATACGTATCTCATTATTGATCACAACTCAAACTATATATATTTTGGAATCAACCTCAACCCTGTATAGCTAACTCCAACATTCACATATAGAGTGTCTATGGTTGTTCCGAAATATATATAGATGTGTCGACATGATAGGTCGAAATATTGTATACGTGTCTATGGTATCTCAAGATTACATAATATACAATACAAGTTGATTAAGTTATGGTTGGAATAGATTTGTTACCAATATTCACGTAGCTAAAATGAGAAAAATTATCCAATCTTGTTTTACCCATAACTTCTTCATTTTAAATCCGTTTTGAGTGAATCAAATTGATATGGTTTCATATTGAACTCTATTTTATGAATCTAAACAGAAAAAGTATAGGTTTATAGTCGGAAAAATAAGTTACAAGTCGTTTTTGTAAAGGTAGTCATTTCAGTCGAAAGAACGACGTCTAGATGACCATTTTAGAAAACATACTTCCACTTTGAGTTTAACCATAATTTTTGGATATAGTTTCATGTCATAATAAAAATCATTTTCTCAGAATAACAACTTTTAAATCAAAGTTTATCATAGTTTTTAATTAACTAACCTAAAACAGCCCGCGGTGTTACTACGACGGCGTAAATCCGGTTTTACGGTGTTTTTCGTGTTTCCAGGTTTTAAATCATTAAGTTAGCATATCATATAGATATAGAACATGTGTTTATTTGATTTTAAAAGTCAAGTTAGAAGGATTAACTTTTGTTTGCGAACAAGTTTAGAATTAACTAAACTATGTTCTAGTGATTACAAGTTTAAAACTTCGAATAAGATAGCTTTATATGTATGAATCGAATGATGTTATGAACATCATTACTACCCTAAGTTCCTTGGATAAACCTACTGGAAAAGAGAAAAATGGATCTAGCTTCAACGGATCCTTGGATGGCTCGAAGTTCTTGAAGCAGAATCATGACACGAAAACAAGTTCAAGTAAGATCATCACTTGAAATAAGATTGTTATAGTTATAGAAATTGAACCAAAGTTTGAATATGATTATTACCTTGTATTAGAATGATAACCTACTATAAGAAACAAAGATTTCTTGAGGTTGGATGATCACCTTACAAGATTGGAAGTGAGCTAGCAAACTTGAAAGTATTCTTGCTTTTATGTAACTAGAACTTGTAGAATATATGAAGAACACTTAGAACTTGAAGATAGAACTTGAGAGAGATCAATTAGATGAAGAAAATTGAAGAATGAAAGTGTTTGTAGGTGTTTTTGGTCATTGGTGTATGGATTAGATATAAAGGATATGTAATTTTGTTTTCATGTAAATAAGTCATGAATGATTACTCATATTTTTGTAATTTTATGAGATATTTCATGCTAGTTGCCAAATTATGGTTCCCACATGTGTTAGGTGACTCACATGGGCTGCTAAGAGCTGATCATTGAAGTGTATATACCAATAGTACATACATCTAAAAGCTGTGTATTGTACGAGTACGAATACGGGTGCATACGAGTAGAATTGTTGATGAAACTGAACGAGGATGTAATTGTAAGCATTTTTGTTAAGTAGAAGTAGTTTGATAAGTGTCTTGAAGTCTTTCAAAAGTGTATGAATAAATATTAAAACACTACATGTATATACATTTTAACTGAGTCGTTAAGTCATCGTTAGTCGTTACATGTAAATGTTGTTTTGAAACCTTTAGGTTAACGATCTTGTTGAATGTTGTTAACCCATTGTTTATTATAACAAATGAGATGTTAAATTGTTATATTATCATGATATTATGATATATAATATATCTTAGTATGATGTATACACAGTTAAATGTCGTTACAACGATAATCGTTACATATATGTCTCGTTTCGAAATCATTAAGTTAGTAGTCTTATTTTTACATATGTATTTCATTGTTAATACACTTAATAATATATTTACTTATCATTTAACATAATTAACCAAGTGTATCACTATCTTAATATGATTCATATGTGTAGTGACCCGAACTTTTCCATGTTTATATATATTAATTGAGATTGATATTTACATGATTAAATGTTTCCAACATGTTAAGCAATTAAACTTGTTAAGACTTGATTAATTGAAATATGTTTCATATAGACAATTGACCACCCAAGTTGACCGGTGATTCACGAACGTTAAAACTTGTAAAAACTATATGATGACATATATATGGTTATATATATATAGTTAACATGATATTAAGATAAGTAAACATATCATTAATTATATTAACAATGAACTACATATGTAAAAACAAGACTACTAACTTAATGATTTTGAAACGAGACATATATGTAACGATTATCGTTGTAACGACATTTAATGTATATATATCATATTAAGAGATATTCGTACATCATAATATCATGATAATATAATAATTTAAAATCTCTTTTGATATTATAAACATTGGGTTAACAACATTTAACAAGATCGTTAACCTAAAGGTTTCAAAACAACATTTACATGTAACGACTAACGATGACTTAACGACTCAGTTAAAATGTATATACATGTAGTGTTTTAATATGTATTCATACACTTTTGAAAGAATTCAAGACACTTATCAAAATACTTCTACTTAACAAAAATGCTTACAATTACATCCTCGTTCAGTTTCATCAACAATTCTACTCGTATGCACCCGTATTCGTACTCGTACAATACACAGCTTTTAGATGTATGTACTATTGGTATATACACTCCAATGATCAGCTCTTAGCAGCCCATGTGAGTCACCTAACACATGTGGGAACCATCATTTGGCAACTAGCATGAAATATCTCATAAAATTACAAAAATATGAGTAATCATTCATGACTTATTTACATGAAAACAAAATAACATATCCTTTAAATCTAATTCATACACCAACGACCAAAAACACCTACAAACACTTTCATTCTTCAATTTTATTCATCTAATTGATCTCTCTCAAGTTCTATCTTCAAGTTCTAAGTGTTCTTCATAAATTCCAAAAGTTCTAGTTTCATAAAATCAAGAATACTTTCAAGTTTGCTAGCTCACTTCCAATCTTGTAAGGTGATCATCCAACCTCAAGAAATCTTTGTTTCTTACAGTAGGTTATCATTCTAATACAAGGTAATAATCATATTCAAACTTTGGTTCAATTTCTATAACTATAACAATCTTATTTCAAGTGATGATCTTACTTGAACTTGTTTTCGTGTCATGATTCTGCTTCAAGAACTTCGAGCCATCCAAGGATCCGTTGAAGCTAGATCCATTTTTCTCTTTTCCAGTAGGGTTATCCAAGGAACTTAAGGTAGTAATAATGTTCATAACATCATTCGATTCATATATATAAAGCTATCTTATTCGAAGATTTAAACTTGTAATCACTAGAACATAGTTTAGTTAATTCTAAACTTGTTCGCAAACAAAAGTTAATCCTTATAACTTGACTTTTAAAATCAACTAAACACATGTTCTATATCTATATGATATGCTAACTTAATGATTTAAAACCTGGAAACACGAAAAACACCGTAAAACCGGATTTACGCCGTCGTAGTAACACCGCGGGCTGTTTTGGGTTAGTTAATTAAAAACTATGATAAACTTTGATTTAAAAGTTGTTATTCTGAGAAAATGATTTTTATTATGAACATGAAACTATATCTAAAAATTATGGTTAAACTCAAAGTGGAAGTATGTTTTCTAAAATGGTCATCTAGACGTCGTTCTTTCGACTGAAATGACTACCTTTACAAAAACGACTTGTAACTTATTTTTCCGACTATAAACCTATACTTTTTCTGTTTAGATTCATAAAATAGAGTTCATTATGAAACCATAGCAATTTGATTCACTCAAAACGGATTTAAAATGAAGAAGTTATGGGTAAAACAAGATTGGATAATTTTTCTCATTTTAGCTACGTGAAAATTGGTAACAAATCTATTCCAACCATAACTTAATCAACTTGTATTGTATATTATGTAATCTTGAGATACCATAGACACGTATACAATGTTTCGACCTATCATGTCGACACATCTATATATATTTCGGAACAACCATAGACACTCTATATGTGAATGTTGGAGTTAGCTATACAGGGTTGAGGTTGATTCCAAAATATATATAGTTTGAGTTGTGATCAATACTGAGATACGTATACACTGGGTTGTGGATTGATTCAAGATAATATTTATCGATTTATTTCTGTACATCTAACTGTGGACAACTAGTTGTAGGTTACTAACGAGGACAGCTGACTTAATAAACTTAAAACATCAAAATATATTAAAAGTGTTGTAAATATATTTTGAACATACTTTGATATATATATGTATATATTGTTATAGGTTCGTGAATCAACCAGTGGCCAAGTCTTACTTCTCGACGAAGTAAAAATATGTGAAAGTGAGTTATAGTCCCACTTTTAAAATCTAATATTTTTGGGATGAGAATACATGCAGGTTTTATAAATGATTTACAAAATAGACACAAGTACGTGAAACTACATTCTATGGTTGAATTATCGAAATCGAATATGCCCCTTTTTATTAAGTCTGGTAATCTAAGAATTAGGGAACAGACACCCTAATTGACGCGAATCCTAAAGATAGATCTATTGGGCCCAACAAGCCCCATCCAAAGTACCGGATGCTTTAGTAAAATAAGGACAAGATTTGGAGTCCATGTGTGTATGATATTGTGTAAAAACTGCATTCAAGAAACATATGTCGATGTAATATATTACTATTGTAAACCATTATGTAATGGTCGTGTGTAAACAGTATATTTTAGATTATCATTATTTGATAATCTACGTAATGTTTTTTAAAAAACCTTTATTGATAAAATAAAGGTTATGGTTGTTTTAAAAATGAATGCTGTCTTTGAAAAACGTCTCATATAGAGGTCAAAACCTCGCAACGAAATCAATTAATATGGAACGTTTTTAATCAATAAGAACGGGACATTTCAGTTGGTATCCGAGCGTTGGTCTTAGAGAACCAGAATTTTGCATTAGTGTGTCTTATCGAGTTTGTTAGGATGCATTAGTGAGTCTGGACTTCGACCGTGTTTAGTTGAAAAATGATTGCTTAACAAATTTTGTTGGAAACTATATATTTTTAACATGTGAATATTATGTGATATATTAATCTCTTAACGCGTTTGATATTATGTGATAGATTTCTACCTCTAGAACAAGTCCCATTGACTCACCTAATAATAATGAAGAGTCAAATGTAAATTGGAATGATTCGTGGACTGATTCACAAGTTCCCGAAGAGGAACCGGAAGAAGAGTCGGAACCGGAAGAAGAATCGGAACCGGAAGAAGAATCGGAACCGGATGAAGAAATAGAACCGGTGGGGGAAATAATAAAACGGTTAAGTAAAAGAAAATCCTCAACCAACCGACCAAGGTTAATTATGATCAATGGTGTTTCCGCCAAGGAAGCAAAATATTGGGAGGATTACCAATTCTCCGATGAATCAGATTCCGACGAGAATTCCGATGATGTTATAGAAATTAGCCCAACTGAATTTAAAAAGGCAAAAGAAAATAATAAGGGAAAGGGCATAAAAATAGAGAAATCTAATTCCAACCCCGATGAACTTTATATGTATCGTCAACCCCCGAAGTCCTTAAGTTGTAACAATGACCCGGGAACCTCTAAACCACCAGGTTTTTCTAAACCAATGTGGAAAATTAAGGCTCGTATTAGGGGAACATCATATATCCCTAGAAACTTGGCAAAACGAACCAAAACCGAAGAAGAAGAAACAAGCGAGTCGGAATAAGATAGTTGTATTCGTGTGGTGTAATATATGTAATATAGTGTGCTTATGCTTTATGATGTGTAAAAATTGCTTGTATTAATAAGTATTTTTTTTATGAATCAAACTCTTGTCTATTTTACAGTATAAAAACACAAAATGGATAGACAACCCAATATTTTAAGAGACCTACCCGGAGACATGATTGATGAAATCTTGTCTAGAGTCGGTCAGAATTCTTCGGCACAACTATTTAAGGCGAGATCAGTTTGTAAGACATTCGAAGAACGTTCCAAGAATGCCTTGGTTTATAAAAGGCTTTCGTTCGAAAGATGGGGGATATCACATTGGGAAATCCATAAGTTACGATGTGTTTACTTTGACGCATATATTGCGGGGAACCCAAATGCTATTTTACGCAATGGGTTAAGAAATTATTTTGACTCAATATATCCGAATATTGGACTTCGTGATTTAGAAAAAGCGGCTAACATGCAACATAAAGAAGCATGTTATGCTTACGGATTAGTAATGTTCGCTTCTCACCAAAGTGAGAACAAGAACATCGGGCTACAACTATTAAACAAAACGTTCCCACAAGTGACGGAGTCGGTAATTGGGGTAAGAAATGAGGTTTTTAGATTGTTACGGGACTGTTGGACATTACGTAACCCTCGTCCCTTTGACGACGTTACAACACGCTGTCTTATCAACGGCCATAACGGTTATGTTCCACAAGACCAAGGATGGGAAGTAATCCTAATAAAACCAGAATGCATGACTTGTTTCTGGACGTATGAATTACGTGTCTTTATTGCCTTTGCTGAACGACTTGTGTACTAGCTAGAATTATCTTCACAACCATCTTGTATCAAATTTATTGTGTGCTATATTTCATGCTATATGTAAAATAAGCGGTATTGTAAGTTTGTAAAATATTGTGAAAAAGTTTGAACGCGAAATATTATTATAATCAGTTTTTCATATAGAATTGTAGTAGTTGAATTGTATATTAGCTACTAAGTATGAACTTAACGGGTAGGTACTACCCGAATTTAAACTTATAAAACGCTAATATGAAGAAAAAGCTTTTATAAATGAGTTCATATTATGCTACGAAATACTATTAACTACTCTTAATATTCTGTATGATTAACTTGTTCCATTTGACTATTTTGAAGGAAATGGCACCGACTACTCGACACACCGTGAATATGAATGAAGAGGAATTCCGTACTTTTCTAGCTTCAAACATAGCCGCAGTACAGGCTGCGCTACATACCAACAATAACCTTGGATCTAGCAGTACAGGAAATCGTGTAGGATGCACCTACAAAGAATTCACTGCCTGCAAACCTTTGGAATTTGATGGAACCGAAGGACCGATCGGATTGAAACGGTGGACCGAGAAGGTCGAATCGGTGTTTGCCATAAGTAAGTGTACTGAAGAGGACAAAGTGAAGTACGCTACGCATACCTTCACAGGTTCTGCGTTAACATGGTGGAATACCTATCTAGAGCAAGTGGGACAAGACGATGCGTACGCACTACCGTGGTCAGCATTCAAGCACTTGATGAACGAGAAGTACCATCCCAGAACCGAGGTCAATAAGCTCAAGACAGAACTTAGAGGGTTACGAACCCAAGGATTTGATATTACCACGTACGAAAGACGATTCACAGAATTATGCCTATTGTGTCCGGGAGCATTCGAAGATGAGGAAGAGAAGATCGACGCGTTTGTGAAAGGATTACCGGAAAGAATCCAAGAAGATATAAGTTCACACGAGCCCGCCTCCATACAACAGGCATGTAGAATGGCTCACAAACTAGTGAACCAGATTGAAGAAAGAATTAAAGAACAGACTGCTGAAGAGGCCAATGTGAAGCAAGTCAAAAGAAAGTGGGAGGAAAACGGTGATAAGAATCACCAATACAACAACAACAGCAATCGCAACAATTATCCCAACAATCGCAACATCAATCGCAACTACAACAAACGGCCCAACAACAACAACAACAACAACAACAACAACAACAACTACAACAAACATCCCAATAACAATAATAACCGCAACAACAACAACAATCAGAAGCAGCTATGCCAAAGGTGTGAAAAGAATCACTCGGGGTTCTGCACCAAATTTTGCAACAAGTGTAAAAGAAATGGTCATAGCGCGGCGAAGTGTGAGGTCTACGGACTAGGGGTTAATAGAACGAAAGGAACAAATGGTGTCGGAACGAGTAATGGCGGAGCAAGTAGTGTCGGAGCAAGTTATGCCAATGTAGTTTGTTATAAATGTGGAAAACCGGGCCACATTATTAGAAATTGCCCGAACCAGGAGAACACGAATGGACAAGGCCGCGGAAGAGTTTTCAATATTAATGCGGCAGAGGCACAGGAAGACCCGGAGCTTGTAACGGGTACGTTTCTTATTGACAATAAATCTGCTTACGTTTTATTTGATTCGGGTGCGGATAGAAGCTATATGAGTAGAGATTTTTGTGCTAAATTAAGTTGTCCATTGACGCCTTTGGATAGTAAATTTTTACTCGAATTAGCAAATGGTAAATTAATTTCAGCAGATAATATATGTCGGAATCGAGAAATTAAACTGGTTAGCGAAACATTTAAGATTGACTTGATACCAGTAGAGTTAGGGAGTTTTGATGTGATAATCGGTATGGACTGGTTGAAAGAAGTGAAAGCAGAGATCGTTTGTTACAAAAATGCAATTCGCATTATACGAGAAAAAGGAAAACCCTTAATGGTGTACGGAGAAAAGGGCAACATGAAGCTACATCTTATTAGTAATTTGAAGGCACAAAAACTAATAAGAAAAGGTTGCTATGCTGTTCTAGCACACGTTGAGAAAGTACAAACTGAAGAAAAGAGCATCAATGATGTTCCCATTGCAAAAGAATTTCCCGATGTATTTCCGAAAGAATTACCGGGATTACCCCCACATCGATCCGTTGAATTTCAAATAGATCTTGTACCAGGAGCTGCACCAATAGCTCGTGCTCCTTACAGACTCTCACCCAACGAGATGAAAGAACTGCAAAGCTAATTACAAGAACTTTTAGAGCGTGGTTTCATTCGACCAAGCACATCACCGTGGGGAGCTCCTGTTTTGTTTGTCAAGAAGAAAGATGGTACATTCAGGTTGTGTATCGACTACCGAGAGTTGAACAAACTTACCATCAAGAACCGCTACCCACTACCGAGAATCGACGAATTATTTGATCAACTACAAGGCTCATCTGTTTATTCAAAGATTGACTTACGTTCCGGGTATCATCAAATGCGGGTGAAAGAAGATGATATTCCAAAGACTGCTTTCAGAACACGTTACGGTCATTACGAGTTTATGGTCATGCCGTTTGGTTTAACTAATGCACCAGCTGTGTTCATGGACCTTATGAACCGAGTGTGTGGACCATACCTTGACAAGTTTGTCATTGTTTTCATTGATGACATACTTATTTACTCAAAGAATGACCAAGAACACGGTGAACATTTGAGAAAGGTGTTAGAAGCATTGAGGAAGGAAAAACTGTACGCTAAGTTTTCAAAGTGTGCATTTTGGTTAGAAGAAGTTCAATTCCTCGGTCACATAGTGAACAAAGAAGGTATTAAGGTGGATCCGGCAAAGATAGAAACTGTTGAAAAGTGGGAAACCCCGAAAACTCCGAAACACATATGCCAGTTTTTAGGACTAGCTGGTTACTACAGAAGGTTCATCCAAGACTTTTCCAGAATAGCAAAACCCTTGACTGCATTAACGCATAAAGGGAAGAAATTTGAATGGAATGATGAACAAGAGAAAGCGTTTCAGTTATTGAAGAAAAAGCTAACTACGGCACCTATATTGTCATTGCCTGAAGGGAATGATGATTTTGTGATTTATTGTGATGCATCAAAGCAAGGTCTCGATTGTGTATTAATGCAACGAACGAAGGTGATTGCTTATGCGTCTAGACAATTGAAGATTCACGAACAAAATTATACGACGCATGATTTGGAATTAGGCGCGGTTGTTTTTGCATTAAAGACTTGGAGGCACTACTTATATGGGGTCAAAAGTATTATATATACCGACCACAAAAGTCTTCAACACATATTTAATCAGAAACAACTGAATATGAGGCAGCGTAGGTGGATTGAATTATTGAATGATTACTTCTTTGAGATTCGTTACCACCCGGGGAAGGCAAATGTGGTAGCCGATGCCTTGAGCAGGAAGGACAGAGAACCCATTCGAGTAAAATCTATGAATATAATGATTCATAATAACCTTACTACTCAAATAAAGGAGGCGCAACAAGGAGTTTTAAAAGAGAGAAATTTAAAGGATGAAATACCCAAAGGATCGGAGAAGCATCTTAATATTCGTGAAGACGGAACCCGGTATAGGGCTGAAAGGATTTGGGTACCAAAATTTGGAGATATGAGAGAAATGGTACTTAGAGAAGCTCATAAAACCAGATACTCAATACATCCTGGAACGGGGAAGATGTACAAGGATCTCAAGAAACATTTTTGGTGGCCGGGTATGAAAGCCGATGTTGCTAAATACGTAGGAGAATGTTTGACGTGTTCTAAGGTCAAAGCTGAGCATCAGAAACCATCAGGCCTACTTCAACAACCCGAAATTCCGGAATGGAAATGGGAAAACAATACCATGGATTTCATCACTAAATTTCCAAGGACTGCAAGTGGTTTTGATACTATTTGGGTAATAGTTGATCGTCTCACCAAATCAGCACACTTCCTGCCAATAAGAGAAGATGACAAGATGGAGAAGTTAGCACGACTGTATTTGAAGGAAGTCGTCTCCAGACATGGAATACCAATCTCTATTATCTCTGATAGGGATGGCAGATCTATTTCAAGATTCTGGCAGACATTACAGCAAGCATTAGGAACTCGTCTAGACATGAGTACTGCCTATCATCCACAAACTGATGGGCAGAGATAAAGGACAATACAAACGCTTGAAGACATGCTACGAGCATGTGTTATTGATTTCGAAAACAGTTGGGATCGACATCTACCGTTAGCAGAATTTTCCTACAACAACAGCTACCATTCAAGCATTGAGATGGCGCCGTTTGAAGCACTTTATGGTAGAAAGTGCAGGTCTCCGATTTGTTGGAGTGAAGTGGGGATAGACAGATTACGGGTCCGGAGATTATACAAGAAACTACCGAGAAGATCATCCAAATTCAACAACGGTTGAAAACCGCCCAAAGTCGACAAAAGAGCTATGCTGACATTAAAAGAAAAGATATAGAATTTGAAATTGGAGAGATGGTCATGCTTAAAGTTGCACCTTGGAAAGGCGTTGTTCGATTTGATAAACGAGGGAAATTAAATCCAAGGTATATTGGACCATTCAAGATTATTGATCGTGTCGGACCAGTAGCTTACCGACTTGAGTTACCTCAACAACTCGCGGCTGTACATAACACTTTCCACGTCTCGAATTTGAAGAAATGTTTTGCTAAAGAAGATCTCACTATTCCGTTAGATGAAATCCAAATCAACGAAAAACTCCAATTCATCGAAGAACCCGTCGAAATAATGGATCGTGAGGTTAAAAGACTTAAGCAAAACAAGATACCAATTGTTAAGGTTCGATGGAATGCTCGTAGAGGACCCGAGTTCACCTGGGAGCGTGAAGATCAGATGAAGAAGAAATACCCGCATCTATTTCCAGAAGATTCGTCAACACCTTCAACAGCTTAAAATTTCGGGACGAAATTTATTTAACGGGTAGGTACTGTAGTGACCCGAACTTTTCCATGTTTATATATATTAATTGAGATTGATATTTACATGATTAAATTTTTCCAACATGTTAAGCAATTAAACTTGTTAAGACTTGATTAATTGAAATATGTTTCATATAGACAATTGACCACCCAAGTTGACCGGTGATTCACGAACGTTAAAACTTGTAAAAACTATATGATGACATATATATGGTTATATATATAGTTAACATGATATTATGATAAGTAAACATATCATTAATTATATTAACAATGAACTACATATGTAAAAACAAGACTACTAACTTAATGATTTTGAAACGAGACATATATGTAACGATTATCGTTGTAACGACATTTAATGTATATATATCATATTAAGAGATATTCGTACATCATAATATTATGATAATATAATAATTTAAAATCTCTTTTGATATTATAAACATTGGGTTAACAACATTTAACAAGATCGTTAACCTAAAGGTTTCAAAACAACATTTACATGTAACGACTAACGATGACTTAACGACTCAGTTAAAATGTATATACATGTAGTGTTTTAATATGTATTCATACACTTTTGAAAGACTTCAAGACACTTATCAAAATACTTCTACTTAACAAAAATGCTTACAATTACATCCTCGTTCAGTTTCATCAACAATTCTACTCGTATGCACCCGTATTCGTACTCGTACAATACACAGCTTTTAGATGTATGTACTATTGGTATATACACTCCAATGATCAGCTCTTAGCAGCCCATGTGAGTCACCTAACACATGTGGGAACCATCATTTGGCAACTAGCATGAAATATCTCATAAAATTAAAAAAATATGAGTAATCATTCATGACTTATTTACATGAAAACAAAATAACATATCCTTTATATCTAATTCATACACCAACGATGAAAAACACCTACAAACACTTTCATTCTTCAATTTTCTTCATCTAATTGATCTCTCTCAAGTTCTATCTTCAAGTTCTAAGTGTTCTTCATAAATTCCAAAAGTTCTAGTTTCATAAAATCAAGAATACTTTCAAGTTTGCTAGCTCACTTCCAATCTTGTAAGGTGATCATCCAACCTCAAGAAATCTTTGTTTCTTACAGTAGGTTATCATTCTAATACAAGGTAATAATCATATTCAAACTTTGGTTCAATTTCTATAACTATAACAATCTTATTTCAAGTGATGATCTTACTTGAACTTGTTTTCGTGTCATGATTCTGCTTCAAGAACTTCGAGCCATCCAAGGATCCGTTGAAGCTAGATCCATTTTTCTATTTTCCAGTAGGGTTATCTAAGGAACTTAAGGTAGTAATGATGTTCATAACATCATTCGATTCATATATATAAAGCTATCTTATTCGAAGGTTTAAACTTGTAATCACTAGAACATAGTTTAGTTAATTCTAAACTTGTTCGCAAACAAAAGTTAATCCTTCTAACTTGACTTTTAAAATCAACAAAACACATGTTCTATATCTATATGATATGCTAACTTAATGCTTTAAAACCTGGAAACACGAAAAACACCGTAAAACCGGATTTACGCCGTCGTAGTAACACCGCGGGCTGTTTTGGGTTAGTTAATTAAAAACTATGATAAACTTTGATTTAAAAGTTGTTATTCTGAGAAAATGATTTTTATTATGAACATGAAACTATATCCAAAAATTATGGTTAAACTCAAAGTGGAAGTATGTTTTCTAAAATGGTCATCTAGACGTCGTTCTTTCGACTGAAATGACTACCTTTACAAAAACGACTTGTAACTTATATTTCCGACTATAAACCTATACTTTTTCTGTTTAGATTCATAAAATAGAGTTCATTATGAAACCATAGCAATTTGATTCACTCAAAACGGATTTAAAATGAAGAAGTTATGGGTAAAACAAGATTGGATAATTTTTCTCATTTTAGCTACGTGAAAATTGGTAACAAATCTATTCCAACCATAACTTAATCAACTTGTATTGTATATTATGTAATCTTGAGATACCATAGACACGTATACAATGTTTCGACCTATCATGTCGACACATCTATATATATTTCGGAACAACCATAGACACTCTATATGTGAATGTTGGAGTTAGCTATACAGGGTTGAGGTTGATTCCAAAATATATATAGTTTGAGTTGTGATCAATACTGAGATACGTATACACTGGGTCGTGGATTGATTCAAGATAATATTTATCAATTTATTTCTGTACATCTAACTGTGGACAACTAGTTGTAGGTTACTAACGAGGACAGCTGACTTAATAAACTTAAAACATCAAAATATATTAAAAGTGTTGTAAATATATTTTGAACATACTTTGATATATATATGTATATATTGTTATAGGTTCGTGAATCAACCAGTGGCCAAGTCTTACTTCCCGATGAAGTAAAAATCTGTGAAAGTGAGTTATAGTCCCACTTTTAAAATCTAATATTTTTGGGATGAGAATACATGCAGGTTTTATAAATGATTTACAAAATAGACACAAGTACGTGAAACTACATTCTATGGTTGAATTATCGAAATCGAATATGCCCCTTTTTATTAAGTCTGGTAATCTAAGAATTAGGGAACAGACACCCTAATTGACGCGAATCCTAAAGATAGATCTATTGGGCCCAACAAGCCCCATCCAAAGTACCGGATGCTTTAGTACTTCGAAATTTATATCATATCCGAAGGGTGTCCCGGAATGATGGGGATATTCTTATATATGCATCTTGTTAATGTCGGTTACCAGGTGTTCACCATATGAATGATTTTTATCTCTATGTATGGGATGTGTATTGAAATATGAAATCTTGTGGTCTATTGTTACGATTTGATATATATAGGTTAAACCTATAACTCACGAACATTTTTGTTGACGTTTAAAGCATGTTTATTCTCAGGTGAATATTAAGAGCTTCCGCTGTTGCATACTAAAATAAGGATAAGATTTGGAGTCCATGTTTGTATGATATTGTGTAAAAACTGCATTCAAGAAACTGATTTCGATGTAACATATTTGTATTGTAAACCATTATGTAATGGTCGTGTGTAAACAGGATATTTTAGATTATCATTATTTGATAATCTACGTAAAGCTTTTTAAACCTTTATTTATGAAATAAAGGTTATGGTTTGTTTTAAAAATGAATGCAGTCTTTGAAAAACGTCTCATATAGAGGTCAAAACCTCGCAACGAAATCAATTAATATGGAACGTTTTTAATCAATAAGAACGGGACATTTCAATATGTACCTAGTAAGATGTTGTTATAACGATAATCGTTATATATACCGTTTTCGAGTTTCTTAAATTAATAGTCTCATTTTTATGTATATAACTCATTGGTAAAATACCTAATGAGATACATACTTATAATAAAAACATGTTAACTATATATATAACCATATATATGTCATCGTATAGTTTTTACAAGTTTTAACGTTCGTGAATCACCGGTCAACTTGGGTGGTCAATTGTCTATATGAAACATATTTCAATTAATCAAGTCTTAACAAGTTTGATTACTTAACATGTTGGAAACATTTAATCATGTAAATATCAATCTCAATTAATATATATAAACATGGAAAAGTTCGGGTCACTACAGTACCTACCCGTTAAATAAATTTCGTCCCGAAATTTTAAGCTGTTGAAGGTGTTGACGAATCTTCTGGAAATAGATGCGGGTATTTCTTCTTCATCTGATCTTCACGCTCCCAGGTGAACTCGGGTCCTCTACGAGCATTCCATCGAACCTTAACAATTGGTATCTTGTTTTGCTTAAGTCTTTTAACCTCACGATCCATTATTTCGACGGGTTCTTCGATGAATTGAAGTTTTTTGTTGATTTGGATTTCATCTAACGGAATATTGAGATCTTCTTTAGCAAAACATTTCTTCAAATTTGAGACATGGAAAGTGTTATGTACAGCCGCGAGTTGTTGAGGTAACTCAAGTCGGTAAGCTACTGGTCCGACACGATCAATAATCTTGAATGGTCCAATATACCTTGGATTTAATTTCCCTCGTTTACCAAATCGAACAACGCCTTTCCAAGGTGCAACTTTAAGCATGACCATCTCTCCAATTTCAAATTCTATATCTTTTCTTTTAATGTCAGCGTAGCTCTTTTGTCGACTTTGGGCGGTTTTCAACCGTTGTTGAATTTGGATGATCTTCTCGGTAGTTTCTTGTATAATCTCCGGACCCGTAATCTGTCTATCCCCCACTTCACTCCAACAAATCGGAGACCTGCACTTTCTACCATAAAGTGCTTCAAACGGCGCCATCTCAATGCTTGAATGGTAGCTGTTGTTGTAGGAAAATTCTGCTAACGGTAGATGTCGATCCCAACTGTTTCCGAAATCAATAACACATGCTCGTAGCATGTCTTCAAGCGTTTGTATCGTCCTTTCGCTCTGTCCATCTGTTTGTGGATGATAGGCAGTACTCATGTCTAGACGAGTTCCTAATGCTTGCTATAATGTCTGCCAGAATCTTGAAATAAATCTGCCATCCCTATCAGAGATAATAGAGATTGGTATTCCATGTCTGGAGATGACTTCCTTCAAATACAGTCGTACTAAATTCTCCATCTTGTCATCTTCTCTTATTGGCAGGAAGTGTGCTGATTTGGTGAGACGATCAACTATTACCCAAATAGTATCAAAACCACTTGCAGTCCTTGGCAATTTAGTGATGAAATCCATGGTAATGTTTTCCCATTTCCATTCCGGGATTTCGGGTTGTTGAAGTAGACCTGATGGTTTCTGATGCTCAGCTTTGACCTTAGAACACATCAAACATTATCCTACGAATTTAGCAACATCGGCTTTCATACCCGGCCACCAAAAATGTTTCTTGAGATCCTTGTACATCTTCCCCGTTCCAGGATGTATTGAGTATCTGGTTTTATGAGCTTCTCTAAGTACCATTTCTCTCATATCTCCAAATTTTGGTACCCAAATCCTTTCAGCCCTATACCGGGTTCCGTCTTCCCGAATATTAAGATGCTTCTCCGATCCTTTGGGTATTTCATCCTTTAAATTTCCCTCTTTTAAAACTCCTTGTTGCGCCTCCTTTATTTGAGTAGTAAGGTTATTATGAATCATTATATTCATAGATTTTACTCGAATGGGTTCTCTATCCTTCCTGCTCAAGGCATCGGCTACCACATTTGCCTTCCCCGGGTGGTAACGAATCTCAAAGTCGTAATCATTCAATAATTCAATCCACCTACGCTGCCTCATATTCAGTTGTTTCTGATTAAATATGTGTTGAAGACTTTTGTGGTCGGTATATATAATACTTTTGACCCCATATAAGTAGTGCCTCCAAGTCTTTAATGCAAAAACAACCGCGCCTAATTCCAAATCATGCGTCGTATAATTTTGCTCGTGAATCTTCAATTGTCTAGACGCATAAGCAATCACCTTCGTTCGTTGCATTAATACACAACCGAGACCTTGCTTTGATGCGTCACAATAAATCACAAAATCATCATTCCCTTCAGGCAATGACAATATAGGTGCCGTAGTTAGCTTTTTCTTCAATAACTGAAACGCTTTCTCTTGTTCATCCTTCCATTCAAATTTCTTCCCTTTATGCGTTAATGCAGTCAAGGGTTTTGCTATTCTGGAAAAGTCTTGGATGAACCTTCTGTAGTAACCAGCTAGTCCTAAAAACTGGCGTATGTGTTTCGGATTTTTCGGGGTTTCCCACTTTTCAACAGTTTCTATCTTTGCTGGATCCACCTTAATACCTTCTTTGTTCACTATGTGATCGAGGAATTGAACTTCTTCCAACCAAAATGCACACTTTGAAAACTTAGCGTACAATTCTTCCTTCCTCAATACTTCTAACACCTTTCTCAAATGTTCACCGTGTTCTTGGTCATTCTTTGAGTAAATAAGTATGTCATCAATGAAAACAATGACAAACTTGTCAAGGTATGGTCCACACACTCGGTTCATAAGGTCCATGAACACAGCTGGTGCATTAGTTAAACCAAACGACATGACCATAAACTCGTAATGACCGTAACGTGTCCTGAAAGCAGTCTTTGGAATATCATCTTCTTTCACCCGCATTTGATGATACCCGGAACGTAAGTCAATCTTTGAATAAACAGACGAGCCTTGTAGTTGATCAAATAAGTCGTCGATTCTCGGTAGTGGGTAGCGGTTCTTGATGGTAAGTTTGTTCAACTCTCGGTAGTCGATACACAACCTGAATGTACCATCTTTCTTCTTGACAAACAAAACAGGAGCTCCCCACGGTGATGTGCTTGGTCGAATGAAACCACGCTCTAAAAGTTCTTATAATTGGCTTTGCAGTTCTTTCATCTCGCTGGGTGCGAGTCTGTAAGGAGCACGAGCTATTGGTGCAGCTCCTGGTACAAGATCTATTTGAAATTCAACGGATCGATGTGGGGGTAATCCCGGTAATTCTTTCGGAAATACATCGGGAAATTCTTTTGCGACGGGAACATCATTGATGCTCTTTTCTTCAGTTTGTACTTTCTCGACGTGTGCTAGAACAGCATAGCAACCTTTTCTTATTAGTTTTTGTGCCTTCAAATTACTAATAAGATGTAGCTTCGTGTTGCCCTTTTCTCCGTACACCATTAAGGGTTTTCCTTTTTCTCGTATAATGCGAATTGCATTTTTGTAACAAACGATCTCTGCTTTCACTTCTTTCAACCAGTCCATACCGATTATCACATCAAAACTCCCTAACTCTACTGGTATCAAATCAATCTTAAATGTTTCGCTAACCAGTTTAATTTCTCGATTCCGACATATATTATCTGCTGAAATTAATTTACCATTTGCTAATTCGAGTAAAAATTTACTATCCAAAGGCGTCAATGGACAACTTAATTTAGCACAAAAATCTCTACTCATGTAGCTTCTATCCGCACCCGAATCAAATAAAACGTAAGCAGATTTATTGTCAATAAGAAACGTACCCGTAACAAGCTCCGGGTCTTCCTGTGCCTCTGCCGCATTAATATTGAAAACTCTTCCGCGGCCGTGTCCATTCGTGTTCTCCTGGTTCGGGCAATTTCTAATAATGTGGCCCGGTTTTCCACATTTATAACAAACTACATTGGCATAACTTGCTCCGACACTACTTGCTCCGCCAATACTCATTCCGGCACCATTTGTTCCTTTCGTTCTATTAACCCCTGGTCCGTAGACCTCACACTTCGCCGCGCCATGACCATTTCTTTTACACTTGTTGCAAAATTTGGTGCAGAACTCTGAGTGATACTTTTCACACTTTTGACATAGCTGCTTCTGATTGTTGTTGTTGTTGCGGTTATTATTGTTGTTGGGATGATTGTTGTAGTTGCGGTTGTTGTTGTTGTTGTTGTTGTTGTTGTTGTTGGGCCGTTTGTTGTAGTTGCGATTGATGTTGCGATTGTTGGGATAATTGTTGCGATTATTGTTGTAATTGCTGTTGTTGTTATATTGGTGATTCTTATCACCGTTTTCCTCCCACTTTCTTTTGACTTGCTTCACATTGGCCTCTTCAGCAGTCTGTTCTTTAATTCTTTCTTCAATCTGGTTCACTAGTTTGTGAGCCATTCTACATGCCTGTTGTATGGAGGCGGGCTCGTGTGAACTTATATCTTCTTGGATTCTTTCCGGTAATCCTTTCACAAACGCGTCGATCTTCTCTTCCTCATCTTCGAATGCTCCCGGACACAATAGGCACAATTCTGTGAATCGTCTTTCGTATGTGGTAATATCAAATCCTTGGGTTCGTAACCCTCTAAGTTCTGTCTTGAGCTTATTGACCTCGGTTCTGGGACGGTGCTTCTCGTTCATCAAGTGCTTGAATGCTGACCACGGTAGTGCGTACGCATCGTCTTGTCCCACTTATTCTAGATAGGTATTCCACCATGTTAACGCAGAACCTGTGAAGGTATGCGTAGCGTACTTCACTTTGTCCTCTTCAGTACACTTACTTATGGCAAACACCGATTCGACCTTCTCGGTCCACCGTTTCAATCCGATCGGTCCTTCGGTTCCATCAAATTCCAAAGGTTTGCAGGCAGTGAATTCTTTGTAGGTGCATCCTACACGATTTCCTGTACTGCTAGATCCAAGGTTATTGTTGGTATGTAGCGCAGCCTGTACTGCAGTTATGTTTGAAGCTAGAAAAGTACGGAATTCCTCTTCATTCATATTCACTGTGTGTCGAGTAGTCGGTGCCATTTCCTTCAAAATAGTCAAATGGAACAAGTTAATCATACAGAATATTAAGACTAGTTAATAGTATTTCGTAGCAAAATATGAACTCATTTATAAAAGCTTTTTCTTCATATTAGCGTTTTATAAGTTTAAATTCGGGTAGTACCTACCCGTTAAGTTCATACTTAGTAGCTAATATACAATTCAACTACTACAATTCTATATGAAAAACTGATTATAATAATATTTCGCGTTCAAACTTTTACACAATATTTTACAAACTTACAATACCGCTTATTTTACATATAGCATGAAATATAGCACACAATAAATTTGATACAAGATGGTTGTGAAGATAATTCTAGCTAGTACACAAGTCGTTCAGCAAAGGCAATAAAGACACGTAATTCATACGTCCAGAAACAAGTCATGCATTCTGGTTTTACTAGGATTACTTCCCATCCTTGGTCTTGTGGAACATAACCGTTATGGCCGTTGATAAGACAGCGTGTTGTAACGTCGTCAAAGGGACGAGGGTTATGTAATGTCCAACAGTCCCGTAACAATCTAAAAACCTCATTTCTTACCCCAATTACCGACTCCGTCACTTGTGGGAACGTTTTGTTTAATAGTTGTAGCCCGATGTTCTTGTTCTCACTTTGGTGAGAAGCGAACATTACTAATCCGTAAGCATAACATGCTTCTTTATGTTGCATGTTAGCCGCTTTTTCTAAATCACGAAGTCCAATATTCGGATATATTGAGTCAAAATAATTTCTTAACCCGTTGCGTAAAATAGCATTTGGGTTCCCTGCAATATATGCGTCAAAGTAAACACATCGTAACTTATGGGTTTCCCAATGTGATATCCCCCATCTTTCAAACGAAAGTCTCTTATAAACCAAGACATTCTTGGAACGTTCTTCGAATGTCTTACAAACTGATCTCGCCTTAAATAGTTGTGCCGAGGAATTCTGACCGACTCTAGACAAGATTTCATCAATCATGTCTCCGGGTAGGTCTCTTAAAATATTGGGTTGTCTATCCATTTTGTGTTTTTATACTCTAAAATAGACAAGAGTTAGATTCATAAAAAAAAAATACTTATTAATACAAGCAATTTTTACATATATCATAAAGCATAAGCACACTATATTACATATATTACACCACACGAATACAACTATCTTATTCCGACTCGCTTGTTTCTTCTTCTTCGGTTTTGGTTCGTTTTGCCAAGTTTCTAGGGATATATGATGTTCCCCTAATACGAGCCGTCGTTGTCCACATTGGTTTAGAAAAACCTGGTGGTTTAGAGGTTCCCGGGTCATTGTTACAACTTAAGGACTTCGGGGGTCGACGATACATATAAAGTTCATCGGGGTTGGAATTAGATTTCTCTATTTTTATGCCCTTTCCCTTATTATTTTCATTTGCCTTTTTAAATTCAGTTGGGGTAATTTCTATAACATCATCGGAATTCTCGTCGGAATCCGATTCATCGGAGAATTGGTAATCCTCCCAATATTTTGCTTCCTTGGCGGAAACACCATTGACCATAATTAACCTTGGTCTGTTGGTTGAGGATTCTCTTTTACTTAACCGTTTTATTATTTCCCCCACCGGTTCTATTTCTTCTTCCGGTTCCGATTCTTCTTCCGGTTCCGATTCTTCTTCCGGTTCCGACTCTTCTTCCGGTTCCTCTTCGGGAACTTGTGAATCAGTCCACGAATCATTCCAATTTACATTTGACTCTTCATTATTATTAGGTGAGTCAATGGGACTTGTTCTAGAGGTAGACATCTATCACATAATATCAAATGCGTTAAGAGATTAATATATCACATAATATTCACATGTTAAAAATATATAGTTTCCAACAAAATTTGTTAAGCAATCATTTTTCAAGTAAACACGGTCGAAGTCCAGACTCACTAATGCATCCTAACAAACTCGATAAGACACACTAATGCAAAATTCTGGTTCTCTAAGACCAACGCTCGGATACCAACTGAAATGTCCCGTTCTTATTGATTAAAAACGTTCCATATTAATTGATTTCGTTGCGAGGTTTTGACCTCTATATGAGACGTTTTTCAAAGACTGCATTCATTTTTAAAACAAACCATAACCTTTATTTCATAGATAAAGGTTTTAAAAAGCTTTACGTAGATTATCAAATAATGATAATCTAAAATATCCTGTTTACACACGACCATTACATAATGGTTTACAATACAAATATGTTACAACAAAATAAGTTTCTTGAATGCAGTTTTTACACAATATCATACAAGCATGGACTCCAAATCTCGTCCTTATTTAAGTATGCGACAGCGGAAGCTCTTAATAATCACCTGAGAATAAACATGCTTAAAACGTCAACAAAAATGTTGGTGAGTTATAGGTTTAACCTATATATATCAAATCATAATAATAGACCACAAGATTTCATATTTCAATACACATCCCATACATAGAGATAAAAATCATTCATATGGTGAACACCTGGTAACCGACATTAACAAGATGCATATATAAGAATATCCCCATCATTTCGGGACACCCTTCGGATATGATATAAATTTCGAAGTACTAAAGCATCCGGTACTTTGGATGGGGTTTGTTAGGCCCAATAGATCTATCTTTAGGATTCGCGTCAATTAGGGTGTCTGTTCCCTAATTCTTAGATTACCAGACTTAATAAAAAGGGGCATATTCGATTTCGATAATTCAACCATAGAATGTAGTTTCACGTACTTGTGTCTATTTTGTAAATCATTTATAAAACCTGCATGTATTCTCATCCCAAAACTATTAGATTTTAAAAGTGGGACTATAACTCACTTTCACAGATTTTTACTTCGTCGGGAAGTAAGACTTGGCCACTGGTTGATTCACGAACCTATAACAATATATACATATATATCAAAGTATGTTCAAAATATATTTACAACACTTTTAATATATTTTGATGTTTTAAGTTTATTAAGTCAGCTGTCCTCGTTAGTAACCTACAACTAGTTGTCCACAGTTAGATGTACAGAAATAAATCAATAAATATTATCTTGAATCAATCCACGACCCAGTGTATACGTATCTCAGTATTGATCACAACTCAAACTATATATATTTTGGAATCAACCTCAACCCTGTATAGCTAACTCCAACATTCACATATAGAGTGTCTATGGTTGTTCCGAAATATATATAGATGTGTCGACATGATAGGTCGAAACATTGTATACGTGTCTATGGTATCTCAAGATTACATAATATACAATACAAGTTGATTAAGTTATGGTTGGAATAGATTTGTTACCAATTTTCACGTAGCTAAAATGAGAAAAATTATCCAATCTTGTTTTACCCATAACTTCTTCATTTTAAATCCGTTTTGAGTGAATCAAATTGCTATGGTTTAATATTGAACTCTATTTTATGAATCTAAACAGAAAAAGTATAGGTTTATAGTCAGAAAAATAAGTTACAAGTCATTTTTGTAAAGGTAGTCATCTCAGTCGAAAGAACGACGTCTAGATGACCATTTTAGAAAACATACTTCCACTTTGAGTTTAACCATAATTTTTGGATATAGTTTCATGTTCATAATAAAAATCATTTTCTCAGAATAACAACTTTTAAATCAAAGTTTATCATAGTTTTTAATTAACTAACCCAAAACAGCCCGCGGTGTTACTACGACGGCGTAAATCCGGTTTTACGGTGTTTTTCGTGTTTCCAGGTTTTAAATCATTAAGTTAGCATATCATATAGATATAGAACATGTGTTTATTTGATTTTAAAAGTCAAGTTAGAAGGATTAACTTTTGTTTGCGAACAAGTTTAGAATTAACTAAACTATGTTCTAGTGATTACAAGTTTAAAACTTCGAATAAGATAGCTTTATATGTATGAATCGAATGATGTTATGAACATCATTACTACCTTAAGTTCCTTGGATAAACCTACTGGAAAAGGGAAAAATGGATCTAGCTTCAACGGATCCTTGGATGGCTCGAAGTTCTTGAAGCAGAATCATGACACGAAAACAAGTTCAAGTAAGATCATCACTTGAAATAAGATTGTTATAGTTATAGAAATTGAACCAAAGTTTGAATATGATTATTACCTTGTATTAGAATGATAACCTACTGTAATAAACAAAGATTTCTTGAGGTTGGATGATCACCTTACAAGATTGGAAGTGAGCTAGCAAACTTGAAAGTATTCTTGCTTTTATGTAACTAGAACTTGTAGAATATATGAAGAACACTTAGAACTTGAAGATAGAACTTGAGAGAGATCAATTAGATGAAGAAAATTTAAGAATGAAAGTGTTTGTAGGTGTTTTTGGTCGTTGGTGTATGGATTAGATATAAAGGATATGTAATTTTGTTTTCATGTAAATAAGTCATGAATGATTACTCATATTTTTGTAATTTTATGAGATATTTCATGCTAGTTGCCAAATGATGGTTCCCACATGTGTTAGGTGACTCACATGGGCTGCTAAGAGCTGATCATTGAAGTGTATATACCAATAGTACATACATCTAAAAGCTGTGTATTGTACGAGTACGAATACGGGTGCATACGAGTAGAATTGTTGATGAAACTGAACGAGGATGTAATTGTAAGCATTTTTGTTAAGTAGAAGTAGTTTGATAAGTGTCTTGAAGTCTTTCAAAAGTGTATGAATACATATTAAAACACTACATGTATATACATTTTAACTGAGTCGTTAAGTCATCGTTAGTCGTTACATGTAAATGTTGTTTTGAAACCTTTAGGTTAACGATCTTGTTGAATGTTGTTAACCCATTGTTTATTATAACAAATGAGATGTTAAATTGTTATATTATCATGATATTATGATATATAATATATCTTAGTATGATGTATATACAGTTAAATGTCGTTACAACGATAATCGTTACATATATGTCTCGTTTCGAAATCATTAAGTTAGTAGTCTTATTTTTACATATGTATTTCATTGTTAATACACTTAATAATATATTTACTTATCATTTAACATAATTAACCAAGTGTATCAATATCTTAATATGATTCATATGTACCTAGTAAGACGTTGTTATAACGATAATCGTTATATATATCGTTTTCGAGTTTCTTAAATTAATAGTCTCATTTTTATGTATATAACTCATTGTTAAAATACCTAATGAGATACATACTTATAATAAAAACATGTTAACTATATATATAACCATATATATGTCATCGTATAGTTTTTACAAGTTTTAACGTTCGTGAATCACCGGTCAACTTGGGTGGTCAATTGTCTATATGAAACATATTTCAATTAATCAAGTCTTAACAAGTTTGATTGCTTAACATGTTGGAAACATTTAATCATGTAAATATCAATCTCAATTAATATATATAAACATGGAAAAGTTCGGGTCACTACACCATGCAAATTAGCTTGATAAGACTAATGAATCAGACCCCCAGAAAGGATAATCTCCTTAAAGATTAAAAATCAGCATTTAAGCCTGATATTACTCAATCCTTGAGATTGACTTTAAAAATTGAGAATTACAAACTCATGAAATTCGATGATATCTAAACTCGAGCTTGAACGAGAAAATATTTTGATCAAATTAAAACTGATTTGTTTTCTAAAAATCTATTTTCATTGCGTTTATTACCATTGAACGTAAAATCCTAAGCATTCATCAGAATTCATTAGGTCACCTGAACCAAATCGGGTGTCAACCGTAAGAATGGTGGTTGCATAGCATGGTCGAAGACAGGACCTTGTGCCAGACTATCACACCCCCAGTTAGGGCCTGGGTGAAATGTGACTTAATATCAAATAAACCAACATATTATAATACGAGAACAATACTATATGATAAAAACAAACTTTATTGAGTACGCAGCGGAAAATGAAATGTCGTTACAAGAATTGAAATTTCAATAAAGTAAATGTTTCAAATGCAAGAATAATAAATGCGATAGTTCTTGATCCTAAGTCCAAATAGCATCACATAAGCAGTAGGTAAGTAAACTTGATCAATTAGCACCTGAGACAAAACATGCTAAAGTGTCAACCAAAAATGGTTGAGTGAAATCATAGGTTTAAAAAATATGTTTGACCGTTGTTTTAGACCACAAGATTTTTGTTTATAAAGTTGATCTCGCAGATCAAAAAGTTATGCCAGTTCGTGATATTTAGACTAAATGTTTAAAGTTTGCCCCAAAGACAAGTTGTTCTGTCCTTGTCGGTTTAATTACATTATTAAGTAATACAAAGAGTTAGTCAAATGTATCAGGGACGTTACTCCCGATAGGCCTACCCCCAATAATTAAGAATGCATTTAACGAGCAATTAAAAATATCACTGTAGGGACTTTGTTGGACATAGCCAGGTATAGCATAGTTTAACAGTTGGTACATGTGTCTAAATTGTAAATAGTAAAAGTAGCATGTGTCTCACCCCAGTAAGTTAAAATAAATTGCGCAATAGTAAGTGGGGCTATGAATTCACCTTAGTAAGTAGGAGAGTTGTTATTCCTTGGAATAGAAGAGTTGGATGAATGTGAGCAGAAAGTCAACCTAATGACATTTAAGAGTAGTTAAATGTTTTTGCCCAATTTTAAGTTTAAGTATGCAAGTGTTTAAGTGTAGTTGTGATGACCCGTCCTTATCCACCTAGACGAAGTCATCAACATCTGGTCCCATTGCGAGGTACTGTCCTAAGTATGCCATGAAGGACTCCAAGTAATGTCTTTAAAATGAGCAAATGCACAGCGGAAGACTTAATTCGTACCTGAGAATAAACATGTTTTAAAAGTGTCAACCAAAAGGTTGGTGAGTTCATAGGTTTATCATAACAATCATTTCAATATATTAATAGACCACAAGATTTCATATATGTATAAACATAATACACTCGCAAGTGTATGTAAAGAATTCTAAGTGGTTGAGCACTTGGTAACCATACTTAACATTTAATCAACGTCGCATATTCCCTTTATTATGAAATCTCACTACACTGTACCAAGTGTAGCCTACAAAACGAAGTACTGTGCAACCGTTGAATACTGGTCGTCCAGTCCGGTTGGGGTTGTCAGGCCCGATAGATCTATCAACAGGATTCGCGTTTATAATACCCATGTAAATAGTAGTTACCAAGCTACAGAGAAATATGCCAGTGGTACAACTCAACGTAGAATATATTTTTAAGTACTTGTGTCTATTTTGTAAACATTTATAAAAGCAGCTCATGTATTTTCAGCCCAAAAATATATATTGCAAAAGCAATTAAAAAGGGAGCAAATGAAACTCACCATACTGTATTTTGTAGTAAAAATACATATGACGACATTTGAACAAGTATAGGGTTGGTCTCGGAATTCACAGACCTATATCAATTATATATATTAAAACATATAATCGTAATCGAATATTATTAGTGATTTAATTGTTATTTTAATTATGTGTTTCATTAATAACTTAATTAATTTTATTAATATAAAATATTAATATAGTTATGTTAGATGTAGTAAATATAGTTTTATATGTAATAACGGTTATTGTTAAAATAATGTTGATAATAATAAATAAATATTTGTTTTTGTTTTATAATATTAATAGTAATAATAACAAAATGATAGTTTTTATAAAAATGATACTTTTAATGATAATGATAAAAATGATAACTTTAATAAAAATGATACTTTTTAAAAAAAATGTTAATTTTAATAATAATAAATATTAATAATAACTATAAAAATAACAATCTTACTAATAATAATAATAATAATAATAATAAATAGTAGAAGTAATTACTACCTTGAAAGCTTTTTCTAAAAAATAAAATGCTCCAGACAGAGATCGAACCCGCGACCTCTCATTAACACGAAACACCCCTAAACCATGTATCTATTTCAATTTTCCTGACTAATACTCGATCCAATTATTCTTATGCCATTATATTTCTGTTTCTTATTTTCACTTCTTCTTTTTAAAAAAAATGTCACAGCCCGGGATTGAACCCAAGACCTCTCGCTTAAACCCAACGACACCTTAAACCAATCGAGCTGTATCTTTTTATGTGATTTATATGCAATCCAATAACATATAATCCCTGATTGAAGACAAGTCCAAGATAATAAGCCCAAGTAGAAAACCCGTTTACCAAAACTAGTTAATTGGCCCAAATAGAAAAATTACATGGGGTTTCAGTTTATTTCGAAACAGAAGATGGAGTCATGTAAGTGGGTTTCGTAAAAAAATTTGTTTGGTTGAAACATAAAAATGGCAAGGGGTTCGAACAGTAGTCTTCACTGTTTATCTTCTTCATCATTCATCCTTCGTGTAATTTCATTGTATTACTGTCTTCAACATAATCGTTATCATAAGCATCATCTTCATAAACGTCTACATCAACTTCATCGATTCCATACTATGTAACACGTCCGCAATATAAAAAAAATAATAACTCCACAATCATGAGCTATATTATATTATTGGCCAACTTGACCCACTTGTTCTCCATGTGGGTCTCTTCACCGAATTCCATATCTAACAATGCCCACTATAATAATCCACTTGTTAAAATTAATTACTTTAAAGGGTCCATTATGTTTGTTTTCCAAAAGCTCGATCAATAGGTAGTAGTAATAGTTTTTGATTGTAACAGTTGACCAGGAGCTAGTAGTTGTATAAATAACATGTGGTGTTTGTGTTGGGTTTCGAACAAGTATAGAACAGAAAAAAATACGCGTAGGTTGTTCTCGGTTAATGGCAGGAGAGAGATGAAGGGAGATAGAGGTGGTTCAAGAATATTGAGATGGTTCTTGGTGTTTTGGTTCTTCAACAGAAGGAGTATACTGCAACCGCTGCAGAAGTAAATAACAAAAATAAATGGCGGTGGTGATGGGTTTTAAAGTGGTGGTGTCGTGGTGGCCTTGGTGGTTGTTATAGTTATGGTGATTGTGGCGATGGAAGGTGATCTAGTAGTGGTGGTTCTAATAATGGGGTTGTGGTTTTAAGTGATACAAGAAAGAAAGTAACAGGGTTATGTTGTGATCGGCTTGATGAAGACGATGATTTGATCGAGTAACTAGTTTGATGGTTTATTGGAGATGAAAGGGTGGTGATTGATGAGTGTTAAGGTGATGATGGAATAGGTTTGGATTCACTCATGTATCACATATATATGTATTTATAGCTCAAGTGGTTTGAGATGTGCCATAAAAGGATGAATTAAAAGTAGAACAAGTGGGTCTTGTGGCTATCGATGAGAAACAGAAAAGAACAAGCATACTGCATTTTTTTCTTTCATTATCTATTATGATGTGTATATTTAACCATATAGAAAGAAAATATAATATATCATAATGATTATAATATGTTATTGTAATGATACATGGAATTATGTCAAATGCTATTCGTAGTAGGTGGTGGTGTAGGGTGTTAACGGATAGATGTTTTAATGGTAGTGTGTAGTGTATGCATATATGTTATGTACATATATAAGAGAAATAAGAGAGAGTGAAAATGAAATCAATCAAAAACAGTAGCACATGTTTCAATTATGCACAGTAATTTAAAACAGTTAGCAGCCTGATGAAATGTATTCTTCTACCGACACTTTTCCAATGAGGTGCTATATCGTGCTCATTGCTAAACAGTTATCGTATAAAAGTGTTCCTAAAAATCCCAAATTTTTAGATTAAGCATATTAAATTATTTCACTCATTACCTGTTTGAAACCTGATCAAAAAGATTCGAAAATTATTTATTTTCTGTTCCGATTTATATGTACGGAGTACTAATATTTAAACTTAAAAAAGGCAAAAATACTTTTAACAAATCTAAAATCTTCGTAATCGATTTACAGTTCAACTTTTATTTCAATCCTTCATAAACTTATATTAAATCTATATAAACGCTAACGAAATGTCAACCGAGTATTACTAACATTTACTAATTAAACTCGGAATCATTTATATTACCTTTCTATATATTAATAGTTTTAAAATAGCAAATTTAATTACTTAAAACAAATATATTATATATTTTTGAACAAATAAACTTAATATAACCTTATATATTTACAAGTATTATTTATATACATATTTATATATATCTATATATTTTCAAATATAGTTTCCATTAATCGTACTTTATTTTATTTAGTTTACAATATAAATCCTAATAATCATATTATATAATATTCTAAATTATATTTCAAATTATAAATACTTATTTAAATATATATGTTATCTATTTGCAAATAGTTATTCGTGAACCATCGAGAACAGTCGAATGTCAATTGAATATATGAAACAGTTCAAAATTTTTGAGACTCAACCTAACAGACTTGGCTTATCTCGTCAAAATATAATATCGTATCGAGAGTTTGGTTTAAAATTAGTCGAAATTTTCCGGGTCGTGACAGTACCTACCCGTTAAAGAAATTTCGTCCCGAAATTTGAGTGAGGTCGTCATGACTAACAATAAAATTGTTTTTATGACGAATATGAATTGATAAATAGAGGTTTATCATTATTGTGTAATATAGATAAAACAATTCGATTACGCGAAGAGTATAAGTGAAGCTATCACAAAAGATTGAGATAGAGATTTAATTTTTGACGTAATCATGGTGGATTTTCAGAATTCATGGAATTTAAGGAAATCTTCTATTCAGAAAGAAAGTGAAATAGCAACGATTTATTAGCAAACTGTTGGAATTATGGAAGAACGGAAATATTAAAGAAATATTTCCATGATATGCTTTGTGCTTAAGTAGAATAAAAGAGTTATGTAACATGGCACATGATGACGTTATGATTTGTGAATCATCATCACGTTTCATTAGAAACTCAGCATGACTTACTGTAATATAATCACGTTGGCCAAGCGCATTATATTATACTAACTCATGCTTCAGTTCCCAACACTTCTCCACAATTCATTCATAATTTATACTTAGACTTTACAGAAGTTTCCAATATAATGGAATACAGAAATACAAAGAGGTAGATAATTTCGGACAAGAATATTTATGAAAATATCCTCAGAAATATCGAAGATATTATTGATGATATTTTGGAATTTCTAAGTTCGAAAGATGATGATGAATAATTTTTTTTTTCGCAATATTTTAACATGACTTCGGAGCATGATATTCTCTAAAGATTCCATCGGATCCAGAATTACCTGAATTTTTGAATATAGAGTCTGGTCCTTGTATTTGTCCTTGGTCTCCTTCGTGGTTAGCTCAATCCGTTTTTCAGTACCAAATTTTCTATCGAGCGTTTCCAACACTCCATACTTTATCATCAAACTCTTGGCCATTTAGGCCACCTACAATTTTACTGTTTCCTCTGTATTTAATGCAGCCATATCTGAATCGTCGATTATCAATCCGAGGGGTTTCAGGAGAATTGTGTTTTTAGATGATTAAACGCTGATGGTAATATGGTAGAATATAAAAGGTTTTCCCAGTAACAATAAAGAGTACGCATATATATCAAGGTTATAATAAGGTTGTTTCGGATGAAAAGTCAGAGTTGACTTGCTGGAGCTGTGACAAAATTTACTACTTTAAAAGAGATTACCAAATTATTTTGGGTAATAATAACACTAATGGAATTAGAACAGCTACGTGTTAAACGTTTACTCAGTTTCCGAGGGTTTTTCAGGTGCATAACTATATGCATCAATCTTTTCTTCTGTAGATGAAGTGCGGCTGGTTCATCCTCTCGATCGAGGTGTTTTCAAGATTTATGAAAGGTTTAAACGCAGATTGTAATCGTCAAAATACAAATGAGGTTTAAGATGAAATCAAGTGGCAAACTTGAAGAATTGTTTAGTTTCATATGTTATAATCAATATTTTAATTCATTTTAATTGTCCAATGTTGGTAGTCATCAGTTGATAGTCCACAGTTAGCAATTCAATATATATATATATATATATATATATATATATATATATATATATATATATATATATATATATATATATAATATTTAAATTAATTAATACGTATCGTGACCCGTGTACATGTCTCAGACTCGATCACAACTCAAAGTATATATATTATTGTAGAATCAACCTCAACCCTGTATAGAGAACTCGATCATTACTGCATATAGAGTGTCTATGGTGATTCCAAATAATATATATAGATGTGTCGATATGATATGTCAAAACCTTGTATACGTGTCCCGATATTTAAAGTGCGTAAAATAAATAACAGAAAATAAATGACGATAAATAAAGTGCGTAAAGTAAATAACAGAAATTAAATGACGATAAATAAAATTGCGATAATTAATTGCGATAATCAAACTGCGATAATAAAATGTAATCAGTTAGCTAGGAACAGTTAGCTAGGATTTTGTTAGCGTGGATTCTTAACAAAATTTCTCATAGTTCACTTGTTTGTTTCTAACAAATTTTATTTTGTCCAATGTTTTCTTCATTATGCCACTTGTTGGATTCTGGTAGGTCAAAATCCAAATATGAAATTGAATGAAAATGGTTATTTTGTGGTAAACGGATTCGTATATTTGTGGATGTAAGTAGAATAGTAAATTATCGTTGAATCAGATTCAAAGAAAGTACAGTGCAACTTATTAATGTGGAATATAAATATTTCCTCGGGTATTACCTACCCGTTAAAATATTTTCACCATTAACAGTTTGTACAATACAACTTTTAATTACAATCCTTATGAAAACATATATACATATATATATTTTCTTTATACGTAATCATAGATTTAATGAGTCAATGTGATATTAAACTCATCAGATTTGCGGCTAGAACTAGAGTACATAATCTCTAAAATATTAGAGATTACATAATTGCCATGAAGGACGAAGATAGTTTATGTAGAACGATTCGTAGAACGATGATTATGCTTGAGATATAGATTGCGATGTTGAGACATGTGATGTTGAAACTTGGGTTGTTGGGGGTACTGTTAGTGTCGGTGGTGTTGTTGAAGCTGGTATATTTTGCACCACGTTTTCCAAATTGATTACTCGAGCGCGAAGTTCGTTAACTTCTTGTATTACTCCGGGATGATCGTCGGTCGGAACGAGCGGGTGAATAAGGTTCAGAATTTGGAATATCATATAATCGTTGCGGGATATCCTGGCAATGAGGGTGAATATGGTGTTTCGGATAGGTTCGCCGGTAAGTGCTAAAGGTTCTTCATCAAGAGGTGAATTCGATTAGTGGAAGGGATCGCCTTATGCGCGTCTCCATTCGATTAGTGTTTGTGTTGGGTTTCGAACAAGTATAGAACAGAAAAAAATACGCGTAGGTTGTTCTCGGTTAATGGCAGGAGAGAGATGAAGGGAGATAGAGGTGGTTCAAGAATATTGAGACGGTTCTTGGTGTTTTGGTTCTTCAACAGAAGGAGTATACTGCAACCGCAGCAGAAGTAAATAACAAAAATAAATGGCGGTGGTGATGGGTTTTAAAGTGGTGGTGTCGTGGTGGCCTTGGTGGTTGTTATAGTTATGGTGATGGTGGCGATGGAAGGTGATCTAGTAGTGGTGGTTCTAATAATGGGGTTGTGGTTTTAAGTGATACAAGAAAGAAAGTAACAGGGTTATGTTGTGATCGGCTTGATGAAGACGATGATTTGATCGAGTAACTAGTTTGATGGTTTATTGGAGATGAAAGGGTGGTGATTGATGAGTGTTAAGGTGATGATGGAATAGGTTTAGATTCACTCATGTATCACATATATATGTATTTATAGCTCAAGTGGTTTGAGATGTGCCATAAAAGGATGAATTAAAAGTAGAACAAGTGGGTCTTGTGGCTATCGATGAGAAACAGAAAAGAACAAGCATACTGCATTTTTTTCTTTCATTATCTATTATGATGTGTATATTTAACCATATAGAAAGAAAATATAATATATCATAATGATTATAATATGTTATTGTAATGATACATGGAATTATGTCAAATGCTATTCGTAGTAGGTGGTGGTGTAGGGTGTTAACGGATAGATGTTTTAATGGTAGTGTGTAGTGTATGCATATATGTTATGTACATATATAAGAGAAATAAGAGAGAGTGAAAATGAAATCAATCAAAAACAGTAGCACATGTTTCAATTATGCAAAGTAATTTAAAACAGTTAGCAGCCTGATGAAATGTATTCTTCTACCGACACTTTTCCCATGAGGTGCTATATCGTGCTCATTGCTAAACAGTTATCGTATAAAAGTATTCCTAAAAATCCCAAATTTTTAGATTAAGCATATTAAATTATTTCACTCATTACCTGTTTGAAACCTGATCAAAAAGATTCAAAAATTATTTATTTTCTGTTCCGATTTATATGTACGGAGTACTAATATTTAAACTTAAAAAAGACAAAAATACTTTTAACAAATCTAAAATCTTCGTAATCGATTTACAGTTCAACTTTTATTTCAATCCTTCATAAACTTATATTAAATCTATATGAACGCTAACGAAATGTCAACCGAGTATTACTAACATTTACTAATTAAACTAGGAATCATTTATATTACCTTTCTATATATTAATAGTTTTAAAATAGCAAATTTAATTACTTAAAACAAATATATTATATATTTTTGAACAAATAAACTTAATATAACCTTATATATTTACAAGTATTATTTATATACATATTTATATATATCTATATATTTTCAAATATAGTTTCCATTAATCGTACTTTATTTTATTTAGTTTACAATATAAATCCTAATAATCATATTATATAATATTCTAAATTATATTTCAAATTATAAATACTTATTTAAATATATATGTTATCTATTTGCAAATAGTTATTCGTGAACCATCGAGAACAGTCGAATGTCAATTGAATATATGAAACAGTTCAAAATTTTTGAGACTCAACCTAACAGACTTGGCTTATCTCGTTAAAATATAATATCGTATCTAGAGTTTGGTTTAAAATTAGTCGAAATTTTCCGGGTCGTGACAGTAGTTCATTTTACTAAGTTTCCATTCTTAGTAAGCTTTCCATTTTTAGTAAATTTTCATTTTTAGCAAGTTAGTGTTGAACACTAGTGGGTTATCCTTAATAAGTCCACACTTATTAAGTGTGCAAGTGAGTGTATGATTATTTTAGTCGGGTTTGATAATGTGCACCATACCCAAACATCTATTCCACCGCTGAGTCACCAGAATGACCAATTGTTACCGGTTGGCCCAGGATTTCTTGACCAAAATCTAAGTTTGGCATTTGGAATCCACAAGTGTCCCATAGTGGTACCAAGAATCACCCTAGGCCTTAAGTAGCATTGACGTTCAAGTAATCCTCACGTTATTGTAAATGACTATTGTAATCGTGGTCAAAATTTTATAATATAAGTATTATAATATAAGTAGTATATTATATGTGTTAGTAATAGTGTAAGTGTTAAGTAGTAGTATAAGTGTTAAGTAGTATGTAGTATAAGTAGTAATATTAGGGTTTTAATTAATTAGAGTAGTTAGGTTTTAATAATAAATAAATGATTAGGGTTTAAGTAATAAATGTTTAATAGTATTTAAGTAGTATTAGGTTTAGGGTTTAGTAAAGTAATGATTAGGTAATGATTAGGGTTATATAATTAATGTTTAAGGTTTAAGTAGTTAATTGGGGTTTTAATAAATTAGGGTTAGGTTTAATTGGGGTTTTATTTTATTTAATATTTATATATATGTGTGTCATGTATATATATATATATATATATATATATATATATATATATATATAGTTTTTATTTTTTTATATAAACCGTATGTATGTATATATATATATATATAGTAATATATATAAACCGTATATGTATACATAAACCGTATATGTAGTTTTTATTTTTTTATATAAACCGTATATGTATACATAGTATGTATATATCTTATTTCCATTTTTAAACACTAACGAATCTTTAACAAATCTCTAGGGTTTTTAAGATTCAACAAACTTTTTTTTAAACCGTACGCATGTATGTATATGTATATTTTTTTTTACATGAACAATAATAATGTCAAGATCATGCATGAATATTATTATGAATATAAACATGAATTGAAAGTAAGTTTTAAAAGTTTTGGATCTAGGGTTATAACTTGATGAATGATGATGAAGATTAACAAGAAAAGATGAAGATGACTTGAAGATGAAGATCAAAGCACTTGAATAACGAAGAACACACTTGAAGATCTTGATGAACATGAAGAAAAACCTTGAAGATCACTTGAAAATGGTGGTGGTGGTGTGGTGTTCTTGGCCGTGAGCCAAAGAGAGGGAGGGAGAGAGTTTGTGATTTTTGGGAGAGAATTACTAGAATGGTTTGGAACAAAAAATGCATTAGCCTAGGTCCCTATTTATAGGTGCGGTTAGAAAATTCTAGAATTAGGGTTTAGGTTAAGAGTACTTAGGGAACAAATTAGGGTTTGCATGGGAGGTGATGGTGGCCAAAATTTGGAGGGCAAAAGGGTCATTTTACCCCTTTAATTTTCGGCTAGGGTTAGGAGGAGCAGGGTGGAACTTTTTCGTTTTAGTCCCTGTACTTTAGATTAGCTTAAAATGGCTCATTAAAGGTTCTAATTTAATTGTTTGAATGCAACAAGTTTGAGAGTATTATATTTTGTTCACAAAAGTTAATTAGCTTTTATTTTTCATCTTTTATCAACTTGTAAATTATTGTACAAAGTTAATTAATATGTTTTAAAATTCTTAATACTTAACAATTATTGATTAAGGTTTAATTATTAAGTTTTAATTATATTGTTTGGGCATTTAATATTGGAAAAATATAGAATGGAAAAATGAGGGTCGTTTTAGTACCTCCCCATTATTAGAAACTTCGTCCCAAAGTTTTAGGTAGACTTTTCGGATGCATCAGCGTTTGAGAAGAGATTGGGATATTTCTGTATCATTTGGTCTTTGCGTTCCCAGGTGTATTCGGGGCCTCTACGCGAATTCCAACGGACTTTAACGATAGGTATGTTGCTTTTACGTGTTTGTTTAACCTCTCCTTCTATGATTTCTATAGGTTCTTCAACGAAGTGCATTTGCTCATCAATGCGGATATCATCCAAAGGAATAACAAGTGTGTCATCAGCAAGACACCTTTTAAGATTTGAGACATGAAACACATCATGTACTTGGCTAAGTTCAGTTGGTATTTCTAATCGGTACGCTACGGGACTGACTCTTTGAGTGATCATGAAAGGTCCTACATATCATGGACTGAGTTTACTTCGTTTACCGAAGCGGACTACACCTTTCCAAGGGGATACTTTCAGCATGACTTTATCTTCAACTTGGAATTCTATATCCTTCCGCTTCTTATTGGCATAGCTCTTTTGTCGGCTGCGTGCAGTTTCTAATCGTTGCTTGATAATGCTAAAAACGAACATATATTTCATAGCATTATTCCTCAAGAAAGACAAGCTTTTAGTTGCAATTGTTCTATTTACAAGTGATATTCGTTTAAATAATAAAAGGTGAAGACAAAAGACAGATTCGACGAATTGAAGACGCAAACGATCAAAAAGCTCAAAAGTACAAAAGACAATCAAAGAGGTTCCAATTATTGATAAGAAACGTCTCGAAATTACAAAAGTACAAGATTCAAAACGCAAAGTACAAAATATAAAATTGTACGCAAGGACGTTCGAAAATCCGGAACCGGGACCAGAGTCAACTCTCAACGCTCGACGCAACGGACTAAAAATTACAAGTTAACTATGTATATAAATATAATATAATATATAATTAATTATATTAATTATATATATATTATATTTATAAATAAAAACCGTCGGCAGAGAAAGACTCCAAAGTGTGAGCTGGAATTTCAAACTCCGCGACTCGCGGAGTTTGAAGGCAAAATATGCCGCGAGTCGCGGAGCCCCAAAATGAAAAACTCCCTATAAAGCAAACCGAAATCTGATCATTTTCATAATCTTTTTCTTCCTCATTCATACGTAAAATTTATATTTATATTTAATTTATATTTTAATTTTAATTATAATTCTAATAATAAGGGTATGTTAGCGAATGTTGTAAGGGTGTAAGTCGAAATTCTGTCCGTGTAACGCTACGCTATTTTTAATCATTGTAAGTTATGTTCAACCTTTTTATATTAATGTCTCGTAGCTAAGTTATTATTATGCTTATTTAAAACGAAGTAATCATGATGTTGGGCTAATTACTAAAATTGGCTAATTGGGCTTTGTACCATAAATGGGGTTTGGACAAAAGAACGACACTTGTGGAAATTAGACTATGGGCTATTAATGGGCTTTATATTTGTTTAACTAAATGATAGTTTGTTAATGTTAATATAAAGATTTACAATTGGGCGTCCTTATAAATTACCATATACACTCGATCGGACACGATAAGCGGGGTATTTATATCTACGAATAATCGTTCATTTAACCGGACACGGGAATGGATTAATAGCCACTAGAATAATTAAAACAGGGGTGAAATTATGTACAAAGGACACTTGGTATAATTGATAACAAAAATATTAAAACCTTGGGTTACACTCAGTCGACATCCTGGTGTAATTATTAAACAAAGTATTAAAATCTTGTTACAGTTTAAATCCCCAATTAGTTGGAATATTTAACTTCGGGTATAAGGATAATTTGACGAGGGCACTCGCATTTTATATTTATGACTGATGGACTGTTATGGACAAAAACCAGACGGACATATTAAATAATCCAGGACAAAGGACAATTAACCCATGGGCATAAAACTAAAATCAACACGTCAAACATCATGATTACGGAAGTTTAAATAAGCATAATTCTTTTATTTCATATTTAATTTCCTTTATTTTATATTTAATTGCACTTCTAATTATCGCACTTTTATTTATTGTTATTTAATCGCACTTTTAATTATCGTACTTTTTAATTATCGTAATTTTATTTTATCGCACTTTTATTGCAATTTCATTATCGTTATTTATTTTACGCTTTAAATTAAGTCTTTTATTTATTTAATATTTTACATTAGGTTTTAACTGCGACTAAAGTTTTAAAATCGACAAACCGGTCATTAAACGGTAAAAACCCCCCTTTATAATAATAATATTACTTATATATATATATATATTTGTATTTTTATAAAAGTAAACTAATATAGCGTTAAGCTTTGTTTAAAGATTTCCCTGTGGAACGAACCGGACTTACTAAAAACTACACTACTGTACGATTAGGTACACTGCCTATAAGTGTTGTAGCAAGGTTTAAGTATATCCATTCTATAAATAAATAAATATCTTGTGTAAAATTGTATCGTATTTAATAGTATTTCCTAGTAAAATATAAACTATTTCGTATACCTTAGCTTTGACATCATTGCTTAATCTGGATGATCTTTTCGGTAATTTCGTGAATGATTTTAGGACCAGTTAAATGTCTGTCCTCGAGTTCATCCCAACACAAAAGGGATCTACATTTTCGGCCGTATAAAGCTTCAAAAGGGGCAGCTTTAATGCTAGAGTAATAACTGTTATTGTAGAAAAATTCAGCTAAAGGTAGATGTCTATCTCATCACTTGCCGAAATCGATTGCACAAGCACGTAGCATATCTTCCATGGTTTGAATGGTTCGTTCACTTTGGCCATCAGTTTGCGGATGATAGGCTGTACTCATGTCGAGTTGAGTTCCAAGAGCAGATCGCAAAGTTTTCCAGAATCTAGAAATGAATCGACTGTCGCGATCAGAAATAATTGAGATAGGAACTCCATGACGTGAGAGAATTTCTTTAATATAGAGTTGTGGCAATTTCTCCATCTTGTCGGTTTCCTTGATCGGTAAGAAATGTGCAAATTTAGTAAGACGATCAACTATGACCCAAATAGTATCATTACCGTTTGAAGTCTTAGGCAACTTAGTAACGAAATCCATAGTGATACATTCCCACTTCCACTGCGGGATACCGGGTTATGTCAACAGACCAGAAGGCTTTAGATGTTCAGCCTTGACTTTCAAACAAGTGAGACACTTACTAACATAAGTAGCAATGTCAGCTTTCATGTTAGGCCACCAGTAGAATTCCTTCACATCGTGGTACATCTTACTGGAACCGGGATGAATAGAGCACCTAGTCTTATGTGCTTCATCCAAGACTAGGTCACGGAGATTACCGAAGCGAGGAATCCAAATTCTATTACCAAAGTACCGTGTACCATTGGCTTTCACTTGGAGTTGGTTCTTGAAACCGATAGGTCCTTCACCTTCGATAAGTGTTGGTTTAATAGCTTCAAGTTGAGCTTCACAGATTCGTGATATAAAATTTGATTTGATTTTCAGATTTAAAGCATGAACACGTTTAACATCGACTTTTCAACTAAGGGCATCGGCAACCACATTCGCCTTGCCAGGATGATATCTTAGCTCACAGTGATAATCATTCAATAACTCAAGCCATTGGCTTTGCCTCATATTCAGTTGTTTCTTATCAAAGATGTGTCGAAGACTTTTATGGTCAGTGTACCTCGTAAACTGGGTACCATATAGATAATGTCTCCATATCTTTAATGCAAATACCACGGCACCTAACTCAAGGTCATGCATAGTATAGTTCTTCTCATGTTTCTTCTACTGTCTAGATGCATATGCAATAACCTTCTCATGTTTAAGACACAACCAAAGCCTTGCTTCGAGGCATCACAGTAAACAACAAGGTCGTCAGTACCTTCAGGTAAAGAAAAAATCGGGGATGTGGTCAATTTCTCCTTCAGAATCTTGAAAGCAGATTCCTGTTCTTCGAACCACTCAAACTTCTTCCCTTTGTGAGTTAACTTTGTAAGGGGTTTAGCAAGGAGGGAAAAATCTTTTATGAATCTTCGATAATAACCGGCAAGTCCCAAAAATTGAAGAATATGCTTTGCAGTCCTTGGTATCTCCCAGTTCTGAATAGCGGTAATCTTAGCTGGATCGACATGTATTCCATTACTATCAACAACATGTCCGAGAAATTGTACTGTTTTGAGCCAAAACTCGCACTTCGAAAATTTAACATAGAGTTGTTCCTTTCGTAAGAGTTCAAGAATCATGCGCAAATGCTGCTCATGTTCTTTCTCACTCTTGGAGTAGATCAAGTTATCGTCAATGAACAATGACAAATTTGTCGAGATATGGCTTGCAGACACGATTCATAATATCCATGAACACGGTAGGAGCATTAGTTGAGCCAAAAGGCATAACACAAAATTCATAGTGCCCATAATGAGTACGAAAAGCAGTCTTAGGAATATCGGATTCCTTGACCCTAAGTTGGTGATAACCAGACCTCAGATCAACCTTTGAATAAACACTCGACCCTTGAAGTTGGTCAAATAGATCATCAATACGCGCTAATGGATAACAGTTCTTGATAGTAAGCTTGTTGAGTTCACGGTAATCAATACACATCCTCAACGTACCGTCCTTCTTCTTAACGAATAGAATAGGAGCTCCCCATGGGGACGAGCTTGGACGAATGAAACCTTTATCCAATTTTTCCTGGAGTTGGTTTGAAACTTCCTTCATTTCAGAAGGTGCTAAACGGTATGGTGCTTTAGCAACAGGAGCAGCACCAGGAGATAAATCATTCTGAAATTCGACTTGTCGAGGAGGTGGAAGACCAGGAAGATCTTCAGGAAATACCTCGGGATAATCTCTAACCACCGGCACATCATCAATAAGATTATCCTTCGGTTCGACTATCTTAACATGAGCTAATATCGCGGGATAACCTTTCATAAGGTATTTACGGGTTTTGATGCAAGATATGATATTGAGCTTGGAACCACTCTTGTCGCCTTGAATGACTAGAGTCTCTCCATTTCCCAACGGAATGTTAACGGTCTTATCAAAACACAAGATTGCAGCATCTAATGGACGTAACCAATCCATTCCAACTACGACATCAAAACTTCCTAGCTCGACTGGCAAAAGGTCTATCTTAAATTCTGGGTCGGCTAGTTTTAGATTACAGTTCTTATAGATTTTATCGACTTGCATGATCTTTCCATTGGCTACTTCTACTAATCATTTAGTTTCTAAGGGTTGAGGCTTTTCAGTGAATAAGGTGCAAAATTCACTAGAAACGTAACTCTTGTCGGCACCCGTATCGAATAGAATAGTTGCGTAATAATTATTGACAAGATACGTACCCGTGATGACCTCATATTCCTCTCGGGCTTCAGCAGCAGTAATAAAAAATGCACGCCCTTTTACAGCAGTAGTATTGGCTCCAGTAGCGGGAGTATATTTCATCTTAGGGCAATTTGGACTAATGTGTCCCTTTTCCCCACATGTGTAACAAGTAGGAGGAGCTTTAGCAGGAACCACAACTTTATCCTTCGGAGGAGTCTTACAAGTCTTAGCTACATGTCCCACTTTCTTACATAAAGAACAAGTAGCAGTGCACCGCCCTGGGTGGTGCCTTTCACAACGAACACAAAAAGGATAGGTACCATTATAATTCGTCCTTGTACTATCCGCAGGCTTCTTACTAACATTTTGAGTTGAACCATGAGATGGTTCAAATTTCCTCTTACCATCACTACTCTTAGTATCAATTTGCTTAGTAGCCAAAGCTCTTCTTCTTTTGGCCATCATCAGATTTTGAGCCATGAGGATCACAGCATTAAGGGAAACCTTCTCAGCAGCGATAACATTTCCTTGTACATCCTCAGAGAGACCTTCAATATACCTTTCGATCTTTCTCGGCTCAGTAGGAAACATCTCAGGGCATAAGGTAGAAAGCTCCAGAAAACGGTTAGTGTAGCTCTCAATGTCGGTACCCTTAACTTTAAGTTCCCAGAACTCGGCTTCAAGCTTTTGAACGTGACTTCTAGGACAAAACTTGTTAACTATCATGCTTTTAAGTTCATCCCATGGAGTTGCATTAGCATTATCGATTCTCACGAACTTAGCATGAGCGGTCCACCAAGTCATAGCATTGCCAGCTAATGAACTATTGCCATATTTAACTCGGTCATTATCCCCACAGTTGCAGACACGAAAGATGGAATTTAGTTTCTCGAACCATCGGACTAGTTCCACGACCTCTTCACTTCCCTTGAAAGTGGGAGGGTTAGAGTTCGTAAAGTCCTTGTAAGAATAAGGTTTCGGTTGATTATTAGCATGACTAGGTTGGACGTTACCTTGGGCGGCAGGAAATAACTGTTGAAATTGCTCAGTGGTCAACACAATGTTGTTAACGGTAGGTGCAGCTAGACGAACCATGGTGTCACTACATAGAAGTAAACATATGTTTGATAAGTTGACAAGTTATAAGTTTGAGCAATTACAAGTAAAAATAAAGTATTGATATCACATGATATAAATGAAACACTTTATATTATTAAAACGAGGCATTAAATAAGCCTTTTTAATACACGATTCGGAAATAGAAATAGTTTAAGGCATAACCTTTACATAGATGGAAAATAGGAAAAATAACTAGGAAATATTAAGATTGAAGTAGTCTTCATATTTCTTCTTCTCGTCCTCAAAACCTTCTTCATAAGCTCCTCAATTTTCTCGTTCTTCGCCTTTTATTTCTCATAGAGATACTCGAGGTTATCATAGAGGTTAGTAACACGGTTGTTGACTGTGTTGTTGTCGTACCCCTCTAGAGCAAGCTGCTTATTAACTCGATTCCTTTCCATATTCATCCGGAAATCAACATCCTCCTTGAGATAAGCAAGTGATTGCTTTCCCCAGCGGGTGTTGCGTTCTTCCTCATACCTTAGCACCATTAACTCTTTTCTTAGCTTAGCATTCTCTTCCATCAGTTTCTTAACTTCTTGGTCTTTCTCGTCCATTCGAACCTCAACTCCCGCCACATGGCGAAGCAAACCTTCCAAGTTCTTTTCGGTAGTCTTTCGCAAGTTCATTATCTCATACTTGGCATCAATATCACAAGAAGGAGATCGGGCTCTTTTTCTGAAAGGACCAGTTTCCTCAGTACGTTTCCCCTTGTCTTCAGTTCTCGGGGTCGGTGTGACGACCCGAAAATTTTTGACCAAATTTAAACTAAATCTTTATATAATTTCGATACGATAAGCAAAGTATGTTAAATTGAATCTAAAAAACTTTGAACTGTACTCATGCATACATTTGACCTTTGACTAAATCCCGACGATTCACGAACAGTAGTTTACGATTAGATAAGCATATATACATATAACAATTTGCAGAATAATTACAAAGTATTAATTGATATACTATGAGATAATTGTATCAGTACATGATTAATATATTTAACTACTCGATATTTAAAACATAATTATAAATCTATATTAGTTTAATTATATATATATATATATATATATATATATATATATATATATATATATATATATATACATGTATATGATTTCTGAAAATGATTGCTGACTATATTATATTAAATTAAAATGTATAAATATTAATATACAAGATATTTTAGTATGTAATATATAATTAGCAACATATAATGTTAATACATTAAATTTAAGTATGAATTAAAGTATAGTTGTCTCATTAACATTAATATCATCATATTCATGTTATTATCAATATTAGTATTATTGATATAATTATTATAAATATAGATATTAAAAATTCTAATAAAAGTTATGATAATGAAAATAATAATTATAGATATAAACATTATTAGGAGAATAACTAAAACTATAATTTACATTTAAAATAAATTAATTGCCATTAGTAAGACTTATCACATTATTATTACATTATCATTATTATTACTAAAAATTATAAATTTTTATTATTTTCATTATTACTTTTATCATTAGACTTATTGTTATTGAATGTATTTTGATATTGTTATTATTATTACCATTATTATTATTAGTATTTTTTTATTATTATTAATAATAAAATCAATATTATTATTACTAATTAAATTTTAATATTAACTAAAGATAATTAAAAATCATTTAATTCGTACAAGCTGTTTTAATCAAAATCAAACTGTGATCTTTTTTTTGTTCTTGTCTGCAAATGGATTCCCATTCATACCAATCAAAGACCTAACCCATAATGCAAACAAAATCAGTTTAGGGTCGTTTTCCTCTTTTTATTTATTTATTTTTATTTTTACTGGCCTTGATTGATTCTTCCTATTAGACATCGACATCCAGATAATTTGGATAGATTAAATGTACTACAACTCACTTAATTACTTAAAGCAATCCAATACTCACCGTGTTACAAAAATTATAACAGATATTTTTTTTACGAACACCTCTGTTTTGAAACCCAAACTGCAAAATCACGATTTAGAAACAAATTTAAAAATGTATAAATGCAGTTAGGTTAGGAATTAGATATTCAATCTTTCTTTAAAATCTCACCTTTCAATTCTTAGAAACGAGGACGAATTTTTGATGTCAAAGTATTTGAATTAAAAGTCAACATTTGTTCTTTAATCAAATTCGAGTAATCTGTTACAATTGCAGTTAAATTGTTGTTTCCTAAAGCTTCCATGAATGAATTATAACATATTTTATGTTGCAATCATAATCCAAAAGTGACCTGAAATCAAAATCACGTTTCAAGTTTTTTTTTATTTTTAAAAACGCTGTTCTACAGCTTTTTATTGTATAAATATTTTTTTCTTTCTATCTTCCTTTCTCTGAGTTATTTAAAATACAATTACGTTGATTCTGTTTCAAATCCTTGCCCAATTCGAACCTATCAAATAATGATTTGAAATCCAGTCGATGGTATGAAGAAGAAGGTAACGGATACACGGGTTATATATATTCGTGTTCGTATATAATCAGAAAAATAGGAGTAGCAGAATGGTTAAGGGGGATTGTGGTTTAACGTGAGGTCTCGGGTTTGAGCCCGACTCGATGCAGTTTTTTTTTTAAAAAGCTTCTTTGGAAGGTAGTTTTCATTACAAAAATTATTATTATTATTATTATTATTATTATTATTATTATTATTATTATTATTATTATTATTATTATTATTATTATTATTATTATTGATATTATTATTATTGTTATAATTATGATCATTTTTATTATCATTATTTTGATTATTATTATTATTATTATTAGATTGTAATTACTAGTATTATTAATTAACGCTCACTTTTATTAATATTATTAAAATTTTAGTTATTATTATTATTATTAGTATTATTTTTATTATTAGTGTTATAATCATTAAGTATTAGTATTTATCATGTATTATTAGTATTATGATTATAGTAGATAAGTTATTATTAATAATATTATTACTAATGCTATATTCATTACTAAGTATTAATATTTAGTATTATTATCATTATGATTATTATTATTAATAATTAAAGTAAGTATTATTATTAATATTAATACAAGTGTTATTATTAACATTATCATTATAAGTATCATTATTAATGAACTATTACTAAATTTATTATCATTAGTAATAAATTGGTTAATTTTATAGTTACTATTAATATCAGTATTATTATTATCATTAATACTAAAAGAATCATTAATTTTTAAATCTATCAGTTTATTAAAAACTAGTATTATTATTAAGAATATTATTAGTAGTATCATTATTACTAACATTATAAATATTATTATAATTATCTTTTTATATAAAAACTTTCATTTTTGTATTAATATTATTATTGAACCTAATAGTATTATTATCATTATTTTAGCATTTTCATTAAATTAACTAACAAATGATATTCATATAACAATATATTTAATACACATAAGTAAACTATAATAATATCTTATTTAATAAAATATATAAAATGAATATATAATGAAATATATAAGTTATTGATATAAAAATTTATAGTACTAATAATAATATATATATATATATATGTTCTATTACAAGTTTATGTTTTAATATATATACAAATGATATAGGTTCGTGAATCCAAGACCAACCATGCATTGTTCAGTTTCATCATATGTATTTTTACTATAAAATACAATATGTGAGTTCTTTTGATTCCCTTTTACTCGTTACATTTTTGGAACTGAGAATATATGCACTGTTTTTTTTAACTGATTTATTAAATGTTTTTGAAATATATTTTGAACTGAGAATACATGAAATGCTTTTATAAATGTTTGATGAGATAGACACAAGCAAAACATTCCTCGAATGAATTATTATGCAGACAGAAGTTCTGTGGATTATTATTGAATTAGTTGGATGTTATAATTGCCACTAATTGTTATGAATATTTCCCCTGATTATTATTGCTTGGTAACCTAAGAATTAGAATCGGGTATGGCCCTAATTCACGTGAATCCTAAAGGTAGCTACCAGGTTTAACACCCTCACTCAGAATGTTCACTAGACGGAAGAGCTAGTGGGCGTGGTGTTTAGTACTTCGAAGTTTATACTTTATACAGACGAGATGTTCTGTTTTGGGGATATTATTTATGCGCATTATATGTTAAGGTCAGTTACCAAGCCAAGCAATGAATGAAAAGTGAATGTTATGTATCAAGAGAATGATTTTATACACAGGTTATGTGTATGATATTTTTGTACACGAGATATGTGTACGGTTACTAAGATTTATGAAAATGGTTTCGTACACGAGATAGGTGTACTGTATTTGAATCTTGTGGTCTATCAAAATGATGAATTTTATTGTTTATGATAAACTTATGAACTTAACAACCTTTTGGTTGACACTTGAAAGCATGTTTATTCTTAGGTATTAAAGAAATCTTCCGCTGTGCATTTTATTCATATTAGAGATATTACTTGGAGTCATTCATGACATATTTCAAAAGACGTTGCATTCGAGTCCTTGAATTCATCAAGATTATTATTAAGTCAATTATAGTTGGATATATTATGAAATGGTATGCATGCCATCAAGTTTCGATGTGATGAAAGTTTGTCCTTTAAAAACGAATGCAATGTTTATAAAATTGTATCATTTAGAGGTCAAATACCTCGCGATGTAACTAAATGTAATGTATTCGTCCTTATGGATTAGGACGGGTCGTCACATGTGGTATCAGAGCGGTGGTCTTAGTGAACCAGGTCTTGCATTAGTGTGTCTAACTGATAGTTGTTTAGATGCATTAGTGAGTCTGGACTTCGACCGTGTCTGCATGTCAAAAGTTTTGCTTATCATTTCTTGTCGGAAATTACCTGCTTATCATTCTTAGTCTAGACACGTTTTACTGCATTGACTGCATGAATAGTGTAAAGACAAAATTCATATCTTAGTGTATCTCTTACTTTAAATATTGCCTGACAGCTTCCGTAGATTCCTCCGTAACTTATGGGATTTTAGTATTATATATGCATATGTAAATTATGTATTGCAGGGTACTAATCTACATCCTATAATCTATTTCTTATCGAAAATCCTTCATCTGATCGTACGAGATGAATCCCTCAACCAGTTCGAGTCCCTCAGATTCCGATAGCTATCCCGACAGCTATTCCGACATGTATATTCACCTAAGCTCCGAATGCAACGTAAATGAAATGAATCAACCAACTAGTCATCTTCAATTCATCTGATGGGTTCGTAACCTACTTAATCATTTGAGACAAGAAGAAGCCGATCCCTTCCATCCACCACATTCCTCTCTTGGCAAAGAACCTGAAGCACTTACCGGCGAACCTGTTCGAAACACTATTTTCTCTACCATTTCCAGAGTATCTGACCACGACTATATCACAACTCAGATTCTAAACCTTATTCATTCGCTCGTTCCTACCGACAATTCATCCCGGAGTACTAAGTCAACGAGCTTCGCGCCCGTGTTGTAGCCTTGGAAAATATGGTGCAAAATGTACCAGCTTCAGCAACATCACCGGCACCAACAGTACCACCAACATCAACATCAGTACCACCAACAACCTAAGTTTCAACATCACATGCCTCAAAATCTCAATCTATACCTCGAGCATAATCATCGTTCTACATGACGTTCTACATCAATTATCTTCGTTCTTCATGGCGATTATGTAATCTCTAATATTTCAAAGATTATATATTCTTGTTCTAACGGTAAATCAAATGAGTCTAATATCATATTCACTCATTAAATCCATGATTACATCTGAAGAAAATATATATGTATATATGTTTTCATAAAGGTTGTAATTAAAAATTCTTTCGTACAAACTGTTAATGATGAAAATATTTTAACGGGTAGGTAATACCCGGGGGATATTTAGATTTCATATTAATAAGTTACATTATACATTCTTCGAATCTGATTCAACAATCATTTACTATCCTACTTACATCCACAAGATATACGTATCCGTTCACTGCAGAATAACCATTTTCATTCAATTTCATATTTGAATTTTGACCTATCAGAATCCAACAAGTGGCATAATGAAGAAAACATTGGATAAAATAAAATTTATTAGAAACAAACAAATTAACTATGAGAAATTTTGTTAAGAATTCACTCTAACTATTCATAGCTAACTATTCCCAGCTAACTATTCCTAATTCCCTGTTACAATTTTATTTATCTCAATTTATTTATCGCAATTTTAATCCTCTCAATTTTATTTATCATCATTTAATTTCTGTTATTTACTTTACGCACTTTAAATATCATCGGGACACATATACAATGTTTTGACATATCATATTGACGCATCTATATATATTATTTGGAATAACCATAGACACTCTATATGCAGTAATGATCGAGTTAGCTATACAGGGTTGAGGTTGATTCTAAATAATATATATACTTTGAGTTGTGATCGAGTCTGAGACATGTATATAATGGGTCACGAAACGTATTAATTAATTCGAATATTATATATTCAACTAAATATGAATTATTGAATTGCTAACTGTGGACTATCAACTGAGGACTACCAACATTGGACAATTAAAATGAATTAAAATATTGATTATAATATATGAAACTAAACAATTATTCAAGTTTTCCACTTGATTTCATCTTAAACCTCATTTGTATCTTGACGATTACAATCTGCGTTCAAACCTTTCATGATTCTTGAAACACCTCAATCAAGAGGATGAACCAACCGCACTTCATCTACGGAAGAAAAGATTGATGCACATAGTTATACACCTGAAAAACGCTCGGAATCTGAGTAAACGTTTAACACGTATCTATGCTAACACCTTTAGCGTTATTATTTCTGAACATAACATTTCAATTCTTTTTCACAATAGCCAATTTTGTCACAGTTTTAGCATATCAATTTCGACTTTTCATTCGAATAAACTCTACTATAAGTTTGCCTGTCATCATCATTACAGGAGAACCGTTTATATCTCACCACATTAACAGTAAACTTACAGACAACTTCATTACTCATTGGCTTAAGTATCTCCGGAGAACCATCATATTTGTTCATTGAAACCCTATCGTATATTCATCCACATCTTGTAACAAGAATTGCCTTACCAATTACCGAGAAATATCAATCAGTATTTTGAATCTCGCAGTGTTTCTACATCAACATTTATATGTATACATATAACATTTATCTCTTAGAATTATGATCTTCCATTTGAAAATTATGAAAAGCACTCAGGTTATGAACCAATACTCTGAATATTCAAAAAGCTGAATGAAGCAGCAGAAACTATAAACGACCTTAACAGTCAAAAGTATGATGATAAAGAATGGAGCGTTGGAAACGCTCAATAGAAAATTTTGTAACAAAAAGCAGATTATGCGAAATTATGAAGAAGAATGTGTACAAATCACAAGGACTAAACTTATACATAAAGAATCCTGATGATTCTGTTTCTAATGAAATCTTTAGCGAATATCTTGCTCCTTAAACGCTCTAAATCATTGTGAATGAATTTCTTCATCACACTTTGATTCTAAAATTCTAAGATATCATCGTATCTTTCATTGTAATTATCCTCAATATTTCTGAAGATATCTTCATAAATATACTTGTCTGATATTATTTATAACTCCGCGCTATCTGTGTTGAATCATAAAAGAAACTGTTTTAGTTTCTAAGATTCTGAAAAATTTGAATTTTAATTATGAATGATGTTGAAGTAGTGTTGAAAACTGATGCATGAGTTAGTATAATATAATGACACTTGATCAACGTGATTATATTACAGTAAGTCATGCTGAGCTTCTAATGGAACATGATGATTCACAGACCATAACGTCATCATGTGCCCTGTTACATGACTCTTACATTCTATCTAATCTATAAATACATCAAGAACATATTTTCTTGATAGTCCTATCTTTTCCCTTGAATTCTGGTAATTTAACAAGTTAGATTGTGCTATTACCATTTCTTCTTAGAACATTAGCCATGTTCACTCGAAACACCATACCTACGAATTCTGGACCATTACTTGCTTTATTTAAAGTCGGGAAGAGAAAAACAAAAACAAAATCATGGAGCTCCGAAATATAAGGGAGAATATAATGCCCGATAACAACACAAAAATTTACAAACCGTGTGTATCAATGTTTATTGCAACATAAAGACACGGGAGAATTAAAAACACTATAACCCCAAGAGCGAAGTAGAAGAAACCATATTCCTTCAGTGGAAGTTGGAAAAGGAGAATGATTGTTGCGATAGTAAGGATAAGGACAAGGATCAGAACTGGATTAAGCATTTTCACAATCTCTTGAATTTGAGAATTGAGTATAGGAGTGGTAAAAGTAATGGAACGGAAGAAGTTAATTTATAGTGAAATATGAGACAGAATAGTCAAGATAGATCATCGCATTTAATCAAAGAAGATCCTAATTTCCTTAAATTTCGACGAATCAAATCTTATTACAAAGATTTTCTCTAAATCCCTCAAATTCCGGAAATCAACCATGACTACGTCACCGGTTAAGACAAGCCTGCATTTATTCATTTCACTTTTCTGTGATAGCTTCACTCGTACTTTTCACGAAATCAAATTGTTTTATGTATATTACTGAATGATGATAAAACTCTATTTATCAGCTCATATGAGTCATGAGAACATATTTACTGTCAGTCATGACCATCCCAATCAAATTTCGGGATGAAATTTCTTTAACGGGTAGGTACTGTGATGACCCGGAAATTTTTGACCAAATTTAAACTAAATCTTTATATGATTTTAATACGATAAGTAAAGTCTGTTAAATTGAATCTCAAAAACTTTGAACTGTGCTCATGCATACATTTGACCTTTGACTAAATCCCGACGATTCACGAATAGTAGTTTACGATTAGATAAGCATATATACATATAACAATTTGCAAAACAATTAAAAGTATTAATTGATATACTATGAGATAATTGTATCAATACATGATTAATATATTTAACTACTCAATATTTAAAACATAATTATAAATCTATATTAGTTTAATTATATATATATATATATATATATATATATATATATATATATATATATATATATATATATATATACATGTATATGATTTCTGAAAATGATTACCGACTATATTATATTAAAATAAAATGTATAAATATTAATATACAAGATATCTTAGTATGTAATATATAAGTAGCAATATATAATGTTAATACATTAAATTTAAGTATGAATTAAAGTATAGTTGTCTCACTAACACTAATATCATCATATTCATGTTATTATCAATATTAGTATTATTGATATAATTATTATAAATATAGATATTAAAAATTCTAATAAAAGTTATGATAATGAAAATAATAATTATAGATATAAACATTATTAGGAGAATAATTAAAACTATAATTTACATTTAAAATAAATTAATTGCCATTAGTAAGACTTATCATATTATTTTTACATTATCATTATTATTACTAAAAATTATAAATTTTTATTATTTTCATCATTACTTTTATCATTAGACTTATTGTTATTGAATGTATTTTGATATTGTTATTATTATTACCATTATTATTATTAGTATTTTTTTATTATTATTAATAATAAAATCAATATTATTATTACTAATTAAATTTTAATATTAACTAAAGATAATTAAAAATCAAATAATTCGTACAAGCTGTTTTAATCACAATCAAACAGTGATCTTTTATTTTGTTCTTGTCTGCAAATGGATTCCCATTCGTACCAATCAAAGACCTAACCCATAATGTAAACAAAATTAGTTTAGGGTTGTTTTCCTCTTTTTATTTATTTATTTTTATTTTTACTGGCCTTTATTGATTCTTCCTGTTAGACATCGACATCCAGATAATTTGGATAGATTAAATGTACTACAACTCACTTAATTACTCAAAGCAATCCAATACTCACTGTGTTACAAAAATTATAACAGATATATTTTTTTTACGAACACCTCTGTTTTGAAACCCAAACTGCAAAATCACGATTTAGAAACAAATTTAAAAATGTATAAATGTAGTTAGGTTATGAATTAGATATTCAATCTTTCTTTAAAATCTCACCTTTCAATTCTTAGAAACGAAGACGAATTTTTGATGTCAAAGTATTTGAATTAAAAAGTCAACATTTGTTCTTTAATCAAATTCGAGTAATTTGTTACAATTGCAGTTAAATTGTTGTTTCCTAAAGCTTCCATGAATGAATTACAACATATTTTTATGTTGCAATCATAATCCAAAAGTGTCCTGAAATCAAAATCACATTTCAAGTTTTTTTTTTCTTCTAAAAACGCTGTTCTACAGCTTTTTATTGTATAAATATTTTTTTTCTTTCTATCTTCCTTTGTCTGAGTTATTTAAAATACAATTACTTTGATTCTGTTTCAAATCCTTGCCCAATTCGAACCTATCAAATAAGGATTTGAAATCCAGTCGATGGTATGAAGAAGAAGATAACGGATACACGGGTTATATATATTCGGGTTCGTATATAATAAGAAAAATAGGAGTAGCAGAATGGTTAAGGGGGATTGTGGTTTAACGTGAGGTCTCGGGTTTGAGCCCGAATCGATGCAGTTTTTTTTTAAATGCTTCTTTGGAAGGTAGTTTTCATTACAAAAATTATTATTATTATTATTATTATTATTATTATTATTATTATTATTATTATTATTATTGCTATTATTATTATTGTTATAATTATGATCATTTTTATTATCATTATTTTGATTATTATTATTATTATTATTATTAGATTGTAATTACTAGTATTATTAATTAACACTCACTTTTATTAATATTATTAAAATTTTAGTTATTATTATTATTATTAGTATTATTTTTTATTATTAGTGTTATAATCATTAAGTATTATTATTTATCATGTATTATTAGTATTATGATTATAGTAGATAAGTTATTATTAATAATATTATTACTAATGCTATATTCATTACTAAGTATTAATATTTAGTATTATTATCATTATGATTATTAGTATTAATAATTAAATTAAGTATTATTATTAATATTAATATTAATACAAGTGTTATTATTAACATTATCATTATAAGTATCATTATTAATGAACTATTACTAAATTTATTATCATTAGTAATAAATTCGTTAATTTTATAGTTACTATTAATATCAGTATTATTATTATCATTAATACTAAAAGAATCATTAATTTTTAAATATATCAGTTTATTAAAAACTAGTATTATTATTAAGAATATTATTAGTAGTATCATTATTACTAACATTATAAATATTATTAAAATTATCTTTTTATATAAAAACTTTCATTTTTGTATTAATATTATTATTGAACCTAATAGTATTATTATCATTATTTTAGCATTTTCATTAAATTAACTAACAAATGATATTCATATAACAATATATTTAATACACATAAGTAAACTATAATAATATCTTATTTAATAAAATATATAAAATGAATATATAATGAAATATATAAGTTATTGATATAAAAATTTAGTTCATCAAGATTATTATTAAGTCAATTATAGTTGGATATATTATTAAATGGTATGCATGCCGTCAAGTTTCGATGTGTTGAAAGTTTGTCCTTTAAAAATGAATGCAATGTTTGTAAAATTGTATCATTTAGAGGTCAAATACCTCGCGACATAACCAAATGTAATGTATTCGTCCTTATGGATTAGGACGGGTCGTCACAGTCGGGTAGTATTCGGGAGACTTAGGTAAAGTATCCGGACTATAGTTTGGTGAGGGAGGACCACCAAAGCCATAAGGTGGGCTTTGGACTGGTTTTGCAGTGGAAGACCCTTCAGTATCTTTTTCGATTGGCTTGAAAAGAGTCATTTTATTCGCTTGATGAAGATTAGACATCCTGTCATTAGGAAAGAGCCTTTGATTAGCAGTTTAAGCCAAGATTATCAAAGCAAAGTTGTTAAGATTATAAGGCCTGGTTATGCTCTGATACCAATCTATCACACCCCCAATTAGGGCCTGGGTGAAATGTAACTTAATATCAAATAAACCAACATATTATAATACGAGAACAATACTATATGATAAAAACAAACTTTATTGAGTACGCATCGGAAAATGAAATGTCGTTAGTAGAACTGAAATTTCAATAAAGTAAATATTTCAAATGCAAGAATAATAAATGCGATAGTTCTTGATCCTAAGTCCAAGTAGCATCACATAAGCAGTAGGTAAGTAAACTTGATCAATCAACACCCGAGAAAAAACATGCTAAAATCTCAACCAAAAATGGTTAAGTGAAGTAATAGGTTTAACAAATATGTTTGACCGTTATTTTAGACCATAAGATTTTTGTTTATAAAGTTGATCTCGCAGATCAAAAAGTTATGCCAGTTCGTGATATTTAGACTAAACGTTTAAAGGTTGCCCCAATGACAAGTTGTTCTGTCCTTGTCTGTTTAATTTCATTATTAAGTAATACAAAGACTTAGTCAAATGTATCGCGGACGTTACTCCCGACAGGCCTACTGTAATGTCCTGAACTTTTCCATGTTTATATATATTAAATGAAATTGTTATTTACATGATTAATTGTTTCCAACATGTTAAGCAATCAAACTTGTTAAGACTTGATTAATTGAAATAGGTTTCATATAGACAATTGACCACCCAAGTTGACCGGTGATTCACGAACGTTAAAACTTGTAAAAAAAACTATATGATGTTATATATATGGATATATATATAGTTAACATGGTATTATGATAAGTAAACATATCATTAAGTATATTAACAATGAACTACATATGTAAAAACAAGACTACTAACTTAAGGATTTTGAAACGAGGCATATATGTACCGATTATCGTTGTAACGACATTTAATTGTATATATATCATATTAAGATATATTAATACATCATAATATCATGATAATGTAATAATTTAACATCTATTTAGTTATAATAAACAATGGGTTAACAACATTTAACAAGATCGTTAACCTAAAGGTTACAAAACAACACTTACATGTAACGACTAACGATGACTTAATGAATCAGTTAAAATGTATATACATGTGGTGTTTTAATATGTATTCATACACTTTTGAAAGACTTCAAGACACTTATCAAAGTACTTCTACTTAACAAAAATTCTTACAATTACATCCTCATTCATTTTCATCAACAATTCTACTCGTATGCACTCGTATTCGTACTCGTACAATACCCAGCTTCTAAATGTATTTACTATTGGTATATACACTCCAATGATAAGTTTTTAGCAGCCCTTTTGAGTCACCTAACATATGTTGGAACCATCATTTGGCAACTAGCATGAAATATATCATAAAATTACAAAAATATTAGTAATCATTCATGACTTATTTACAAGTAAACAAAATTACACATCCGTTATATCTAATCCATATACCAACGACCAAAAACACCTACAAACACTTTTATTCTTCAATTTTATTCATCTAATTGATCTCTCTCAAGTTCTATCTTCAAGTTCTAAGTGTTCTTCATAAATTCTATAAGTTCTAGTTTCATAAAATCAAGAATACTTTCAAGTTTGCTAGCGTACTTCCAATCTTGTAAAGTGATCATCCAACCTCAAGAAATCTTTCTTATTTACAGTAAGATATCTTTCTAATACAAGTTAATACTCATATTCAAACTTTGATTCAATTTCTATAACTATAAAAATCTTATTTCGAGTGGAAATCTTACTTGAACTTGTTTTCGTGTCATGATTCTGCTTCAAGAACTTTCAAGCCATTCAAGGATCCTTTCAAGCTAGATTTATTTTTCTCATTTCCAATACGTTTACCTACTAAAATTAAGGTAGTAATAATTTTCATAACATCATTCGATTCATACATATAAAACTATCTTATTCGAAGATTTAAACTTGTAATCACTAGAACATAGTTTAGTTAATTCTAAACTTGTTCGCAAATAAAGTTAATCCTTCCAAATTGACGTTTAAAATCAACTAAACACATGTTCTATATCTATATGATATGCTAACTTAATGATTTAAAACCTGGAAACACGAAAGACACCGTAAAACCGGATATACGCCGTCGTAGTAACACCGCAGGCTGTTTTCGGTTAGTTAATTAAAAACTATGATAAACTTTGATTTAAAAGTTGTTCTTCTGGGAAAATGATTTTTCTTATGAACATGAAACTATATCCCAAAATCATGGTTAAACTCAAAGTGGAAGTATGTTTTCCAAAATGGTCATCTAGACGTCGTTCTTTCAACTGAAATGACTACCTTTACATAAACGACTTGTAACCTGTATTTTCGACTATAAACTTATACTTTTTCGGTTTAGATTCATAAACTTAAGTTCAATATGAAACCATAGCAACAGATTTAAAACGAAGAAGTTATGGGTAAAACAAGATTGGATAATTTTTCTTGTTGTAGCTAAGTGAAAATTGGTAACAAATCTATATTAATCATATCCTAGCTAAATCATATTGTATTATACATATATTCTAATATATTATGTAATCTTGGGATACCATAGACACGTATGCAAATGTTTTGACATATAATATCGACCCATCTATATATATTATTTGGAACAACCATAGACACTCTATATGCAGTAATGTTTAAGTTAGCTATAGGGTTGAGGTTAATTCCAAAAATATATATACTTTGAGTTGTGATCTAGCCTGAGACGTATATACACTGGGTCGTGGATTGGGTCAAGATAATATATATCAATTTATTTTCTGTACATCTAACTATGGACAACTTGTTAAAGGTTACTAACGAGGACAGCTGACTTAATAAACTTAAAACATTAAAACGTATTAAAAATGTTGTAAATATATTTTGAACATACTTTGATATATATGTACATATTTGTTAAAGGTTCGTGAATCGACCAGTGGCCAAGTCTTACTTCCTGACGAAGTAAAAATCTGTGAAAGTGAGTTATAGTCCCACTTTTAAAATCTAATATTTTGGGATGAGAATGCATGCAGTTTTATAAATGTTTTACAAAATAGACACAAGTAAATGAAACTACATTCTATGGCTGGATTATTAAACGGAATATGCCCCTTTTTATTCTGGTAATCTTAGAATTAGGGAACAGACACCCTAATTGACGTGAATCCTAAAGATATATCTATTGGGCCCAACGAGCCCCATCCAAAGTACCGGATGCTTTAGTACTTCGAATTCATCATGTCCGAAGGGAGTCCCGAAATGATAGGGGATATTCTATATGCATCTTGTTAAGGTCGGTTACCAAGTGTTCACCATATGAATGATTTTTATCTCTATGTATGGGATGTATATTGAAATATGAAATCTTGTGGTTTATTATTACGATTTGATAAATATATAGGTTAAACCTATAACTCACCAACATTTTTGTTGATGTTTAAAGCATGTTTATTCTCAGGTGATTATTAAGAGCTTCCGCTGTTGCATGCTATTATATGGACAAGATTTGGTGTCAGCATGCTTGTATAATATTGTTTAAAAATGCATTCGAGATTTATTTTGTTGTAACATATTAATATTTGTAAACCAATATGTATTGGTAGTGTGCAAGTGTGATATTTGTTAGATTATCATTCCTGGATAATCTAAGTGGTGTCTTGTTAACCTTGTCAATAAAATAAAGGTTATTGTTTGTTTTAAAAACGAATGCAGTCTTTGAAAAACGTCTCATATAGAGGTCAAAACCTCACAACGAAATCAATTAATATGGAACGTTTATAATCAATATGAACGGGATATTTCAGTTGGTATCCGAGCGTTGGTCTTAGAGAACCAGAATTTTTGCATTAGTGTGTCTTACCGAGTTTGTTAGGATGCATTAGTGAGTCTGGACTTCGACCGTGTTTTTCTTCAAAAAAAAAACGATTGCTTAACTTTTTTGTTGGAAACTATATATTATTAACACGTAAATATTATGTGATATATTAATCTCTTAACGTGTTTGATATTGTGTGATAGATGTCTACCTCTAGTAAAAATCTCATCGACTCACCTAATAATAATGAAGAGTTGAATATACTTTGGAAAGATTCATAAATTCCCGAAGAGGAACCGGAAGAGGAGGAACCGGAAGAAGAGGAACCGGAAGAGGAGGAACCGAAAGAGGAAGAACCAGAAGAAGAAGAGGTTTCGGAGGAAGAAATATTGATACCTACAGTAAATTGGTTTAATAAAAGAAAATCCACAACCAACGGACCAAAGTCAATAATGGTCAATGGTGTTTCCGCCGTGGAAGAAAAATATTGGGAAGATTACCAATTTTCCGATGAATCGGATCCCGATGAGGATTCCGATGATGTTATAGAAATTACCTCGACCCAATTTAATAAAACAAAAGAAAATAATAAGGGAAAAGGTATAAAAATAGAGAAACCTGATTCCAACCCCGATGAACTTTATATGTATCGGCAACGTCCGTATTTTCTAAAATGTAACAATAACCCGGGAACCTCTAAACCACCAGGTTTTTCTAAACCATTGTGGAAAACGACAGCTCGTATTAGGGGAGCATTATATATCCTTAGGAAATTAGCAAAACGAACCAAGTCCGAAGAAGAAGAAACGAGTGAGTCGGATTAAAGAGTTGTAATCATGTTGTGTAATATATGTAATATAGTGTGCTTGTGCTTTTTTGATAAATGTAAAAATTGCTTGTATTGTTTGTTAATTAACTTTCACGAATCTAATCCTTATCTATTTTATAGTATAAAAACAAAATGGACGTTAAGGGTAAACAACCGAATATTTTAGAAGACCTACCAGAGGATATGATTGATGAAATCTTGTCTAGAGTCGGTCAGAATTCAACAGCACAATTAGTTATAGCGAAATTAACTTGTCAAACATTTGAAACACTTTCCAGAAATGTCTTAGTTTATAAAAGGCTTTCCTTTGATAGGTGGGGTATATCACATTGGGGAGACCGTAAGTTACGCCGTGTTTTCTTTAAAGCATTAAATACGGGGAACTCAAATGCAATTTTTCGCTACGGGTTAAGAACCTATTTTAACTCAACATATCCCAACATAGGATTTCGTGAATTAGAAAGAGCTTCTAACATGTAACATAAAGAAGCATGTTATGCTTATGGGTTAGTGATGTTCGCTTCTCACCAAAGTGAGAAAAAGAACATCGGATTGCAACTATTAAATGAAACATTCCCACAAGTGACGGACTCAGTACTTTGGGTAAGAAACAAAGTTTTTAGATTTCTACGAGGCTGTTGGGCATTACAAAACCCTCGTCCTTTTGATGACATTACAACATGCTGCCTAGCCAATGGTCACAACGGTTACTTTCCACAAGATCAAGGATGGGAAGTTGTTTTAGTAAAACCAGAATGCATGACCTGTTTCTGGACTTATGAATTACGTGTCTTTATTGCCTTTGCTGAACAACTTGCGTATTAATTAGAATTACCTTTATAGCTACCGTGTAGCAAGTTATTATGTGCTATATTTCATCCTATATGTATAATAGTGGTATTGTATGTTTGTAAAATATTGTATAAAGTTTGAACGCAAAATATTATTGTAATAAGTTTTTCATATATAATCGTAGTAGTTGAATTGTATAATAGCTACTAAGTATGAACTTAACGAGTAGGTACTACCCAAATTAAAACTATAAAATGCTAATATGAAGAAAAAACTTTTATAAATAAGTTCATATTATGCTACGAAATACTATTGACTACTCTTAAATTCTATATGATTAACTCAATTCTTTTGGGCTATTTTTGAAGGAAATGGCACCGGCGACTCGTCAGAATTTGAACATGAGCGAGGAAGACTTCCGTGTTTTCCTTACAGCAAACATGAAATGTCCCATTCATATTGATTATAAACGTTCCATATTAATTGATTTCGTTGCGAGGTTTTGTCCTCTATATGAGACGTTTTTCAAAGACTGCATTCATTTTTAAAACAACCATAACCTTTATTTTATCAATAAAGGTTTTAAAAACATTATGTAGATTATCAAATAATGATAATCTAAAATATACTATTTACACACGACCATTACATAATGGTTTACAATAGAAATATATTACATAGACATATGTTTCTTGAATGCAGTTTTTACACAATATCATACAAACATGGACTCCAAATCTTGTCCTTATTTTAGTATGCAACAGCGGAAGCTCTTAGTATTCACCTGAGAATAAACATGCTTTAAACGTCAACAAAAATGAGTTATAGGTTTAACCTATATATATCAAATCGTAACAATAGACCACAAGATTTCATATTTCAATACACATCCTATACATAGAGATAAAAATCATTCATATGGTGAACACCTGGTAACCGACATTAACAAGATGCATATATAAGAATATCTCCATCATTCCAGGACACCCTTCGGATGTGATATAAATTTCGAAGTACCAAAGCATCCGGTACTTTGGATGGGATTTGTTAGGCCCAATAGATCTATCTTTAGGATTCGCGTCAATTAGGGTGTCTGTTCCCTAATTTTTAGATTACCAGACTTAATAAAAAGGGGCATATTCGATTTTGATAATTCAACCATAGAATGTAGTTTCACGTACTTGTGTCTATTTTGTAAATCATTTATAAAACCTGCATGTATTCTCATCCCAAAAATATTAGATTTTAAAAGTGAGACTATAACTCACTTTCACAGATATTTCCTTCCTCGGAAATAAGACTTGGCCACGGATCGATTCGCGAACCTATACAAATATGTACATATATATCAAAGTAAGATCAAAATATAATTACAACCATTTTTATTATGTTTTAAAGATTTGAGTGTATTAAGTCAGCTGTCCTCGTTAGTAACCTACAACTAGTTGTCTACAGTTAGATGTACAAAAATAAATCGATATATAATATCTTGAATCAATCCATGACCCAGTGTATACACGTCTCAGGCTAGATCACAACTCAAAGTATATATATTTTTGGAATCAACCTCAACCCTGTATAGCTAACTCCAACATTACTGCATATAGAGTGTCTATGGTTGTTCCAAATAATATATATACATGGATCGATATGATATGTCAAAACATTTGCATACGTGTCTATGGTATCCCAAGATTACATAATATATTAGAATACATGTATAATACAATATAAATTAGCTAGGATATGATTTGTATAGATTTGTTAAACATTTCCCGTAGCTAAAAAGATCAAAAATATCCAATCTTGTTTTACCCATAACTTCTTCATTTTAAATCCGTTTTGAGTGAATCAAATTGCTTTTGTTTCATATTGAACTCTAATTTAAGAATCCAAACATAAAAAGTATAGGTTTATAGTCGAAAATTTAATTTATATGTCAATTACTAAAGAGGTAGTCATTTCCTTCGAAAGAACGACATCTTGATGACCATTTTGAAAAACATACTTTCACTTTGAGTTTAACCAAGATTTTTGGATATAGTTTCATGTTCATATGAAAAATCATTTTCCCAAAAAGAACAACTTTTAAATCAAAGTTTATCATAGTTTTTAATTATCCAAACCAAAACAGCCCCCGGTTTCACTATGACGGCGTATATCCGATTTTATGGTGTTCATCGTGTTTCCAGGTTTTAAATCATTAAGTTAGCATATCATATAGATATAGAACATGTGTTTAGTTTATTTTAAAAGTCAAGTTAGAAGGATTAACTTTTGTTTGCGAACAAGTTTAGAATTAACTAAACTATGTTCTAGTGATTACAAGTTTAAACCTTCGAATAAGATAGCTTTATATGTATGAATCGAATGATGTTATGAACATCATTACTACCTCAAGTTTTCTGGATAAAACTACTGGAAATGATAAAAATGGATCTAGCTTCAAAGGATTCTTGGATGGCTTGAAAGTTCTTGAAACAGAATCATGACACAAAAACAGTTCAAGTAAGATTTTCACTCGAAATAAGATTGTTATAGTTGTAGACATTGAATCAAAGTTTGAATACGAATATTACCTTGATTTATAAAGATAACCTACTGTAAATAACAAAGGTTCCTTGATCTTAGATGATTACTTGAAATGGATTAGAAAGCTTGGAAGTAGACTTGCAAACTTGGAAGTATTCTATATTTTTATGAAACTATACTTATGGAATTTATGAAGAACACTTAGAACTTGAAGATGGAACTTGAGAAAGATCAATTAGATGAAGAAAATTGAAGAATAAAAGTGTTTGTAGGTGTTTTTCGTCGTTGGTATATGGATTAGATATAAAGGATATGTAATTTTGTTTTCATGTAAATAAGTCATGAATGATTACTAATATTTTTGTAATTTTATGAGATATTACATGCTAGTTGCCAAATGATGGTTCCTACATGTGTTAGGTGACTCACATGGGCTTCTAAGAGCTGATCATTGGAGTGTATATACCAATACTACATACATCTAAAAGCTGTGTATTGTACGAGTACGAATACGGGTGCATACGAGTAGAATTGTTGATGAAACTGAACGAGGATTTAATTGTAAGCATTTTTGTTAAGTAGAAGTACTTTGATATGTGTCTTTAAGTCTTTCAAAAGTGTAAGAATACATATCAAAACACAACATGTATATACATTCTAATGGAGTCGTTAAGTCGTCGTTAGTCGTTACATGTAAGTGTTGTTTTGAAACCTTTAAGTTAACGATCTCAATTAATGTTGTTAACCCAATGTTTATTATATCAAATGAGATGTTAAATTATTATATTATCATGATATTATGATGTATGAATATCTCTTAATATGATATATACATTAAAATATCGTTACAACGATAATCATTACATGTAAATCTCGTTTCGTAATTCTTGAGTTAGTAGTCTTATTTTTACATATGTAGTTCATTATTAACACACTTAATGATATATTTAAATATCATTTTATCATGTTAAATATAGTGTATCAATATCTTAATATGATACATATGTATTTAGTAGACGTTATCATAACGATAATCGTTATATATATCATTTGGAGTTTCTTAACTTAGTAATCTCATTTCTTATGTATATCACACATTGTTAATATAATTAGTGAGATACTTACTCATCATAATCTTATGTCAACCATATATATATGTATATATATATATACCACAACATGTAGTTTTTACAATTTTGTAACGTTCGTGAATCACCGGTCAACTTGGGTGATCAATTGTCTATATGAAACTTATTTCATTTAATAAAGTCTTAACAAGTTTGATTGCTTAACATGTTGGAAACATTTAGTCATGTAAATATCAATCTCAATTAATATATATAAACATGGAAAAGTTCGGGTCACTACAGTACCTACCCGTTAAATAAATTTCGTCCCGAAATTTTAAGCTGTTGAAGGTGTTGATGAATCTTCTGGAAATAGATGCGGGTATTTCTTCTTCATCTAATCTTCATGCTCCCAGGTGAACTCGGGTCCTCTACGAGCATTCCATCAAACTTTAACAATCGGTATCTTGTTTTGCTTAAGTCTCTTAACCTTATGATCCATTATTTTGACGGGTTCTTCAATGAATTGAAGTTTTTCATTGATTTGGATTTCGTCCAACGGAATAGTGAGATCTTCTTTAGCAAAATATTTCTTCAAATTCAAGACGTGAAAAGTGTTATGTACAGCTGCGAGTTGTTGAGGTAGCTCCAGTTGCTAAGCTACTGGTCCGACACGATCTATAATCTTGAATGGTCCAATGTACCTTGGATTTAGTTTCCCCCGTTTACCAAATCGAACAACGACTTTCCAAGGTGAAACCTTAAACATGACCATTTCTCCAATTTCAAACTCTATATCTTTTCTTTTACTGTCCGCGTAGCTCTTTTGTCGACTCTGGGCAGTTTTCAATCGTTGTTGAATTTGGATGATTTTCTTGGTAGTTTCTTGTATTATCTCTGGACCCGTAATCTGTCTATCCTCCACTTCATTCCAACAAATCGGAGACCTGCACTTTCTACCATAAAGTGCCTCAAACGGTGCCATCTCAATACTAGAATGATAACTGTTGTTGTAGGAAAATTCTGCTAACGGTAGGTGTCGATCCCAACTGTTTCTGAAATCAATAACACATGCTCGTAGCATGTCTTCAAGCATTTGTATCGTCCTTTCACTCTGCCCATCAGTTTGTGGATGATAAGCAGTACTCATGTCTAGACGAGTCCCCAATGCTTGTTGCAACGTCTTCCAGAACCTTGAAACAAATCTACCATCCCTATCAGAGATAATAGAGATGGGTATTCCATGTCTGGAGACAACCTCCTTCAAATACAATCGCGCCAACTTCTCCATTTTATCATCTTCTCTCATTGGCAGGAAGTGTGCTGACTTGGTGAGATGATCAACTATTACCCAAATAGTATCATAACCACTTGCAGTCCTTGGCAATTTAGTAATGAAATCCATGGTAATGTTTTCCCATTTCCATTCCGGGATTTCAGGTTATTGTAGTAGACCTGATGGTTTCTGATGTTTAGCTTTGACCTTAGAACACGTCAAACATTCTCCTACATATTTAGCAATATCGGCTTTCATACCCGGCCACCAAAAGTGTTTCTTGAGATCTTTATACATCTTCCCTGCTCCGGGATGTATTGAATATCTGGTTTTATGTGCTTCTTTAAGTACCATTTCTCTCACATCTCCAAACCTTGGTACCCAAATTCTATCAGCCCTATATCGGGTTCCGTCTTCCCGAATATTAAGATGTTTCTCTGATCCTTTGGGTATCTCATTCTTCAACTTTCCTTCTTTTACAACCTCCTGTTGCGCCTCCTTTATTTGAGTAGTAAGGTTAGTACGAATAATTATATTCATAGCTTTTACCCGTATAGGTTCTCTGTCCTTTCTACTCAAAGCGTCGGCTAGCACATTCGCCTTCCCCGGGTGGTATCGAATCTCAAAATCATAATCATTCAATAGTTCAATACACCTGCGTTGTCTCATATTCAGTTGCTTCTTATTAAATATATGTTGGAGACTTTTGTGGTCGGTATATATAATACTTTTGACTCCATATAAATAATGCCTCCAAGTCTTTAATGCAAAAACAACAGCACCCAATTCCAAATCGTGAGTTGTATAATTTTGCTCGTGAATCTTCAATTGTCTAGACGCATAAGCAATCACCTTCGTTTGTTGCATTAATACACAACCGAAACTTTGCTTTGATGCGTCACAATAAATCACAAAATCATCATTCCCTTCAGGCAATGACAATATAGGTGCCGTAGTTAGGTTTTTCTTCAATAACTGAAACGCCTTCTCTTGTTCATCCTTCCATTCAAATTTCTTCCCTTTATGCGTTAATTCAGTCAAGGGTTTTGCTATTTTGGAGAAATCTTGGATGAATCTTCTGTAGTAACTAGCCAATCCTAAAAATTGACGTATATGCTTCGGAGTTTTTGGGGTTTCCCACTTTTCAACGGTTTCGATCTTTGCCGGGTCCACCTGGATACCTTCTTCCAACCAAAATGCACACTTTGAAAACTTAGCGTACAGTTTTTCTTTCCTCAATACTTCTAGCACTTTTCTCAAATGTTCTTCGTGCTCTTGATCATTCTTTGAGTAAATAAGTATGTCATTGATGAAAACAATGACAAACTTGTCAAGATATGGCCCACACACTCGGTTCATAAGGTCAATAAACACAGCTGGTGCATTAGTCAATCCAAACAGCATAACCATAAACTCGTAATGACCATAACGCGTCCTAAAAGAAGTTTTTGGAATATCATCCTCCTTTACTCGCATTTGATGATATCCAAAACGTAAATCGATTTTCGAATAAACCGACGAGCCTTGTAGTTGATCAAATAAGTCATCAATTCTCGGCATTGGATAACGGTTTTCGATGGTAAGTTTATTCAACTCTCTGTAGTCAATACACAACCTAAATGTACCATCCTTCTTCTTGACAAACAAAACAGGAGCTCCCAATGGTGATGTGCTTGGTCGAATGAAACCACGTTCTAATAGTTCTTGCAGTTGGCTTTGCAGTTCTTTCATCTCGCTGGGTGCGAGTCTGTAAGGAGCACGAGCTATTGGTGAAGCTCTTGGTACAAGATCTATTTGAAATTCAACAGATCGATGTGGAGGTAGTCCCGGTAATTTTTTCGGAAATACATCGAGAAATTCTTTTGCGATGGGAACATCATTGATGCTCTTTTCTTCAGTTTGTACTTTCTTGACGTGTGCTAGAACAGCATAGCAACCTTTTTTATTAGTTTTTGTGCCTTCAAATTACTAATAAGATGTAGCTTCGTGTTGCCCTTTTCTCCGTACACCATTAAGGGTTCTCCTTCTTCTCGTACAATGCGAATTGCATTTTTGTAACATACGATCTCTGCTTTCAACTCCTTCAGCCAGTCCATGCCAACTATTACATCAAAACTCCCTAACTCTACTGGTATCAAATCAATCTTAAATATTTCGCTACCCAGTTTAATTTCTCGATTTCGGCATGTATAATCTGCTGAAATTAATTTACCGTTTGTTAATTCGAGTAAAAATTTACTATCCAACTGCGTCAATGGACAACTTAATTTAGCACAAAAATCTCTACTCATATAGCTTCTATCCGCACCCGAATCAAATAAAACGTAAGCAGATTTATTGTCAATAAGAAACGTACCCGTAACAAGCTCCGGGTCTTCCTGTGCCTCTGCCGCATTAATATTGAAAACTCTTCCGCGGGCCTGGTTTTCCACATTTATAACAAACTACATTGGCATAACTTTCTCCGACACTACTTGCTCCGCCATTACTCATTCCGACACCATTTGTTCCTTTCGTTCTGTTAACCCCTGGTCCGTAGACCTCACACTTCGTCGTGCTATGACCATTTCTTTTACACTTGTTGCAAAATTTGGTGCAGAACCCCGAGTGATACTTTTCACACCTTTGGCATAGCTGCTTCTGATTGTTATTGTTGTTACGGTTGTTATTGTTGTTGGGATGATTGTTGTAGTTGTTGTTGTTGTTGTTGTGCCGTTTGTTGTAGTTGCGATTGATGTTGCAATTGTTGGGATAGTTGTTGTTGTTTTGGTGACTCTTATCACCGTTTTCCTCCCACTTTCTTTTGACTAACTTCACGTTGGCCTCTTCGACCGCCTGTTCTTTAATTCTTCCCTCAATCTGGTTCACTAGTTTGTGAGCCATTCTACATGCCTTTTGTATGGAGGTAGGCTCGTGTGAACTTATATCTTCTTGGATTCTCTCCGGTAACCCTTTCACAAACGCGTCGATCTTCTCTTCCTCATCTTCGAACGCTCTCGGACACAATAGGCACAATTCTGTGAATCGTCTTTCGTACGAAGTAATATCGAATCCATGTGTTTGTAACCCTCTAAGTTTTGACTTGAGCTTATTAACTTCGGTTCTGGGACGGTAATTCTTGTTCATCAAGTGCTTGAATACTGACCACGGTAGCGCGTAAGAAGCATCTTGTTCCACTTGCTCTAGATAGGTATTCCACCATGTTAACGCAATACCTGTAAAGGTATGTGTAGCGTACTTCACTTTGTCTCCTTCAGCACACTTACTTATGGCAAACACCGATTCAACTTTCCCGGTCCACCGTTTCAATCCAATTGGTCCTTCGGTCCCATCAAATTCTGAAGGTTTGCAGGCAGTGAATTCCTTGTAGGAGCATCCTACACGATTTCGTGTGCCGTTAGCTGTATTGCTAGATTCAGAGTTATTGTTGGTATGTAGAGCGCCCTGTACTGCGGCTATGTTTGAAGCAAGAAAGGCACGAAATTCCTCTTCGCTCATATTCAAGGTGTGTCGAGTAGTCGGTGCCATTTCCTTCAAAATAGTCAAATGAAACAATTTAATCATACAGAATATTAAGAGTAGTCAATAGTATCTCGTAGCATAATATGAACTCATTTATAAAAGCTTTTTCTTCATATTAGCGTTTTATAAGTTTAAATTCGGGTACTACCTACCCGTTAAGTTCATACTTAGTAGCTAATATACAATTCAACTACTACAATTCCATATGAAAAACTGACTATAATAATATATCACATACAAATATTCTTCAAACTTACAACTTCGCTATATTACATATAACATGAAATATAGTACACTATGATACAGGACATTTTTGAAGATAAATCAAGTTAATACGTAAGTTGTTCAGCAAAGGAAATAAAGACACGTAATTCATAAGTCCAGAAACATGTCATGCATTCTGGTTTTACTAAGACGACTTCCCATCCTTGGTCTTGTGGAAAATAACCGTTATAACCATTAGCTAAGCAGCATGTTGTAATGTCATCAAAAGGACGAGGGTTTCGTAATGTCCAACAGCCCCGTAATAATCTAAAAACCTTGTTTCTCACCCCAACTACTGAATCCGTCACTTGTGGGAAAGTTTTATTTAAAAGCTGCAATCCGATGTTCTTTTTCTCACTTTGGTATGAAGCGAACATCACTAACCCGTAAGCATAACATGCTTCTTTATGTTTCATGTTAGAAGCTCTTTCTAATTCACGAAATCCTATGTTGGGATATGTTGAGTCAAAATAGGTTCTTAACCCGTAGCGTAAAATTGCATTTGGGTTCCCCGCATTTAACGCTTTAAAGAAAACACGGCGTAACTTAAAGTCTTCCCAATGTGATATACCCCACCTATCAAAGGAAAGCCTTTTATAAACTAAGGCATTTCTGGAAAGTCTTTCAAATGTTTGAAAAGTTAATTTCGCCATAACTAAATGTGCTGATGAATTCTGGCCGACTCTAGACAAGATTTCCTCAATCATATCCTCTGGTAGGTCTTCTAAAATATTCGGTTGTCTACCCTTAACATCCATTTTGTTTTTATACTGTAAAATAGACAAGGATTAGATTCGTAATAACAAACAATACAAGCAATTTTTACATAGAACATAAAAGTACAAGCACACTACAATACATTTATTACACAACATGCTCACACCCCTCTAATCTGAATCACTGGTTTCTTCTTCTTCGGACTTGGTTCTTCTTCCTAATCTTCTAGGGATATATGATGTTCCTCTAATACGAGTCATCGTTTTCCACATTGGTTTAGAAAAACCTGGTGGTTTAGAGGTTCCCGAGTTATTGTCACGATATTGAAAATACGGGTGTTAACGGTACATATAAAGTTCATCGGGGTCGGAATCAGATTTCTCTATTTTGATGCCTTTTCCCTTATTATTTTCTTTTGCCTCATTAAATTGGGTCGGGGTAATTTCTATAACATCATCGGAATCCTCATCAGGATCCGATTCATCGGAAACTTGGTAATTTTCCCAATATTTTGCTTCCTTAGCGGAAACACCATTGACCATTATTAACTTTGGTCCATTGGTTGAGAATTTCTTTTATTTGATCGGTTTTCTGTGGTTCCTACTATTCCCCCCTCCGGAACCTCTTATTCTTCCGATTCCTCTTCTTCTGGTTCCTCTTCTTCCGGTTCCTCTTCTTCCGGTTCCGTTTCCTCTTCTTTCGGTTCTTCGGGGACTTGTAAATCTTGCCAATATATATTCGACTCTTCGTTATTATTAGGTGAGTCAATGGGATTTGTGCTAGAGGTAGACATCTATCACACAATATCAAACATATTAAGAGATTAATATATCACATAATATTTACATGTTAATAATATATAGTTTCCAACAAAAATGTTAAGCAATCAGTTTTAAAGAAAACACGATCGAAGTCCAGACTCACTAATGCATCCTAACAAACTCGATAAGACATACTAATGCAAATTTCTGGTTCTCTAAGACCAATGCTCGGATACCAACTGAAATGTCCCGTTCATATTGATTATAAACGTTCCATATTAATTGATTTCGTTGCGAGGTTTTGACCTCTATATGAGACGTTTTTCAAAGACTGCATTCATTTTTAAAACAACCATAACCTTTATTTTATCAATAAAGGTTTTAAAAATATTACGTAGATTATCAAATAATGATAATCTAAAATATACTATTTACACACGACCATTACATAATGGTTTACAATAGAAATATATTACATCGACATATGTTTCTAGAATGCAATTTTTACACAATATCATACAAACATGGACTCCAAATCTTGTCCTTATTTTAGTATGCAACAGCGGAAGCTCTTAGTATTCACCTGAGAATAAACATACTTTAAACGTCAACAAAAATGTTGGTGAGTTATAGGTTTAACCTATATATATCAAATCGTAACAATAGACCACAAGATTTCATATTTCAATACACATCCCATACATAGAGATAAAAATCATTCATATGGTGAACACCTGGTAACCGACATTAACAAGATGCATATATAAGAATATCCCCATCATTCTGGGACACCCTTCGGATATGATATAAATTTTGAAGTACTAAAGCATCTGGTACTTTGGATGGGGTTTGTTAGGCCCAATAGATCTATCTTTAGGATTCGCGTCAATTAGGGTGTCTGTTCCCTAATTTTTAGATTACCAGACTTAATAAAAAGGGGCATATTCGATTTCGATAATTCAACCATAGAATGTAGTTTCACGTACTTGTGTCTATTTTGTAAATCATTTATAAAACCTGCATGTATTCTCATCCCAAAAATATTAGATTTTAAAAGTGGGACTATAACTCACTTTCACAGATATTTCCTTCCTCGGAAATAAGACTTGGCCACGGATCGATTCACGAACCTATACAAATATGTGCATATATATCAAAGTATGATCAAAATATAATTACAACTATTTTTATTATGTTTTAAAGATTTGAGTGTATTAAGTCAGCTATCCTCGTTAGTAACCTACAACTAGTTGTCTACAGTTAGATGTACAGAAATAAATCGATATATAATATCTTGAATCAATCCACAACCCAGTGTATACACGTCTCAGGCTAGATCACAACTCAAAGTATATATATTTTTGGAATCAACCTCAACCCTGTATAGCTAACTCCAACATTACTGCATATAGAGTGTCTATGGTTGTTCCAAATAATATATATACATGGGTCGATATGATATGTCAAAACATTTGCATACGTGTCTATGGTATCCCAAGATTACATAATATATTAGAATACATGTATAATACAACATAAGTTAGCTAGGATATGTTTTGTATAGATTTGTTAAACATTTCTCGTAGCTAAAAAGATAAAAAATATCCAATCTTGTTTTACCCATAACTTCTTCATTTTAAATCCATTTTGAGTGAATCAAATTGCTATGGTTTCATATTGAACTCTAATTTAAGAATCCAAACAGAAAAAGTAAAGGTTTAAAGTCAGAAATTTAAGTTACATGTCAATTACTAAAGAGGTTGTCATTTCCGTCGAAAGAACGACATCATGATGACCATTTTGAAAAACATACTTTCACTTTGAGTTTAAGCAAGATTTTTGGATATAGTTTCATGTTCATATGAAAAATCATTTTCCCAGAAGAACAACTTTTAAATCAAAGTTTATCATAGTTTTTAATTATCCAAACCAAAACAGCCCTCGGTTTCACTACGACGGCGTATATCCGATTTTATGGTGTTCATCGTGCTTCCAGGTTTTAAATCATTAAGTTAGCATATCATATAGATATAGAACATGTGTTTAGTTGATTTTAAAAGTCAAGTTATAAGGATTAACTTTTGTTTGTGAACAAGTTTAGAATTAACTAAACTGTGTTCTAGTGATTACAAGTTTAAACCTTCGACTAAGATAGCTTTATATGTATGAATCGAATGATGTTATGAATATCATTACTACCTCAAGTTTTATGGATAAAACTACTGAAAATAATAAAAATGGATCTAGCTTCAAAGGATCCTTGGATGGCTTGAAAGTTCTTGAAACAGAATCATGACACGCAAACAGTTCAAGTAAGATTTTCACTCGAAATAAGATTGTTATAGTTGTAGAAATTGAATCAAAGTTTGAATATGAATATTACCTTGAATTTGAAAGATAAATTACTGTAAATAACAAAGGTTCCATGATCTTAGATGATTACTTGGAATGGATTAGAAAGTTTGGAAGTAGACTTGCAAACTTGGAAGTATTCTTGATTTTTATGAAACTATACTTATGGAATTTATGAAGAACACTTAGAACTTGAAGATGGAACTTGAGAGAGATCAATTATATGAAGAAAATTGAAGAATAAAAGTGTTTGTAGGTGTTTTTGGTCGTTGGTATATGGATTAGATATAAAGGATATGTAATTTTGTTTTCATGTAAATAAGTCATGAATGATTACTAATATTTTTGTAATTTTATGAGATATTTCATGCTAGTGGTCAAATGATGGTTCCCAAATGTGTTAGGTGACTCACATGGGCTGCTAAGAGCTGATCATTGGAGTGTATATACCAATAGTACATACATCTAAAAGCTGTGTATTGTACGAGTACGAATACAGGTGCATACGAGTAGAATTGTTGATGAAACTGAACGAGGATGTAATTGTAAGCATTTTTGTTAAGTAGAAGTACTTTGATATATGTCTTTAAGTCTTTCAAAAGTGTAAGAATACATATTAAAACACAACATGTATATACATTCTAATGGAGTCGTTAAGTCGTCGTTAGTCGTTACATATAAGTGTTGTTTTGAAACCTTTAAGTTAACGATCTAAATTAATGTTGTTAACCCAATGTTTATTATATTAAATTAGATGTTAAATTATTATATTATCATGATATTATGATGTATGAATATCTCTTAATATGATATATTCATTAAAATATCGTTACAACGATAATCGTTACATATAAGTCTCGTTTCGTAATTCTTGAGTTAGTAGTCTTGTTTTTACATATGTAGTTCATTGTTAACACACTTAATGATATATTTAAATATCATTTTATCATGTTAAATATAGTGTATCAATATCTTAATATGATACATATGTATTTAGTAGACGTTATCATAACGATAATCGTTATATATATCATTTCGAGTTTCTTAACTTAGTAATCTCATTTCTTATGTATATCACTCATTGTTAATATACTTAGTGAGATACTTACTCATCATAATCTTATGTCAACCATATATATATGTCTATATATACCACAACATGTAGTTTTTACAATTTTGTAACGTTCGTGAATCGCCGGTCAACTTGGGTGATCAATTGTCTATATGAAACTTATTTCATTTAATCAAGTCTTAACAAGTTTGATTGCTTAACACGTTGGAAACATTTAGTCATGTAAATATCAATCTCAATTAATATATATAAACATGGAAAAGTTCGGGTCACTACAAAACATAGCCACAGCACAGGCTGCGATGCAAAATAACAATAACTCTGGATCTAGCAGTGGAACAAATTCCACAAGAAATCGTGCAGGATGCTCCTATAAAGAATTCACTACCTGCAAACCTTTGGAATTTGATGGAACCGAAGGACCAATTGGATTGAAACGGTGGACCGAGAAGGTCGAATCAGTGTTTGCCATAAGTGAGTGTACTGAAGAGGACAAAGTTAAGTACGCTATGCATACCTTCACAGGTACTGCGTTAAGGTGGTGGAACACTTATCTTGAACAGGTAGGATAAAATACTGCTTACGCACTACCGTGGTCGGCATTCAAGCAATTGATGAACGAGTAGTACTATCCTAGAAACGAAGTCAATAAGCTCAAGGTAGAACTTAGAGAGTTACGAACACAAGGATTCGACATTACCACATATGAACGACGATTCATAGAGTTGTGCCTATTGTGTCCGGGAGCGTTCGAAGATGAAGAAGAGAAGATCGACTCATTTGTAAAAGGGTTACCAGTAAGGATTCAAGAAGATGTGAGTTCACACGAGCCCGCTTCCATACAGAAGGCAAGTCGAATGGCTCATAAACTCATAAATCAGATTGAGGGGAGAATTAAATAACAGGCGGCCGAAGAAGCCAACACGAAACAACTCAAGAAAAAGTGGGAGGAAAACGGTGACAAGAGTCACCAGTACAACAACAATAACAATTACAACCACAACCGCAACAACAATCGCAACAATAACCGCAATCCTAACAAAAACTACAACAAACATCCCAACAACAACAACAGCAACTACAACAACCGTTTCAACAACAATAACAATCCCAAAAACAACCTCAATAACAACAAACAACAGTAACAACCATGCTTCAGGTGTGCAGAGTACCATCCGAATGTGTTTTGCACAACAGTTTGCACCAAGTGTAAGAGAAGTGGTCATGGCGCGGCAAAATGTGAGATTTACGGACCAAAGAACAACAAAAATAAAGAAATAAATAAGGTCGGAACAAATAATGCCGACGTAGTTTGTTATAAATGTGGAAAACTGGGCCACATTATTAGAAATTTCCCAAACTAATTGAATACTAATGGGCAAGGCCGCAGAAGAGTTTTTAATATTAATGCGGCAGAAGCGCAGGAAGACCCGGAGCTTGTTACGGGTACGTTTCTTATTGACAATACATCTGCTTATGTTTTATTTAATTAGAGGTGCGGATAGAAGCTATATGAGTAGAGATTTTTGTGCTAAATTAAGTTGCCCATTGACGCCTTTGGATAGTAAAATTTTACTCGAATTAGCAAACGGTAAATTAATTTCAGCAGATAATATATGTCGGGATACAGAAATTAAACTGGGGGATGAAACGTTTAAAATTGATTTAATACCAGTCGAGTTAGGGAGTTTTGATGTAATAATTGGCATGGACTGGTTGAAAAAGGTGAGAGCAGAGGTCGTTCGTTACAAAAATGCGATTCGTATTATGCATGAAAAGGGAAAACCTTTAATGGTGTACGGAGAAAAGAACAATGCGAAATTAAATCTTATTAGTAGTTTGAAGGCACAAAAACTAATAAGAAAAGGTTGTTACGTCATTCTAGCACACATCAAGGAAGTTAAACATGAAGAAAAGAACATCAGTGATGTTCCCTTCGCAAAAGAATTTCCCGATGTATTTCTGAAAGAATTACCGGGATTACCACCACATCGATCAATTGAATTTCAAATAGATCTTGTACCAGGAGCTGTTAAAATAGCTCGTGCTCCGTACAGACTCACACCCAGCGAAATGAAAGAATTACAAAGTCTGTTACAAGAACTTTTAGAGCGTGGTTTCATTCGACCAAGTACATTACCATGGGGAGCTCCTGTTTTTTTTTGTCAAGAAGAAGGATGGTATATTTAGGTTGTGTATCGACTACCGAGAGTTGAACAAACTTACCATCAAGAACCGCTACCCACTACCGAGAATCGAAGACTTATTTGATCAACTACAAGGCTCGTCAGTTTATTCGAAGATTGATTTACGTTCTGGGTATCATCAAATGCGGGTGAAGGAGGATGATATTCCAAAGACTGCTTTTAGGACGTGTTACGATCATTACGAGTTTATGGTTATGCCGTTTGGGTTGACCAATGCACCAGCTGTGTTCATGGACCTCATGAACCGAGTGTGTGGACCATACCTTGACCAGTTTGTCATTGTTTTCATCGATGACATACTTATTTACTCAAAGAATGACCAAGAGCATGAAGAACATTTGAGAAAAGTGCTAGAGTTGTTAAGGAAGGAAAAACTGTACGCTAAATTTTCAAAGTGTGCATTTTGGTTGGAAGAAGTTCAATTTCTCGGTCACATAGTGAACAAAGAAGGTTTTTCAGGTGGATCCAGCAAAGATTGAAACCGTTGAAAAGTGGGAAACCCCGAAAACTTCGAAGCATATACGCCAATTTTTAGGACTGGCTGGTTACTACAGAAGGTTCATCCACGACTTTTCCAAAATAGCAAAACCCTTGACTGCATTAATGCATAAAGGGAAAAAATTTGAATGGAAAGATGAACAAGAAAAAGCGTTTCAATTGTTAAAGAAAAAGTTAACTACGGCACCTATATTGTCATTACCTGAAGGGAATGATGATTTTGTGATATATTGTGATGCCTTAAAGCAAGGTCTCGGTTGTGTATTAATGCAATGAATGAAAGTAATTGCTTATGCTTCTAGACAATTGAAGATTCACGAGCAGAATTATACGAAGCATGATTTGGAATTAGGCGCGGTTGTTTTTGCATTAAAGACTTGGATGCACTACTTATATGGGGTCAAAAGTATTATATATACCGACCACAAAAGTCTTCAACACATATTTAATTAGAAACAACTGAACATGAGGCATCGCAGGTGGATTGAATTGTTGAATGATTACGACTTTGAGATTCGTTACCACCCGGGGAAGGCAAATGTGGTAGCCGACGCCTTGATCAGAAAGCACAGAGAACCCATTCAAGTAAAAGCTATGAATATAATGATTCACAATAACCTTACTACTCAAATAAAGGAGGCACAACAAGGAGTTTTAAAAGAAGGAAATTTAAAGGATGAAATACCCAAAGGATCGGAGAAGCATCTTAATATTCGGGAAGACGGAACTCGGTATAGGGTTGAAAGAATTTGGGTACCAAAATTTGAAGATATGAGAGAAATGATACTTAGAGAAGCTCACAAAACCAGATACTCAATACATCCTGGAACGGGGAAGATGTACAAGGATCTCAAGAAACATTTTTGGTGGCCGGGTATGAAAGCCGATGTTGCTAAATATGTAGGAGAATGTTTGACGTGTTCTAAGGTCAAAGCTGAACATCAGAAACCATCAGGTCTACTTCAATAACCCAAAATCCCGGAATGGAAATGGGAAAACATTACCATGGATTTCATCACTAAATTGCCAAAGACTGCAAGTGGTTTTGATACTATTTGGGTAATAGTTGATCGTCTCACCAAATCAGCACACTTCCTGCCAATAAGAGAAGATGACAAGATGGAGAAGTTGGCACAACTGTACTTGAAGGAAGTCGTCTCCAGACATGGAATACCAATCTCTATTATCTCTAATAGGGATGGAAGATTTATTTCAAGATTCTGGCAGACATTACAGCAAGCATTAGGAACTCGTCTAGACATGAGTACTACCTATCATCCACAAACTGATGGGCAGAGCGAAAGGACGATACAAAAGCTTGAAGACATGCTACGAGCATGTATTATTGATTTCGTAAACAGTTGGGATCGACATCTACCGTTAACGGAATTTTTCTACAACAACAGCTACCATTCAAGCATTGAGATGGCAATGTTTGAAGCACTTTATGGTAGAAAGTGCAAGTCTCCGATTTGTTGGAGTGAAGTGGGGGATAGACAGATTACGGGTCCAGAGATAATACAAGAAACTACCAAGAAGTCATCCAAATTCAACAACGGTTGAAAACCGCCCAAAGTCGACAAAAGAGCTACGCTGACATTAAAAGAAAAGATATAAAATTTGAAATTGGAGAGATGGTCATGCTTAAAGTTGCACCTTGGAAAGGCGTTGTTCGATTTTGTAAAAGAGGGAAATTAAATCCAAGGTATATTGGACCATTCAAGATTATTGATCGTGTCGGACCAGTAGCTTACCGACTTGAGTTACCTCAACAACTCGCGGCTGTACATAACACTTTACACGTCTCGAATTTGAAGAAATGTTTTGCTAAAGAAGATCTCACTATTCTGTTAGACGAAATTCAAATCAACAAAAAACTTCAATTCATCGAAGAACCCATCGAAATAATGGACCGTGAGGTTAAAAGACTTAAGCAAAACAAGATACCAATTATTTAGGTTCGATGGAATGCTCGTAGAGGACCCGAGTTCACCTAGGACCAAGAAGATCAGATGAAGAAGAAATACTCGCACTTATTTCCATAAGATACGTCAACACCTCCAACTGCTTAAAATTTCGGGACAAAATTTATTTAATGGGTAGGTACTGTAGTGACCTGAACTTTTCCATGTTTATATATATTAAATGAAATTGTTATTTACATGATTAAGTGTTTCCAACATGTTAAGCAATCAAACTTGTTAAGACTTGATTAATTGAAATAGGTTTCATATAGACAATTGACCACCCAAGTTGACCGGTGATTCACGAACGTTAAAACTTGTAAAAAAACTATATGATGTCATATATATATAGTTAACATGGTATTATGATATGTAAACATATCATTAAGTATATTAACAATGAACTACATATGTAAAAACAAGACTACTAACTTAGGGATTTCGAAACGAGGCATATATGTAACGATTATCGTTGTAACGATATTTAATTGTATATATATCATATTAAGATATATTAATACATCATAATATCATGATAATGTAATAATTTAACATCTCTTTAGATATAATAAACAATGGGTTAACAACATTTAACAAGATCGTTAACCTAAAGGTTTCAAAACAACACTTACATGTAACGACTAACGATGACTTAACGACTCAGTTAAAATGTATATACAAGTGGTGTTTTAATATGTATTCATACACTTTTGAAAGACTTCAAGACACTTATCAAAGTACTTCTACTTAACAAAAATGCTTAAAATTACATCCTCATTCATTTTCATCAACAATTCTACTCGTATGCACTCGTATTCGTACTCGTACAATACCCAGCTTCTAAATGTAATTACTATTGGTATATACACTCCAATGATCAGCTCCTAGCAGCCCTTGTGAGTCACCTAACACATGTGGGAACCATCATTTGGCAACTAGCATGAAATATCTCATAAAATTATAAAAATATTAGTAATCATTCATGACTTATTTACAAGTAAACAAAATTACACATCCTTTATATCTAATCCATATACCAACGACTAAAAACACCTAAAAACACTTTCATTCTTCAATTTTCTTCATCTAATTGATCTCTCATAAGTTCTATCTTCAAGTCCTAAGTGTTCTTCATAAATTCTATAAGTTCTAGTTTCATAAAATCAAGAATACTTCCAAGTTTGCTAGCTTACTTCCAATCTTGTAAAGTGATCATCCAACCTCAAGAAATCTTTCTTATTTACAGTAAGATATCTTTCTAACATAAGGTAATACTCATATTCAAACTTTGATTCAATTTCTATAACTATAACAATCTTATTTCGAGTGGAAATCTTACTTGAACTTGTTTTCGTGTCATGATTCTGCTTCAAGAACTTTCAAGCCATCCAAGGATCCTTTGAAGCAATATCTATTTTTCTCATTTCCAGTAGGTTTACCTACTAAAATTAAGGTAGTAATGATGTTCATAACATCATTCGATTCATACATATAAAACTATCTTATTCGAAGATTTAAACTTGTAATCACTAGAACATAGTTTAGTTAATTCTAAACTTGTTTGCAAATAAAGTTAATCCTTCTAAATTGACTTTTAAAATCAACTAAACACATGTTCTATATCTATATGATATGCTAACTTAATGATTTAAAACCTGGAAACACGAAAGACACCGTAAAACCGGATATACGCCGCCGTAGTAACACCGCGGGCTGTTTTGGGTTAGTTAATTAAAAACTATGATAAACTTTGATTTAAAAGTTGTTCTTCTGGGAAAATGATTTTTCTTATGAACATGAAACTCTATCCAAAAATCATGGTTAAACTGAAAGTGGAAGTATGTTTTCCAAAATGGGTATCTAGACGTCGTTCTTTCGACTGAAATGACTACCTTTACAAAAACGACTTGTAACCTATATTTCCGATTTTAAACTTATACTTTTTCTATTTATATTCATAAACTTAAGTTCAATATGAAACCATAGCAACTTGAAACACTTAAAACGGATTTAAAACGAAGAAGTTATGGGTAAAACAAGATTGGATAATTTTTCTTGTTGTAGCTACGTGAAAATTGGTAACAAATCTATATTAATCATATCCTAGCTAACTCATATTGTATTATACATATATTCTAATATATTATGTAATCTTTGGATACCATAGACACGTATGCAAATGTTTTGACATATCATATCGACCCATCTATATATATTATTTGGAACAACCATAGACACTCTATATGAAGTAATGTTGGAGTTAGCTATATAGGGTTGAGGTTGATTCAAAAAATATATATACTTTGAGTTGTACATATAACTATGGATAACTAGTTGTAGGTTACTAACGAGGACAGCTGACTTAATAAACTTAAAACATTAAAACGTATTAAAAATGTTGTAAATATATTTTGAACATACTTTGATATATATGTACATAATTGTTATAGGTTCGTGAATCGACCAGTGGCCAAGTCTTACTTCCCGACGAAGTAAAAATCTATGAAAGTGAGTTATAGTCCCACTTTTAAAATCTAATATTTTGGGATGAGAATACATGCAGTTTTATAAATGTTTTACAAAATAGACACAAGTAAATAAAACTACATTCTGTGGCTGGATTATTAAACCGAATATGTCCCTTTTTAGTCTGGTAATCTAATTGACTCGAATCCTAAAGATAGATATATTGGGCCCAACGAGCCCCAACCAAAGTACCAGATGCTTTAGTACTTCGAATTCATCATGTCCAAAGGGAGTCCCGAAATGATAGGGGATATTCTATATGCATCTTGTTAAGGTCGGTTAGCAGGTGTTCACCATATGAATGATTTTTATCTCTATGTATGGGATGTGTATTGAAATATGAAATCTTGTGGTCTATTATTACGATTTGATAAATATATAGGTTAAACCTATAACTCACCCAAATTTTTGTTGACGTTTAAAGCATGTTTATTCTCAGGTGATTATTAAGAGCTTCTGCTGTTGCATGCTATTATATGGACAAGATTTGGTGTCAGCATGCTTGTATAATACTGTTTAAAACTTCATTCGAGATTTATTTTGTTGTAACATATTAATATTTGTAAACCAATATGTATTGGTAGTGTGTAAGTGTGAGAATTTGTTAGATTATCATTCCTGGATAATCTAAGTGGTGTCTTGTTAACCTTGTCGATAAAATAAATGTTATGGTTTGTTTTAAAAATGAATACAGTCTTTGAAAAACGTCTAATATAGAGGTCAAAACCTCGCAACGAAATCAATTAATATGGAACGTTTATAATCAATATGAACGGGACATTTCACCTACCCCCAATAATTAAGAATGCATTTAACGAGCAATTAAAAATAACACTGTAGGGACTTTGTTGGACATAGCCAGGTATAGCATAGTTTAACAGTTGGTACATGTGTCTAAATTGTAAATAGTAAAAGTAGCATGTGTCTCACCCCAGTAAGTTAAAATAAATTGCGCAAAAGTAAGTGGGGCTATGAATTCACCTTAGTAAGTAGGAGAGTTGTTATTCCTTGGAATAGAAGAGTTGGATGAATGTGAGCAGAAAGTCAACCTAATGACATTTAAGAGTAGTTAAATGTTTTTGCCCAATTTTAAGTTTAAGTATGCAAGTGTTTAAGTGTAGTTCATTTTACTAAGTTTCCATTCTTAGTAAGCTTTCCATTTTTAGTAAATTTTCATTTTTAGCAAGTTAGTGTTGAACACTAGTGGGTTATCCTTAATAAGTCCACCACTTATTAAGTGTGCAAGTGAGTGTATGATTACTTTAGTTGGGTTTGATAATGTGCACCATACCCAAACATCTATTCCACCGCCAAGTCACCAGAATGACCAATTGTTACCGGTTGGCCCAGGATATCTTGACCAAAATCTAAGTTTGACATTCGGAATCCACAAGCATCCCATAGTGGTACCAAGGATCACCCTAAGCCTTAAGTAGCGTTGACGTTCAAGTAATCCTTACGTTATCGTGAATGACTATTGTAATCGTGGTCAAAATTTTATAATATAAGTATTATAATATAAGTAGTATATTATATGTGTTAGTAATAGTGTAAGTGTTAAGTAGTAGTATAAGTGTATAAGTGTTAAGTAGTATAAGTATAAGTAGTAATATTAGGGTTTTAATTAATTAGAGTAGTTAGGTTTTAATAATAAATAAATGATTAGGGTTTAAGTAATAAATGTTTAATAGTATTTAAGTAGTATTAGGTTTAGGGTTTAGTAAAGTAATGATTAGGTAATGATTAGGGTTATATAATTAATGTTTAGGGTTTAGGTAGTAAATTACTGTTTTACTAAATTAGGGTTAGGTTTAATTAGGGTTTTAATTTATTTAATATTTATATATATGTGTCGTGTATATATATATATATATATATATATATATATATATATAGTTTTTATTTTTTTATATAAACCGTATGTATGTATATATATACATAGAAAAAAATATTTACATATATATATATATATATATATATATATATATATATATATATATATATATATATATATATATATATATATATATATAAAGCGTATATGTATACATAGTATGTATATATCTTAATTCCATTTTTAAACACTAACAAATCTTTAACAAATATCTAAGGTTTTTAAGATTCAACAAAGTTTTTTTTTTTTTTTAAACCGTACGCATGTATGTATATGTATAATTATTTTTTTTTACATGAACAATAATAATGTCAAGATCATGCATGAATATTATTACGAATATAAACATGAATTGAAAGTAAGTTTTAAAAGTTTTGGATCTAGGGTTATACCTTGATGAATGATGATGAAGATTAACAAGAAAAGATGAAGATGACTTGAAGATGAAGATCAAAGCACTTGAATAACGAAGAACACACTTGAAGATCTTGATGAACACGAAGAACGAGCTTGAAGATCACTTGAAGATGGTGGTGGTGGTGTGGTGTTCTTGGCCATTGTGACGACCCGAAAATTTCCGACCAAATTTAAACTTAACCTTTATATGATTTCGACACAATAAGCAAAGTCTGTAAAGTTAAGTCTCAAAATTTTTTGGAACAATGTTCATATATTCAATTACCCTTTGACTATTTCCGATGATTCATGAACAATTGTTTGTAAATAATTATGTAAATATATATATAGTTGTAAATATATGTAATAACTTGAAATATTAAGATAAAAATTAAAAATGTGAAATAAGAAACAAAATAATTCAGTGAAATTTAAAATAAATCTATAAAAGTTAATATGATTTCTATGTAAAAAAATTTCTATATGTAAATTATAATATATATATATATATATATATATATATATATATATATATATATATATATATATATATATATATAACTTTTTAAATAATAAAGAATCAATAAAAGTTAATATATATGATTATTAAATATCACCTAATTCATAATATATGATTAACAAATTAAAATAAAGTTGTTATAATAAGATTATTGTTACTTTCATTATTTTTATTAATACTACCATTAATATCAATAATTAATATCAGTAATAGTTATATTATCATAGATATGAATTTAACGCATTTAATTTGTCATCCTTGCTAATATTATCATTATCACTTTCATTACTATTATTAGAATAACTATTAATATCACTATATATAAAATATCGTATGAAATTGATACATTTGATTTGTTAGTAATATTTTTGGTATCATCATTAATATCATTATTATTATAATTAGTAGGAAAATTATAAATTTAGTTAAGATTATTATTATTAGTATTATTACAAAAACACTCATTTTAATTTTAATTTATTATTATCATTACTTTTATTACTTTTATCATCATTACTAATGTTATTTTGATATTAACATTATTATTAATTATATTATTATTATTCTTAGTATTCTTAATATTACTAGTAATATTATCATTAGTATATTTATATTTATTAATTTTTAATATTTATTATATATATAAATAGATCATACAGATATACTCTGTATATAAATATAAAAAAAAGGATATACTCCGTATATAGATATATACAAACATAATTAGTATTATTTTATTATTATTATTAATATAATTATAATTATTATTAATAATTATATAAAAATTCACACGAACGATTTTTGGAATCAGATACAGTGTCATATTACAATCATACTGTTTTAATCTTTATTTCTTGTCTACAAATCGAATCTCCATCACTAAAAAACGTCCAAAGTCAGTAAACTATCGATTTTACTTTTAATTTGTTTATATATATTTCTGTACTGAAGAATAACCCCTGTCGACTTCATTGAGCTATAATACAATCGACTCCAGCTGTAATTGATATCATATTACCTTACATTATCATTCACAAATCACAGAAGTCAATAACAACTCCTAACTAATTGAATTTAAATCAAAATATGGATGAACACAGCAAAAACTCTGTTTCTGCTTCCATTTTTCAAAACAAACGATTTAGAATTTGATTTCAAAATGTAGAAATGTCAAGTTGTTAGGAATTTACTTTTCTAACTATCTTTGAAAATCTTGATCTTCAATTTTATTTATCGTGTCTTAATTTTTGAGTCAAAGGTTAGTTTTCAAAAAGTCAACTTTTATGTTCATCATAAAATTCGAGTTCAAATCGATGTTGCAGATACAATTGAGGTTACAGATAGTTTTTAGGAGTGATTTGGAATCTATTTCATGTAGGAATTTTTAACTAAAACGCTCTCAAATTCATAATCAAGTATTTAGTTTTTTTTTTATTTTCTCTCATAACAGCTACTGCAGCTGTATTATTTTAAATTAATTTGTTTTCTTTTTCTAATTCATCATAACGGACGTATCTGGTTCTGTTTTAATACTCAAATACAATAGTTAATCCATGAATATGGTTTTCCTAACCTCTGGTCGATTCAAAGGAGAAGAAGAGTAGGAACATAATAATAATACGGGCTAAAAAGAAATAGATTCTATTTAAATCAGAAAACGGGCACAACCCAGATGGTCATGAGTGTGTTCGGGTATTCGAGAGGTCGAGGGTTCGAGCCTCGTCTGGGGCAATTCTTTTTCGAAAAAGATTATGAAGGGTATACACTTTTAATTATTTCTTTCTAATTATTATTATTATTATTATAGTTATTATTATTATCATTGTTATTATTATTGTTATTGTTATTGTTATTATTGTTATTATTAGTGTTACAAATAATATTATTAGTATCATAGTTATAAGTATTATAGATATTATTATTATTATTATTATTAATATTAGTAAAATTCGTAGTAATATAATTAATAAGATTATTATTATTATTATTATTAGTATTACCATTAGTACTATTATTATCATTTAAAAACTATTAGTATCATCATTACTAACATTATCTTTATTAGTATTATTATTGTTATTATTATTAACAAGTTTATGAATATAAAAATAATAGTTATATTATAAAATCCATAATAAAAGTTGATAGAGAAAAAATTATGAATACAGTATAACATTAATTTATAGGAACTATAGGAATAGGTTTAGAAACTAAACATGAAATTTATGATAAATCTGATTATTATTATTAACACTGCTATTATTATTATTACTATCATTATATTATTAAGAGAATTTATCACTTTTATTAAAACTATTATTCTTACAAAAATTAACATTTTTATTAAAGTTAATATCTTTATTAAGATTATCATTATTAAAATTAATATTATTATTAATAATATTACTATCAACATTATGACTATCACTCTTATCATTTTTAGTATTATTACAAGTAAATATTTTTACATAAGATACACTGCAATAATATCAATATTACATATCACTATATTTTTATTATTAAGATGATATTAACTAAGCTATATAAAATATAATTATATATATATAATTTTTGTATAAACTTTAATATAAATTAGTATTATCAATCTGTTATAATGAATATTAGAGATATAAAATATGTAAAATAAATATATTAAATGTATCTATATAACATATAATATAACAAGTATAATTATTAATAATAATATATATAAATTTATTTGACTACGATTATGTGTATTAATATACATACAAATGTTATAGGTTCGTGAATCCAAGGCCACCCCTGCATTGTTCAGTTGTTCAATGTCGTCATGTATATTTTTACTACAAAATATAGTATTGTGAGTTTCATTTGCCTTTTTACCCTTTATATTTTTGGGCTGAGAATACATGCGAAATATTTATAAATGTTTTACGAAATAGACACAAGTAATCGAAACTACATTATATGGTTGAATGATCGAAGCCGAATATGCCCCTTTTTGCTTGGTAGCCTAAGAATTAGGGAACATCACTAATTTTGAGAATTAGTGCACGCCTAATTGACGCGAATCCTAAAGATAGATCTATTGGGCCTAACAAACCCCATCCAAAGTACAGGATGCTTTAGTACTTCAAGTTTTTATACCATGTCCGATGGATTTCCCGGAATGATGGGGATATTCTTATATGCATCTTGTTAATGTCGGTTACCAGGTGTTCAATCCATATGAATGATTTTTGTCTCTATGCATGGGACGTATATTTATGAGAACTGGAAATGAAATTCGTGTGGTCTATTAAAATGATGGAAATGAATGTTTATGATAAACTAATGAACTCACCAACCTTTTGGTTGACACTTGAAAGCATGTGTATTCTCAGGTCTGAAAGAAATCTTTCGCTGTACATTTGGTCATATTAGAGATATTACTTGGAGTCATTCATGATATATTTCAAAAGACGTTGCATTCGAGTCGTTGAGTTCATCAAGATTAATATTAAGTTAATTATAGTTGGATAGTGGATATTATGCATTGGTATGCATGCCTGTCAATTTTCGATGTAAAGAAAGTTTATCTTTTAAAAATGAATGAAATGTTTGTAAAATGTATGATATAGAGGTCAAATACCTAGCGATGTAATCAACTATTGTGAATCGTTTATAATGTATATGAACGGGTCCCTTCAGTTGGTATCAGAGCGGTGGTCCTCACGATGTAAAAGTTTTGCTTATCATTTGTGTCGAAAATTATCTACTTATCATCCCTAGAAAATTACCTACTTATCATTCTTAGTCTATGTAACATCCGTGTTACATCCGTCCCACATCGGTTGGAGAGGGGAACGAAGCATGCCTTATAAGGGTGTGGAGACCTTTCCTAGCATGACGCGTTTTGGGACCACAAGTACAGCAGATCTCATGAGAACTCTGCAGTTAAGCTTGCTCAGGCAAGGGCACTACCAGGATGGGTGACCTCCTGGGAAAGTGTTCGTCGTGTGAGGTCGCCAAGAAAAATCCGTGAGCAACCTACGGGGGAGAAAAGGGTACGTCCCTATCTCTGCAAAGCGGACAATATCATGCTACGGGGAACGTTTACCTGGGGTCATCACAGATGGTATCAGAGCCAGGCCCCGGATCAAACGTACACAGCGAGGACGCTGTGTCCCATTAGGGGGGAGGATTGTAACATTCGTGTTACATCCGTCCCACATCGGTTGGAGAGGGGAATGAAGCATGCCTTATAAGGGTGTGGAGACCTTTCCTAGCATGACGCGTTTTGGGACCACAAGTACAGCAGATCCCATGAGAACTCTGTAGTTAAGCTTGCTCAGGCAAGGGCACTACCAGGATGGGTGACCTCCTGGGAAAGTGTTCGTCGTGTGAGGTCGCCAAGAAAAATCCGTGAGCAACCTACGGGGGAGAAAAGGGTACGTCCCTATCTCTCCAAAGCGGACAATATCATGCTACGGGGAACGTTTACCTGGGGTCATCACAGTCTAGACACGTCTTACTGCAATGATTGCATGAATAGTGTATAGACAAAGTTCATATCTTAGCGTATCTGCTAATTCATATCTTAGCGTATCTGTTACTGTAAACTTTGCCTGACATATTCCGTAAATTCCTCCGTAATCTACGAAATCTTTTGCTCTATATATATATAGATATTCTATATAATTAGAATACCATCCGATAGCCGGAAAATCATTTCATATCGAAAAATCCTTTATTCAATCGTACAAAATGGAATTCGTCATTAGTTCAAGTCATTCGAATTTAGAAATGGAATCTCACTCAAGCTCCGAAAGCAGTGTGACCGGAATGGATCAACCAATCAGCCATCATCTATTCTGTATAAATTGGGGATGGGTTCGTAGTCTCCTCAATCATTGGAGACAAGAAGAAGGTGATCCCTTCCATCCCCCACATTGCCCTCTTGGTGAAGAACCTGAAGCACTTACCGGCGAACCTGTCTGAAACACCATTTTCTCTCTCATTTCCAGAGTATCTTGTCACGATTATATACTACATCAAATTTTAGATTTTATTTATCCGCTCGTCCGAACCGACAATCACCCCGGTGTAATAGAAGAAGTTAACGAGCTTCGCGCTCTGGTAGTGGCTTTGGAGAATATGGTGCAAAGGTTACAAACACCAGCAGCAGCACCAGCTGCATAACCAATATCACCATCTGCAACACCAACAGTACCATTATCACCACCAACAACAACATCTGCATCTCACACCTCAACATCATAATCTGTACCCCGAACAACAACGTCATACGCTCTGTAAATACCAAGGAATACCAACAACAACAAACGATGAAGTGTTAATTCATAACTTCATTGGAGAAACATTCTGCGATGATTATATAGTCTCTAAAGTCTTAGAGATTATCTATTCTAGCCCTAACCATGAATTTGTTGAGTGAACCAAAATGATAAAAGGGAGAGTAGAAACCCTGACAAGAATAGTGTTTGATTTACAAGCTAGACTTGTTTCACCAACAACATCAACAGTACCTTAACATCACCATCACAGTTAGTGCCGTCAGTATCACCAGAATCAGCAGCACCTATAACATTACAAACTCCGTAAGTTCAAGAATTATCATGGACATCATTACAAATCAACAACAAGTATGTCATATCAACGAGTTATGAAGTATTAACTCATTTCCACTGAAGGATTTATATGTATATGTTATATATATAAATTTTTAAACCATAATAAATCTTTCCGTACTAAGCTATTATATGTGAATCTTAACTACTCGGCTAATTCATATTACTAATATGCTATGATGTACATTCTTCGTCAGCAACTTAACCATCGTTAACTACAATCTTTGTCTCAATTAAATGAATTCCATTTCATAGTAAATCAAGTGTACTATTCAAATATATGTTTGATTGTACACTTTCATCATCGATGTACTCAAAACTTTTCAAACAACATCATTCGTATCTTGCGAAGTTCATAAGAATTCCACAAATAACAACATCATGTATCAGCAAATAACGAAGTATTGATTCATAATTTCAATCACCTTGAAGAAATACTTCGTAAAAGTTATGTAATTTCTAAAGTTTTAGGGATTACTCAATTCTCGTTTCAACCGTAAATCAAATGAGTTTAATTTAATAATTGTTACATCTGAAGAAAATATACACATATATATTTCATAAAGGCCGTAATAACATTCTTTTGTACAAAATATTAATTGTGAAATTTTTTTTAACGGGTAGGTAATACCCGAGAAATATATAAATTCACAATTAAGATGTTACATTCTTCGAATCCGATTCAAAAAACATCAACTATACTCACTACTTTCACAACAGTATACATTCTTTTATAGAAGTCAAAACAACCATTCTCATCCAAATTTGATTTCGTGTTCTGATTTAGAAAAATCAAAAATCCAAGCCAAGATTTAACAGAAAACATCACTCCTAGATTCCTACATCTTTCAAAGTTATACATTGACTTCAAAACTGTGTTAGAACATCATATGTATATTAACGATTACAATCTGCGTTCAAACCCTCTGAAATTCCTGAAGACACTTCAAATAATGAGCAATCGAGATGATGATGATCCAACCACATGTTACCCACAGTTATGTAACTGAAAAACTCTTGAAACCAAAGTCATAGTTTAACACGTATCAGTGTCAAATTCTTTGGCATTTATTAGCAAAAATGACTTTTCAATTCCTTTCCAAAGTAGTCAGTTTTGTCACAGCTCCAACAAGTCGACCTCGATTTTTCAGTTGGAACAATATTATTATAACCTCGATATACATGTTGCCCTTTCACCATCATTACCGGAGAACCGTTTATGTTTCACCACATTAGCAGTAAACTTACCAACAACTTCATTGATCTTTAAGCCTCTCCGAAAAAATCACTGTATCTATTCATTGGAAACCCCATAAATTACTCATTCGCATTTTGTAACAAGAATCTTCATACCAATTATTGAGAATCAGCAATCAATATTTGAAATCTCACAGCATGTCTACATCAACAGATATATAACGTCTACCTCCAAGATTTACATACCTTGAATGTGAAGTTTCTGAAAAACACCCTGAACTACGAACTAGTTCTAGAAATGCTGATGAAGCAGCAAAAACTATGAACAACCTTAACAGTAAAAAGTTTGATGATAAAGAGTAGTGTGTTGGAAAAGCTCAGAAAAAGAGAAGATTTGGTACTGAAAAACTAATTGAGCAAAGTATGAAGGAGGCTGTGGATATATCACAAAGACTAAACCTGCCTTCAAAGAATCCAAATGATTCAGTATCTGCTGAAGTCATTAACGAATACCTTGCTTCTGACTCTAAACCCTTGCAGACGATATTCTTCATCATCCTCTGATATTAGAAATTCTAAGATATCATCGTATCTTTCATTATAAATATCCTCCATATTTCTGAAGATATTTCCATAATTATTCTTATCTGAAATCATTTACCTCTTCGCACTATCTGCATTACATCATAAAAGAAATTATTTTAATTTCTAAATTCTGAAACCTTCGAGTGTAAATAAGAATGTTTTTGAAGTAGTGTTGGGAACTGAAGCATGAGTTAGTATAATATAATGACACTTGATCAACGTGATTATATTAAAGTAAGTCATGCTGAGTTTCTAAAATGAAACGTAATGATTCACAGATCATAACATCATCATGTGCCATGTTACACGACTCTTGTATTCTACTTAACCTCTAAAATATCAAGAAAATATTTCTTGATGATTCGGTGCTTTCCAGGGTATTCTAGTAATTTAACAAATCAAAATCGCGCTATTATGATTTCCTTCTTAGAACATTAATTATGTTCATTTCGAAATTTATACCTACGTATTCTGGACCATTATTCGCTTGATTTAAAATCGGGAAGATAAAACAAAAGCATGAAGCTTCAAAATATCAATGGGAATATAAGTCACAGTAAATTGGAGAGAGTATTAACTGTGGATGACAATTAATATAGTAGACAGATGCAGGGACTTTAAAATATAAGAGAAGATATAAAGTCCAACAACAACCCAGAAATTATAAACCATATATATCGATGCATATAGCAATATAAAGACACGGGAGAACTAAAAATACTATAAAACCAATAGTATAGTAAAAGTAAATAGATTCTTCCGGCGGCAGGTGAAACAGAAGAATGACAGATATGAAAGTTAGAAGTATATCGAGAACCAGAATTGGATGGAGCATATTGACAAATGATTCAAAATATGAATTGAGGGAGAAAGAATAGAAGGTGTGAGTTGTAAGGAAACGATAGAGGTGAATTCATAGTAAAATATCCGACAGAGCAATCAAAATAGATGATCACATTTAAAGCAGATTCCAATTCCCTTGATTACCGAAGAATCAAATCTCATTATGAAGATTTTCCTCCAAATCTCTTGAACTTGGAAATCAATCCTATCTACGTCAAAAGATATGATGAATCTATACCTACTCATTTCACCCTTTGGTGATAGCTTCACTCGTACTCTTCATATAATCAAATTGTTTTATCCATATCACCCAATAATGATAAAACTCTATTTATCAACTCATAATTGTCATGAAAACGTTCTTATTGTTATCTATGACGACCTCTATCAAATTTTGGGGATGAAATTTCTTTAACGGGTAGGTACTGTGACGACCCGGAAATTTCCGACCAAATTTAAACTTAAACTTTATATGATTTTGACACGATAATCAAAGTCTATAAAGTTAAGTCTCAAAATTTTTTGGAACAATGTTCATATATTCAATTACCCTTTGACTATTTCCGACGATTCACGAACAATTTTTTGTAAATAATTATGTAAATATATATATAGTTGTAAATATATGTAATAACTTGAAATAATAAGATAAAAATTTAAAATGTGAAATAAGATACAAAATAATTAAGTGAAATTTAAAATAAATCTATATACATAGATATATGATTTCTATGTAAAAAAATTTCTATATGTAAATTATAATATATATATATATATATATATATATATATATATATATATATATATATATATATATATATATATAACTTTTTAAATAATAAAGAATCAATAAAAGTTAATATATATTGAAAGGACCCGTCCTAATTCATCTGGACGAAGTCACCAACATCTGGTTCCATTGCGATGATCGACTCCAAATAATGTCTTTAAAATGAGCAAATGCACAGCGGAATGTTTCTTTCATACCTGAGAATAAACATGCTTTCAAGTGTCAACCAAAAGGTTGGTGAGTTCATAGGTTTATCATAAGACAATAAAATTCATCATTTTGATAGACCACAAGATTTAAATCCTGCATGGTACAAATGGACCCGAATCATATACCCACCTGTAATGTACATGCGATATCTTATAAATCCAGTACACATTTTTCGTGTACAAAACCATTTTTAACAAATCTTTGTAACCGTACACATATCTCGTGTACAAAATATCATACACATAACATGTGTATAAAATCATTCTCTCGATATATAACATTCACTTCAATTGGTGGCAATGATCATGTCCACATAATTCAATGGTGGCAATTATCATGTCCACATAATTCAATGGTGGCAATTATCATGTCCACATAATTCAATGGTGGCAATTATCATGTCCACATAATTCAATGGTGGCAATTATCATGTCCACATAATTCAATGCTGGTAATTATCATGTCAACATAATTCAATAATAATCCGCAGAACTTTTGTCCACATAATAATTCATTCGAGGAATGTTTTGCTTGTGTCTATCTCGTCAAACATTTATAAAAGAATTTCATGTATTCGTAGATCAAAATATATTTCAAAAGTATTTAATAAAGCAGTTGTAAAAACAGCGCATGTATTCTCAGTCCCAAAAATATAAAGAGTAAAAGGGAATCAAATGAACTCACACATATAAATATTGTAAAATAGTTAATAAAGCATTTACGTGTATTCTCAGCCCAAAAATGTAATGAGTAAAAAGGGAGCAAATGAAACTCACCTAATGTATTTTGTAGTAAAAATACATATGACGACATTGAACAAGTATTGGGTTGACATCAGATTCACGAACCTATATCAGTTTTATATATATTAAAACACATAATAACAATTAACAAATTTATATATTAATATTATTAGTATAGTTTTTATATTACTAGTTTGTATGTTATATTAGTATATAATTTAATTACATCTATTTTATATATTTTAAATGCTTAATATGTATATAACAAATTCTTATTAAGTATTTTAATTTGGTTATAATATATGTTATTTATTATAAGTATTATATATTAGTGCTTGAAAATATTATATAATGTTTTAGAATTAGTATTTATATATATGCTTTAAAATATATTTATATATTATTTGTAACTTAATTATAATAATATTTTAGTAAACAAAGTAGTATCTAATATTAATATAGATGTAAAATATATTTTTATATAAATGTCATTTGTTTATTAAACTAATATTTATAATACTAAAATAATGATAATAATAATACTAATGAATATAGTAATAATAATCTTGATAATCCCATTATCACTAATGATAATAATAATAATAATAATGATCTTAAGTTTTAATATTTAGGGTGAGTTTAATAATAATAATGGTAATAGTAATACTACCTCAAAGGAGTATCCCTTAAAAATAATGCCCAAGCTCGGGTTCGAACCCGCGACCTCTCATTCCCCTTCCAAACGTCCAACCATCTGCTCTACATCTCATTTAGGAATTATTTTGTACTTAAGTCTATATTTGTGCATTTGGTCCATTTTATAAAGAATATATATGGGACTCGGCCCAATGGAGAACACAACCCAACAGCAAGAAAGATGTCGGCCCAACAGCAACATTTAGGACATTGCCAAAGAAAACATAAAATAGCAAAAATTTTCGCAGCAAGCAAGGTTTGAACCGCTGACCTCTCGTTACCAACACATACTCTTAACCACTCTTCTGTTACCATATTTATCTGAACAACTCACAAACCTAGTGTATTTAATCCGTTTTACATTTCAGTTCAGCCCAATCACCAAATATCGGCCCAATTATAAAAAGAAAAATCATAACAGCCAACTCAATATAATCGAATAGTAGTTGTGATTCATGTAGCCAACCCAATCTAATCCTATTGTATTTGACCAAATAAAAGTTGCTTTTGTTAAAACTACAGCTCGTTAACCTTTTCTTCTAGGATTCGTTTTTCACAATTTGTCCCCACAATAATCTTTGTCATCCCACTAGTCTTAATCCAAGGATTATGATATATATAAATATAATTGTCTGATAGTTTAAAGAGTAACGACATAAAGGAGGTGGGTCTTGCAAGTTGATATTAGATATAATTGTTTAGGAATGGCACTTTATTAGGTGGACCGAATTATGAGTATGGAACTGATCATAATCGACAATAGTACTCGAGTAAAATAGTAACAGAAGATATCAATATAAATGCAGTTTGTCTTCAGGGTCTAACCGAATCATTAGAACAAAAAGAAAATATATATATATATATATATATATATATATATATATATATATATATATATATATATATATATATATATATATATATATATATATATATATATATATATATATATATATATATATATATTGTAGGTGTGTTCAATTGTGTTGGATTGCTTTGATGGATTTGTGATGGTTTAAAGTGATGTTGAAGGTGTGGTTTTATCTCGGTTTAATAATAAAGTAGAAACGAAATAATTGTAATTGTTAACGGGTGTTGTGGCTTGGGATTGTTTGAGTAAATAAAACAGGAGCATGTGCAGGGATCGAATTTAATATCGATTAACTACATGATGGTTGAGTCGTGTTTCCGATACAAACAACAAGGACTTCAGTTTTGTGGTTAATTGGATAGAGAAACAAAAGCTGTAACGTGATCCTGTTGTGATAGTTTTTGAGTTCATATAACATAGCAGCGTAACAATGACAGTAAAAGAAAGACACAGGAATGTAACTAAATGCAGCTGGGTTCAGAGTTGTTCACGAATCAAAAAGAGAAGAAAGAAAAAAAATATAGTATAAAGGAAGAGCGAGAATGGTTGGCTTCGATTATTTGCACAAGACAAGAACAATAAAACTTACATGTAGTAGCAGTGAGTAATAGTAGTAAACAATGGTGTTGGGTGGCGGTTTGATCATGGTGGAGCTAGGAGGTGGCAAGTGTGGGGTGTAAATGGTTTGTAGGGTTGTGGTAGATGATGGTGATAGTTTAACGTGTCGTTCGAGTTGTACATAGTGATCGTAGGGTGGAGGTTTTTGTGGTTGACGATTGCAACAATAGTGATCTATATGGATTAATATAAATGGCAGCTAGCATAAAATAATGATGGTGGGTGACGGTTTTTGTGATGTTCAAAGGTGGGTTGTAGAGTGATAGTTCTATAAGAGAAGAGGAAATAGATGCAGTTTGGATGATGATGGAAGTGTGTGCAAGATTGAAGCAACAAACAATAATTTATCATGTTGTTTCATAGCAATGATTGTGGGGAAAGGCAAGAGTCACGGGTAGTAACAAAACAAAAAATATATGTCATAAAGTATAAAGGAGATAGGGATATTCAACTGAATTCATTTGTATTATAATTTGATTAGATAAGTGACATGAACCAAGTTGGAAGAAAACTCAAAAGTGAGAAAGAGACTCGGAACCGAATTTGGAATTGTCTCATTAATTATATATATGTAATTAACAAATAAAATATATTAATAACAATAATACTTTTAACACTATTAACAAAAGTAATAATATTATTAATACAAATAACAAGGATAATGATCAAAATTTAAATAAAATACAACGTTTAATAATCATGGTACTAATAATATTTACATTATAACTAACCTATAATTTTTAATTATTTTTATTGTAGTATTTATAACTATATCATTAATAATGATAATAATATTAATAATACTAATATTTATATTATTATTTATAATAATGAAAGTAGTAACCAAAATTTTAATGTTAATTACCATAATTACATTTTAACTTGTAATTACATATTTTAATATTACAATTTATTAATCATGTAATATCTAATAGTTATGTATATAAACACACATATCTATTTACCATTAATTGTTCGTGAATCATCGGACGTAGTCAAATGTCAAATGTATACATGAACATAGCTCAAAGTTTTTGAGACTTCAAAATTTCAGTCTTTGCTTATCGTGTCTGAGTAATATAAAGATTAAGTTTAAATTTGGTCGAAAATTCCCGAGTCGTCACAGTACCTACCCGTTAAAGAAATTTCGTCCCGAAATTTGGGTGAGGTGGTCATAGATAACAATAAAAATGTTTTCATGACACATACGAGCTAGAATTTAGAGTTTTATTACCACTGAGTATTAGGGGTAAAATAATTCAATTTTTATGAAGAGTATGAGTGAAGCTATCACAAAAGATTTAAATAGAGATTTAACTTTTTGATGTAGTCACAATTGATTTTCGAAAATCAAGGAATTTAAAGAAATCTTTGAAATCTGAGTGAGATCTGATTCTTCGGTGAATAAGGAGATTAAGATCTTTTCAATTAAATGAGATGATCTATCTCGATTGCTATGTCAAATATTTTCATTATAAATTAAACTCTTCCGTTCCATTATTCTCACCATTCCTATACTTTCTTTCTTAGTTCATATATCTAAAAGATTGTGAAAATGCTTAATTCAATTCTGATCCTTGTCCTTATCCTTACTATCGCACAATCATCCTTTTTTTTCATCTTCCCACAGAGGAATCTGCTTACATCTACTTTGCTCTTGGGGTTGTAGTGCTTTTAATTCTCTTGTGTCTTTATGTTGTAATCAACATTGATATACACGGTTTGCAACTTATGTGTTTGTGATCGGCTTTATATTTTTCTTTATATTTCGGAGTTCCATACTCTTGTTTTCTCTTCCTGATTCTAAATCAAGCGAATAATGGTCCAGAATTCGTAGATGTAGGGTTTCAAATGATTATAATGTTCTAAACAGGAAGGACGGTATTAGCATGATTTGATTTGTCAAATTACCAGAATCCCTGAGGATGGAACTATCAAGAATATATTTTCTTGATATGTTCAAAGGTTAAGTAGAATGCAAGAGTTATGTTGTAGTGACCCGAACTTTTCCATGTTTATATATATATATATTAAATGAAATTGTTATTTACATGATTAAGTCTTTCGAACATATTAAGCAATCAAACTTGTTAAGACTTGATTAATTGAAATAGGTTTCATATAGACAATTGACCACCCAAGTTGACTGGTGATTCACGAACGTTAAAACTTGTAAAAACTATATGATGACATATATATGGTTATATATATAGTTAACATGATATTATGATAAGTAAACATATCATTAAGTATATTAATAATGAACTACATATGTAAAAACAAGACTTCTAACTTAATGATTTTGAAACGAGACATATATGTAACGATTATCGTTGTAACGGCATTTAATGTATATATATCATATTAAGAGATATTCGTACATCATAATATCATGATAATATAATAATTTAAAATCTCATTTGATATTATAAACATTGGGTTAACAACATTTAACAAGATCGTTAACCTAAAGGTTTCAAAACAACACTTACATGTAACGACTAACGATGACTTAACGACTCAGTTAAAATGTATATACATGTAGTGTTTTAATATGTATTCATACACTTTTGAAAGACTTCAAGACACTTATTAAAATACTTCTACTTAACAAAAATGCTTACAATTACATCCTTGTTCAGTTTCATCAACAATTCTACTCGTATGCACCAGTATTCGTACTCGTACAATACACAGCTTTTAGATGTATGTACTATTGGTATATACACTCCAATTGAAATGTCCCGTTCTTATTGATTAAAAATGTTCCATATTAATTGATTTCGTTGCGAGGTTTTGACCTCTATATGAGACGTTTTTCAAAGACTGCATTCATTTTTAAACAAACCATAACCTTTATTTCATCAATAAAGGTTTAAAAAGCTTTACGTAGATTATCAAATAATGATAATCTAAAATATCCTGTTTACACACGACCATTACTTAATGGTTTACAATACAAATATGTTACAACAAAATAAGTTTCTTGAATGCAGTTTTTACACAATATCATACAAGCATGGACTCCAAATCTTGTCCTTATTTAAGTATGCGACAGCGGAAGCTCTTAATAATCACCTGAGAATAAACATGCTTAAAACGTCAACAAAAATGTTGGTGAGTTATAGGTTTAACCTATATATATCAAATCGTAACAATAGACCACAAGAATTCATATTTCAATACACATCCCATACATAGAGATAAAAATCATTCATATGGTGAACACCTGGTAACCGAAAATAACAAGATGCATATATAAGAATATCCCCATCATTCCGGGACACCCTTCGGATATGATATAAATTTCGAAGTACTAAAGCATCCGGTACTTTGGATGGGGTTTGTTAGGCCCAATAGATCTATCTTTAGGATTCGCGTCAATTAGGGTGTCTGTTCCCCAATTCTTAGATTACCAGACTTAATAAAAAGGGGCATATTCGATTTCGATAATTCAACCATAGAATGTAGTTTCACGTACTTGTGTCTATTTTGTAAATCATTTATAAAACCTGCATGTATTCTCATCCCAAAAATATTAGATTTTAAAAGTGGGACTATAACTCACTTTCACAGATTTTTACTTCGTCGGGAAGTAAGACTTGGCCACTGGTTGATTCACGAACCTATAACAATATATACATATATATCAAAGTATGTTCAAAATATATTTACAACACTTTTAATATATTTTGATGTTTTAAGTTTATTAAGTCAGCTGTCCTCGTTAGTAACCTACAACTAGTTGTCCACAGTTAGATATACAGAAATAAATCGATAAATATTATCTTGAATCAATCCACGACCCAGTGTATACGTATCTCAGTATTGATCACAACTCAAACTATACATATTTTGGAATCAACCTCAACCCTGTATAGCTAACTCCAACATTCACATATAGAGTGTCTATGGTTGTTCCGAAATATATATAGATGTGTCGACATGATAGGTCGAAACATTGTATACGTGTCTATGGTATCTCAAGATTACATAATATACAATACAAGTTGATTAAGTTATGGTTGGAATATATTTGTTACCAATTTTCACGTAGCTAAAATGAGAAAATTTATCCAATCTTGTTTTACCCATAACTTCTTCATTTTAAATCCGTTTTGAGTGAATCAAATTGCTATGGTTTCATATTGAACTCTATTTTATGAATCTAAACAGAAAAAGTATAGGTTTATAGTCGGAAAAATAAGTTACAAGTCGTTTTTTGTAAAGGTAGTCATTTCAGTCGAAAGAACGACGTCTAGATGACCATTTTAGAAAACATACTTCCACTTTGAGTTTAACTATAATTTTTGGATATAGTTTCATGTTCATAATAAAAATCATTTTCTCAGAATAACAACTTTTAAATCAAAGTTTATCATAGTTTTTAATTAACTAACCCAAAACAGCCCGCGGTGTTACTACGACGGCGTAAATCCGGTTTTACGGTGTTTTTCGTGTTTCCAGGTTTTAAATCATTAAGTTAGCATATCATATAGATATAGAACATGTGTTTAGTTGATTTTAAAAGTCAAGTTAGAAGGATTAACTTTTGTTTGCGAACAAGTTTAGAATTAACTAAACTATGTTCTAGTGATTACAAGTTTAAACCTTCGAATAAGATAGCTTTATATGTATGAATCGAATGATGTTATGAACATCATTACTACCTTAAGTTCCTTGGATGAACCTACTGGAAAAGAGAAAAATGGATCTAGCTTCAATGGATCCTTGGATGGTTCAAAGTTCTTGAAGCAAAATCATGACACGAAAACAAGTTCAAGTAAGATCATCACTTGAAATAAGATTGTTATAGTTATAGAAATTGAACCAAAGTTTGAATATGATTATTACCTTGTATTAGAATGATAACCTACTGTAAGAAACAAAGATTTCTTGAGGTTGGATGATCACCTTACAAGATTGGAAGTGAGCTAGCAAACTTGAAAGTATTCTTGATTTTATGAAACTAGAACTTTTGGAATTTATGAAGAACACTTAGAACTTGAAGATAGAACTTGAGAGAGTTCAATTAGATGAAGAAAATTGAAGAATGAAAGTGTTTGTAGGTGTTTTTGGTCGTTGGTGTATGGATTAGATATAAAGGATATGTAATTTTGTTTTCATGTAAATAAGTCATGAATGATTACTCATATTTTTGTAATCTTATGAGATATTTCATGCTAGTTGCCAAATGATGGTTCCCACATGTGTTAGGTGACTCACATGGGCTGCTAAGAGCTGATCATTGGAGTGTATATACCAATAGTACATACATCTAAAAGCTGTGTATTGTACGAGTACGAATACGGGTGCATACGAGTAGAATTGTTGATGAAACTGAACGAGAATGTAATTGTAAGCATTTTTGTTAAGTAGAAGTATTTTGATAAGTGTATTGAAGTCTTTCAAAAGTGTATAAATACATATTAAAACACTACATGTATATACATTTTAACTGAGTCGTTAAGTCATCGTTAGTCGTTACATGTAAGTGTTGTTTTGAAACCTTTAGGTTAACGATCTTGTTAAATGTTGTTAACCCAATGTTTATAATATCAAAAGAGATTTTAAATTATTATATTATCATGATATTATGATGTACGAATATCTCTTAATATGATATATATACATTAAATGTCGTTACAACGATAAACGTTACATATATGTCTCGTTTCAAAATCATTAAGTTAGTAGTCTTGTTTTTACATATGTAGTTCATTGTTAATATAATTAATGATATGTTTACTTATCATAATATCATGTTAACTATATATATAACCATATATATGTCATCATATAGTTTTTTTTTTACAAGTTTTAACGTTCGTGAATCACCGGTCAACTTGGGTGGTCAATTGTCTATATGAAACCTATTTCAATTAATCAAGTCTTAACAAGTTTGATTGCTTAACATGTTGGAAACATTTAATCATGTAAACATCAATCTCAATTAATATATATAAACATGGAAAAGTTCGGGTCACTACAGTACCTACCCGTTAAATAAATTTCGTCCCGAAATTTTAAGCTGTTGAAGGTGTTGACGAATCTTCTGGAAATAGATGCGGGTATTTCTTCTTCATCTGATCTTCACGCTCCCAGGTGAACTCGGGTCCTCTACGAGCATTCCATCGAACCTTAACAATTGGTATCTTGTTTTGCTTAAGTCTTTTAACCTCACGATCCATTATTTCGACGGGTTCTTCGATGAATTGGAGTTTTTCGTTGATTTGGATTTCATCTAACGGAATAGTGAGATCTTCTTTAGCAAAACATTTCTTCAAATTCGAGACGTGGAAAGTGTTATGTACAGCCGCGAGTTGTTGAGGTAACTCAAGTCGGTAAGCTACTGGTCCGACACGATCAATAATCTTGAATGGTCCAATATACCTTGGATTTAATTTCCCTCGTTTACCAAATCGAACAAAGCCTTTCCAAGGTGCAACTTTAAGCATGACCATCTCTCCAATTTCAAATTCTATATCTTTTCTTTTAATGTCAGCGTAGCTCTTTTGTCGACTTTGGGCGGTTTTCAACCGTTGTTGAATTTGGATGATCTTCTCGGTAGTTTCTTGTATAATCTCCGGACCCGTAATCTGTCTATCCCCCACTTCACTCCAACAAATCGGAGACCTGCACTTTCTACCATAAAGTGCTTCAAACGGCGCCATCTCAATGCTTGAATGGTAGCTGTTGTTGTAGGAAAATTCTGCTAACGGTAGATGTCGATCCCAACTGTTTCCGAAATCAATAACACATGCTCGTAGCATGTCTTCAAGCGTTTGTATCGTCCTTTCGCTCTGCCCATCAGTTTGTGGATGATAGGCAGTACTCATGTCTAGACGAGTTCCTAATGCTTGCTGTAATGTCTGCCAGAATCTTGAAATAAATCTGCCATCCCTATCAGAGATAATAGAGATTGGTATTCCATGTCTGGAGACGACTTCCTTCAAATACAGTCGTGCTAACTTCTCCATCTTGTCATCTTCTCTTATTGGTAGGAAGTGTGCTGATTTGGTGAGACGATCAACTATTACCCAAATAGTATCAAAACCACTTGCAGTCCTTGGCAATTTAGTAATGAAATCCATGGTAATGTTTTCCCATTTCCATTCCGGGATTTCGGGTTGTTGAAGTAGACCTGATGGTTTCTGATGCTCAGCTTTGACCTTAGAACACGTCAAACATTCTCCTACGTATTTAGCAACATCGGCTTTCATACCCGGCCACCAAAAATGTTTCTTGAGATCCTTGTACATCTTCCCCGTTCCAGGATGTATTGAGTATCTGGTTTTATGAGCTTCTCTAAGTACCATTTCTCTCATATCTCCAAATTTTGGTACCCAAATCCTTTCAGCCCTATACCGGGTTCCGTCTTCCCGAATATTAAGATGCTTCTCCGATCCTTTGGGTATTTCATCCTTTAAATTTCCCTCTTTTAAAACTCCTTGTTGCGCCTCCTTTATTTGAGTAGTAATGTTATTATGAATCATTATATTCATAGATTTTACTCGAATGGGTTCTCTATCCTTCCTGCTCAAGGCATCGGCTACCACATTTGCCTTCCCCGGGTGGTAACGAATCTCAAAATCGTAATCATTCAATAATTCAATCCACCTACGCTGCCTCATATTCAGTTGTTTCTGATTAAATATGTGTTGAAGACTTTTGTGGTCGGTATATATAATACTTTTGACCCCATATAAGTAGTGCCTCCAAGTCTTTAATGCAAAAACAACCGCGCCTAATTCCAAATCATGCGTCGTATAATTTTGTTCGTGAATCTTCAATTGTCTAGACGCATAAGCAATCACCTTCGTTCGTTGCATTAATACACAACCGAGACCTTGCTTTGATGCGTCACAATAAATCACAAAATCATCATTCCCTTCAGGCAATGACAATATAGGTGCCGTAGTTAGCTTTTTCTTCAATAACTGAAACGCTTTCTCTTGTTCATCATTCCATTCAAATTTCTTCCCTTTATGCGTTAATGCAGTCAAGGGTTTTGCTATTCTGGAAAAGTCTTGGATGAACCTTCTGTAGTAACCAGCTAGTCCTAAAAACTGGCGTATGTGTTTCGGAGTTTTCGGGGTTTCCCACTTTTCAACAGTTTCTATCTTTGCCGGATCCACCTTAATACCTTCTTTGTTCACTATGTGACCGAGGAATTGAACTTCTTCCAACCAAAATGCACACTTTGAAAACTTAGCGTACAATTCTTCCTTCCTCAATACTTCTAACACCTTTCTCAAATGTTCACCGTGTTCTTGGTCATTCTTTGAGTAAATAAGTATGTCATCAATGAAAACAATGACAAACTTGTCAAGGTATGGTCCACACACTCGGTTCATAAGGTCCATGAACACAGCTGGTGCATTAGTTAAACCAAACGGCATGACCATAAACTCGTAATGACCGTAACGTGTTCTGAAAGCAGTCTTTGGAATATCATCTTCTTTCACCCGCATTTGATGATACCCGGAACGTAAGTCAATCTTTGAATAAACAGACGAGCCTTGTAGTTGATCAAATAAGTCGTCGATTCTCGGTAGTGGGTAGCGGTTCTTGATGGTAAGTTTGTTCAACTCTCGGTAGTCGATACACAACCTGAATGTACCATCTTTCTTCTTGACAAACAAAACAGGAGCTCCCCACGGTGATGTGCTTGGTCGAATGAAACCACGCTCTAAAAGTTCTTGTAATTGGCTTTGCAGTTCTTTCATCTCGCTGGGTGCGAGTCTGTAAGGAGCACGAGCTATTGGTGCAGCTCCTGGTACAAGATCTATTTGAAATTCAACGGATCGATGTGGGGGTAATCCCGGTAATTCTTTCGGAAATACATCGGGAAATTCTTTTGCAATGGGAACATCATTGATGCTCTTTTCTTCAGTTTGTACTTTCTCGACGTGTGCTAGAACAGCATAGCAACCTTTTCTTATTAGTTTTTGTGCCTTCAAATTACTAATAAGATGTAGCTTCGTGTTGCCCTTTTCTCCGTACACCATTAAGGGTTTTCCTTTTTCTCGTATAATGCGAATTGCATTTTTGTAACAAACGATCTCCGCTTTCACTTCTTTCAACCAGTCCATACCGATTATCACATCAAAACTCCCTAACTCTACTGGTATCAAATCAATCTTAAATGTTTCGCTAACCAGTTTAATTTCTCGATTCCGACATATATTATCTGCTGAAATTAATTTACCATTTGCTAATTCGAGTAAAAATTTACTATCCAAAGGCGTCAATGGACAACTTAATTTAGCACAAAAATCTCTACTCATATAGCTTCTATCCGCACCCGAATCAAATAAAACGTAAGCAGATTTATTGTCAATAAGAAACGTACCCGTAACAAGCTCCGGGTCTTCCTGTGCCTCTACCGCATTAATATTGAAAACTCTTCCACGGCCTTGTCCATTCGTGTTCTCCTGGTTCGGGCAATTTCTAATAATGTGGCCTGGTTTTCCACATTTATAACAAACTACATTGGCATAACTTGCTCCGACACTACTTGCTCCGCCATTACTCGTTCCGACACCATTTGTTCCTTTCGTTTTATTAACCCCTGGTCCGTAGACCTCACACTTCGCCGCGCTATGACCATTTCTTTTACACTTGTTGCAAAATTTGGTGCAGAACCCCGAGTGATTCTTTTCACACCTTTGGCATAGTTGCTTCTGATTGTTGTTGTTGTTGCGGTTATTATTGTTGTTGGGATGATTGTTGTAGTTGCTGTTGTTGTTGTTGTTGTTGTTGTTGGGCCGTTTGTTGTAGTTGCGATTGATGTTGCGATTGTTGGGATAATTGTTGCGATTATTGTTGTAATTGCTGTTGTTATTGTATTGGTGATTCTTATCACCGTTTTCCTCCCACTTTCTTTTGACTTGCTTCACATTGGCCTCTTCAGCAGTCTGTTCTTTAATTCTTTCTTCAATCTGGTTCACTAGTTTGTGAGCCATTCTACATGCCTGTTGTATGGAGGCGGGCTCGTGTGAACTTATATCTTCTTGGATTCTTTCCGGTAATCCTTTCACAAACGCGTCGATCTTCTCTTCCTCATCTTCGAATGCTCCCGGACACAATAGGCACAATTCTGTGAATCGTCTTTCGTACGTGGTAATATCAAATCCTTGGGTTCGTAACCCTCTAAGTTCTGTCTTGAGCTTATTGACCTCGGTTCTGGGACGGTACTTCTCGTTCATCAAGTGCTTGAATGCTGACCACGGTAGTGCGTACGCATCATCTTGTCCCACTTGCTCTAGATAGGTATTCCACCATGTTAACGCAGAACCTGTGAAGGTATGCGTAGCGTACTTCACTTTGTCCTCTTCAGTACACTTACTTATGGCAAACACCGATTCAACCTTCTCGGTCCACCGTTTCAATCCGATCGGTCCTTCGGTTCCATCAAATTCCAAAGGTTTGCAGGCAGTGAATTCTTTGTAGGTGCATCCTACACGATTTCCTGTACTGCTAGATCCAAGGTTATTGTTGGTATGTAGCGCAGCCTGTACTGCGGCTATGTTTGAAGCTAGAAAAGTACGGAATTCCTCTTCATTCATATTCACGGTGTGTCGAGTAGTCGGTGCCATTTCCTTCAAAATAGTTAAATGGAACAAGTTAATCATACAGAATATTAAGAGTAGTTAATAGTATTTCGTAGCATAATATGAACTCATTTATAAAAGCTTTTTCTTCATATTAGCGTTTTATAAGTTTAAATTCGGGTAGTACCTACCCGTTAAGTTCATACTTAGTAGCTAATATACAATTCAACTACTACAATTCTATATGAAAAACTGATTATAATAATATTTCGCGTTCAAACTTTTATACAATATTTTACAAACTTACAATACCGCTTATTTTACATAAAGCATGAAATATAGCACACAATAACTTTGATACAAGATAGTTGTGAAGACAATTCTAGCTAGTACACAAGTCGTTCAGCAAAGGCAATAAAGGCACGTAATTCATACGTCCAGAAACAAGTCATGCATTCTGGTTTTACTAGGACTACTTCCCATCCTTGGTCTTGTGCAACATAACCGTTATGGCCGTTGATAAGACAGCGTGTTGTAACGTCATCAAAGGGACGAGGGTTACGTAATGTCCAACAGTCCCGTAATAATCTAAAAACCTCATTTCTTACCCCAATTACCGACTCCGTCACTTGTGGAAACGTTTTGTTTAATAGTTGTAGCCCGATATTCTTGTTCTCACTTTGGTGAGAAGCGAACATTACTAATCCGTAAGCATAACATGCTTCTTTATGTTGCATGTTAGCCGCTTTTTCTAAATCACGAAGTCCAATATTCGGATATATTGAGTCAAAATAATTTCTTAACCCGTTGCGTAAAATAGCATTTGGGTTCCCCGCAATATATGCGTCAAAGTAAACACATCGTAACTTATGGGTTTCCCAATGTGATATCCCCCATCTTTCAAACGAAAGTCTCTTATAAACCAAGACATTCTTGGAACGTTCTTCGAATGTCTTACAAACTGATCTCGCCTTAAATAGTTGTGCCGAAGAATTCTGGCCGACTCTAGACAAGATTTCATCAATCATGTCTCCGGGTAGGTCTCTTAAAATATTGGGTTGTCTATCCATTTTGTGTTTTTAAACTGTAAAATAGACAAGAGTTAGATTCATAAAAAAAATACTTATTAATACAAGCAATTTTTACATATATCATAAAGCATAAGAACACTATATTCCATATATTACACCACACGAATACAACTATTTTATTCCGACTCGCTCGTTTCTTCTTCTTCGGTTTTGGTTCGTTTTGCCAAGTTTCTAGGGATATATGATGTTCCCCTAATACGAGCCGTCGTTGTCCACATTGGTTTAGAAAAACCTGGTGGTTTAGAGGTTCCCGGGTCATTGTTACAACTTAAGGACTTCGGGGGTTGACGATACATATAAAGTTCATCGGGGTTGGAATTAGATTTCTCTATTTTTATGCCCTTTCCCTTATTATTTTCTTTTGCCTTTTTAAATTCAGTTGGGGTAATTTCTATAACATCATCGGAATTCTCGTCGGAATCCGATTCATCGGAGAATTGGTAATCCTCCCAATATTTTGCTTCCTTGGCGGAAACACCATTGACCATAATTAACTTTGGTCGGTTGGTTGAGGATTTTCTTTTACTTAACCGTTTTATTATTTTCCCCGCCGGTTCTATTTCTTCATCCGGTTCCGATTCTTCTTCCGGTTCCGATTCTTCTTCCGGTTCCGACTCTTCTTCCGGTTCCTCTTCGGGAACTTGTGAATCAGTCCACAAATCATTCCAATTTACATTTGACTCTTCATTATTATTAGGTGAGTCAATGGGACTTGTTCTAGAGGTAGACATCTATCACATAATATCAAACACGTTAAGAGATTAATATATCACATAATATTCATATGTTAAAAATATATAGTTTCCAACAAAAATGTTAAGCAATCATTTTTAAAGAAAACACGGTCGAAGTCCAGACTCACTAATGCATCCTAACAAACTCGATAAGACACACTAATGCAAATTTTCTGGTTCTCTAAGACCAACGCTCGGATACCAACTGAAATGTCCCGTTCTTATTGATTAAAAACGTTCCATATTAATTGATTTCGTTGCGAGGTTTTGACCTCTATATGAGACGTTTTTCAAAGACTGCATTCATTTTTAAACAAACCATAACCTTTATTTCATCAATAAAGGTTTAAAAAGCTTTACGTAGATTATCAAATAATGATAATCTAAAATATCCTGTTTACACACGACCATTACTTAATGGTTTACAATACAAATATGTTACAACAAAATAAGTTTCTTGAATGCAGTTTTTACACAATATCATACAAGCATGGACTCCAAATCTTGTCCTTATTTAAGTATGCGACAGCGGAAGCTCTTAATAATCACCTGAGAATAAACATGCTTAAAACGTCAACAAAAATGTTGGTGAGTTATAGGTTTAACCTATATATATCAAATCGTAACAATAGACCACAAGATTTCATATTTCAATACACATCCCATACATAGAGATAAAAATCATTCATATGGTGAACACCTGGTAACCGACAATAACAAGATGCATATATAAGAATATCCCCATCATTCCGGGACACCCTTCGGATATGATATAAATTTCGAAGTACTAAAGCATCCGGTACTTTGGATGGGGTTTGTTAGGCCCAATAGATCTATCTTTAGGATTCGCGTCAATTAGGGTGTCTGTTCCCCAATTCTTAGATTACCAGACTTAATAAAAAGGGGCATATTCGATTTCGATAATTCAACCATAGAATGTAGTTTCACGTATTTGTGTCTATTTTGTAAATCATTTATAAAACCTGCATGTATTCTCATCCCAAAAATATTAGATTTTAAAAGTGGGACTATAACTCACTTTCACAGATTTTTACTTCGTCGGGAAGTAAGACTTGGCCACTGGTTGATTCACGAACCTATAACAATATATACATATATATCAAAGTATGTTCAAAATATATTTACAACACTTTTAATATATTTTGATGTTTTAAGTTTATTAAGTCAGCTGTCCTCGTTAGTAACCTACAACTAGTTGTCCACAGTTAGATATACAGAAATAAATCGATAAATATTATCTTGAATCAATCCACGACCCAGTGTATACGTATCTCAGTATTGATCACAACTCAAACTATACATATTTTGGAATCAACCTCAACCCTGTATAGCTAACTCCAACATTCACATATAGAGTGTCTATGGTTGTTCCGAAATATATATAGATGTGTCGACATGATAGGTCGAAACATTGTATACGTGTCTATGGTATCTCAAGATTACATAATATACAATACAAGTTGATTAAGTTATGGTTGGAATATATTTGTTACCAATTTTCACGTAGCTAAAATGAGAAAATTTATCCAATCTTGTTTTACCCATAACTTCTTCATTTTAAATCCGTTTTGAGTGAATCAAATTGCTATGGTTTCATATTGAACTCTATTTTATGAATCTAAACAGAAAAAGTATAGGTTTATAGTCGGAAAAATAAGTTACAAGTCGTTTTTTGTAAAGGTAGTCATTTCAGTCGAAAGAACGACGTCTAGATGACCATTTTAGAAAACATACTTCCACTTTGAGTTTAACTATAATTTTTGGATATAGTTTCATGTTCATAATAAAAATCATTTTCTCAGAATAACAACTTTTAAATCAAAGTTTATCATAGTTTTTAATTAACTAACCCAAAACAGCCCGCGGTGTTACTACGACGGCGTAAATCCGGTTTTACGGTGTTTTTCGTGTTTCCAGGTTTTAAATCATTAAGTTAGCATATCATATAGATATAGAACATGTGTTTAGTTGATTTTAAAAGTCAAGTTAGAAGGATTAACTTTTGTTTGCGAACAAGTTTAGAATTAACTAAACTATGTTCTAGTGATTACAAGTTTAAACCTTCGAATAAGATAGCTTTATATGTATGAATCGAATGATGTTATGAACATCATTACTACCTTAAGTTCCTTGGATGAACCTACTGGAAAAGAGAAAAATGGATCTAGCTTCAATGGATCCTTGGATGGTTCAAAGTTCTTGAAGCAAAATCATGACACGAAAACAAGTTCAAGTAAGATCATCACTTGAAATAAGATTGTTATAGTTATAGAAATTGAACCAAAGTTTGAATATGATTATTACCTTGTATTAGAATGATAACCTACTGTAAGAAACAAAGATTTCTTAAGGTTGGATGATCACCTTACAAGATTGGAAGTGAGCTAGCAAACTTGAAAGTATTCTTGATTTTATGAAACTAGAACTTTTGGAATTTATGAAGAACACTTAGAACTTGAAGATAGAACTTGAGAGAGTTCAATTAGATGAAGAAAATTGAAGAATGAAAGTGTTTGTAGGTGTTTTTGGTCGTTGGTGTATGGATTAGATATAAAGGATATGTAATTTTGTTTTCATGTAAATAAGTCATGAATGATTACTCATATTTTTGTAATCTTATGAGATATTTCATGCTAGTTGCCAAATGATGGTTCCCACATGTGTTAGGTGACTCACATGGGCTGCTAAGAGCTGATCATTGGAGTGTATATACCAATAGTACATACATCTAAAAGCTGTGTATTGTACGAGTACGAATACGGGTGCATACGAGTAGAATTGTTGATGAAACTGAACGAGAATGTAATTGTAAGCATTTTTGTTAAGTAGAAGTATTTTGATAAGTGTATTGAAGTCTTTCAAAAGTGTATAAATACATATTAAAAAACTACATGTATATACATTTTAACTGAGTCGTTAAGTCATCGTTAGTCGTTACATGTAAGTGTTGTTTTGAAACCTTTGGGTTAACGATCTTGTTAAATGTTGTTAACCCAATGTTTATAATATCAAAAGAGATTTTAAATTATTATATTATCATGATATTATGATGTACGAATATCTCTTAATATGATATATATACATTAAATGTCGTTACAACGATAAACGTTACATATATGTCTCGTTTCAAAATCATTAAGTTAGTAGTCTTGTTTTTACATATGTAGTTCATTGTTAATATAATTAATGATATGTTTACTTATCATAATATCATGTTAACTATATATATAACCATATATATGTCATCATATAGTTTTTTTTTTTACAAGTTTTAACGTTCGTGAATCACCGGTCAACTTGGGTGGTCAATTGTCTATATGAAACCTATTTCAATTAATCAAGTCTTAACAAGTTTGATTGCTTAACATGTTGGAAACATTTAATCATGTAAACATCAATCTCAATTAATATATATAAACATGGAAAAGTTCGGGTCACTACACCAATGATCAGCTCTTAGCAGCCCATGTGAGTCACCTAACACATGTGGGAACCATCATTTGGAAACTAGCATGAAATATCTCATAAAATTACAAAAATATGAGTAATCATTCATGACTTATTTACATGAAAACAAAATTACATATCCTTTATATCTAATCCATACACCAACGACCAAAAACACCTACAAACACTTTCATTCTTCAATTTTCTTCATCTAATTGATCTCTCTCAAGTTCTATCTTCAAGTTCTAAGTGTTCTTCATAAATTCTACAAGTTCTAGTTTCATAAAATCAAGAATACTTCTAAGTTTGCTAGCTTACTTCCAATCTTGTAGAGTGATCATCCAACCTCAAGAAATCTTTCTTATTTACAGTAAGATATCTTTCTAATACAAGATAATACTCATATTCAAACTTTGATTCAATTTCTATAACTATAACAATCTTATTTCGAGTGAAAATCTTACTTGAACTGTTTTCGTGTCATGATTCTGCTTCAAGAACTTTCAAGCCATCCAAGGATCCTTTAAAGCTAGATCCATTTTTCTCATTTCCAGTATCTTTATCCAGAAAACTTGAGGTAGTAATGATGTTCATAACATCATTCGATTCATACATATAAAGCTATCTTATTCAAAGGTTTAAACTTGTAATTACTAGAACATAGTTTAGTTAATTCTAAACTTGTTCGCAAACAAAAGTTAATCCTTCTAACTTGACTTTTAAAATCAACTAAACACATGTTCTATATCTATATGATATGCTAACATAATGATTTAAAACCTGGAAACACGAAAAACACCGTAAAACCGGATTTACGCCGTCGTAGTAACACCGCGGGCTGTTTTGGGTTAGTTAATTAAAAACAATTATAAACTTTGATTTAAAAGTTGTTCTTCTTGGAAAATGATTTTTCTTATGAACATGAAACTATATCCAAAAATCATGGTTAAACTCAAAGTGGAAGTATGTTTTCTAAAATGGTCATCTAGACATCGTTCTTTCGACTGAAATGACTACCTTTACAAAAACGACTTGTAGCTTATATTTCCGACTATAAACCAATACTTTTTCTGTTTAGATTCATAAAATAGAGTTCAATATGAAACCATAGCAATTTCATTCACTCAAAACGGATTTAAAATTAAGAAGTTATGGGTAAAACAAGATTGGATAATTTTTCTTGTTGTAGCAACGTGAAAATTGGTAACAAATCTATATTAATCATATCCTAGCTAACTTATATTGTATTATACATGTATTCTAATATATTATGTAATCTTGGGATACCATAGACACGTATCCAAATGTTTTGACATATCATATCGACCCATGTGTATATATTATTTGGAACAACCATAGACACTCTATATGCAGTAATGTGGGAGTTAGCTATACAGGGTTGAGGTTGATTCCAAAAATATATATACTTTGAGTTTTGATCTAGCCTGAGACATGTAGACACTGGGTCGTGGATTGATTCAAGATAATATATATCAATTTTTTCTGTACATCTAACGTTGGACAACTAGTTGTAGGTTACTAACGAGGACAGCTGACTTAATAAACTTAAAACATCAAAATGTATGAAAAGTGTTGTAAATATATTTTGAATATACTTTGATATATATGTACATATTTGTTATAGGTTCGTGAATCGACCAGTGACCAAGTCTTACTTCTCGACGAAATAAAAATCTGTGAAAGTGAGTTATAGTCCCACTTTTAAAATCTAATATTTTTGGGATGAGAATACATGCAGGTTTTATAAATGATTTACAAAATAGACACAAGTACGTGAAACTACATTCTATGGTTGAATTATCAAAATCGAATATGCCCCTTTTTGTTAAGTCTGGTAATCTAAGAATTAGGGAACAGACACCCTAATTGACGCGAATCCTAAAGATAGATCTATTGGGCCTAACAAACCCCATCCAAAGTACCGGATGATTTAGTACTTCGAAATTTATATCATATCCGAAGGGTGTCCCGGAATGATGGGGATATTCTTATATATGCATCTTGTTAATGTCGGTTACCAGATGTTCACCATATGAATGATTTTTATCTCTATGTATGAGATGTATATTGAAATATGAAATCTTGTGGTCTACTGTTACGATTTGACATATATAGGTTAAACCTATAACTCACCAACATTTTTGTTGACGTTTAAAGCATGTTTATTCTCAGGTGAATATTAAGAGCTTTCGCTGTTGCATACTAAAATAAGGACAAGATTTGGAGTCCATGTTTGTATGATATTATGTAAAAACTGCATTCAAGAAACATATGTCGATGTAATATATTTCTATTGTAAACCATTATGTAATGGTCGTGTGTAAACAGTATATTTTAGATTATCATTATTTGATAATCTACGTAATGCTTTTGAAACCTTTATTGATTAAATAAAGGTTATGGTTGTTTTAAAAAAAAATGCAGTCTTTGAAAAACGTCTCATATAGAGGTCAAAACCTCGCAACGAAATCAATTAATATGGAACGTTTATAATCAATATGAACGGGACATTTCATATGTAACATGGTACATGATGATGGTATGATCTACTGTGAATCATCATCACGTTTCATTAGAAACTCAGCATGACTTACTGTAATATAATCACGTTGGCCAAGCGTCATTATATTATACTAACCCATGCTTCAATTCCCAACATTTCTCCACAATTCATTCATAATTTGCACTTAGATTTTTACAGAAGTTTCCAATATAATGGAATACAGAAAACACGAAGAGGTAGATAATTTCGGACAAGAATATTTATGGAAATATCCTCAAAAATATCGAAGATATTTATGATGATATTTTAGAATTTCTAAGTTCGAAAATTGATGAAGAAAAAAATTTTCCGCAAGATTTTAACATGACTTCGGAGCAAGATATTCTCTAAAGATTTCGGCGGATCCAGAATTATTTGGATTCTTTGAAGGGAAGTTTAGTCTTTTTGATTTCTCCACTGCTTCCTTCATAGTTTCGCATAATCCGCTTTTCGGTACTAAATTTTCTATTGAGCGTCTCCAACACTCCATTCTTTATCATCAACTCTTGGCCGTTTACACCATCTACAATTTTACTGTTTCGTCTGCATTTAATGCAGCCATATCTGAATCGTCGGTTATCAATCCGAGGTGGTTTCAAGAGAATTGTATTTTTAGATGATTAAACGCTAGTAGTAGTATGGTGGAATATAAAAGGTTCCCCGATACAATAAAAGAGCATACATATATATATCAAGGTGTTAATAAGGTTGTTTCGAACAAAAAGTCGAAGTTGTCTTGTTGGAGCTATGACAAAATTGTCTATTTTGAAAGGGATTGCAAAGTTATTTTGCGTAATAATAACACTAAAGGAATTAACACAGCTATGTGTTAAATGTTTATTCAGTTTTCGAGAGTTTTCATGTGCATAACTATATGCATCAATCTCTTACTCCGTAGATGAGGTGTGGTTGGTTCACCCTCTCGATTGAGGTGTTTTTAAGAATCTTGATAGATTTGAACGCTGATTGTAATCATCAAGATACAATTGAGGTTTAAGATGAAATCAAGTGGCAAACTTGAAGAATTGTTTAGTTTCATATGTTATAGTCAATATTTTAATTCATTTTAATTGTCCAATGTTGGTAGTCCACAGTTGATAGTCCACAGTTAGCAATTCAATAATTCATATATAGCTTAATATATAATATTCGAATTAATTAATACGTATCGTGACCCATATTCGTCTCAGACTCGATCACAACTCAAACTATATATATTATTGTAGAATCAACCTCAACCCTGTATATAGAACTCGATCATTACTGCATATAGAGTGTCTATGGTTATTTCAAATAATATATATACATGCGTCGATATGATATGTCAAAACCTTGTATACGTGTCCCGATATTTAAAGTGCGTAAAATAAATAACAGAAATTAAATGACGATAAATAAAATTACGAGAATTAAATTGCGATAAAATAAATTGCGATAATTAAATTACGATAAATAAATTACGATAAAATAAAATGTAATCAGTTAGCTAGGAACAGTTAGCTAGGATTTTATTAGCATGGATTCTTAACAAATTTTCTCACAATTAATTTGTTTGTTTCTAACAAATTTTATTTTGTCAAATGTTTTTCTTCATTATGCCACTTGTTGGATTCTGATAGGTCAAAATCCAAATATGAAATTTGAATGAAAATGGTTATTATGTAGTGAACGAATACGTATGTCTGTGGATGTAAGTAGGATAGTAAATGATCATCGAATCAGATTCGAAGAATTTACAGTGTAACTTATTAATTTGGAGTCTAAATATTCCTCAGGTATTACCTACCCGTTAAAATATTTTCACCATTAACAGTTTGTACAAAAGAATTTATAATTACAATCTTTATGAAAAAAGTATATATACTTATATATTTTCTTCAGATGTAATCATGGATTTAATGAGTCAATATGATATTAAACTCATTTGATTTACCATTAGACCAAGAATATATAATCTCTAAAAATTAGAGATTACATAATCGCTATGTCGAACGAAGATAAATGATGCAGAACGTCATGTAGAACGATGATTATACTCGAGGTACAGAATGAGATGTCGCAGCAGGTGATGCGGATGTTGTTGTTGGTGGTATTAGTGCTGTTGGTGCTGAGGCTGGTGATGTTACTGGTGTTGGTGATACTGCTGGTGCTTGCAAATTGTGTACCGTGCTCTCTAAAGTTAACACTCGAGCTCGGAGTTCTTTAACTTCTTCTACTAACCCTGGCTGGTTATCTGTGTGAGGTAGTGGTCGGATATCTTCTCTAGTTCCGTTAATGGTAGCCTCAAGACAAAAAATTCTTGCAAAAAGGGTATAAACGGTGTTGCGAACAGGTTCGCCTGTGAGCGGGTCGAGTACTCCAAGGTTAGGTGGTAGATTCGGTTCATAATATGGAGTACCTTCTTCCCTTCTCCATAGGGTGAGTATGTCGTGAACCCACCCCCATTTTCTCCAGTAATCACGGTAGTTGATTGGTTGGTGTGCTCCTGTCACACTGTCTTCGGAGTCAGAAGAACTTGGTCGATTCGTAGAGGCCATCTTACGCGATCTCAGGAAAGATTTTTGGTATGAAGAGTTTAGTGACAGCAATTGATAGTTTGATGGTATTCTCTCGCATAGATATATATAGTACCAGGATCCCTTAAATTACGAAGAAATTTACGAGAGATATCTGGCCAGGTCTACAGTAACAGATACGCTAAGATATAAATTGTCAGATATGCTAAGATATGAATTTTGTCTATACACTATTCATGCAGTCAATGCAGTAAAACGTGTCTAGAATAAGAATAATGAGCAGATAATTTCCTAAGGATGATAAGAAGATGATTTTTGACAAAAATGATAAGAAAAACTTTTGACATGCAGACACGGTCAAAGTCCAGACTCACTAATACATCCTAACGACTATAAATCAGACACACTAATGCAAGACCTAGTTCGCTAAGACCACCACTCTGATACCAACTGAAAGGACCCGTCCTAATCCATCTGGACAAAGTCACCAACATCTGGTTCCATTGCGATGATCGACTCCAAATAATGTCTTTAAAATGAGCAAATGCACAGCGGAATGTTTCTTTCATACCAGATAATAAACATGCTTTCAAGTGTCAACCAAAAGGTTGGTGAGTTCATAGGTTTATCATAAGATAATAAAATTCATCATTTTGATAGACCACAAGATTTAAATACTGCATGGTACAAATGGGCCCGAATCCTATACCCACCTGTAATGTACATGCGATATCTTATAAATCCAGTACACATTTTTCGTGTACAAAACCATTTTTAACAAATCTTTGTAACCGTACACATATCTCGTGTACAAAATATCATACACATAACCTGTGTATAAATTCATTCTCTCGATATATAACATTCACTTCAATTGGTGACAATTATCATGTCCAAATAATTCAATGGTGGCAATTATCATATCCACATAATTCAATGGTGGCAATTATCATGTCCACATAATTCAATGGTGGCAATTATCATGTCCACATAATTCAATGGTGGCAATTATCATGTCCACATAATTCAATAATAATCCGCAGAACTTCTGTCTGCATAATAATTCATTCGAGAAAAAAATTTTGCTTGTGTCTATCTCGTCAAACATTTATAAAAGAATTTCATGTATTCGCAGATCAAAATATAATTCAAAAGTATTTAATAAAGCAGTTGTAAAAACAGCGCATGTATTCTCAGTCCCAAAAATATAAAAAGTAAAAAGGAAATCAAATGAACTCACGCATATAAATATTGTAAAACAGTTAATAAAGCATTTGCGTGTATTCTCAGCCCAAAAATGTAATGAGTAAAAAGGGAGCAAATGAAACTCACCTAATGTATTTTGTAGTAAAAATACATATGACGACATTGAACAAGTATAGGGTTGACATCGGATTCACGAACCTATATCAGTATTATATATATTAAAACACATAATAACAATTAATAAATTTATATATTAATATTATTAGTATACTTTTTATATTACTAGTTTGTATGTTATATTAGTAAATAATTTAATTACATCTATTTTATATATTTTAGATGCTTAATATGTATATAAAAAATTCTTATTAAGTATTTTAATTTGGTTATAATATATATTATTTATTATAAGTATTATATATTAGTGCTTGAAAATATTATATAATGTATTAGAATTAGTATTTATATATATGCTTTAAAATATATTTATATATTATTTGTAACTTAATTATAATAATATTTTAGTAAACAAAGTAGTATCTAATATTAATATAGATGTAAAATATATTTTTATATAAATGTCATTTGTTTATTATACTAATATTTATAATACTAAAATAGTGATAATAATAATACTAATGAATATAGTAATAATAATCTTGATAATCCCATTATCACTAATGATAATAATAATAATAATGATCTTAAGTTTTAATATTTAGTGTGAGTTTAATAATAATAATGGTAATAGTAATACTACCGCAAAGGAGTATCCCTTAAAAATAATGCCCAAGCTCGGGTTCGAACCCGCGACCTCTCATTCCCCTTCCAAACATCCAACCATCTACTCTACATCTCATTTGGTCCATTTTATAAAGAATATATATGGGACTCGGCCCAATGGAGAACACAACCCAATAGCAAGAAAGATGTCGGCCCAACAGCAGCATTTAGGACACTGCCCAAGAAAACATAAAATAGCAAAAAATTTCGCAGCAAGCAAGGTTTGAACTGCTGACCTCTCGTTACCAACACATACTCTTAACCACTCTTCTGTTACCATATTTATCTGAACAACTCCCAAACCTAGTGTATTTAATCCGTTTTACATTTCAGTTCAGCCCAATCACCAAATATCGGCCCAATTATAAAAAGAAAAATCATAACAGCCAACTCAATATAATCGAATAGTAGTTGTAATTCATGTAGCCAACCCAATCTAATCCTATTGTATTTGACCAAATAAAAGTAGCTTTTGTTAAAACTACAGCTCGTTAACCTTTTCTTCTAGGATTCGTTTTGTCAATTTGTCCCCACAATAATCTTTGTCATCCCACTAGTCTTAATCCAAGGATTATGATATATATATATATATAATTGTCTGATAGTTTAAAGAGTAACGACATAAAGGAGGTGGGTCTTATAAGTTGATATTAGATATAATTGTTTAGGAATGGCACTTTATTAGGTGGACCGAATTATGAGTATGGAACTGATCATAATCGACAATAGTACTCGAGTAAAATAGTAAAAGAAGATATCAATATAAATGCAGTTTGTCTTTAGGGTCTAACCGAATCATTAGAACACACACATATATATATATATATATATATATATATATATATATATATATATATATATATATATATATATATATATATATATATATATATATATATATATATATACACATATATATAGTGTGTTCAATTGTGTTGGATTGCTTTGATAGATTTGTGATGGTTTAAAGTGATGTTGAAGGTGTGGTTTTATCTCGGTTTAATAATAAAGCAGAAACTAAATAATTGTAATTGTTAATGGGTGTTGTGGCTTGGGATTGTTTGAGTAAATAAAACAGGACTATGTGCAGGGATCGAATTTAATATCGATTAACTACATGATGGTTGAGTCGTGTTTCAGATGCAAACAACAAGAACTTCAGTTTTGTGGTTAATTGGATAGAGAAACAAAAGCTGTAACGTGATCCTGTTGTGATAGTTTTTGAGTTCATATAACATAGCAGCGTAACAGTGACAGTAAAAGCAAGACACAGGAATGTAACTAAATGCAGCTGGGTTCAAAGTTGTTCACGAATCAAAAAGAGAAGAAAGAAAAAAAAACATAGTATAAAGGAAGAGCGAGAATGGTTGGCTTCGATTATTTGCACAACACAAGAACAATAAAACTTACATGTAGTAGCAGTGAGTAATAGTAGTAAACAATGGTGTTGGGTGGCGGTTTGATCATGGTGGAGCTAGGAGGTGGCAAGTGTGGGGTGTAAATAGTTTGTAGGGTTGTGGTAGACGATGGTGGTAGTTTAACGTGTCGTTCGAGTTGTACATAGTGATCGTAGGGTGGAGGTTTTTGTGGTTGACGATTGCAACAATAGTGATCTATATGGATTAATATAAATGGCAGCTAGCATAAAATAATGATGGTGGGTGACGGTTTTTGTGATGTTCAAAGGTGGGTTGTAGAGTGATAGTTCTATAAGAGAAGAGGAAATAGATGTAGTTTGGATGATGATGGAAGTGTGTGCAAGATTGAAGCAACAAACAATAATTTATCTTGTTGTTTCATAGCGATGATTGTGGGGAAAGGCAAGAGTCACGGTGTAGTGACCCGAACTTTTCCATGTTTATATATATATTAAATAAAATTGTTATTTACATGATTAAGTGTTTCCAACATGTTAAGCAATCAAACTTGTTAAGACTTGATTAATTGAAATAGGTTTCATATAGACAATTGACCACCCAAGTTGACCGGTGATTCACGAACGTTAAAACTTGTAAAAACTATACGATGACATATATATGGTTATATATATAGTTAACATGATTTTATTATAAGTATGTATCTCATTAGGTATTTTAACAATGAGTTATATACATAAAAATGAGACTATTAATTTAAGAAACTCGAAAACGATATATATAACGATTATCGTTATAACAACGTCTTACTAGGTACATATGAATCATATTAAGATATTGATACACTTGGTTAATTATGTTAAATGATAAGTAAATATATTATTAAGTGTATTAACAATGAAATACATATGTAAAAATAAGACTACTAACTAAATGATTTCGAAACGAGACATATATGTAACGATTATCGTTGTAACGACATTTAACTGTATATATATCATACTAAGATATATTATATATTATAATATCATGATAATATAACAATTTAACATCTCATTTGTTATAATAAACAATGGGTTAACAACATTCAACAAGATCGTTAACCTAAAGGTTTCAAAACAACATTTACATGTAACGACTAACGATGACTTAACGACTCAGTTAAAATGTATATACATGTAGTATTTTAATATGTATTCATACACTTTTGAAAGACTTCAAGACACTTATCAAAATACTTCTACTTAACAAAAATGCTTACAATTACATCCTCGTTCAGTTTCATCAACAATTCTACTCGTATGCACCCGTATTCATACTCGTACAATACATAGCTTTTAGATGTATGTATTATTGGTATATACACTCCAATTATCAGCTCTTAGCAGAACATGTGAGTCACCTAATACATGTGGCAACCATAATTTGGCAACTAGCATGAAATATCTCATAAAATTACAAAAATATGAGTAATCATTCATGACTTATTTACATGAAAACAAAATTACATATCCTTTATATCTAATCCATACACCAACGACTAAAAACACCTACAAACACTTTCATTCTTCAATATTCTTCATATAATTGATCTCTCTCAAGTTCTATCTTCAAGTTCTAAGTGTTCTTCATAAATTCCAAAAGTTCTAGTTTAATAATATCAAGAATACTTCCAAGATTGCAAGTTTACTTCCAAGTTTTCTAAATCCATTCCAAGTAATCATCCAAGATCAAGAAACCTTTGTTACTTATAGTAGGTTATCTTTCTAATACAAGGTAATAATCATATTCAAACTTTAATTCAATTTCTATAACTATAACAATCTTATTTCGAGTGGAAATCTTACTTGAAATTGTTTTCGTGTCATGATTCTGCTTCAAGAACTTTCAAGCCATCCAAGGATCCTTTGAAGCTAGATCTATTTTTCTCATTTCCAGTAGGTTTATCCAAGGAACTTGAGGTAGTAATGTTGTTCATAACATCATTCGATTCATACATATAAAGCTATCTTATTCGAAGGTTTAAACTTGTAATCACTAGAACATAGTTTAGTTAATTCTAAACTTGTTCGCAAATAAAAGTTAATCCTTCTAACTTGACTTTTAAAATCAACTAAACACATCTTCTATATCTATATGGTATGCTAACTTAATGATTTAAAACCTGGAAACACGAAAAATACCGTAAAATCGGATTTACGCCGTCGTAGTAACACCGCGGGCTGTTTTGGGTTAGTTAATTAAAAAATATGATAAACTTTGATTTAAAAGTTGTTATTCTGGGAAAATGATTTTTATTATGAACATGAAACTATATCCAAAAATTATGGTTAAACTCAAAGTGGAAGTATGTTTTCTAAAATGGTCATCTAGACGTCGTTCTTTCGACTGAAATGACTACCTTTACAAAATTGATTTGTAACTTATTTTTCCGACTATAAACCTATACTTTTTCTGTTTAGATTCATAAAATAGAGTTCAATATGAAACCATAGCAATTTGATTCACTCAAAACGGATTTAAAATGAAGAAGTTATGGGTAAAACAAGATTGGATAATTTTTCTCATTTTAGCTACGTGAAAATTGGTAACAAATCTATTCCAACCATAACTTAATCAACTTCTATTGTATATTATGTAATCTTGAGATACCATAGACACGTATACAATGTTTCGACCTATCATGTCGACACATCTATATATATTTCGGAACAATCATAGACACTCTATATGTGAATGTTGGAGTTAGCTATACAGAGTTGAGGTTGATTCCAAAATATATATAGTTTGAGTTGTGATCAATACTGAGATACGTATACACTGGGTCATGGATTGATTCAAGATAATATTTATCGATTTATTTCTGTACATCTAACTGTGGACAACTAGTTGTAGGTTACTAACGAGGACAGCTGACTTAATAAACTTAAAACATCAAAATATATTAAAAGTGTTGTAAATATATTTTGAACATACTTTGATATATATGTATATATTGTTATAGGTTCGTGAATCAACCAGTGGCCAAGTCTTACTTCCCGACGAAGTAAAAATCTGTGAAAGTGAGTTATAGTCCCACTTTTAAAATCTAATATTTTTGGGATGAGAATACATGCAGGTTTTATAAATGATTTACAAAATAGACACAAGTACGTGAAACTACATTCTATGGTTGAATTATCGAAATCGAATATGCCCCTTTTTATTAAGTCTGGTAATCTAAGAATTAGGGAACAGACACCCTAATTGACGCGAATCCTAAAGATAAATCTATTGGGCCTAACAAACCCCATCCAAAGTACCGGATGCTTTAGTACTTCGAAATTTATATCATATCCGAAGGGTGTCCCGGAATGATGGGGATATTCTTATATATGCATCTTGTTAATGTCGGTTACCAGGTGTTCACCATATGAATGATTTTTATCTCTATGTATGAGATGTATATTGAAATATGAAATCTTGTGGTCTACTGTTACGATTTGACATATATAGGTTAAACCTATAACTCACCAACATTTTTGTTGACGTTTAAAGCATGTTTATTCTCAGGTTAATATTAAGAGCTTCCGCTGTTGCATACTAAAATAAGGACAAGATTTGGAGTCCATGTTTGTATGATATTGTGTAAAAACTGCATTCAAGAAACTGATTTCGATGTAACATATTTGTATTGTAAACCATTATGTAATGGTCGAGTGTAAACAGGATATTTTAGATTATCATTATTTGATAATCTACGTAAAGCTTTTTAAACCTTTATTTATGAAATAAAGGTTATGGTTTGTTTTAAAAATGAATGCAGTCTTTGAAAAACGTCTCATATAGAGGTCAAAACCTCGCAACGAAATCAATTAATATGGAACGTTTTTAATCAATAAGAACGGGACATTTCAGTTGGTATCTGAGCGTTGGTCTTAGAGAACCAGAAAATTTGCATTAGTGTCTTATTGAGTTTGTTAGGATGCATTAGTGAGTCTGGACTTCGACCGTGTTTTCTTTAAAAATGATTGCTTAACATTTTTGTTGGAAACTATATATTATTAACATGTATATATTATGTGATATATTAATCTCTTAACATGTTTGATATTGTGTGATAGATGTCTACCTCTAGCACAAATTCCATTGACTCACCTAATAATAACGAAGAGCCGAATATATATTGGACTGATTCACAATTTCCCGAAGAAGAACTGGAAGAAGAATCAAAACCAGAAGAAGAATCAGAACCGGAAGAGGAGGAACCGGAGGAGAAAATAGAACCGGTGGGGGAAATAATAAAATGGTTAAGTAAAAGAAAATCCTCAACCAACCGACCAAGGTTAATTATGGTCAATGGTGTTTCCGCAAAGGAAGCAAAATATTGGGTGGATTACCAATTCTCCGATGAATCGGATTCCGACGAGAATTCCGATGATGTTATAGAAATGACCCCAAATGAATTTAAAAAGGCAAAAGAAAATAATAAAGGAAAGGGCATAAAATAGAGAAATCTAATTCCAACCCCGATGAACTTTATATGTATCGTCAACCCCCGAAGCCCTTAAGTTGTAACAATGACCCGGGAACCTCTAAACCACCAGGTTTTTCTAAACCGTTGTGGAAAATGATAGCTCGTATTAGGGGAACATCATATATCCCTAGAAACTTGGCAAAACGAACCAAAACCGAAGAAGAAGAAACGAGCGAGTCGGAATAAGATAGTTGTATTCGTGTGGTGTAATATATGTAATATAGTGTGCTTATGCTTTATGATATATGTAAAAATTGCTTGTATTAATAAGAATTTTTTTTTTATGAATCTAACTCTTGTCTATTTTACAGTATAAAAACACAAAATGGATAGACAACCCAATATTTTAAGAGACCTACCCGGAGACATGATTGATGAAATCTTGTCTAGAGTCGGTCAGAATTCTTCGGCACAACTATTTACGGCGAAATCAGTTTGTAAGACATTCGAAGAATGTTCCAAGAATGTCTTGGTTTATAAGAGACTTTCGTTTGAAAGATGGGGGATATCACATTGGGAAACCCATAAGTTACGATGTATTTACTTTGACGCATATATTGCGGGGAACCCAAATGCTATTTTATGCAACGAGTTAAGAAATTATTTTGACTCAATGTATCCGAATATAGGACTTCATGATTTAGAAAAAGCGGCTAACATGCAACATAAAGAAGCATGCTATGCTTACGGGTTAGTAATGTTCGCTTCTCATCAAAGTGAGAAAAAGAACATCGGGCTACAACTATTAAACAAAACGTTCCCACAAGTGACGGAGTCGGTAATTGGGGTAAGAAATGAGGTTTTTAGGTTATTACGAGACTGTTGGTCATTACGTAACCCTCGTCCCTTTGACGACGTTACAACACGCTGTCTTATTAACGGCCATAACGGTTATGTTCCACAAGACCAACGATGGGAAGTAGTCTTAGTAAAACCAGAATGCATGACTTGTTTCTGGACGTATGAATTACGTGTCTTTATTGCCTTTGCTGAACGACTTGTGTACTAGCTAGAATTATCTTCACAACTATCTTGTATCAAAGTTATTGTGTGCTATATTTCATGCTTTATGTAAAATAAGCGGTATTGTAAATTTGTAAAATATTGTATAAAAGTTTGAACGCGAAATATTATTATAATCAGTTTTTCATATAGAATTGTAGTAGTTGAATTGTATATTAGCTACTAAGTATGAACTTAATGGGTAGGTACTACCCGAATTTAAACTTATAAAATGCTAATATGAAGAAAAAGCTTTTATAAATGAGTTCATATTATGCTACGAAATACTATTAACTACTCGTAATATTCTATATGATTAACTTGTTCCATTTGACTATTTTGAAGGAAATGGCACCGACTACTCGACACACCGTGAATATGAATGAAGAGGAATTCCGTACTTTTCTAGCTTCCAACATAGCCGCAGTACAGGCTGCGCTACATACCAACAATAACCTTGGATCTAGCAGTACCGGAAATCGTGTAGGATGCACCTACAAAGAATTCACTGCCTGCAAACCTTTGGAATTTAATAGAACCTAAGGACCGATCGGATTGAAACGGTGGACCGAGAAGGTCGAATTGGTGTTTGCCATAAGTAAGTGTACTGAAGAGGACAAAGTGAAGTACGCTACGCATACCTTCACAGGTTCTGCGTTAACATGGTGGAATACCTATCTAGAGCAAGTGGGACAAGATGATGCGTACGCACTGCCGTGGTCAGCATTCAAGCACTTGATGAACGAGAAGTACCATCCCAGAACCGAGGTCAATAAGCTCAAGACAGAACTTAGAGGGTTATGAACCCAAGGATTTGATATTACCACGTACGAAAGACGATTCACAGAATTGTGCCTATTGTGTCTGGTAGCGTTCGAAGATGAGGAAGAGAAGATCGACGCGTTTGTGAAAGGATTATCGGAAAGAATCCAAGAAGATATAAGTTTACACGAGCCTGCCTCCATACAACAGGCATGTAGAATGGCTCACAAACTAGTGAACCAGATTAAGGAAAGAATTAAAGAACAGACGGCTGAAGAGGCCAATGTGAAGCAAGTCAAAAGAAAGTGGTAGGAAAACGGTGATAAGAATCACCAATACAACAACAACAGCAATTACAATAATAATCGCAACAATTATCCCAACAATCACAACATCAATTGCAACTACAACAAACGGCCCAACAACAACAACAACAACAACAACAACAACAACAACAACAACAACAACAACAACAACAACAACAACTACAACAATCATCCCAACAACAATAACAACCGCAACAACAGCAACAATCAGAAGCGGCTATGCCAAAGGTGTGAAAAGTATCACTCGGGGTTCTGCACCAAATTTTGCAACAAGTGTAAAAGAAATGGTCATAGCGCGGCGAAGTGTGAGGTCTACGGACCAGGGGTTAACAGAACGAAAGGAACAAATGGTGTCGGAACGAGTAATGGCGGAGCAAGTAGTGTCGGAGCAAGTTATGCCAATGTAGTTTGTTATAAATGTTGAAAACTGGGCCACATTATTAGAAATTGCCCGAACCAGGAGAACACGAATGGACAAGGCCGCGGAAGAGTTTTCAATATTAATGCGGCAGAGGCACAGGAAGACCCGGAGCTTGTTACGGGTACGTTTCTTATTGACAATAAATCTGCTTACGTTTTATTTGAGTCAGGTGCAGATAGAAGCTATATGAGTAGAGATTTTTGTGCTAAATTAAGTTGTCCATTGATGCCATTGGATAGTAAATTTTTACTCGAATTAGCAAACGGTAAATTAATTTCAGCAGATAATATATGCCGGAATCGAGAAATTAAACTGGGTAGCAAAATATTTAAGATTGATTTGATACCAGTAGAGTTAGGGAGTTTTGATGTAATAGTTGGCATGGACTGGCTGAAGAAGGTGAAAGCAGAGACCGTATGTTATAAAAATGCAATTCGCATTGTACGAGAAGAAGGAGAACCCTTAATGGTATACGGAGAAAAGGGCAACATGAAGCTACATCTTATTAGTAATTTGAAGGCGCAAAAACTAATAAGAAAAGGTTGCTATGCTGTTCTAGCACACGTCGAGAAAGTACAAACTGAAGAAAAGAGCATCAATGATGTTTCCGTCGCAAAAGAATTTCCCGATGTATTTCCGAAAGAATTACCAGGACTACCTCCACATCGATCTGTTGAATTTCAAATAGATCTTGTACCAGGAGCTGCACCAATAGCTCGTGCTCCTTATAGACTCGCACCCAGCGAGATGAAAGAACTGCAAAGCCAACTGCAAGAACTATTAGAACGTGGTTTCATTCGACCAAGCACATCACCATGGGGAGCTCCTGTTTTGTTTGTCAAGAAGAAGGATGGTACATTTAGGTTGTGTATTGACTACAGAGAGTTGAACAAACTTACCATCAAAAACCGTTATCCACTGCCGAGAATTGACGACTTATTTGATCAACTACAAGGCTCGTTGGTTTATTCGAAGATCGATTTACGTTCTGGATATCATCAAATGCGAGTAAAGGAGGATGATATTCCAAAAACTGCTTTTAGGACGCGTTATGGTCATTACGAGTTTATTGTTATGCCGTTTGGATTGACTAACGCACCAGCTGTGTTCATGGACCTTATGAACCGAGTGTGTGGGCCATATCTTGATAAGTTTATCATTGTTTTCATCAATGACATACTTATTTACTCAAAGAATGATCAAGAGCACGAAGAACATTTGAGAAAAGTGCTAGAAGTATTGAGGAAAGAAAAACTGTACGCTAAGTTTTCAAAGTGTGCATTTTGGTTGGAAGAAGTTCAATTCCTCGGTCACATAGTGAACAAAGAAGGTATCCAGGTGGACCCGGCAAAGATCGAAATCGTTGAAAAGTGGGAAACCCCAAAAACTCCGAAGCATATACGTCAATTTTTAAGATTGGCTGGTTACTACAGAAGATTCATCCAAGATTTCTCCAAAATAGCAAAACCCTTGACTGCATTAACGCATAAAGGGAAGAAATTTGAATGGAAGGATGAACAAGAGAAGGCGTTTCAATTATTGAAGAAAAGGCTAACTACGGCACCTATATTGTCATTGCCTGAAAGAAATGATGATTTTGTGATTTATTGTGACGCATCAAAGCAAGGTCTCGGTTGTGTATTAATGCAACGGACGAAGGTGATTGCTTATGCGTCTAGACAATTGAAGATTCACGAGCAAAATTATACGACGCAAAATTTGGAATTAGGCGCGGTTGTTTTTGCATTAAAGACTTGGAGGCACTACTTATATGGGGTCAAAAGTATTATATATACCGACCACAAAAGTCTTCAACACATATTTAATCAGAAACAACTGAATATGAGGCAGCGTAGGTGGATTGAATTGTTGAATGATTACGACTTTGAGATTCGTTACCACTCGGGAAAGGCAAATGTGGTAGCCGACGCCTTGAGCAGAAAGGACAGAGAACCCATTCGAGTAAAATCTATGAATATAATGATTCACACTAACCTTACTACTCAAATAAAGGAGGCGCAACAAGGAGTTTTAAAAGAGGGAAATTTAAAGGATGAAATACCCAAAGGATCGGAGAAGCATCTTAATATTTGGGAAGACGGAACCCGGTATAGGGCTGAAAGAATTTGGGTACTAAAATTTGGAGATATGAGAGAAATGGTACTTAGAGAAGCTCATAAAACCATATACTCAATACATCCTGGAACGGGGAAGATGTACAAGGATCTTAAGAAACATTTTTGGTGGCCAGGTATGAAAGCTGATATTGCTAAATATGTAGGAGAATGTTTGATGTGTTCTAAGGTCAAAGCTGAACATCAGAAACCATCAGGTCTACTACAACAACCTGAAATCCCGGAATGGAAATGGGAAAACATTACCATGGATTTTATTACTAAATTGCCAAGGACTGCAAGTGGTTATGATACTATTTGGGTAATAGTTGATCGTCTCACCAAGTCAGCACACTTCCTGCCAATAAGAGAAGATGACAAGATGGAGAAGTTAGCACGACTGTATTTGAAGGAAGTCATCTCCAGACATGGAATACCAATCTCTATTATCTCTGATAGGGATGGCAGATTTATTTCAAGATTCTGGCAGACATTACAGCAAGCATTGGGAACTCGTCTAGACATGAGTACTGCCTATCATCCACAAACTGATGGGCAGAGCGAAAGGACGATACAAACGCTTGAAGACATGCTACGAGCTTGTGTTATTGATTTCGGAAACAGTTGGGATCAACATCTACCATTAGCAGAATTTTCCTACAACAACAGCTACCATTCAAGCATTGAGATAGCGCCGTTTGAAGCACTTTATGGTAGAAATTGTAGGTCTCCGATTTGTTGGAGTGAAGTGGGGGATAGACAGATTACGGATCCGGAGATAATACAAGAAACTACCGAGAAAATCATCCAAATTCAACAAAGATTGAGAACCGCCCAGAGTCGACAAAAGAGCTACGCGGACAGTAAAAGAAAAGATATAGAGTTTGAAATTGGAGAAATGGTCATTCTTAAGGTTTCACCTTGGAAAGGCGTTGTTCGATTTGGTAAACGGGGGAAACTAAATCCAAGGTACATTGGACCATTCAAGATTATAGATCGTGTCGGACCAGTAGCTTACCAACTGGAGCTACCTCACCAACTCGCGGCTGTACATAACACTTTCCACGTCTCAAATTTGAAGAAATGTTTTTCTAAAGAAGATCTCACTATTCTGTTGGACGAAATCCAAATCAATGAAAAACTTCAATTCATTGAAGAACCCTTCGAAATAATGGATCGTGAGGTTAAGAGACTTAAACAAAACAAGATACCGATTGTTAAGGTTCGATGGAATGCTCGTAGAGGACCCGAGTTCACCTGGGAGCGTGAAGATCAGATGAAGAAGAAATACCCGCATTTATTTCCAGAAGATACGTCAACACCTCCAACTGCTTAAAATTTTGGGACGAAATTTATTTAACGGGTAGGTACTGTAGTGACCCGAACTTTTCCATGTTTATATATATATTAAATGAAATTGTTATTTACATGATCAAACTTAAGGAAGTGTATTGCCGAACAAGAGCTTGTTATTCCTTTCGATGAGCTTACTAACAATGACAAACTCCACTTCATAGGAGAACCGGTTGAAATTATGGATCGTGAAACCAAACTTTAAAACAGCGTAAAATCTCGACTGTCAAGTTCGTTGAAATGCCCAAGGGAGTACCTTCACTTATTCGTAGAATTGACAACGAAAGATCTCCAGGAAGAAACAATGACTACTACTTCTAACTAAATTTCGAGACGAAATTTCTTTTAAGGTGTGGGTAATGTAACATCCCGCATTTTTTCGTCAAATTTATTTTTAACACCGTCTTTTTTTAAGATAATATCTTTTGTTATCTAAATTCGTGTCTTTCGTTAACTAACGTTCTTAATATTTCCGTTATTTGATTATAACATCTCTCGGTTACTCTAGCGTTTTAAAATATTCGTTTGGTTAATTCACGCACCCGCTTTTAAACTCGAGGGACTAAACTTGCTAAGAGATCAAACTAGTTGACTAGGTCAACTAGTCAATCCCACCACCACCACTCATTCAATCACCCTTCTCTTTCTCTCTCTTTCTTTTCTTCCATTTTTGCTCTCAACTTCCAAATTCACTAAATCATTATCCAAATTCGATCTAAGGAGCTTACAACAAAACAAATTACATATTTGGAATCATCTCTTCATCCTCTACAATTTGATACCAATTTCATCTCGTTTGGGTAACATTTCTAAACTCTAGATTTCATGTTCTTAGTGTTTTTGACTTAAAATGGTGTTAATTAGAAGCTATGGCTCGTGTCTAGCATGAATATATGATTTGTTTACTCGATCTTGTTGTTTTGCATAAACTAGCATGAACTTGAAATGGGTTTGTTTAATCTTGAGTTTTGAGTGATTAAATGTTGTTTAAATATTAAAGTTCATGTATTAAATGTGTTACTAGCATCATTAGCTTCAATTTGATGTGTAGGTTGATTTAGAAAAGCTTCATTTACAAAATGGTTGAATTCATGATTTTGGTTAGGATTTGATGAACTTTAAAACAAACTTTTGACGTATTGAATACTATGAAATGATGTTAGTAAGTGTTTAGTTATATTGTATATTTCATTACCTTCAAAACGGCGTATCGTATGTGTAAATTGGATTCCCGAGTCAAGAAATGCGTTTTATGAACTTGAAACTTTGATTATGAACATTTAATGATCATTTATTGAGGTTTTCATTGTTGTTAATAATGGATTTGATTTATGAAATGTGTTTAGTTGTATTCCTTATCAAAATACCTTTCCAACGATATAAGATAGGTGTTTTGAATGTTTACGGTTCATAAGTTATGATTGTTTGAAGTTGGATTCGTTCTTGAGTGTTCAAAAACTGCCAGACTTGCTGAACAGCTATACTTAGCGCCGCTCAGGGTCCTGGAGAGCCACTCTGGGCCCCTGCTGTCCAAAAATACACATTTTTGATTAATTCTAACTATGCTACGCACCCCCGATCAACATGAAACTTGGCCAACATGCTTGTATATGATTAAAAACCCCAGAAAAATAGTTCGGGACCCGACCCGACCTCGTTGACTTTGACCAAGTTTTACTTTTAGTCAAACTTAACCAAACACTTTTGAAATCGTTCTAACGTGCTTTTATACTTGATTCTTGCATGAAACTTAACAACATGATTCACATGTTATGCTATTCGAGTCATAACGAGCCATAGGACTAATTGAACACATTTTGCCCGACCGTGTGTCGTAACTGGTTAATTGATACAACTTACTTGTTTAGTTCAAGGCTAAGCAACTTTCATGCAAACATTTACTTTATGAAGTACATTTATACTCGTGCACTCGAGGTGAGATCATAGTCCCATCTTTCAACAACTTTTATACTTTTAAATCATGGGATGAGAAACATATACGATTTTATACTACATACTTTATACTTTGAACACAAGTACGAAAACAAACATTCCACAGCGAGTTATAACAAAAGTCTCAATTCAATTATCATTAGTTACACTTGCAGGGTGTAAGCGAGAACTTATATTATGTGATCACATGGGCTTGACGAGCCTCATTCGGACGGTTCGCTACCGTTAGCGGATGAAATATATTTTTGGGTTTAATGTATGTTCTAACACTACGTAACAGGGTACAAAACAGTTAAGTCTTGATAATTAGGTGCTCGCGAACATACTTTTGGAATGCAAACGATTCAGATAATCAACGTTATGGAAATACAAAATCTTGTGGTTCAAAAACAACGTTTACAAACACCTATGATTTCACCAACGTTTTTCGTTGACAGTTTTCTATATGTTTCTCAGGTTCATGAATGGCTATTTAATACATGCTTCCACGTACACTCATACTTGCTTGGGGTCAAGCATACATGCATACACTTTGATTACTTGCTTGGAGTCAAGCATACATGCATACGCTAGTGATAGCACCTTTGGATTCAAACAAATGTTTACATACTTACGCTATTTATAGCAACCGTGATTTTCAACTAATTATATCGCAAGTTATTTCATTTATACTTTATTACTTTTGTAAACTTAAACTTGTTGTCGATCCATTTGGTAAACTAAACTTTGTAAATCTTGTACGTTTCAAACGAATGCGACATAATTTTGGTCAAACGCGTCTCATTTAGGGACTGTGACCACGCAACGGGACCTAAGTTAACGGCACCGTCAATGATGATTTTTGTCGGGTCGTTACAGTGATGGTCTCCGAAATTTGGAGGGCAAAAGGGTCATTTTACCCCTATAATTTTCAGCTAGGGTTAGGAGGAGTAGGGTGGAACTTTTTCGTTTTAGTCCCTGTACTTTAGATTAGCTTAAAATGGCTCATTAAAGGTTCTAATTTAATTGTTTGAATGCAACAAGTTTTAGAGTATTATATTTTGTTCACAAAAGTTAATTAGCTTTTATTTTTCATCTTTTATTAACTTGTAAATTATTGTACAAAGTTAATTAATATGTTTTAAAATTCTTAATACTTAACAATTATTATTAAGGTTTAATTATTAAGTTTAAATTATATTGTTTAGGCATTTAATATTGGAAAAATATAGAATGGAAAAATGAGGGTCGTTATACAGACCGAAAATTTATAGGGTGATCTTTACTATTTCTCCTACAAAGGATAATAATTGCATCCGACACGTTTTTGACCACAATTATCTGCATATCATGAGACATTTCCTTAACAGTTGCTTGTTCATCGCTTTCCTTTACAATTGGACGGTAGTTTACCGAAAGGTAATATACGGAACAAGTATACTGGATGTGTTGCTTTCCTTATACAAGGTTAGCAAGTGGGTGACACAAAACCACAAGTTTTGAGCTAAAATTTTTAAATCTGAAACCCACGCAACCCACAAAAACATTTTGCAAACACCGGTGAAGGGTTATTTCGGAAAACTTGTCTAGGGTAAAAGCTAGAATGAATTTTTAAAAGATCAAATGTTTTTATAAAGATCCAATTTCCTTAAATGATCTAAATTTTTATAGTCATGTGGGACTGTAAACCACATCGTTACTATCATTGTCAATACCGCCATATCAAAATCACTGATGTACAAAGTGTGAAGAATAAAGAAGTGATTCGTGTGATGTATTATATTATTTCAAGTTTTGTATTGCTTGAGGACAAGCAACGCTCAAGTGTGGGTATATTTGATAGTGCTCCAAATGAACATATATTTAGTTGTAATATCATCCCAATATGTAAAGTTTTCAGTTGCAATTGTTCTATTTTCATGTAATAATCATTTATATTAAATAAGTGCGAAGACTGAAGACGCAAATGAAGATTTGAAGACGCAAATGACCAAAAAGCTCAAATGTACAAGATTCAATCCAAGTGGTTCAATTTATTGATGAATAACGTCTAAAAATGACAAGAGTACAAGCCGCGAAACGCAAAGTACAAGATATCTAAGCATACGAAAAGGCTTTCAAAAATCCAGAACTGAGACATAAACCGAGCATCAACGTGCGAGATAACGGACCTAAAATTACAAGTCTACTATGTACAAGATCATAATATAATATATGTAAAAATATAAAATTATATATATTATATTATATATTATAATAACTCAGCAGCCCACATTTTGAAAAGAAAAATATCATGTCCAAGGCGGCCATGCGATCGCATGGCCAGGAAGACCAAATCCCATGCGATCGCATGGGATACTGTAGCTGACCAAGTCCTATAAAAGGCAACGTTTTCTGCGAATGATAGACACCCTTTTTCTCTTCTCTTTCTCTGTAAACATAATATATATATTTATAATTATAATTATGTTATAATTAAGATTAATAAAAAGTTATGGTTTAGTTGGGTTATTGTAAGAAATGTTTTACGGGTTTTAAAGTCGGAACTCTGTCCGTATAACGCTACGCGATAAATAATCACTGTAAGCTATGTTCTTCCTTTTTAAATTAATGTCTCGTAACCAAGTTATTATTATGCTTATTTTGAAAGGACCCATCCTAATCCATCCGGACAAAGTCCATATCGATTATAAACGATTCACAACAGTTGATTACATCGCGAGGTACTTGACCTCTATATGATACATTTTACAAACATTGCATTCGTTTTGAAAAGACAATCTTTCATTACATCTAAAGTTGACAGACATGCATACCATTTCATAATATATTCAACTATAATTGACTTAATAAAGATCTTGATAAACTCAACGACTCGAATGCAACGTCTTTTGAATTATGTCATGAATGACTCCAAGTAATATCTTTTAAATGATCAGATGCACAGCGGAAGATTTCTTCGTACCTGAGAATAAAATGCTTTAAAGTGTCAACCAAAAGGTTGGTGAGTTCATCAGTTTATCATAAATAATCATTTCATAAATTTAATAGCCCACAAGATTTCATATTTCCAATTCTCATAAACATACGTCCCATGCATAGAGACAAAAATCATTCATATGGATTGAACACCTGGTAACCGACATTCACAATATGTATATAAGAATATCCCCATCATTCCGGGATCCTCCTTCGGACATGATATAAATTTCGAAGTACTAAAGCATCCGGTACTTTGGATGGGGCTTGTTGGGCCCGATAGATCTATCTTTAGAGTTCGCGTCAATTAGAGTGTCTGTTCCCTAATTCTTAGATTACCAGACTAAAAAGGGGCATATTCGATTTAATAATCCAGCCATAGAATGTAATTTTAGATACTTGTGTCTATTTCGTAAAACAGTTATAAAAGCAGCGCATGTATTCTCAGACCAAAAATATAAAGGGTAAAAAGGCAAATGAAACTCACGCATATAATTATTGTAAAACAGTTAATAAAACATTTGCATGTATTCTCAGCCCAAAAATGTAAAGAGTAAAAGGGAGCAAATGAACTCACCGTAATGTATTTTGTAGTAAAAATACATATGACGACACTGAACTAATGTAGGGTTGACCTCGGATTCACAAACCTATAACATTTATATATATTAACACATATTATTGTATTCAAATAAATTTATATATATATAATTTATAGGTTTCATTATCTGATTAAATATATTCATCTTATATATTTTAAATGAGTAAGGATATTAGTATAGTTAAATTATGGGTATATATTTTTATATAAAGATCATTTATTTGTTAAATCAATAATTGTAATAATACTAGATTAAAGATAATAATAACAAAGATGGTATTAATGGTAATAATAAAAATGTAAATGATAATTTTAATAATAGCTTTAAAAATATGCTAATTTTACTAAAAATGTTTCTTTTAATAATAATATAGTTCTAATAATAATAATAATAATAATAATAATAATAATAATAATAATAATAATGATAATAATAATAATATTATATTAATAATAATAATAATAATAATAATATTTATCTGATTTAATTTACGATTTTTATTTTATTTATCATGTTTTCTATTTAAATTTTTCATCTTCATCTTTTTCTAAAAAGAAATGTCACTGCCGAGGATTGAACCTGCGACCTATCGCTCTAAGCAAACACCCAAGGCCATTGCTCCATTATTGTTTTCCTAATCTAAATCACAGCCTATATATATTAATCCCATATTCTTCTGTTTCCATTTTCTTTTCTTCTTCACCAATTTCAATCTATCAGGAACCATCAAATTGTTATCATCATGTGTTAATTTCTTTAATCTCATTCATCTATAATTATCATGATTCTTATATCATCATATACGTCCATCATCATCAAATCGTCTCGTGATCATCATCAATAATGTATACGTATATCATTATCATCGTTTCATCATCATCTTCGTAACATCATATCTTCACCACGTAAATCATCATCAAATTATTATTACTATCCTATATCTTAATCATAATCAAAATCTTAATCATCCTCTAATCATAATCATGGTTCGTCAATAAGTTTCTTAACCCTTATGGTTTCACCAAAAAAAAATTGTAAACTTAATGTCTAATTTAAATTTCCTGTCATCGAAATCCATATCAACCGAAGCTTTGAGAAATCAAAAAATATATATATATCATGTTCGTTTAAAATTAAAGAGTTGTTGTAGGGAAGTGGGTCGGCACTTTGGCCCTTCAATTAAAAAATAAATTGCTCTACTAGTTTAGATGAAAGACAAAGTGTCGGCCATAAAGTCTAATCCATTCCACATGTAATATAATACTCTTAAACTAAGTGACTTTTATTCGAATTGTAACAGGGTCAATATACAGCTCACGTAGAGCGAGAAAAGAAAACTATTAACATTTTTTCGATGGTGATGTTTGTTGAATAAAAACAGTATAGTTTAACTGTAGCAGGAACCGTTCGATGTTACAGTGATTAATGGTATTGGTGGTTTGAAGTTGGAGATGGTGTTCTGATTACTATAAAGATATCACGACAGGAAACAAATATACAGATGGGTTTTGATGGTGATAATGATTGTTTAAAAAAATTTAGAGAGAGAAAGGAAGAGAGGGAGAAAGAATAGAGAGATGGTGATTACCGGATTGTTTATCGTGGTGATGGAGGTGAAGGCTGCAGTTGATAGTCGTGGTATTTCATAGAAGACAGGAAATACCAATTAAAAACAACAAGTCATTCAGGTCATTTTGGGTTTTGGTTTAATCGCGGTTTAGAGGTGGTTATAGGTGTTGAGTGGCGGGTTATGATTTGAGTGTTGGGGCTGCTTGAATAGAAATTAATCTCGGTTGATTTGCAACAACAGATCGTGCAGCTAGTGGCAGTAGGTGTAGTTGCATTTTAGATGGTTTTCTTTTAGTTGCAGTAACAAACCATAATATGGTGTTCTTGGGTGAGTTTAGCCAAACCAAAATGATATTTGGGTGCAGGCTGCAGTGGTGATCGTTTAGATAGTGTTGTAAATCACAAAATAGAAAGTAGACTAGATAGATAGTGGTGGTTGTGGTTTTGAGTGAATGTTCCCAGTACATCATGTATATATCTTATATTATAGAGAAATTTGATCATTGGTGTTGGAATGATAGTGTTTGGAAATGGAATATTACATAAAGGAGATGTGGATAGATAACAAAAAGGACTAGTATCTCAATTGAAATTATAGAAGAAACAAGAAGTGCATGTTGATTGGAAACAGAACACGTACAGATAAAGTTAGAAATAATTATATGGTGATGATTAATCTACATGCTATATATATATATATATATATATATATATATATATATATATATATATATATATATATATATATATATATATATATATATATATATATAAATGATTTAGAGGAATCAAATCCCAACTAACACAGTACTTTTAACAATTAATAATTATAATATAATTTAAAATATAAACGTGCGCGAGAAGTTAGCCGTCGTCTACTATTTCATTCACGGACTGAAATTCGTACTCCATTGATAAATAAGTGGAGGACTAAAAGTCTTCAGAAAAATCCCAAATTTTAATATTAATTATCTTTATTTATTTCAGTCATTATGGTATAAAATTCGGTCATTAACTATTAAATAAAAATTACATTAATTATTCACTCCCAACCCCAAGTAAAATATAAAAAGTTTTAAAATTCAGCAATTAGTTCCTAAATACATTTTTAATAAGCTTAAATTTTATAGAACTATTTTCGAATCACCATTTATTTTAAAATCATATAAGTTCGCATTAAACTTCTCTAAATAATAATCGTTACAATTTTTAAATAATTATATTTGATATACTCTATATATATATAGATTTATTTTAATAATATTTTAATTATATTGTATATTATTATTTTAAGTTATTATATATATTCATATAGTTATATTTATATTTATATGTATACATATTTATTTACAAATAATGGTTCGTGAATCGTCGGGAATGGTCGAAGTTAAATGAATGCAAGAAAACAGTTCAAAAATTTTAAGACTCAATATTATAGACTTTGCTTATCTTGTCGAAATCATATAAAGATTAAGTTTAAATTTGGTCGAAAATTCCCGGGTCGTCACAGTACCTACCCGTTAAAGAAATTTCGTCCCGAAATTTGAGTGAGGTGGTCATGGCTAACAATAAAAATGTTTTCATGATAATTATGAGTTGATAATGGAGTTTTATCATCATTGAGTAATATAGAGAAAACAATTTGATTATACGAAGAGTATAAGTGAAGCTATCGCAAGAGAGTGCAATGAATAAATGTATACTCGTTTTAACCTATGACGTAGTTATGATTTATTTCCGGGATTCATGGGATTTAAAAAAAATCTTCGTAATAAGATTTGGTTCTTCGGCGATTAAGGAAATCAGGATCTTCTTTGATTAAATGCGATAATCTGTCTCGATTTCTCTGTCGGATATTTCATTATAAATACACCCCTTTCGTTTTCTTACAAATCATACCTTCTATTCTTTCTTCTTTAATTCATATTTCTAAAACATTCGCCAATATGCTCCATCCAGTTCTAATTCTTGATATATTCCTAACTTTCATATCTGTCATTCTTCTCTTTGATCTACCACCGGAGGATTTTATTTACTTCTACTATTATCTTGGGGTTATAGTGTTGTTAATTTTCCCGTGTCTTTACGTTGCAATACGTATTGATATACTCGGTTTGAAATTTCTGGGTTGTTGTTGGGTTTTATATCTTCCCTTATATTTCAAATCTCTTTGCCTTTTTATTCTCCTCTCGATCTCTAGTAAAGCGAGTAATGGTCCAGAATTCGTAAGTATGAATTTTGAAATGAACATAGTAATATTCTAAGGAGGGAATCGTAATGGCAAAATCTTGATTTGTCAAATTACCAGAATATCCCGAAAAAGACCGAATCATAAAGAAAATATTTTCTTAACATGTTTAGAGATTAGATAGAATATAAGAGTCGTGTAAATGGCACATGACGATGGTACTGAGAATCATCACGTTCCATTAGAAACTCAGCATGAATTACTGTAATATAATCACGTTGATCAAGTGTCATTATATTGTACTAACTCATGCTTCAGTTCCCAACACTACTTCAAAACATTCATATTCGAATTTTTCAGAATTTAGAAACTAACACAGTTTCTTTTATGTTGCAGATATTATGGAGAGTTAGATGATCTCAGATAAGAATAGTTGTGAAAATATCTCCAGAAATATGGAGAATATGTATAATGAGAGATACGATGATATCTTATAATATTTAAGATAAGATGGTGATGAAGAATAATGTCCGCACAGGTTTAGAGTCAGGAGCAAGGTATTCGTTAATGACTTCGTCAGAAACAGAATCATCAAGATTCTTTAAATACAGACTTTGGCCCTTGTATTTGTCCTTGGTCTCCTTCACGGTTAGCTCAATCCGTTTTTCAATACCAAAATTTTCTATCGAGCGTTCCCAACACTCCATTCTTTATCATCAAACTCTTGGCCATTTAGGTCATCTACAATTTTACTGTTTCCTCTGCATTTAATGCAGTCATATTTGAATCGTCGGTTATCAATCCGAGGTGGTTTCAGGAGAATGGTGTTTTTAGATGATTAAACGCTTATGGTAATATGGTGGAGTATAAAAGGTTCTCCGGTAACGATGACGAAAGGTAAACTTATATATCAAGGTTATAATAAGGCTAATCTGGATGAAAGTCGAAGTTGGTTTGCTGGAGCTGTGACAAAATTGGATAAATTGAAAAAAAAAATTGCAAGGTTATTTTTGGTAATAACAACTCCCAAAGAGTTAGCACAGATACGTTTTAAACATTTACTCATGTTCTGAGTGTTTTCAGGTGCATAATTATATGCATCAATCTCTTCTTCCATAGATGAAGTGCGGTTGGTTCATCTTCTCGATTGAGGTGTTTTCAAGAATCACGGAAGGGTTGAACGCAGATTGAAATCGTCAAGATACAAATGAGGTTTAAGATGAAAATCAAGTGGCAAACTTGAAGAATTGTTTAGTTTCATATGTTATTATCAATATTTTTATTCATTTTAATTGTCCACTGTTGGTAGTCCTCAGTTGATTAGTCCACAGTTAGCTAGGAACAGTTAGCTAGGATTTTGTTAACGTGGATTCTTAACAAAATTTCTCATAGTTAATTTGTTTGTTTCTAACAAATTTTATTCCGTCAAATGTTTTCTTCATTATGCCACTTGTTGGATTCTGATAGGTCAAAATCCAAATATAAAATTTAAATGGAAATGGTTATTCTGTGGTAAACGGATTCATATAACTGTGGATGTAAATAGGATAGGAAATGACTGTTGAAACAGATTTGAAGAATGTAAAATGTAACTTATTAATGTGAAATCTTAAATATTCCTCAGGTATTACCTACCCGTTAAAATATTTTCATCGTTAACAGTTTGTATGAAAGAATTTTTAATCACAATCTTTATGAAAATATATATACATATATATTTTCTTAAAATGTAATCATGGATTTAATGAGTCAATATAATATTAGACTCATTTGATTTTCGGTTTGAGCTAGAATCAGTAATCTCTAAAACTATTAGGATCCACATATTCTTCGTAGAATATTAATGAAGTTATGGATCAATACTTCATCGTTAATTGATGTTGGTACTCTTTGGTACCCATGGTGCGTATGATGTTGATGTTCGTGAGACAGATTGTGCAATTTAGGCTTGAGATGCGGATGTTATTGTTGGTGGTACTGGTACTATTGGTGCTGATGCTAGTGGTTCTGTTGATGTCGGTGATGTTGCTGAAGCTGGTACATTTTGCACCATATTTTTCAAGGCTACAACTCGAGTGTGAAGTTCATTGACTTATTACTCCGGGATGATTGTCGGTAGGAATGAGCGGATGTATAAGGGTTTGAATTTGAGATAGTATATAATCATAGCGAGATATTCGGAGAATGAGGGTGAAAATGGTGTTTCGGACAGGTTCGCCGGTAAGTGCTTCAGGTTCGTCGCCAAGAGGTGAATTCGGTTGATGGAAAGGATCACCTTCTTCACGTTTCCATTGATTAAGTTGACTACGCACTCATCAGATGAATTGGGGATGGCTGATTGATTGATTCATTCTGGTGACGCTACTTTCGGAGCTGAAGTGGGACTCCATATCGGAATCCGAGGGACTTGAACTAGTTGTGAGTTCCATTTCGTATGATTGAATAAAGGATTTTTGATATGAAATGATTTTCGGATATCGGATGATATTCTAGTTACATAGAATATCTATGTATAGTAGAAACGATCCCGTAGATTACGAAGGAATTTACGAAATATATCAGGCAAAGTTTATAGTGACGGATACACTAAGATATAGATTAGCAGATACGCTAAGATATGAATTTTTGTCTTTACACTATTCATGCGATCAATGCAGTAAGATGTGTCTAGACTAAGAATGATAAGCAGGTAATTTTCGACACAAAATTATAAGCAAAACTTTTGACATGCAGACACGGTCGAAGTCTAGACTCACTAATGCATCCTAACGACTATCAGTTAGACACACTAATGCAAGACCCGGTTCGCTAAGACCACCGCTCTGATACCAACTGAAAGGACCCGTCCTAATCCATCCGGACGAAGTCCATATTGATTATAAACGATTCACAACAGTTGATTACATCGCGAGGTACTTGACCTCTATATGATACATTTTACAAACATTGCATTCGTTTTGAAAAGACAATCTTTCATTACATCTAAAGTTGACAGACATGCATACCATTTCATAATATATTCAACTATAATTGAGTTAATAAATATCTTGATAAACTCAACGACTCGAATGCAACGTCTTTTGAATTTTGTCATGAATGACTCCAAGTAATATCTTTTAAATGATCAGATGCACAGCGGAAGATTTCTTTCGTACCTGAGAATAAACATGCTTTAAAGTGTCAACCAAAAGGTTGGTGAGTTCATCAGTTTATCATAAATAATCATTTCAAAAATTTAATAGACCACAAGATTTCATATTTCCAATTCTCATAAACATACGTCCCATGCATAGAGACAAAAATCATTCATATGGATTGAACACCTGTAACCGACATTCACAATATGTATATAAGAATATCCCCATCATTCCGGGATCCTCCTACGGACATGATATAAATTTCGAAGTACTAAAGCATCCGGTACTTTGGATGGGGCTTGTTGGGCCCGATAGATCTATCTTTAGAGTTCGCGTCAATTAGGGTGTATGTTCCCTAATTCTTAGATTACCAGACTAAAAAGGGGCATATTCGATTTAATAATCCAGCCATAGAATGTAATTTTAGATACTTGTGTCTATTTCATAAAACAGTTATAAAAGCAGCGCATGTATTCTCAGCCCAAAAATATAAAGGGTAAAAAGGCAAATGAAACTCACGCATATAATTATTGTAAAACAGTTAATAAAACATTTGCATGTATTCTCAGCCCAAAAATGTAAAGAGTAAAAGGGAGCAAATGAACTCACCGTAATGTATTTTGTAGTAAAAATACATATGACGACACTGAACTAATGTAGGGTTGACCTCGGATTCACGAACCTATAACATTTATATATATTAACACATATTATTGTATTCAAATAAATTTATATATATATAATTTATAGGTTTCGTTATCTGATTAAATATATTCATCTTATATATTTTAAATGAGTAAGGATATTAGTATAGTTAAATTATGGGTATATATTTTTATATAAAGATCATTTATTTGTTAAATCAATAATTGTAATAATACTAGATTAAAGATAATAATAACAAAGATGGTATTAATGGTAATAATAAAAATGTAAATGATAATTTTAATAATAGCTTTAAAAATATGCTAATTTTACTAAAAATGTTTCTTTTAATAATAATATAGTTCTAATAATAATAATAATAATAATGATAATAATAATAATATTATTATTAATAATAATAATAATAATAATAATAATAATAATAATAATAATAATAATAATAATAATAATAATAGTTAGGATACAAATAATAATAATAATAATAACAATAATAATAATAATGGCTACCTCAAGAAAGATTCCAAAAAAATAAATGCCTATGCCTGGCTCGAACATATGACCTCTTGATAACCCGATATCTCCCCTAACCACTCCTCCATCCTTCTTTATCTGATTTAATTTACGATTTTTATTTTATTTATCATGTTTTCTATTTAAATTTTTCATCTTCATCTTTTTCTAAAAAGAAATGTCACTGCCGAGGATTGAACCTGCGACCTATCGCTCTAAGCAAACACCCAAGGCCATTGCTCCATTATTGTTTTCCTAATCTAAATCACAGCCTATATATATTAATCCCATATTCTTCTGTTTCCATTTTCTTTTCTTCTTCACCAATTTCAATCGATCCGGAACCATCAAATCGTTATCATCATGTGTTAATTTCTTTAATCTCATTCATCTATCATCATCATGATTCTTATATCATCATATACGTCCAACATCATCAAATCGTCTCGTGATCATCATCAATAATGTATACGTATATCATTATCATCGTTTCATCATCATCTTCGTAACATCATATCTTCACCACGTAAATCATCATCAAATTATTATTACTATCCTATATCTTAATCATAATCAAAATCTTAATCATCCTCTAATCATAATCTTGGTTCGTCAATAAGTTTCTTAACCCTTATGGTTTCACCAAAAAAAAAATTGTAAACTTAATGTCTAATTTAAATTTCCTGTCATCGAAATCCATATCAACCGAAGCTTTGAGAAATCAAAAAAAAAATATATCCTGTTCGTTTTCAATTAAAGAGTTGTTGTAGGGAAGTGGGTCGGCACTTTGGCCCTTCAATTAAAAAATAAATTGCTCCACTAGTTTAGATGAAAGACAAAGTGTCGGCCATAAAGTCTAATCCATTCCACATGTAATATAATACTCTTAAACTAAGTGACTTTTATTCGAATTGTAACAGGGTCAATATACAGCTCACGTAGAGCGAGAAAATAAAACTATTAACATTTTTTCGATGGTGATGTTTGTCGAATAAAAATAGTATAGTTTAACTGTAGCAGGAACCGTTCAATGTTACAGTGATTAATGGTGTTGGTGGTTTGAAGTTGGAGATGGTGTTCTGATTACTATAAAGATATCACGACAGGAAACAAATATACAGATGGGTTTTGATGGTGATAATGATTGTTTAAAAAAATTTAGAGAGAGAAAGGAAGAGAGGGAGAAAGAATAGAGAGATGGTGATTACCGGATTGTTTATCGTGGTGATGGAGGTGAAGGCTGCAGTTGATAGTCGTGGTATTTCATAGAAGACAGGAAATACCAATTAAAAACAACAAGTCATTCAGGTCATGTTGGGTTTTGGTTTAATGGCGGTTTAGAGGTAGTTATAGGTGTTGAGTGGCGGGTTATGATTTGAGTGTTGGGGCTACTTGAATAGCAATTAATCTCGGTTGATTTGCAACAACAGATCGTGCAGCTAGTGGCAGTAGGTGTAGTTGCATTTTAGATGGTTTTCTTTTAGTTGCAGTAACAAACCATAATATGGTGTTCTTGGGTGAGTTTAGCCAAACCAAAATGATATTTGGGTGCTGGCTGCAGTGGTGATCGTTTAGATAGTGTTGTAAATCACAAAATAGAAAGTAGACTAGATAGATAGTGGTGGTTGTGGTTTTGAGTTAATGTTCCTAGTACATCATGTATATATCTTATATTATAGAGAAATTTGATCATTGGTGTTGGAATGATAGTGTTTGGAAATGGAATATTACATAAAGGAGATGTGGATAGATAACAAAAAGGACTAGTATCTCAATTGAAATTATAGAAGAAACAAGAAGTGGATGTTGATTGGAAACAGAACACGTACAGATAAAGTTAGAAATAATTAGATGGTGATGATTAATCTACATGCTATATATATATATATATATATATATATATATATATATATATATATATATATATATATATATATATATATATATATATATATATATATATATATATATATATATATATACAAATGATTTAGAGGAATCAAATCCCAACTAACACAGTACTTTTAACAATTAATAATTATAATATAATAATTATAATATAATTTAAAATATAAACGTGCGCGAGAAATTAGCCGTCGTCTACTATTTCATTCACGGACTGAAATTCGTACTCCATTGATAAATAAGTGGCGGACTAAAAGTCTTCAGAAAAATCCCAAATTTTAATATTAATTATCTTTATTTATTTCAGTCATTATGGTATAAAATTCGGTCATTAACTATTAAATAAAAATTACATTAATTATTCACTCCCAACCCCAAGTAAAATATAAAAAGTTTTAAAATTCAACAATTAGTTCCTAAATACATTTTTAATAAGCTTAAATTTTATAGAAGTATTTTCGGATCACCATTTATTTTAAAAACATATAAGTTCGCATTAAACTTCTCTAAATAATAATCGTTACAATTTTTAAATAATTATATTTGATATACTCTATATATATATATAGATTTATTTTAATAATAATTTAATTATATTGTATATTATTATTTTAAGTTATTATATATATTCATATAGTTATATTTATATTTATATGTATACATATTTATTTACAAATAATGGTTCGTGAATCGTCGGGAATGGTCGAAGTTAAATGAATGCAAGAAAACAGTTCAAAAATTTTAAGACTCAATATTATAGACTTTGCTTATCGTGTCGAAATCATATAAAGATTAAGTTTAAATTTGGTCGAAAATTCCCGGGTCGTCACATATTTGAGCCGAAGTAATCGTGATGTTGGGCTAAATATTAAGACGGGGTTATTGGATTTTGTACCATAATTAGGGTCTGGACAAAAGACCGACACTTGTGAACATCGAACTATGGACTATTAATAGATGGGGGGTATTGTCTAATCGAATGACAACTCATTAGAATCTGTCGAACCTATCTTCAAATTATTTAATCTAATAATTATTAAATGATTATGAATGTCCTATTTAGTGACGTTTATATGACATCTTTTACAAATCATTTAATTAATCAATTGGATTGGGTAATTTATTATTCATTATGGCGAAGTGAATAAATTAATGTATCATGGACTAATTATAATAGGGGTGGATTACATACAAGGGTGTAAGAGCCCAATATTTATTTTACACAGAGTTTTAAATGATGTACGTATTGTAGGTGAAGCGTGGTATGGAATAGAAGCTCAGAACCTGTTCAGAGGGTTGTGCGCGCCGCGCACCTGGTCTGCGACAGAAATCTGACTTTTTCAAATTAGAGTTTAATAAGGGGCTTTTTGGTCTTTTCACTTGAGACCGGATTTGAGAGTTTATCAGTTGGTTTGGATCCAATTTTGGATCATTTTCACATCCACAAACACACACTAAACTATCTAGAGAGAGAGGAAGATTTCTAGAGAGAGATTTGGGGTTTTGGAGAAGAAGGAGCTTGAATTGATCAAAGTCTCGGGTTTTAAAGTTGTTCACCTGGTTCCTAGCTACGTTTTGGTGGTTGTGGTAAGTTCTAACTCCGAATTTCATTGTTTGATTTTGATAATCAAGTTAGGGTTTGAACTTAAATTGATGAGAAACCCATTTAAACTCTTGGAGTGAGTTTAGTGATGCTAGTAATCGGGTTTGTTGTTATTGTTGGTGGATTTTGGGTTGGTGAACTAATTGGCCATGATTAGGAATTGAAATTGGGTTTAATCACTTAAGTTAGTGATTATGGAAGTATTGAAATCCATTTAGGGTTATTTGGTTGACTAGTTTTGACTTTGGGTTAAAATTAGGGTTTAGTGATGATTATGACCCAATTGGCGATTTAATGAGGTTTATAAACTTAAAATGGATTAAGTTGAAGTATAAAACCGAGTTAAAGGTGTTTTGGTGTCAAAACTTGTAAATGGTGAGATTTTGACCTTATGGGTCAAAATTAGGGTTTATGGGCAATTTGGAGATTTGTAAGTGTTTAACACTTGTGTTCGGGTTTAATTGGCGTGTTAGGACCATTCTCACTTGTGTTAGTGATTATTGGTTAATTTTGGGTGCGGTTTGTACTTGGAAGTGCATTTAGGTCGAATTTGCACTAAGTGTCAAATTGAGTTGGTTTGTAAATCCAATCTAAGTGTGTTGTTGAATTTGTGATAATGGAATAGGTACTTTCCATTGGCGAGTTGCGGTTTACTTGAAAGCATTCATCAAGGCGACAATGTGAGTGTTAATATCCTATGTGCATATGTATGTGTAGGATGGGTGCGGGTCGGGTGAAGTGATTCTCGGCTATAGAGCTCACTTCACATATAGATGGATTTGATGGACTTTTGTATGAGTCCAATTGGCACGGTTGTGCGTTTTGGTTGACCATCGTTGGCGAAGTACGCGTTCGCGTGTACATTATCACACGTGGTTGTGATGTAGTTGATATAACCCCAATGGCGAAGGGTTTAATGTTGAGAAGTGAATCGCGTGTGTATTCGGATTCATGATGACTCGTGTAGTTCGGTCATCTTATTGAGGTAGTAATCTCGTGTGGTTTCGGATTACTAAGGCTCGTGTAGTTCGGCCAACCTCGATGTTGTGAAGATAGTAATCTCGTGTGGTTTCGGATTACTAAGGCTCGTGTAGTTCGGCCAATCTTCATTTTGGTATTTGGTTCTCGGTATTGGGTTAAGGTGTTAACCTTGTTCGTTTATATTGTTATATATTAATGTATTGTTGTGTTGTAGCTAACCCTCCGGGTGTAGCTATTGGACGTGGTTCACATCGTCGTTGGTGAAATTATATTTTTTGTTGTTGTATCTTAGCTCGTGCTTAGTGTTTGTACGGTACGCCTAGACTAGCTTGCCTTTATGCTTGGTTGTTCGGTATGCGGTATTTGATATTTGTGTGGCGTATTCATTTTATACATATATATGTATGTAGTATATTATCATTCACTAAGCGTTAGCTTACCCTCTCGTTGTTGACTCTTTTTATAGATTGCATGCGGATGGTGGCTCGGGTAAGCGCGAGGATTAGAGGACTTGCATAGTTGCTTTAGAAGATCTTGCTTTTGGATTGATTAGGATTGGGTAGCGTATCCCCAATCGCCATGCTCGGTCTTTATTTTGTGTTAAAAGTCATGTGGTCGAAAACTTGTATTTTGTACGAAAGCGTAAAACGGCCGATGTGGGCCCGGTCTCGTAAAACTCATTTTATTATTGGAACGCGTTAGTTTTAACTGATATAAATTGTTGTGAAAAGCGTTTGGTCTAAAAGTGTCGGGAAGTCGAAGATCTTTTCGCGAAAAATGGACATTTTGATCAGAACTGTCTCAGGCCTTGTACGCGTCGCGCACAGGCAGTGGTGCGCGCCGCGCACCCTCCAGTTCAGTTTTAAAATTTTTTTTTATTCCGCGTTTTTGATTGGTTAACGGGTTGGGTTGTTACAAAGGGTAATTGGTGTAATCGTTAACAAAGTATTAAAACCTTGTTACAGTTCGAATCCCTTATTAGTTGGAATATTTGACTTCGGGAATATGGTTATTTTGACGAGCATTTTATAATTATAACCGATGGACTATTATGGGCAAAACCCATATAGGTATTATAACGACCCTCATTTTTCCATTCTATATTTTTCCAATATTAAATGCCCAAACAATATAATTAAAACTTAATGATTAAACTTTAATCAACAATTGTTAAGTGTTAAGAGTTATAAAACATATTAATTAACTTTGTGCAATAATTAACAAGTTAATAAAAGTTGAAAATAATAAACTGTTAGTCGACACTCACTGCTAATTAAAATTTATGCATTTATGTAATATTATAACTAATAACCTATAAGTAATAAATAAAAAAGTGACATTTATATAAATAATAATACAATTGGGGACTAAAAAAATAAAAATATATATACAAGTCATGAATTAGTAAAAAGAAAATAATACTTATCATGTAGTAAATGTAAAAATAACAATAACAATAATAATAATAATAATAATAATAATAATAATAATAATAATAATAATAATAATAATAATAATAATAATGAGACTAAAGAATCTTAAACAATTACATCCTTATGTTGACAACAAAATATATATATATATATATATATATATATATATATATATATATATTGAAGGTATTTCGTATGCCCGAGAGACATATAAAAATTAACGTTGCCACTATGTTATGATCCAAGTCGGGTCATACCCAATAACAAGCTTGCCAACACTTTATATGTATTTATTTTAACGGTTGGATTGTTAAATGAATACGCGACACTTGAACTTTAGAAAATCGGTTTTCTAAATTATGATCACTTGAGATAAATTATTTGGATAATTTATATATGATGTGGATTTAATTATTTATAGGTTTAAATAATTATGTTGTGTTATATTTTATAAAATGGTTTATACAATAATTACAAGTAACAAATACATATTTATTTTATACAAGTTTTATAAAATAAATACAAGTTTTATAAAATAAATCTTGTTATAAAATATATATATGTGGTGTGCAGAATTTTGGTCTCCAAGATGCCACACCCATGCTTGTTTTGTTTAGTTTAAGACCACACAAGTGCCAAGGTACATGCCTATTAGTTTACCAAGGGCCTTGACTCAAGTGTAGCTTGCAATACACATTAAAACCAACAAAAAAAACTGATTTTCTCTGCTCTTGCTGCTGCTGTTCTGCCGTGAGCTAGAGGGGGAGAAAGAGAGTGTGTTTTGTTGGTTGCAAGCTAAATTTCAAGTGACAATAAAATCCTAACTAAAGGCTAAGTGTTGGTGGAGAGTTTGAGGTATTTCTCCTTGAGGTTTCATCCCTTTGAAGCTCCATTTTGCATCATCTTCTTCAACCTTCCTGCTGTCCAAATTTCAGCCCTCTACATTGTTAGAGGAGGTATAATCACCCTTATTATCTTGTTATATTTGTAAGCATGATTTCAAGACTTGATATTAACATGGAATTCAACTAAATGGTTTAACATATAAACTTGTTTCATTGATAATCTTGCTTCCGCTTTCTTAATAATTACAAGTTGGTTTTGTAACTATGTTAACCTTAATGACATGTTTTATGAACTCATTGAATTCCATCAATGGTATCTAGAGCCAAGGTCTTTGAAATATGCTTCTTGTTTATGACTTTTAAATCCACTAATCTTACAATCTAGTAACATGCATGAAACTAGAATGTAAAAATTTTGGATTTTGGGTGGGGTTTAATTTTGGCCGAATTTTAGGGGTTCCAAAATGGGTTTTGAAAGGACCCGTTCATATACATTATAAACGATTCACAATAGTTGATTACATCGCGAGGTATTTGACCTCTATATGATACATTTTACAAACATTGCATTCGTTTTTAAAAGACAAACTTTCTTTACAACGAAAGTTGACGGCATGCACACCATTTCATAATACATCCAACTATAATTGGCTTAATAATAATCTTGATGAACTCAATGACTCGAATGCAACGTCTTTCAAAATATGCCATGAATGACTCCAAGTAATATCCTTAAAATGAGCTAATGCACAGCGGAAGATTTCTTTAATACTTGAGAATAAACATGCTTTAAAGTGTCAACCAAAAGGTTGGTGAGTTCATAGGTTTATCATAACAATCATTTCAATATATTAATAGACCACAAGATTTCCGTTTATAAATATATGTACACTCGCAAGTGTATAAAAGTATTCTATAAGTTGTAGGCACCCAGTAACAAGCCTTAACGTTCATGTTTTACCCTCTGAAGTACACCAGATCAGGTGTGTTTAAAATAACCTCGAAGTACTAAAGCATCCCATAGTCAGGATGGGGTTTGTCAGGCCCAATAGATCTATCTTTAGGATTCACGACTACCGTACATAGACAAGTAGTTTAATGTTACCAAGCTAAGGGTATATTTCTGGTTTAAACCCACATAGAATTAGTTTTAGTACTTGTGCCTACTTCGTAAAACATTTATAAAACAGCGCATGTATTCTCAGCCCAAAAATATATATTGCAAAAGCAATTAAAAAGGGAGCAAATGAAACTCACAATACTGTATTTTGTAGCAATTATGTATATGACGGCACTGAACAAGTGCAGGGTTTGTCTCGGATTCACGAACGTACTAATATTGTGATTCAATATTGCAGAAAAGTACGTAGACGTAACGGAGATGATAAATACTAGATTGACCTCACGAGCATACCCATGAACCATACCCATCACCTCCATAGCTATAACCCATAATTTCCTTAGCTTCGACTCATTCAAAAAAACTATTTTGAAATTACTCGGACATCACTCCGTCGTAATATTTTATGTATACTAATAATATCTTGAAATAATACAGAGCAAATATATATATATATATATATATATATATATATATATATATATATATATATATATATATATATATATATATATATATATATATATATATATATATATATATATATATATATATATATATATATATATATATATATATATATATATATATATATATATATATATATATATATATATATATATATATATATGTGTGTGTGTGTGTGTAAATCGATTGAGAGAGTTTAGAGAAATATATTTTCAAGTTTCTATGAAATAATGAAATCTATTGAATTCTATTTATAATAGATTTTTGAATTATTAAAGTATGAATTATTAAAGTGAATTATTAAAGTATGAATTATTAAAGTGAATTATTAAAGTATGAATTATTAAAGTGAATTATTAAAGTATGAATTATTAAAGTAAATTATTAAAGTATGAATTATTAAAGTGAATTATTAAAGTATGAATTATTAAAGTGAATTATTAAAGTTAAAGTAAAGTAAAAGTAAAGTAAAGGTAAAGTTAAAGTATAGTAAAAGTATAAAAACTATGTATGTATAATACGCGTATAAATATATATAATATTAATTTAAATCGTTATATATATTTAATGAAATAAAATATAAATATCGTTATATTTATTATACTGGTTAAGTAATGAGTTGTCAAAAGTGATTCTAGATATTTATAAAAGTTATATACGTTTTAATAATAAAGTTCTTTTTAAACTGAAAACGTTTTTGTACGTTTGAAAATAGATTAATAGAATATTATGGAAACCAATTCTCCACTAGCTTTTGTCTAACTTTCGTAAATGACACTTTTTATTTTTATTTATAAATAGCTTTACAAATTATTCTGAATATCGTTAAGAGGAATATATTTCTCAAATCATAGTGGACCTCTCAACAGAGACTTGTAATCATAATTCAATGTTTCTGATAATTCAATCATTTAATATATATTTTTTTAATTTCATCGATAATCATATTGAAACAATTACGTTCATATAAAGCATTATACTTTTAAATACTTTGTTGACATTTTCAATTTATAACATATACACATATACATACATATTCATATATGTTCATTTAATAGTTCGTGAATCATTGGAATTTGGTCGAGGTTTAAATAAATGTATAAACATAGTTTAAAATCCTTGAGATTTAACTTAACAAGCATTGCTTATCGTGTCAGAATAATATAAAGATAAAGTTTAAATTTAGTCGGAAATTTCCGGGTCGTCACAGTACCTACCCGTTAAAGAAATTTCGTCCCCGAAATTTGATAGCGGTCGTTATGGCTAACAATGAGAATGTTATTATGACGATTATGAAGTTTTATCATGTCTAAGAAGTATGGATAAAATAATTCGATTACTCAAAGCGTATGAGGGAAGTTATCGTAAATGAAGGAAATAAGATTATAGTGATTCGTCATATCTTTTGACGTCATCACAATTGATCTCCGAATTTAAAGAAAATCTTTGTAATCTATGTTGGATTTGATGCTTCGGTGATTAAGGAGATTATGATTCTCTTCGAATTAATACGATAATCCATCTTGATTTCTCTGTCGGGTATTTCACTATAAATCCACCTCCTTCGTTTCCTTACAACTCACACCTTCTATTCTTTCTCCCTCAACTCATATTTTAAAGTATTTGTCAATATGCTTCATCCAGTGCTGATTCTTGATATACTCCTCACTTTCATATCTGTCGCTCTTCTTTTTCATCTGCCTCCGGAAGAATCTATTTACTTCTACTATACTCTTGGTTTTATAGTGTTTTTAGTTCTCCCGTGTCTTTATATTGCTATATGCATTGATATATACGGTTTGTGATTTCTGGGTTGTTGTTGGGTTTTATATCTTCCCTTATATTTCAAAGTCCTTTCTTCTTCTATAATCATTGTCATCCAAGTTAATGCTCCCTTCTATTTGCTGCGATTTATACTCCAATTTCTATTTTGGAGTTTTGTCCTTTCGTTTCTTCTTCTTGCGATTAAGCACCGCTTGTAATGGTCCAGAATTCGCATATATGAATTTCGGAATGAACATTGTTAATGTTCTAAGAAGGAAATTGTAATGGCACGATCTTAACTTGTCAAATTACTAGAATACCTCGAAAAAGGCCGAATCATCAAGAAATATTTTCTTGATATTTTAGAGGTTAAAGAGAATACAAGAGTCATGTAACATAGCACATGATGACGTTATGATCTGTGAATCATCACGTTCCATTTAGAAACTCAGCATGACTTACTGTTATATAATCACGCTGATCAAGTGTCATTATATTATACTAGTTCATGCTTCAGTTCCCAACACTACTTCAAAAATATTCCTATTTTAAATTCGAAAGTTTCATAATTTAGAAACTAAAATAGTTTCTTTTATGATGTAATACAGACAGCACGAAGAGGTAAATGATTTCAGATAAGAATAATTATGGAAATATCTTCAGAAATATGGAGGATATTTATAATGAAAGATACGATGATATCTTAAAATTTCTAATATCAGAGGATGATGAAGAATATTGTCCGTAAGGGTTTAGAGTCAGGAGAAAGGTATTCGATAATGACTTCAGCAGACACGGAATCATTTGGATTCTTTGAAGGTAGATTTCGTCCTTGTGATTTATCCACAGCCTTCTTCATGGTTTGCTCAATCCGTATTTTTTAGTACCAAATATTCTCTTTTTCTGAGCTTTGCCAATACACTACTCTTTATCATCAAACTTTTTACTGTTAAGGTCGTTTATAATTTTTGCTACTTCATCAGTATTTCGAGAACTAGTTCGCAGTTTAGGGTGTTTTTCAGAAACTTCACATTCAAAGTATATAAGTTCAGAAGATAGACACATATAATTGTTGGCGTAGACATGCTGCGAGATTTCAAAATACTGATTGCTAATTTCTGATGATTCGTATGGCAATTCTCGTTACAAAATGCAGATGAGTAAATGATGGGGTTTTGATAAATATAAAGATTTTTCAGAAAGTCAAAGATCAATGAAGTTGTTAATAAGTTTACTGCTAATGTGGCGAGATATGAAAGGTTCCCCGGTAATAATGATGAAGGGGTAATCATTATAATAAGGCTTATTCGAATGAACAATTGAAGCTGGTTTGCTGGAGCTGTGACAAAACTGTCTATTTTTAGAAGGAATTGAAAAGTTATTTTAGCTAGTAAATGCCAAAAGGTCTGACATGGATACATGTTAAATTATGACTTTGGTTTCAAGAGTTTTTCAGGTACGTAACTGTGGATAACATGTGGTTGGATCATTATCTCGATTGTTCATTATTTGAAGTGTCTTCAGGTATTTCAAAGGGCTTGAACACAGATTATAATCGTTAATATACATACAATGTTCTAACACAGTTTTGAAGTTAAAGTATAGCTTTGAAAGATGTAAGAATCTAAGAGTGATGATACCGGTTATAACTTGAATTGAATTAGGCGATTTCAAAATCAGAATATGTAATTAGATTTTTGAATGAGTATGGTTGTTTTGATTTCTATAAAAGAATATATATTGTTGTGAAAGTAGGAAGTATAATGGATGATTTGCTGAATCGGATTCGAAGAATGTAACATATTAATTGTGAATTTATATATCTCTCGGATATTACCTACCCGTTAAAAAAAAATTATCACAATTAATATTTTGTACAAAAGAATTTTATTACAGTCTTTATGGAAATATATGTGTATATTTCTTCAAATGTAATATTGATTTAATGAGTTAATATTAAATTAAACTCATTTGATTTATGGTTGAAACTAGAACTGAATAATCCCTAAAGACTTTAGAAATTACATAACTTTTACGGAGTATTTATTCAATAAAATTGAAATTATGAATTAATACTTCGTTATTTGTTGGTGTTTGTAACCCTTGCACCATATTCTCTAAAGCCACTACTCGAGCGCGAAGCTCATTGACTTCTTCTATTACACCGGGTTGATTGTCGGTTCGGATGAACGGATAAATAAAATCTAGAATTTGATGTAGTATATAATCGTGACGAGATACTCTGAAAATGAGAGAGAAAATGGTGTTTCGGACCGGTTCGCCGGTAAGTGCTTCAGGTTCATCGCCAAGAGGGCAATGTGGTGGATGGAAGGGATCACCTTCTTCTTGTCTCCAATTATTGAGGAGGCTACGAACCTATCCCCAAATCATCCAAAATAGATGATGGCTAATTGGTTGATCCATTCCGGTCACACTGCTTTCGGAGCTTGAGTGGGATTCCATATCGGAATTCGAGGGACTTGAACTAATGACGAATTCCATTTCGTTCGATTGAATAAAGAATTTTTCGATATGAAATAATTTTTCGGCTATCGGGTGGTATTCTAATTACATAGAATATCTACATATATAGTGCAAAAGATTTCGTAGATTACGGAGGAAATTACGGGATATGTCAGGGAAAGTTTACAGTAACAGATACTCTAAGATATGGATTAGCAGATACGCTAAGATATGAATTTTGTCTATACACTATTCATACAATCAATGCAGTAAGACGTGTCTAGACTAAGAATGATAAGCAGACAATTTCCGACAAAAATGATAAGAAAAACTTTTGACATGCAGACACGGTCGAAGTCCAGGCTCATTAATGCATCCTAACGACTATAAGTTAGACACACTAATGCAGACCTGGTTCGCTAAGACCACCGCTCTGATACCAACTGAAAGGACCCGTTCATATACATTATAAACGATTCACAATAGTTGATTACATCGCGAGGTATTTGACCTCTATATGATACATTTTACAAACATTGCATTCGTTTTTAAAAGACAAACTTTCTTTACAATGAAAGTTGACGGCATGCACACCATTTCATAATACATCCAACTATAATTGGCTTAATAATAATCTTGATGAACTCAATGACTCGAATGCAACGTCTTTCAAAATATGTCATGAATGACTCCAAGTAATATCCTTAAAATGAGCTAATGCACAGCGGAAGATTTCTTTAATACCTGAGAATAAACATGCTTTAAAGTGTCAACCAAAAGGTTGGTGAGTTCATAGGTTTATCATAACAATCATTTCAATATATTAATAGACCACAAGATTTCCGTTTATAAATATATGTACATTCGCAAGTGTATAAAAGTATTCTATAAGTTGTAGGCACCCAATAACAAGCCTTAACGTTCATGTTTTACCCTCTGAAGTACACCAGATCAGGTGTGTTTAAAATAACCTCGAAGTACTAAAGCATCCCATAGTCAGGATGGGGTTTGTCAGGCCCAATAGATCTATCTTTAGGATTCGCGCCTACCGTACATAGACAAGTAGTTTAATGTTACCAAGCTAAGGGTATATTTCTGGTTTAAACCCACATAGAATTAGTTTTAGTACTTGTGCCTACTTCGTAAAACATTTATAAAACAGCGCATGTATTCTCAGCCCAAAAATATATATTGCAAAAGCAATTAAAAAGGGAGCAAATGAAACTCACAATACTGTATTTTGTAGCAATTATGTATATGACGGCACTGAACAAGTGCAGGGTTTGTCTCGAATTCACGAACGTACTAATATTGTGATTCAATATTGCAGGAAAGTACGTAGACGTAACGGAGATGATAAATACTAGATTGACCTCACGAGCATACCCATGAACCATACCCATCACCTCCATAGCTATAACCCATAATTTCCTTAGCTTCGACTCATTCAAAAAAACTATTTTGAAATTACTCGGACATCACTCCGTCGTAATATTTTATGTATACTAATAATATCTTGAAATAATACAGAGCAAATATATATATATATATATATATATATATATATATATATATATATATATATATATATATATGTAAATCGATTAAGAGAGTTTAGAGAAATATATTTTCAAGTTTCTATGAAATAATGAAACCTATTGAATTCTATTTATAATAGATTTTTGAATTATTAAAGTATGAATTATTAAAGTGAATTATTAAAGTGAATTATTAAAGTATGAATTATAAAAGTGAATTATTAAAGTATGAATTATTAAAGTAAATTATTAAAGTATGAATTATTAAAGTGAATTATTAAAGTATGCATTATTAAAGTGAATTATTAAAGTTAAAGTAAAGTAAAAGTAAAGTAAAGGTAAAGTTAAAGTATAGTAAAAGTATAAAAACTATGTATGTATAATACGCGTATAAATATATATAATATTAATTTAAATCGTTATATATATTTAATGAAATAAAATATAAATATCGTTATATTTATTATACTGGTTAAGTAATGAGTTGTCAAAAGTGATTCTAGATATTTATAAAAGTTATATACGTTTTAATAATAAAGTTCTTTTTAAACTGAAAACGTTTTTGTACGTTTGAAAATAGATTAATAGAATATTATGGAAACCAATTCTCCACTAGCTTTTGTCTAACTTTCGTAAATGACACTTTTTATTTTTATTTATAAATAGCTTTACAAATTATTCTGAATATCGTTAAGAGGAATATATTTCTCAAATCATAGTGGACCTCTCAACAGAGACTTGTAATCATAATTCAATGTTTCTGATAATTCAATCATTTAATATATTTTTTTTTTAATTTCATCAATAATCATATTGAAACAATTACGTTCATATAAAGCATTATACTTTTAAATACTTTGTTGACATTTTCAATTTATAACATATACACATATACATACATATTCATATATGTTCATTTAATGGTTCGTGAATCATTGGAATTTGGTCGAGGTTTAAATAAATGTATAAACATAGTTTAAAATCCTTGAGATTTAACTTAACAAGCATTGCTTATCGTGTCAGAATAATATAAAGATAAAGTTTAAATTTAGTCGGAAATTTTCGGGTCGTCACAAGTTTAGAACTTCAAGTTTGGTCAAGTTTTGTTGTTAGTTGTTGTTCACAATCAAGTCTTGGCCTTGTGGTTGCATGTGTGTATGATGTGGTTGTTTTATTCATTCTTATGGTTAGTAATAGTAATTCATTCATTTGGTTTGTAATAATTTGTAATATTTATTCATTTGTAATTTATTTTATATTTGGTATGTAAAATAGATTAGGTTGTAATTTCATTTTCTAGAAAAATGTATTAGGATATATTTTTTGTAAAGAGAATGAAGAATGAAGATTCAAGATGAATGAAGAACACAAGATGGATGCAAGAGCTAGTGGGAGATTTGTAAATCTCCTACTTTGTCATAACCCTTAGAAGGTGATATTTGTTTTGGCTAAACAAATATCTACCAAATTAGCTTGATTGTGAACTTGGTTGTTTTGCATGTTTATTGTGTTTGTATGTTTGGTTGCTACAATTTATCACATATTTACAACTTGCAAAATGACATTATAATTGGTTATAATTAAAACAACAAAGGTCACTAATAAATGGTTATCAAGGACATAAATGACATTGCATATAAAATGGTTTATATCATGTAATTGGTTTTACTAATAAGACATGAAAATTGGTTTTTCATATTGTGCTATACACCAAATGCATGTTGGTATATGGCAAATTTTTTTCTTAAACTAGAATTTATGAAAACTTAAAATCCCTTAACTAAAACAAGGTAAACAAGTTAAACGCCATCCTTTTGTGGGAACACTTGAACATAGTAGGGAACTCATAATGGGATAAAGGTCACCTAACCATTATGAACTAACTAATATGGTTAAGGTAAAATTCGCATGCTTGTGGGATAAAGGTCACCTAACCACTTGTATGTTGATTTTACATGTTTACACAAGTAGGACGACCTGATTTGGGAATCATGAACTTAGGGTCACCGAAGCATGAGGAACAAATAGGCGTTGATGGGATAAATATGCCATGCAAAAGGATTGTATGATCCCATAATTTAGAAGTTGCAAAAGGATTACAATTGTCATTATGACTACCTAGCCAAATCAAATAACGGGATAAAGGTCACCTAACCGAAATTTGATTTACCATTAGATTCTAATATTTAATATGTCAATTAAAATATAAAAGGGTATTGTTTATTAAATTTAAAATCAATACTTAAATGAACTTTGTTAAATTTTGTAGATGGCCGCCAATAACATCAACAACACGCAAAATGCACCAATTAACTTACACAACCTATCATTAAGGTCTCTCCTCGAGAAAGACAAACTCAACCATACGAACTTTATGGATTGGTTCCGCTATCTTAGGATTGTCCTCAAACTCGAGGATAAGGCGTATGTGTTGGTGGACCCCATTCCCGATCAACCCGACGAGGATGATACGGAAGGCATGGCTTATTGGGATAAGTATTGCGCCGATTCGGTGCAAGTTGCTTGCCTAATGCTTGGGACTATGATACCCGAACTTCAAAAGGATTTCGAGCATCATACTGCATACGACATGATCACGCAATTGAAGGAGATGTTCCTTCAACAAGCACGTGTCGAGCGCTTCGAGACCGTTCGAGCACTACATGCATGTCGTATGGATGACACCCAATCCGTTTCATCTTATGTCCTCAAAATGAAAAGCCTTATTGATCGCGCAAACCGTCTTAATCTCAACATTTCTAATGAGTTAGCCACCGATCTTATCCTAAACTCCTTGTCAAAGAGGTTTGACCAATTTGTAATTAATTACAATATGAATGGGATGGATAAGACCATTGGTGAACTTCATGGCATGTTAAGGACGGCCGAAACTAGCATGGGTAAAAGGGCTTCACCCGTACTAATGATCAATGATGGTGGGTCCAAAGGTAATAACACCTCTAAGCCTAAGGCGGCTAAAAGGAAAGGACCCACTCATCAAGGCAAGGGAAAGGGGAAGATGGTTACCCCAACCAAAAACAAGAACAAGAAGCAAAAGGTTGCCAGACAAGCAAACCCCAAGGAAGACCCGTGTTTCGGTTGCGGTGAAATGGGTCACTGGAAACGAAACTGCCCGGTCTACCTTAAGGAGTTGAAGGAAAAGAGGGATGCAGGGCAATCCTCAGGTAATATATATATGGTATATATAGAGCTTAGTATTACTTCTTCTAATACATGGGTATTAGACACTGGATGTGGAACTCACATTTGCAATTCTTTGCAGGGGTTCAAAAGAAGTAGCAAGCAAACGGGAACATCAAGTCTCTTTATGGGCAATGGAGCCAAAGTGCAAGTGAAGGCTCAAGGAGACTTTGTATTAAAGCTTCCAAGTGGTTTGGAACTTATTTTGAACAATGTTTTGTATGCACCGGATTTATGTCGAAACATTATTTCAGTTTCCCGTTTAAAATAATGTGGTTTTTATCTTAATTTTTTTAATGATAATATACACGTTTATTTAGATAATGTATTCTATTTTAAGGCTTCGCCTTCAAATGGAATTTATGAATTGGTTCATGATGACACATCATCTAATTGCTCAATATACCATACAAGCACCAAGAAACTCAAAAGGGATTTGAGTGATTCCTACTTATGGCATTGTCGCCTTGGTCACATAAACAAGAAGCAAATGCATACACTTTAAAAGAATGGGCTTTTGAAATCAAATGAGATGGACTCGTTTGATGTATGTGAATCTTGTTTACAAGGCAAAATGACTAAAGCACCTTTCAAAGGGACCTATGAAAGGGCTAAAGACTTTTTGGGATTAATACATTCGGATGTGTGTGGACCCTTTAAGCCCATGACTAGGAATGGTGAAAGATACTTTATTACATTCATTGATGACTTCAGTCATTTCAGATATGTCTACTTGTTAAGGCATAAGGATGAAACTTTTGAAGCATTCAAAGAATATCAAAACGAAGAACAAAATCAACTCAACAAGATAATCAAGGTACTGCGTACCGATAGAGGAGGTGAATACCTAAGCGATGCTTTCCAAGATCATCTTAGGAGTTGTGGGATTATCTCACAACTTACTCCACCAGGAACACCCCAAATTAATGGAGTTTCCGAAAGGAGGAACCGAACCCTAATGGATATGGTTCGATCTATGATGGTAAGAAGCTCGTTACCTCTGTCGTTTTGGGGTTATTGTCTATGCTCTGCGGCTCGTATTTTAAATATGGCCCCAACCAAGAAAGTGGAACGAACTCCTCACGAGATGTGGTTTGGAAAACCTCCTTCTCTTTCATACTTGAAAGTATGGGGATGTGAAGCTTATCCAAAGCGCTATAATGCTAATAAGTTGCATGCTCGATCCACGAAGTGTATCTTCATAGGATATCCCAAGGATGATATGGGATACTATTTCTATGATCCGATCGAGCAAAATGTATTTGTTGCTCGAAAGGCGGAATTCCTTGAAACTAAGTTCCTAATGGAAGGTAATAGTAAAAGGAAGATAGATCTTGAAGAGGTTCAAGATCAAGTAGATGATACACAATTGGTTGACACTAGCACTCAACATGAAAATGTTGAGAGTGATCAAATGGATGATCAAAATACACAAGACGTTCACAGATCTGGTAGGATTAGTAATCCTCCTGAGAGATATGGGTTTCTCATGGATGGTTGCTATGTGGTTGATTTGGATGAACCAACAAACTACCAAGATGCTTTATCAAGGATTGATAAGGATAAATGGCAGGAAGCCATGAACGCTGAGATGCAATCCATGTATGACAACCAAGTTTGGGAACTTGTTGAACAACCTACTGGCTCAAGGCTAGTTGATTGTAAATGGCTTTTCAAGATGAAAACCGACATACATGGGAACTTGGATACATATAAAGCTAGACTTGTAGCAAAAGGTTTCACTCAAACTCAAGGGGTTGACTATGATGAAACTTTTTCGCCTGTGGCAATGCTAAAGTCTATTAGGATATTACTTGCCATTGCTACTCATTATGATTATGAAATATGGCAAATGGATGTCAAGACCACTTTCCTAAACGGACATCTTGAGGAAGATGTCTACATGGTTTAGCCTGAAGGTTTTGTTGATCCGAAATATCCTAAGAAGGTATGCAAGTTAAAGAAGTCAATCTACGGATTGAAACAAGCATCTAGAATGTGGAATCATCGTTTTAATGAGGAGGCCAAGATATTTGGCTTCATTAAAAATGGTGATGAAGCTTGTGTATACAAGAAGGCTAGTGGGAGCGCCATTATGTTCCTTGTATTATATGTGGATGATATATTATTATTTGGAAATGATGTTCCGGCAATTCAAGGAGTTAAAACTTGGTTAAGTAAATGCTTCTCCATTAAGGATCTTAGAGAAGCACAATACGTTTTGGGGATTGGGATATACAGGGATAGATCCAAGAAGCTGATAGGTTTGAATCAAAGTGCATACATTGAAAAGATCTTAAAAAGGTTCAAGATGGAGAACTCTAAGAAAGGTTTGGTACCCATTCAAAAGGGAACACTTCTCAGTTCATCTCAGTGCCCCACCACGAAAGATGAACAGGAGAGAATGAAGAAAGTCCCATATGCGTCTGCCATTGGGTCAATCATGTATGCAATGATATGCACTAGACCGGATGTGTCATGCGCTCTTAGCCTGACAAGTAGATACCAGAATAACCCAGGAAACAGTCATTGGATTGCTGTTAAAAGTATATTGAAATACCTTAGGAGGACTAAGGATATGTTTCTAATATATGGGTCTGGTGAGGAGGAACTCGCTGTAAAAGGTTACGTGGATGCGAGTTTCCAAACTGATCAAGATGATTCTCGATCACAATCCGGTTATGTCTTCACATTAAATGGTGGTGCGGTCTCTTGGAAGAGTTCAAAACAGGATGTTGTTGCATTATCCACTACAGAGTCGGAGTACATTGCCGCCTCATTGGCAGCTCAGGAAGCTGCATGGATGAAGAAATTCATAGACGACTTAGGAGTGGTCCCATCCATTCAGGACCCTCTTGAGATCTTTTGTGACAACGAGGGTGCGATTGCTCAAATCAAAGAACCTCGTGCTCACCAAAAGACCCGTCACATTGAGCGGAGATTCAACTACATAAGGGATGAAGTTGAAAAGGGAAAGATATGTATTCGCAAAGTTCACACAGATCTTAACATAGCGGATCCTCTCACGAAGCTCTTACATGGAGCAAAACATACAGGACATGTTTGTGCATTAGGGCTTCGATATTCTAGTGATTGGTCATGATCTGTTTTAAGTATTGTAACGGAACAAAACTATTCAAACTCATTAATATAATTATGGTATTAATTTATTTAGAGTCATGTTCCTATTTTGCATATTTTATCCATGAATAAGTAATTATTCTAAATTCCGTAGTCGATCACATTCGTGGGAACAAGTGTGAGGTTTAGACTATTATGAACTTGGATTGGTATACATTCACGGACTGAATGTGGGGCAAGGTTGCTACCAAGGTTCATAGATATTTGTGGGATGCAAATATTGGAAGACCCGCCCTCAAGATTTGCTAAATGGAGCCTTTGTGGTTGATCACATGTAATCTTGAGTAAATGCGAATATCATTGTATCCTCTGACCTGAGATACATATTGGGTTCAGATATTTACCAAGTATTGTGCCTTGATTCTTTCCTTCGCTATTCTGAAATATGGTAGTTCATAAGGAAGAGCTCAGGTACAATGCAAGGTACATATTTAGGACGTATGTAGTCAAGATGGAATTTGTCCCTCTTATTCGTTGAGAGTCAGATGTCTAAGGCCTGATAAAGTTAAATCTAGAAAGAGAGTGATCACTATGTGTCTCTTGGATTTAACATGACATCTAGGACGAAAGGAAATAATGAAAGATTCACCTATTCATATTCGAGATGGAAACTTGAAGAGGATGATGTTATTGAATGGCACAAAGTCATAACATATTGGGGGTGATGGACGGTCGTTAGGTGGTATCCATCACTTGCATTAATTTCTTATGTTTCTCGTGTAAGTGGGAGATTGAAGGTATTTCGTATGCCCGAGAGACATATTAAAATTAACGTGGCCACTATGTTATGATCCAAGTCGGGTCATACCCAATAACAAGCATGCCAACACTTTATATGTATTTATTTTAACGGTTGGATTGTTAAATGAATACGCGACACTTGAACTTTAGAAAATCGGTTTTCTAAATTATGATCACTTGAGATAAATTATTTGGATAATTTATATATGATGTGGATTTAATTATTTATAGGTTTAAATAATTATGTTGTGTTATATTTTATAAAATGTTTTATAAAATAATTACAAGTAACAAATACATATTTATTTTATACAAGTTTTATAAAATAAATACAAGTTTTATAAAATAAATCTTGTTATAAAATATATATATGTGGTGTGCAGAATTTTGGTCTCCAAGATGCCACACCCATGCTTGTTTTGTTTAGTTTAAGACCACACAAGTGCCAAGGTACATGCCTATTAGTTTACCAAGGGCCTTAACTCAAGTGTAGCTTGCAATACACATTAAAACCAACAAAAAAAACTGATTTTCTCTGCTCTTGCTGCTGCTGTTCTGCCGTGAGCTAGAGGGGGAGAAAGAGAGTGTGTTTTGTTGGTTGCTGTAGTGACCCGAACTTTTCCATGTTTATATATATTAATTGAGATTGATATTTACATGATTAAATGTTTCCAACATGTTAAGCAATCAAACTTGTTAAGACTTGATTAATTGAAATATGTTTCATATAGACAATTGACCACCCAAGTTGATCGGTGATTCACGAACGTTAAAACTTGTAAAAACTATATGATGACATATATATGGATATATATATATATATAGTTAACATGATACTATAATAAGAAAACATATCATAAAGTATATTAACAATGAACTACATATGTAAAAACAAGACTACTAACTTAATGATTTTTAAACGAGACATATATGTAACGATTATCGTTGTAAAGACATTTAATGTATATATATCATATTAAGAGATATTCATACATGATAATATTATGATAATATAATAATTTAAAATCTCATTTGATATTATAAACATTGGGTTAACAACATTTAACAAGATCGTTAACCTAAAGGTTTCAAAACAACACTTACATGTAACGACTAACGATGACTTAACGACTCAGTTAAAATGTATATACATGTAGTGTTTTAATATGTATTTATAAACTTTTGAAAGACTTCAATACACTTATCAAAATACTTCTACTTAACAAAAATGCTTACAATTACATCCTCGTTCAGTTTCATCAACAATTCTACTCGTATGCACCCGTATTCGTACTCGTACAATACACAACTTTTAGATGTATGTACTATTGGTATATACACTCCAATGATTAGCTCTTAGCAGCCCATGTGAGTCACCTAACACATGTGGGAACCATCATTTGGCAACTAGCATGAAATATCTCATAAAATTACAAAAATATGAGTAATCATTCATGACTTATTTACATGAAAACAAAATTACATATCCTTTATATCTAATCCATACACCAACGACCAAAAACACCTATAAACACTTTCATTCTTCAATTTTCTTCATCTAATTGATCTCTCTCAAGTTCTATCTTCAAGTTCTAAGTGTTCTTCATAAATTCCAAAAGTTCTAGTTTCATAAAATCAAGAATACTTTCAAGTTTGCTAGCTCACTTCCAATCTTGTAAGGTGATCATCCAACCTCAAGAAATCTTTGTTTCTTACAGTAGGTTATCATTCTAATACAAGGTAATAATCATATTCAAACTTTGGTTCAATTTCTATAAATATAACAATCTTATTTCAAGTGATGATCTTACTTGAACTTGTTTTCGTGTCATGATTCTGCTTCAAGAACTTCGAGCCATCCAAGGATCCATTGAAGCTAGATCCATTTTTCCCTTTTCCAGTAGGTTTATCCAAGGAAATTAAGGTAGTAATGATGTTCATAACATCATTCGATTCATACATATAAAGCTATCTTATTCGAAGGTTTAAACTTGTAATCACTAGAACATAGTTTAGTTAATTCTAAACTTGTTCGCAAACAAAAGTTAATCCTTCTAACTTGACTTTTAAAATCAACTAAACACATGTTCTATATCTATATGATATGCTAACTTAATGATTTAAAACCTGGAAACACGAAAAACACCGTAAAACCGGATTTACGCCGTCGTAGTAACACCGCGGGCTGTTTTGGGTTAGTTAATTAAAAACTATGATAAACTTTGATTTAATTGTTATTCTGAGAAAATTATTTTTATTATGAACATGAAACTATATCCAAAAATTATGGTTAAACTCAAAGTGGAAGTATGTTTTCTAAAATGGTCATCTAGACGTCGTTCTTTCGACTGAAATGACTACCTTTACAAAAACGACTTGTAACTTATTTTTCCGACTATAAACCTATAATTTTTCTATTTAGATTCATAAAATAGAGTTCAATATGAAACCATAGCAATTTGATTCACTCAAAACGGATTTAAAATGAAGAAGTTATGGGTAAAACAAGATTGGATAATTTTTCTCATTTTAGCTACGTGAAAATTGGTAACAAATCTATTCCAACCATAACTTAATCAACTTGTATTGTATATTATGTAATCTTGAGATACCATAGACACGTATACAATGTTTCGACCTATCATGTCGACACATCTATATATATTTCGGAACAACCATAGACACTCTATATGTGAATGTTGGAGTTAGCTATACAGGGTTGAGGTTGATTCCAAAATATATATAGTTTGAGTTGTGATCAATACTGAGATACGTATACACTGGGTCTTGGATTGATTCAAGATAATATTTATCGATTTATTTCTGTACATCTAACTGTAGACAACTAGTTATAGGTTACTAACGAGGACAGCTGACTTAATAAACTTAAAACATCAAAATATATTAAAAGTGTTGTAAATATATTTTGAACATACTTTAATATATATATGTATATATTGTTATAGGTTCGTAAATCAACAGTGGCCAAGTCTTACTTCCCGACGAAGTAAAAATCTGTGAAAGTGAGTTATAGTCCCACTTTTAAAATCTAATATTTTTGGGATGAGAATACATGCAGGTTTTATAAATGATTTACAAAATAGACACAAGTACGTGAAACTACATTCTATGGTTGAATTATCGAAATCGAATATGCCCCTTTTTATTAAGTCTGGTAATCTAAGAATTAGGGAACAGACACCCTAATTGACGCGAATCCTAAAGATAGATCTATTGGGCCTAACAAACCCCATCCAAAGTACCGGATGCTTTAGTACTTCGAAATTTATATCATATCCGAAGGGTGTCCCGGAATGATGGGGATATTCTTATATATGCATCTTGTTATTGTCGGTTACCAGGTGTTCACCATATGAATGATTTTTATCTCTATGTATGGGATGTGTATTGAAATATGAAATCTTGTGGTCCATTGTTACGATTTGATATATATAGGTTAAACCTATAACTCACCAACATTTTTGTTGACGTTTAAAGCATGTTTATTCTCAGGTGAATATTAAGAGCTTCCGCTGTTGCATACTAAAATAAGGACAAGATTTGGAGTCCATGTTTGTATGATATTGTGTAAAAACTGCATTCAAGAAACTGATTTCGATGTAACATATTTGTATTGTAAACCATTATGTAATGGTCGTGTGTAAACAGGATATTTTAGATTATCATTATTTGATAATCTACGTAAAGCTTTTTAAACCTTTATTTATGAAATAAAGGTTATGGTTTGTTTTAAAAATGAATGCAGTCTTTGAAAAACGTCTCATATAGAGGTCAAAACCTCGCAACGAAATCAATTAATATGGAACGTTTTTAATCAATAAGAACGGGACATTTCAGTTGGTATCCGAGCGTTGGTCTTAGAGAACCAGAAAATTTGCATTAGTGTGTCTTATCGAGTTTGTTAGGATGCATTAGTGAGTCTGGACTTCGACCGTGTTTTCTTTAAAAATGATTGCTTAACATTTTTGTTGGAAACTATATATTTTTAACATATGAATATTATGTGATATATTAATCTCTTAACGTGTTTGATATTATGTGATAGATGTCTACCTCTAGAAAAAGTCCCGTTGACTCACCTAATAATAATGAAGAGTCAAATGTAAATTGGAATGATTTGTGGACTGATTCACAAGTTCCCGAAGAGGAACCGGAAGAAGAGTCGGAACCGGAAGAAGAATCGGAACCGAAAGAAGAATCGGAACCGGATGAAGAAATAGAACCGGTGGGGGAAATAATAAAACGGTTAAGTAAAAGAAAATCCTCAACCAACCGACCAAAGTTAATTATGGTCAATGGTGTTTCCGCCAAGGAAGCAAAATATTGGGAGGATTACCAATTCTCCGATGAATCGGATTCCGACGAGAATTCCGATGATGTTATAGAAATTACCCCAACTGAATTTAAAAAGGCAAAAGAAAATAATAAGGGAAAGGGCATAAAAATAGAGAAATCTAATTCCAACCCCGATGAACTTTATATGTATCGTCAACCCCCGAAGTCCTTAAGTTGTAACAATGACCCGGGAACCTCTAAACCACCAGGTTTTTCTAAACCAATGTGGACAACGACGGCTCGTATTAGGGGAACATCATATATCCCTAGAAACTTGGCAAAACGAACCAAAACCGAAGAAGAAGAAACGAGCGAGTCGGAATAAGATAGTTGTATTCGTGTGGTGTAATATATGTAATATAGTGTTCTTATGCTTTATGATATATGTAAAAATTGCTTGTATTAATAAGTATTTTTTTATATGAATCTAACTCTTGTCTATTTTACAGTTTAAAAACACAAAATGGATAGACAACCCAATATTTTAAGAGACCTACCCGGAGACATGATTGATGAAATCTTGTCTAGAGTCGGCCAGAATTCTTCGGCACAACTATTTAAGGCGAGATCAGTTTGTAAGACATTCGAAGAACGTTCCAAGAATGTCTTGGTTTATAAGAGACTTTCGTTTGAAAGATGGGGGATATCACATTGGGAAACCCATAAGTTACGATGTGTTTACTTTGACGCATATATTGCGGGGAACCCAAATGCTATTTTACGCAACGGGTTAAGAAATTATTTTGACTCAATATATCCGAATATTGGACTTCGTGATTTAGAAAAAGCGGCTAACATGCAACATAAAGAAGCATGTTATGCTTACGGATTAGTAATGTTCGCTTCTCACCAAAGTGAGAACAAGAACATCGGGCTACAACTATTAAACAAAACGTTTCCACAAGTGACGGAGTCGGTAATTGGGGTAAGAAATGAGGTTTTTAGATTATTACGGGACTGTTGGACATTACGTAACCCTCGTCTCTTTGATGACGTTACAACACGCTGTCTTATCAACGGCCATAACGGTTATGTTGCACAAGACCAAGGATGGGAAGTAGTCCTAGTAAAACCAGAATGCATGACTTGTTTCTGGACGTATGAATTACGTGTCTTTATTGCCTTTGCTGAACGACTTGTGTACTAGCTAGAATTGTCTTCACAACTATCTTGTATCAAAGTTATTGTGTGCTATATTTCATGCTTTATGTAAAATAAGCGGTATTGTAAGTTTGTAAAATATTGTATAAAAGTTTGAACGCGAAATATTATTATAATCAGTTTTTCATATAGAATTGTAGTAGTTGAATTGTATATTAGCTACTAAGTATGAACTTAACGGGTAGGTACTACCCGAATTTAAACTTATAAAATGCTAATATGAAGAAAAAGCTTTTATAAATGAGTTCATATTATGCTACGAAATACTATTAACTACTCTTAATATTCTGTATGATTAACTTGTTCCATTTAACTATTTTGAAGGAAATGGCACCGACTACTCGACACACCGTGAATATGAATGAAGAGGAATTTCGTACTTTTCTAGCTTCAAACATAGCCGCAGTACAGGCTGCACTACATACCAACAATAACCTTGGATCTAGCAGTACAGGAAATCGTGTAGGATGCACCTACAAAGAATTCACTGCCTGCAAACCTTTGGAATTTGATGGAACCGAAGGACCGATCGGATTGAAACGGTCGACCGATAAGGTTGAATCGGTGTATGCCATAAGTAAGTGTACTGAAGAGGACAAAGTGAAGTACGCTACGCATACCTTCACAGGTTCTGCGTTAACATGGTGGAATACCTATCTAGAGCAAGTGGGACAAGATGATGCGTACGCACTACCGTGGTCAGCATTCAAGCACTTGATGAACGAGAAGTACCGTCCCAGAACCGAGGTCAATAAGCTCAAGACAGAACTTAGAGGGTTACAAACCCAAGGATTTGATATTACCACGTACGAAAGACGATTCACAGAATTGTGCCTATTGTGTCCGGGAGCATTCGAAGATGAGGAAGAGAAGATCGACGCGTTTGTGAAAGGATTACCGGAAAGAATCCAAGAAGATATAAGTTCACACGAGCCCGCCTCCATACAACAGGCATGTAGAATGGCTCACAAACTAGTGAACCAGATTGAAGAAAGAATTAAAGAACAGACTACTGAAGAGGCCAATGTGAAGCAAGTCAAAAGAAAGTGGGAGGATAACGGTGATAAGAATCACCAATACAACAACAACAGCAATTACAACAATAATCGCAACAATTATCCCAACAATCGCAACATCAATCGCAACTACAACAAACGGCCCAACAACAACAACAACAACAACAGCAACTACAACAATCATCCCAACAACAATAATAACCGCAACAACAACAACAATCAGAAGCAGCTATGCCAAAGGTGTGAAAAGAATCACTCGGGGTTCTGCACCAAATTTTGCAACAAGTGTAAAAGAAATGGTCATAGCGCGGCGAAGTGTGAGGTCTACGGACCAGGGGTTAATAGAACGAAAGGAACAAATGGTGTCGGAACGAGTAATGGCGGAGCAAGTAGTGTCGGAGCAAGTTATGCCAATGTAGTTTGTTATAAATGTGGAAAACCAGGCCACATTATTAGAAATTGCCCGAACCAGGAGAACACGAATGGACAAGGCCGTGGAAGAGTTTTCAATATTAATGCGGTAGAGGCACAGGAAGACCCGGAGCTTGTTACGGGTACGTTTCTTATTGACAATAAATCTGCTTACGTTTTATTTGATTCGGGTGCGGATAGAAGCTATATGAGTAGAGATTTTTGTGCTAAATTAAGTTGTCCATTGACGCCTTTGGATAGTAAATTTTTACTCGAATTAGCAAATGGTAAATTAATTTTAGCAGATAATATATGTCGGAATCGAGAAATTAAACTGGTTAGCGAAACATTTAAGATTGATTTGATACCAGTAGAGTTAGGGAGTTTTGATGTGATAATCGGTATGGACTGGTTGAAAGAAGTGAAAGCGGAGATCGTTTGTTACAAAAATGCAATTCGCATTATACGAGAAAAAGGAAAACCCTTAATGGTGTACGGAGAAAAGGGCAACACGAAGCTACATCTTATTAGTAATTTGAAGGCACAAAAACTAATAAGAAAAGGTTGCTATGCTGTTCTAGCACATGTCGAGAAAGTACAAACTAAAGAAAAGAGCATCAATGATGTTCCCATTGCAAAAGAATTTCCCGATGTATTTCCGAAAGAATTACCGGGATTACCCCCACATCGATCCGTTGAATTTCAAATAGATCTTGTACCAGGAGCTGCACCAATAGCTCGTGCTCCTTACAGACTCGCACCCAGCGAGATGAAAGAACTGCAAAGCCAAATACAAGAACTTTTAGAGCGTGGTTTCATTCGACCAAGCACATCACCGTGGGGAGCTCCTGTTTTGTTTGTCAAGAAGAAAGATGGTACATTCTGGCTGTGTATCGACTACCGAGAGTTGAACAAACTTACCATCAAGAACCGCTACCCACTACCGAGAATCGACGACTTATTTGATCAACTACAAGGCTCGTCTGTTTATTCAAAGATTGACTTACGTTCCGGGTATCATCAAATGCGGGTGAAAGAAGATGATATTCCAAAGACTGCTTTCAGAACACGTTACGGTCATTACGAGTTTATGGTCATGCCGTTTGGTTTAACTAATGCACCAGCTGTGTTCATGGACCTTATGAACCGAGTGTGTGGACCATACCTTGACAAGTTTGTCATTGTTTTCATTGATGACATACTTATTTACTCAAAGAATGACCAAGAACACGGTGAACATTTGAGAAAGGTGTTAGAAGTATTGAGGAAGGAAGAATTGTACGCTAAGTTTTCAAAGTGTGCATTTTGGTTGGAAGAAGTTCAATTCCTCGGTCACATAGTGAACAAAGAAGGTATTAAGGTGGATCCGGCAAAGATAGAAACTGTTGAAAAGTGGGAAACCCCGAAAACTCCGAAACACATACGCCAGTTTTTAGGACTAGCTGGTTACTACAGAAGGTTCATCCAAGACTTTTCCAGAATAGCAAAACCCTTGACTGCATTAACGCATAAAGGGAAGAAATTTGAATGGAATGATGAACAAGAGAAAGCGTTTCAGTTATTGAAGAAAAAGCTAACTACGGCACCTATATTGTCATTGCCTGAAGGGAATGCTGATTTTGTGATTTATTGTGATGCATCAAAGCAAGGTCTCGGTTGTGTATTAATGCAACGAACGAAGGTGATTGCTTATGCGTCTAGACAATTGAAGATTCACGAACAAAATTATACGACGCATGATTTGGAATTAGGCGCGGTTGTTTTTGCATTAAAGACTTGGAGGCACTACTTATATGGGGTCAAAAGTATTATATATACCGACCACAAAAGTCTTCAACACATATTTAATCAGAAACAACTGAATATGAGGCAGCGTAGGTGGATTGAATTATTGAATAATTACGACTTTGAGATTCGTTACCACCCGGGGAAGGCAAATGTGGTAGCCGATGCCTTGAGCAGGAAGGACAGAGAACCCATTCGAGTAAAATCTATGAATATAATGATTCATAATAACATTACTACTCAAATAAAGGAGGCGCAACAAGGAGTTTTAAAAGAGGGAAATTTAAAGGATGAAATACCCAAAAGATCGGAGAAGCATCTTAATATTCGGGAAGACGGAACCCGGTATAGGGCTGAAAGGATTTGGGTACCAAAATTTGGAGATATGAGAGAAATGGTACTTAGAGAAGCTCATAAAACCGGATACTCAATACATCCTGGAACGGGGAAGATGTACAAGGATCTCAAGAAACATTTTTGGTGGCCGGGTATGAAAGCCGATGTTGCTAAATACGTAGGAGAATGTTTGAATTGTTCTAAGGTCAAAGCTGAGCATCAGAAACCATCAGGTCTACTTCAACAACCCGAAATCCCGGAATGGAAATGGGAAAACATTACCATGGATTTCATCACTAAATTGCCAAGGACTGCAAGTGGTTTTGATACTATTTGGGTAATAGTTGATCGTCTCACCAAATCAGCACACTTCCTACCAATAAGAGAAGATGACAAGATGGAGAAGTTAGCACGACTGTATTTGAAGGAAGTCGTCTCCAGACATGGAATACCAATCTCTATTATCTCTGATAGGGATGACAGATTTATTTCAAGATTCTGGCAGACATTACAGCAAGCATTAGGAACTCGTCTAGACATGAGTACTGCCTATCATCCACAAACTGATGGGCAGAGCGAAAGGACGATACAAACGCTTGAAGACATGCTACGAGCATGTGTTATTGATTTCGGAAACAGTTGGGATCGACATCTACCGTTAGCAGAATTTTCCTACAACAACAGCTACCATTCAAGCATTGAGATGGCGTCGTTTGAAGCACTTTATGGTAGAAAGTGCAGGTCTCCGATTTGTTGGAGTGAAGTGGGGGATAGACAGATTACGGGTCCGGAGATTATACAAGAAACTACCGAGAAGATCATCCAAATTCAACAACGGTTGAAAACCGCCCAAAGTCGACAAAAGAGCTACGCTGACATTAAAAGAAAAGATATAGAATTTGAAATTGGAGAGATGGTCATGCTTAAAGTTTCACCTTGGAAAGGCGTTGTTTGATTTGGTAAACGATGGAAATTAAATCCAAGGTATATTGGACCATTCAAGATTATTGATCGTGTCGGACCAGTAGCTTACCGACTAGAGTTACCTCAACAACTCGCGGCTGTACATAACACTTTCCACGTCTCGAATTTAAAGAAATTTTTTGCTAAAGAAGATCTCACTATTCCGTTAGATGAAATCCAAATCAACGAAAAACTTCAATTCATCGAAGAACCCGTCGAAATAATGGATCGTGAGGTTAAAAGACTTAAGCAAAACAAGATACCAATTGTTAAGGTTCGATGGAATGCTCGTAGAGGACTCGAGTTCACCTGGGAGCATGAAGATCAGATGAAGAAGAAATACCCGCATCTATTTCCAGAAGATTCGTCAACACCTTCAACAGCTTAAAATTTCGGGACGAAATTTATTTAACGGGTAGGTACTGTAGTGACCCGAACTTTTCCATGTTTATATATATTAATTGAGATTGATATTTACATGATTAAATGTTTCCAACATGTTAAGCAATCAAACTTGTTAAGACTTGATTAATTGAAATATGTTTCATATAGACAATTGACCACCCAAGTTGATCGGTGATTCACGAACGTTAAAACTTGTAAAAACTATATGATGACATATATATGGATATATATATATAGTTAACATGATACTATAATAAGAAAACATATCATAAAGTATATTAACAATGAACTACATATGTAAAAACAAGACTACTAACTTAATGATTTTTAAACGAGACATATATGTAACGATTATCGTTGTAAAGACATTTAATGTATATATATCATATTAAGAGATATTCATACATGATAATATCATGATAATATAATAATTTAAAATCTCATTTGATATTATAAACATTGGGTTAACAACATTTAACAAGATCGTTAACCTAAAGGTTTCAAAACAACACTTACATGTAACGACTAACGATGACTTAACGACTCAGTTAAAATGTATATACATGTAGTGTTTTAATATGTATTTATACACTTTTGAAAGACTTCAATACACTTATCAAAATACTTCTACTTAACAAAAATGCTTACAATTACATCCTCGTTCAGTTTCATCAACAATTCTACTCGTATGCACCCGTATTCGTACTCGTACAATACACAGCTTTTAGATGTATGTACTATTGGTATATACACTCCAATGATTAGCTCTTAGCAGCCCATGTGAGTCACCTAACACATGTGGGAACCATCATTTGGCAACTAGCATGAAATATCTCATAAAATTACAAAAATATGAGTAATCATTCATGACTTATTTACATGAAAACAAAATTACATATCCTTTATATCTAATCCATACACCAACGACCAAAAACACCTACAAACACTTTCATTCTTCAATTTTCTTCATCTAATTGATCTCTCTCAAGTTCTATCTTCAAGTTCTAAGTATTCTTCATAAATTCCAAAAGTTCTAGTTTCATAAAATCAAGAATACTTTCAAGTTTGCTAGCTCACTTCCAATCTTGTAAGGTGATCATTCAACCTCAAGAAATCTTTGTTTCTTACAGTAGGTTATCATTCTAATACAAGGTAATAATCATATTCAAACTTTGGTTCAATTTCTATAAATATAACAATCTTATTTCAAGTGATGATCTTACTTGAACTTGTTTTCGTGTCATGATTCTGCTTCAAGAACTTCGAGCCATCCAAGGATCCATTGAAGCTAGATCCATTTTTCTCTTTTCCAGTAGGTTTATCTAAGGAAATTAAGGTAGTAATGATGTTCATAACATCATTCGATTCATACATATAAAGCTATCTTATTCGAAGGTTTAAACTTGTAATCACTAGAACATAGTTTAGTTAATTCTAAACTTGTTCGCAAACAAAAGTTAATCCTTCTAACTTGACTTTTAAAATCAACTAAACAAATGTTCTATATCTATATGATATGCTAACTTAATGATTTAAAACCTGGAAACACGAAAAACACCGTAAAACCGGATTTACGCCGTCGTAGTAACACCGCGGGCTGTTTTGGGTTAGTTAATTAAAAACTATGATAAACTTTGATTTAAAAGTTGTTATTCTGAGAAAATGATTTTTATTATGAACATGAAACTATATCCAAAAATTATGGTTAAACTCAAAGTGGAAGTATGTTTTCTAAAATGGTCATCTAGACGTCGTTCTTTCGACTGAAATGACTACCTTTACAAAAACGACTTGTAACTTATTTTTCCGACTATAAACCTATAATTTTTCTGTTTAGATTCATAAAATAGATTTCAATATGAAACCATAGCAATTTGATTCACTCAAAACGGATTTAAAATGAAGAAGTTATGGGTAAAACAAGATTGGATAATTTTTCTCATTTTAGCTACGTGAAAATTGGTAACAAATTTATTCCAACCATAACTTAATCAACTTGTATTGTATATTATGTAATCTTGAGATACCATAGACACGTATACAATGTTTCGACCTATCATGTCGACACATCTATATATATTTCGGAACAACCATAGACACTCTATATGTGAATGTTGGAGTTAGCTATACAAGGTTGAGGTTGATTCCAAAATATATATAGTTTGAGTTGTGATCAATACTGAGATACGTATACACTGGGTCGTGGATTGATTCAAGATAATATTTATCGATTTATTTCTGTACATCTAACTGTGGACAACTAGTTATAGGTTACTAACGAGGACAGCTGACTTAATAAACTTAAAACATCAAAATATATTAAAAGTGTTGTAAATATATTTTGAACATACTTTAATATATATGTATATATTGTTATAGGTTCGTAAATCAACAGTGGCCAAGTCTTACTTCCCGACGAAGTAAAAATCTGTGAAAGTGAGTTATAGTCCCACTTTTAAAATCTAATATTTTTGGGATGAGAATACATGCAGGTTTTATAAATGATTTACAAAATAGACACAAGTACGTGAAACTACATTCTATGGTTGAATTATCGAAATCAAATATGCCCCTTTTTATTAAGTCTGGTAATCTAAGAATTAGGGAACAGACACCCTAATTGACGCGAATCCTAAAGATAGATCTATTGGGCCTAACAAACCCCATCCAAAGTACCGGATGCTTTAGTACTTCGAAATTTATATCATATCCGAAGGGTGTCCCGGAATGATGGGGATATTCTTATATATGCATCTTGTTATTGTCGGTTACCAGGTGTTCACCATATGAATGATTTTTATCTCTATGTATGGGATGTGTATTGAAATATGAAATCTTGTGGTCTATTGTTACGATTTGATATATATAGGTTAAACCTATAACTCACCAACATTTTTGTTGACGTTTAAAGCATGTTTATTCTCAGGTGAATATTAAGAGCTTCCGCTGTTGCATACTAAAATAAGGACAAGATTTGGAGTCCATGTTTGTATGATATTGTGTAAAAACTGCATTCAAGAAACTGATTTCGATGTAACATATTTGTATTGTAAACCATTATGTAATGGTCGTGTGTAAACATGATATTTTAGATTATCATTATTTGATAATCTACGTAAAGCTTTTTAAACCTTTATTTATGAAATAAAAGTTATGGTTTGTTTTAAAAATGAATGCAGTCTTTGAAAAACGTCTCATATAGAGGTCAAAACCTCGCAACGAAATCAATTAATATGGAACGTTTTTAATCAATAAGAACGGGACATTTCAGTTGCAAGCTAAATTTCAAGTGACAATAAAATCCTAACTAAAGGCTAAGTGTTGGTGGAGAGTTTGGGGTATTTCTCCTTGAGGTTTCATCCCTTTGAAGCTCCATTTTGCATCATCTTCTTCAACCTTCCTGCTGTCTAAATTTTAGCCCTCTACATTGTTAGAGGAGGTATAATCACCCTTCTTATCTTGTTATATTTGTAAGCATGATTTCAAGACTTGATATTTACATGGAATTCAACTAAATGGTTTAACATATAAACTTGTTTCATTGATAATCTTGCTTCCGCTTTCTTAATAATTACAAGTTGGTTTTGTAACTATGTTAACCTTAATGACATGTTTTATGAACTCATTGAATTCCATCATATATATATATATATATTTATATATATATATATATATATATATATATATATATATATATATATATATATATATATATATATATAAATAAACTAGTACCACCTATTGTTGACTAAACATTATAAAATAAAATAAAATCATTAAGTACAACATCCTTATGTTGACTAACACTCTAATACTTGCACTATATAAATACCCCTAGACTCCTAGTTTCTCATTCACAAATCACACCAAAATCCTTTCTCAAAAACAATCTCTCCCTCTCCCTCTCTTGTGGTATTCGGATCTTCAAGCTCGTTCTTCGTGTTCATCAAGATTTTCAAGCGTGTTCTTCATTATTTGGGTTATTTGAACTTCATCACCAAGTTTTCTTCTTGTTTCTTGTTAATCTTCATCATCATTAACAAGGTATGATCCAAAATCTTAAAACTTTTAAATCTTTCTTTCAATTCATGTTTATATTCATAATTATATTCGTGCATGATCTTAACATTCATATTATTTAGATCCTCAAAACCCTAAACCCTAATCATTAAAATACTACTTTAATTAACTAACCCTAATTAATGAAACCCTAATACTACTTATACTATTAATTAACGTGTATATACACTATTACTATTACTAACACCTATAACCTACTACTTATATTATAACACATAAAAAAAATTTGGGATATGTATTAGATATGTATAGATCTTCGAACTTTCTTGACGAATGGTTTCTACGAAACTCTAGGTGGAAGGGTTTGGATTTCCGATTTAAAGGATCCTAAAGCTCAAGCCCCTAGACCTAAAATGGCCATTCTAAGGGAAAGGGGTGATTGGAAGCTTATCTAATACGGCAAGTATCCTAAAATGGAAAACACTCTTAAAGTAGAAACTTTATAGTTATAGAAACTTACTAAGATAAGAAATCTACTAAAAGTGGAAACTTTCTAAAAATAGAAACTTACTAGGAAAGAAAACTTAGTAAAACGAACTATACTTACAACACTATCATACTTAAACATCTACTTAAACTTGGGCAAAAACACTTACTACTCTTAAATGTCAATAGGTTGACTTTTCTGCTCACTCATCTAACCTTCTATTCCGAGGAATAACTCTCTCTCTACTTACTAAGGTGAATTCATAGCCCTACTCTTTATTGCTAGCAAACTTATTTACTTTTATTGGGGTGATACCATGCTACTTTTACTATTTACAATTTAGACACAAGTGTCAACTGTTAAAACTATGCTATACCCGGCTATGTCCGACTAAGTCCCTACAGTGATATTTTTAATTGCTCGTTGAATGCATGCTTAATTATTGGGGGTAGACCTATCGGGATTAATGTCTCCGATACATTTGACCAAGTCATTGTATTACATAATAATGAAATTAAACGGACAAGTATAAACTACAACTTGTCTTTGGGGCAAACTTGAACGTTTAGTCTAAATATCACGCACTGGCATAACTTTTTGATCTGCGAGATCAACTTTATAAACTAAATCTTGTGGTCTAAAACAACGGTCAAACATATTTGTTAAACCTATGATTTCACTCAACCATTTTTGGTTGACACTTTAGCATGTTTTGTCTCAGGTGCTGATTGAACAAGTTTACTTACCTATTGCTTATGTGATACTACTTGGACTTAGGATCAAGAACTATCGCATTTATTATTTTTACATTTGAAACATTTACTTTATTGTAATTTCAATTCTTGTAACGACATTCTATTTTATGCTGCGTACTCAATAAAGTTTGTTTTTATTATATAGTATTGTTCTCGTATTATAATATGTTGGTTTATTTGATATTAAGTCACATTTCACCCAGGACCTATCTAGGGGTGTGATAGATTGGTATCAGAGAATAACCATTCTATTATAGAGAACCAGGATTGCATCTTTATGTGTGCCTTACTTGCTAGCTAGGGTGCCTTAGCAAACTAGGAAACTATAACCTTTCCTGCCTTAGACTTAAAGCACTTAGGATTGCCTTATAATCTTAACACCTATGCTTTACTAAACTTGACTTAAAGATTCTGATCAAAGTCTCTTTCCTAATGTTAGGATGTCAAGCTCAAGCGTTAATAAGGCAAATAAAGCAACTCTGAACCCTACCACCGAAGTAGGTGTTGGACACTCTTCAACTTCGAGACCAGTCTGAAGCCCTCACTACAGTCCTGCCTCACCACCGCTGAATTTCAGCCCAAATACTAACCTTGATTCACATGGGTCTCCACAATACTACACAACTTTAAGAACCCGAGATAAGGGAAAACGTCATGAAGAAGTTGGTCCATCAAGGAAGAGATCCCGATCTCCTTTTTATGATTGTGCTAAGTATGAAATCATGAGCCTGCAAAATGATACCGAGAGGAACATTGGAGGTTTGCTTCGCCAAGTGGCGAGAGTGGAACTTCGAATGGAGAAACTTATGGAAGAGAACGTCAAGCTAAGAAAGGAGTTAATGATGCTAAGGTGCGAGGAAGAACGCAACACCCGTTGGGGGAAGCAGTCCCTTGCTTATCTCAAAGAGGATATTGACTTCCGAATGAAAATGGAGAGAAGTCGAGTCGACAAACAGCTTACTCTAAGGGAATACGACACCAATACCTTCGACAACCGTGTCACTAATCTCTACGACAACCTCGAGTATCTCTACGAAAAGCCAAAAGAAAAGAACGAGAGATATGAGAAATTTATGAAGGAGGCGGAGAAAAAGAAATAAATCGCCATTTGTTCTTGTTTTGTTTTGATTCTTTAATTTCCTAAATATGTAAAGGCTATGCCTTAAACTATTTCTATTTCCGAATCGTGTATTAAAAGGCTTATTTAACGCCTCGTTCCTTAATAATATAAAGTGTTTTATTTATATCATGTGATATCAATACTTTATGTTATTCATACTTGTAATTGCTCAAACCTATAACTTGTTAACTTATCCAACTTATGTTCACTTCTACGTAGCGACATCATGGTTCGTCCAGCTTGTAGCGACCCGACCAAATCATGTTTGACGGCGCCGACTACTTAGGTCCCGTTACGTGGTCATAAGTCTTTAACATGACGTTTGACCAAAATATGTCGCATTCATTTCATAAGTAAAAGGATGTTTCAAGTTTACAAATGTAGTTCAAAAGACTAGTTACATTACAAAGTTTAACGTACAAATGAAACCTCTGCGACACAATTTAAAGTAGTCAAAAGACGCTCCAACTATGCATGTATACTCGACATCCAAGAAAGTATCAAAAAGAGTGCGGAAGCATGTATCAAATAGCTTTCAAGGACCTGAGAAAACATATAGAAAACTGTCAACGAAAATGTTGATGAAATCATAGGTGTTTTAGTAAACATTGTATTTGAACCACAAGATTTAATATAATATGATTATCTAAATCATTTGCATTCCAAAGTTGTTATTTATTTCACGGGCACCCAATTATCAAACTTAACTGTTTTGCACCCTTTGCGTAGTGTTAGAACATACACTAGACCCGAAAATATATTTCATCCGCTAACGGTAGCGAACCGTCCGAATGAGGCTAGTCAAGCCCATGTGATCACATAATATAAGTTCACGTTTACACCCTACAAGTGTAACTAATGATAATTGAATTGAGGATTTTTGTTCAAACCCGTACGTGGAATGTTCGTTTTCGTACTTGTGTTCAAAGTGTAAAAGTATGATACGTATATGTTTCTCATCCCATAGTTTAAAGCATGAAAGTTGTTTGAAAGATGGGACTATAATCTCACCTTGAGTGCACGTATGAAAAGTACTTCACAAAGTAACGTGTGCGAAGGATAATGCTAGTCTTGACCTAAACAAATAGGTCGTATCAATAACGGTAAACACGATAGGTCAAAGATGTTCAATTAGTCCTATGGCTCATTACGACTCGATTATGTTGCATGTGAATCAAATTGTCAAGTTTCATGCAAGATACAAGTATAGAAACAAGTTAGGAAGGTTGCACAATCATTTGGTTAAGTTTGACAAAAAGTCAAACTTTGGTCGGTCAAAGTCAACGAAAAAGTCAACACGTTCGGGTCGGGTCCCGAACTATTTTTCTGAGGTTTTTATTCATATATAAACATGTTAGAACAAGTCTCATGTGAATCAGAGGTCCATATGGTGCCAAACATTTTTCATATATTTGACATGTAGGTCAGAACCTGAACACGGCTTAGGCCGCGCCGCGACCCATCATTTCCGCGCCGCGACAATACGCGGGAGCTGGTACCTGGTCAGTCTCAATTGTCCAAGTCTCAATTCAAAACACTTTCAAGTATAATTTGCAAACCGCTAATACTTAGAACTCGTATCTTATATCGTTAGAAAGGTAATTTGACAAAGAACACAACTAAATACATTTCACCAACCAAAAACGTTATTTGTAACAATCGGCTTTCCAAAGTAAATGATCAATTAATGCACACATTTAATACTCAAATTTGATAAGTGCACATTTATGATTCGGGCATTTAATGCATACATACAACATGCCGTTTTGTAGGTAATCGAGCATACAATACAACTAACTACTTACTAACAATAATTCATGGCATTCAATGCATCAAATATTCATTTCAAGCTTATCAAACCCTAACCCAAATTCACCAAAATCACTAATCAAGTTTATGGAGTTTTCTCAAGCAACCTACACATGAAATTGAAGATAGTGATGTTAGGAACACATTTAATACATGCATTTATGGCATTTAACATCATTCAATCAACCAAAACACCAAATCAAACACACCAAAGTTTATGTTCATGCTAGTTACTTCAAATAACAAAATCGAACATATAAATCATATATTCATGTTAGACTTGAGCCATAGACACTAATTAACAACTTTATAAGTTAAAAACATCAAGAACACCAAATCTAGTGATTTTAGAAAGTTACCCAAATGTAATGAAGTCAGTATGGAATCGAAGAGGAAGTTGCAAGGATTCCAAATATGTAATTTGTTTTGGTTGAAGCTTGATCGATTTGTTTTAGATGATGAATTCTTGTTTGAAGATTTGAGAGAAACTTTGAAAGTAATAAGAGAAAATGGAAAAGAAATGGAAAAGAAATGGGGAGGTGGGTTTGACTAGTCAAAAGCTAGTCACCTCTTTGGCATTTTGGCGAAACTAGTCCCTCGAGTTCGGTTGCGGGTGCGTGAATTACCTAAACGAGATATTTTTAAAACGCGTATTAACGAGGGATGTCATAATCATATAACGGAATTTAAATAGTTAAACGGAAATTAAACGGAAAAAGGCGGGATGTTAAATTACCTACTCCTTAAAAGAAATTTCATCCCGAAATTTAAGTAGGCGTAGCGGTCGTTGTTTCTTCCTCAAAATCTTGCGTTTCCGGAATCGGGAATAAGTGAGGGTATTTCTTTTGCATTTGATCTTGCCTTTCCCAAGTAAACTTGGGTCCTCTTTTGGCATTCCAACGGACTTTGATAATCGGGATTCGGCTTTGTTTCAATGTCTTGACGGAGGTGTCCACAATTTCAACCGGTTCTTCCACCAAATGAAGTTTGTCATCAATAGTAAGTTCCTCGAGAGGGATGACGATATCGGGTTCGGCAAGATACTTTTTCAAGTTAGATACATGGAAGGTAGGATGAACAGAGCTCAATTGGGGCGGAAGATCTAAACGATAAGCAACGGTTCCTATACGCTCCAAGATTTTGAAAGAACCAATATACCACGGATTTAGCTTCCCGCGTTTCCCAAAATGGATTACACCCTTCCAAGGTGCGACTTTTAACATGACGCGGTCACCGACTTGAAATTCAAGGTCGTTGCGTCTTTTGTCGGTATAGCACTTTTGACGACTCCGGGCCGTCCGAAGCCTATCTCAGATTTGAACGATCTTCTCGGTGGTTTCGTGAATGAGTTTGGGTGCGGTGATTTGTACATCGCCTACTTCGGCCCAACAAAGAGGAGAACGGCATTTTCGGCCATATAGCGCTTCAAAAGGTGCGGCTTTAATACTCGCGTGATAACTATTGTTGTAAGAGAACTCGACGAGAGGTAAGTGCTTGTCCCAAGCTTTTCCAAAATCAACCACGCAAGCTCGTAACATGTCCTCCAAGGTTTGAATTGTGCGTTCGCTTTGCCCATCGGTTTGGGGATGATATGCGGTGCTCATGTCTAAACGCGTTCCCAATGCTTCTTGCAAGGTACGCCAAAATTTAGAAACAAAACAGCCATCTCGGTCGGAGATAATCGATAAAGGTACGCCGTGTCAGGCTACGATCTCCTTGATGTAAAGTTGTGCAAGTTTCTCCATTTTGTCAGTTTCTTTCATAGCGAGAAAGTGTGCGGATTTGGTGAGACGGTCAACAATAACCCAAATGGTATCATAACCGCCCGTCGTTTTTGGTAGTTTGGTGATAAAATCCATCGTTATCCTTTCCCACTTCCATTGCGGGATCTCGGGTTGTTGAAGTAGTCCGGACGGTCTTTGGTGTTCGGCTTTGACTTTGGAACAAGTCAAACACTTGGAAACATAAGTAGCTACGTCCCTTTTGATGTTCAGCCACCAATATTGTTGTTTAAGGTCGTGGTACATCTTATTGGCACCAGGGTGAATCGAATATCGTGACTTATGGGCTTCATCTAAAATAAGACTTCGTAGGTCCCCATAACTAGGCACCCAAATCCTTCCGGCGAAATATCGGAGTCCTGTTTCCTTAGTTACGAATCGAGAGACGAGAATGTTCAAGAGCTCGTGTGAAACGTTTTCATCCTTGAGTGCCTCATCTTGGGCTACCCGAATTTGGATATTAAGGTTGGTGTGGATGGTGATGTTTAAAGCTCGGACACGAAGAGGCACCGCTCTTTCTTTTCGACTTAAGGCATCGGCTACTACATTTGCCTTCCCGGGATGGTAACGAAGCTCGCAATTGTAATCATTTAAGGTTTCAATCCACCTTCGTTTTCTCATGTTTAGTTGCTTTTGATCGAAGATGTGTTGGAGACTTTTGTGATCGGTAAAGATAGTACTCTTGGTTCTATAAAGATAGTGTCTCCACATTTTAAGTGCAAAGACAACGGCTCCGAGTTCGAGATCATGTGTCGTATAGTTTCGTTCATGAATTTTGAGTTGTCGAGAAGCATAAGAAATGACCTTCGTTCGTTGCATCAACATACACCCAAAACCATGTTTCGAGGCATCGTAATATACAACAAAATCCTCATTGCCTTCGGGAAGTGACAAGATAGGAGCGGTGGTTAGCTTTGTTTTCAAGATTTGAAATGCGGATTCTTATTCGGTCACCCAAATGAATTTCTTTCCTTTGTGAGTTAATGCGGTTAGAGGACGAGCAACCAAAGAGAAATCTTTGATGAATCTACGATAGTATCCGGTGAGACCCAAGAATTGACGAATGTGAGTAGGAGTAGTAGGAGTCTCCCATTTACTAATGGCTTCGATTTTTGTTGGATCGACTTTAATACCTTGGTCACTTACAAAATGATCAAGAAATTGAACTTCCTTTAACCAAAATTCACACTTGGAGAATTTGGCATAGAGTCGTTCTTGTCTTAAAAGTTCAAGCACAAGTCGGAGGTGTTCCTCGTGTTCTTCTTCGCTTTTTGAATAAACCAAAATATCATCGATGAACACGATAACGAATTTGTCAAGATACGGTTTGCACACGCGGTTCATAAGATCCATGAACACCATCGGTGCGTTAGTGAGACCAAATGGCATTACAAGAAATTCATAGCTACCATAGCGAGTTCGGAAATCGGTTTTGGAGGCATGTCCCCCCTTAACCCTTAATTGATGATAACCCGAGCGGAGATCGATTTTTGAATATACACAAGACCCTTGTAGTTGATCAAAGAGGTCATCGATGCGAGGAAGAGGATATCGGTTCTTAACCGTCAATTTGTTTAGTTCACGATAATCAATGCACATTCGTAGGGATCCGTCTTTCTTTTTAACAAACAAAATCGGAGCGCCCCAAGGTGAATGGCTAGGTTGGATAAAACCACGATCAAGTAGTTCTTGGATTTGACTTTGCAATTCTTGCATTTCAGATGGAGCGAGTCTATATGGTGCACGTGCTACGGGCGCGGCTCCCGGAATAAGATGGATTTGGAATTCAACCGGTCGATGAGGTGGAAGACCCGGCAATTCGTCAGGAAATACATCGGAATAGTTACTAACAATTGGCACATCATCGATGTGCTTCTCATCGGACTTGACTTTCTTAACGTGAGCAAGGATTGCAAAACAACCCTTACGGAGTAGTTTTCTAACTTTAATGCATGAAACGAGGTTGAGTCCGGTGCAACTCTTATCGCCATAGACGATCAAAGGTTCACCATTCTCGATAGGAATTCAGATTGCGTTATAATCACAAAGGATGTGAGATTTCATTTTGGCTAGCCAATTCATACCGATTATTACATCGAAGCTTCCTAGTTCCATGGGTATCAAGTCAATTTCAAACTCATTACCCAAAATGTTTAACGTACACCCCCGGTAATATGTGTCGGCACTCAATAGTTTTCCGTTGGCCACTTCAATGGTATAAGTGGTATCTAGTGGAAGTGGTGGAGTATTAAAAGAATGAGTCAAAGTCTTGGATACAAAACTCTTATCGGCACCCGAATCGAATAAACAAGTAACATAAGTGTTGTTGAGGAGAAACGTACCCGTGACTAATTCATTGTCATCTCGGGCTTCCTCGGTGTTGATGTTGAAAGCTCGTCCGCGCATGTTGGTTTTGGATTTCTTCTTCGGACACGCATTTCTAAAATGACCCGTTTGGCCACATTCATAACAAGTACCCGGTTTTGGTGCATTGGGTACCTTTTGAGCGACGGGGGCGACACTTCTACAATCGTTGGCCACATGACCACCCCTTTGGCACCGATGGCAAAATATATTGCTACATTCACCATAGTAGTGTTTGTGGCATTTGTTGCAAAAGGGTTTATTTTCGCCATAACTTTTCTTGGCGTCGGAGGTGAAAGGCTTTTTGGTGAAGTTGTTGTTGTAGTTGTTGCTTGATTGGGGGGCTTCCCATTTTCTTTTGTTGCCGTCCGATTTATCCTCGGCCTTAGGTACCGGAACTATGATTTCGTCAACCGTTTCGATCAATTAGCCGGCCATGTTCAAAGCTTGTTGTAGGTTAGCGGGTTTGGATGACATCACTCCTTGTTTGATGCTATTTGAAAGACCATCCATATAGAGTTCAACCCTTTGAGATTCGGGGTTCACGAGGTTGGGACACATCAAGGATAGCTCGGCGTATCGTTGATTGTAGGCCTTGAGATTGTTTCCGACCGCCTTTAAAGTTCTTAGCTCTTGTTCGAGCTTTCAGGTTTCTTCACGAGGGAAAAATTCGACGATCATCCTTTCTCTCAAATCGGCCCAAGAGAGGGCGTGAGCTTCATCGGTACCCACCGATTGTACATACGTGTTCCACCACGTGAGGGCGATACCGGCAAAGGTGTGGGTGGAATATTTGACTTTATCTTGGTCCCGACAACCGCTTATGCTAAAAACGGCTTCCGTTTGTTCGAACCATCGAGTGAGCACAACCGGTCCCCCGGTTCCATCAAAAGTGTGAGGTTTGCACCCCATGAAGGCTTTGTAGGAGCACCCTTCGCTTGAGTTACCGGCCCCTTGATTGTTGTTGTGGTTGTTGTTATTGTTGGAGGAGTGATCGGCCATGGCCGCTTCCACGGCGGTGGCTATCATTCGTTGTAGTCTTGTTCGGGAGTCTCATGGTGTGGCACACGACGAGGAGGCATTGTTCCTTCAAAACACAAGAATACCGTTGATTAGTATTCTTAATAATACTAACCATGATATGGAATAAGGATAGAGAGAAATTTTCCTTGACTAGCCTTAAATTCTTTATGTCATAATGTCGGAATCTTCATATGAGTCACCGTAATATAATCCCGGAAATTATATTACCCTAATTCATATGTGCATTCGACACTAATTCATATAGTCAAGGTGGCTCGTCAATTGAATCAAGTAACGTGAGATTAAGATTTAGATATGATAGACGAGTTCGAGTATAATGCACAAGTAGTCAAGTAATTCCTACTTCAAGTCTATATGCCGGTTGTAGTCTAGACTTACTAATGTACCCTATGACTCGGGGTTGACACCAATGAACTCTAAAACCTTACAACCAACGCTTTGATACCATCTGTAGCGACCCGACCAAATCATGTTTGACGGCGCCGACTACTTAGGTCCCGTTACGTGGTCATAAGTCTTTAACATGACGTTTGACCAAAATATGTCGCATTCATTTCATAAGTAAAAGGATGTTTCAGGTTTAAAAATGTAGTTCAAAAGACTAGTTACATTACAAAGTTTAACGTACGAATGAAACCTATGCGACACAATTTAAAGTAGTCAAAAGACGCTCCAACTATGCAGGTATACTCGACATCCAAGCAAGTATCAAAAAGAGTGCGGAAGCATGTATCAAGTAGCTTTCAAGGACCTGAGAAAACATATAGAAAACTGTCAACGAAAACGTTGGTGAAATCATAGGTGTTTTAGTAAACATTGCATTTGAACCACAAGATTTAATATAATATGATTATCTAAATCATTTGCATTCCAAAGTTGTTATTTGTTTCACGGGCACCTAATTATCAAACTTAACTGTTTTGCACCCTTTGCGTAGTGTTAGAACATACACTAGACCCGAAAATATATTTCATCCGCTAACGGTAGCGAACCGTCCGAATGAGGCTCGTCAAGCCCATGTGATCACAGAATATAAGTTCACGTTTACACCCTGCAAGTGTAACTACTGATAATTGAATTGAGGATTTTCGTTCAAACCCGTACGTGGAATGTTCGTTTTCGTACTTGTGTTCAAAGTGTAAAAGTATGATACGTATATGTTTCTCATCCCATAGTTTAAAGCATGAAAGTTGTTTGAAAGATGGGACTATGATCTCACCTTGAGTGCACGTATGAAAAGTACTTCACAAAGTAACGTGTGTGAAGGATAATGCTAGTCTTGACCTAAACAAATAGGTCGTATCAATAACGGTAAACACGATAGGTCAAAGATGTTCAATTAGTCCTATGGCTCGTTACGACTCGATTATGTTGCATGTGAATCAAATTGTCAAGTTTCATGCAAGATACAAGTATAGAAACAAGTTAGGAAGGTTGCACAATCATTTGGTTAAGTTTGACAAAAAGTCAAATTTGGTCGGTCAAAGTCAACAAAAAAGTCAACATGTTCGGGTCGGGTCCTGAACTATTTTTCTGAGGTTTTTATTCATATATAAACATGTTAGAACAAGTCTCATGTGAATCGGAGGTTCATAGGGTGCCAAACATTTTTCATATATTTGACATGTAGGTCAGAACCTGAACACGGCTTAGGCCGCGCCGCGACCCAGGATTGCCGCGCCGCGACAATACGCGGGAGGTGGTACCTGGTCAGTCTCAATTGTCCAAGTCTCAATTCAAAACACTTTCAAGCATAACTCGCAAACCGCTAATACTTAGAACTCGTATCTTATATCGTTAGAAAGGTAATTTGACAAAGAACACAACTAAATACATTTCACCAACCAAAAACGTTATTTGTAACAATCGGCTTTCCAAAGTAAATGATCAATTAATGCACACATTTAATACTCAACTTTGATAAGTGCACATTTATGATTCGGGAATTTAATGCATACATACAACATGCCGTTTTGTAGGTAATCGAGCATACAATACAACTAACTACTTACTAACAATAATTCATGGCATTCAATGCATCAAATATTCATTTCAAGCTTATCAAACCCTAACCCAAATTCACCAAAATCACTAATCAAGTTTATGGAGTTTTCTCAAGCAACCTACACATGAAATTGAAGCTAGTGATGTTAGGAACACATTTAATACATGCATTTATGGCATTTAACATCATTCAATCAACCAAAACACCAAATCAAACACACCAAAGTTTATGTTCATGCTAGTTACTTCAAATAACAAAATCGAACATATAAATCATATATTCATGTTAGACTTGAGCCATAGACACTAATTAACAACTTTATAAGTTAAAAACATCAAGAACACCAAATCTAATGATTTTATAAAGTTACTCAAATGTAATGAAGTCGGTATGAAATCGAAGAGGAAGTTGCAAGGATTCCAAATATGTAATTTGTTTTGGTTGAAGCTTGATCGATTTGTTTTAGATGATGAATTCTTGTTTGAAGATTTGAGAGAAACTTTGAAAGTAATTAGAGAAAATGGAAAAGAAATGGAAAAGAAATGGGGAGGTGGGTTTGACTAGTCAAAAGCTAGTCACCTCTTTGGCATTTTGGCGAAACTAGTCCCTCGAGTTCGGTTGCGGGTGCGTGAATTACCTAAACGAGATATTTTTAAAACGCGTATTAACGAGGGATGTCATAATCATATAACGGAATTTAAATAGTTAAATGGAAAGTAAACGGAAAAAGGCGGGATGTTACACAGCTGCACCTACAGTTAACAACATCGTGTTGACCACCGAGCAATTCCAATAGTTACTCGCTGCCGCGCAAGGCAACATTCAAGCTAATAATGTTAATCCTCAACCGAAACCTTGTTCATACAAGGACTTCAAAAACTGCAATCCTCCCACATTCAAGGGAAATGAAGAAGCTGTCGATCTAATTCGCTGGTTCGAGAAGATGGAGTCCATCTTCCATATTTGCAACTGTGGGGATAACGATCGAGTCAAATATGCCACTAGCTCATTAGGTGGCAATGCTTTAAATTGGTGGACTGCTCATGCCAAGTCCGTGGGGATTGACAATGCTAATGCAATTCCATGGGACAAACTCAAAAGCATGATGGTTAATAAATTCTGTCCGCGAAGTCAAGTTCAGAAACTTGAAGCCGAGTTCTGGGAGCTCAAGGTGAAGGGTACTGATATTGAAAACTACACCATATTGTCCCGAGATATTTCCTACCGAAGCTAGAAGGATTGAAAGATATATTGAAGGTCTCCCTGAGGATGTTCAGGGGAATGTTATTGCTGCCGAGAAGGTTACTCTTGATGCTATGATTCTCATGGCACAAAATCTGATGTTGGCCAAGAGAAGAAGAGCGTCCGCTAGTAAGCAGATTGATACTAAGAGTAATGAAGGTAAAAGGAAGTTTGAGCCGTCTCAAGGTTCAACTCATAATGTTAGTAAGAAGCTTATGGATAGTACAAGGACGAATTATAAGGGCACTTATCCTTTTTGTGTTCATTGTGAATGGCATCACCCAGGGCAGTGCACTGCCACTTGTTCATTGTGTAAGAAAGTGGGACACGTAGCTAAGACGTGTAAGACTCCTCTAAAGGATAAAGCTATTGTTCCAACCAAAGCTCCTCCTACTTATTATACTTGTGGGGAAAAGGGACACATTAGTCCAAATTGCCCTAAGAAGAGAGATAATCCCGCTACTGGAGCTAATACTACTGCTGCAAAGGGTTGTGCATTTGTTATTACTGCTGCTGAAGCCTGAGATGAAGATGAGGTCATCACGGGTACGTATCTTGTCAATAATTGTTACGCATCTATTTTATTCGATACTGGTGCCGACTGAAGTTACGTGTCTAATGAATTTTGTACCCTATTTACTGAAAAGCCTCAACCCTTAGAAACTAAATGATTAGTAGAAGTAGCTAATGGAAAGATCATGAAAGTCGATAAAATCTATAAAAACTGCAACCTAATCTTAGCCAACAAAGAATTTAAGATAGACCTTTTTCCGGTCGAGCTAGGAAGTTTCGATGTCGTAGTTGGAATGGATTGGTTACGTCCATTAAGAGCTGCAATCAGGTGTTACGATAAAACCGTTCATGTTCCATTGGGAAAAGGAGAGACTCTTATTATCCAAGGTGAAAAGAGTGGTTCAAATCTCAACATTATCTCCTATATTAAGACCCGCAAATACCTTATGAAAGGTTATCCTACTATTGTAGCCCACGTTAAGATGATTGAATTGAAAGAGAAGTGTATTGAAGATGTACCAGTGGTTAAAGATTTTCTAGATGTGTTTCCCAAAGATCTTCCTGGTCTTCCACCTCCTCGATAAGTTGAATTCCAAATTGATTTAGCTCCCGGAGCTACTCCTGTTGCTAAAGCACCATACCGTTTAGCACCTTCCGAAATGAAGGAACTTTCCAACCAGCTCCAAGAACTATTGGATAAAGGTTTCATTCGTCTAAGCTCGTCCCCATGGGGAGCTCCTATTTTGTTTGTTAAAAAGAAGGATGGTATGTGATGACCCGATAATTTCCGATCAAATTTAAACTTGAATCTTATTTGATTTCGATATAATAAGCAAAGCCTGTTAGGTTGAGTCTCAAAAATTTTGAACTGTTTTATATATTCAGTTGACCTTCGACTATTTCCAACAATTCACGAACAATTAGTTACAAATAAATATATAAAGATACATAAATAAGTGTGTATATATATATATATATATATATATATATATATATATATATATATATATATATATATAAGTATATATATAAATATAAACAAAAGTATATATAATAGTTTGAAATAATAAAATACAATTTAATCAATTGAAATTAAAAATGTAAACTAATGAACAGAATAATTAAATTGCTATGAATATATATATTTAGAAGACCTATATTTAAGTAATGGTATATATATAGTAATATATAAATAATTTATAAATATTCAATATTTGATAAAAGATATTATGGAATATATATTACATACTTATTAAATATTACATCAAATTAATTACAAGTCTAAAATTATAATTGTTATACTAATGTTATTATTACTCCATTATTATTATCAACATTAATGTCATTATTACTATAATTAGTAGTAAAAATTATAACTTTAGTTATTACTACGATTAGTATTATTATTATTATCATTATCTTTAGAAATCTCTATTATTATAATTATCATTATGGTAAAAAAAATACAAATTATTATTATGAATAATATTATATTAATTATTTTTTTTATAGTTAAAAACAATATTATTATTCTTATTATTAATACTATTATCATCATTTTTATTATTATTAATATAATTATACTTATTAATTATTAGTTATTAATAATAATAGGATAAGATCATACATACGGTATATACTGATATATGTACGTATATATAGATATGCATATAACAGATATATAATTATATATATATAAATATAAATACACTAACATATATAAAAAGCAGTATTTTTATTTTAACAATTAATAAGATAAATACATGAATATATATATATATATGTAAAAGAATCCAAAAATCGTTTAACATCCCAATCAAGCTGTAGTATGTTTTTGTTTTTGGTCTCTAACTTTTTTTTCAGTCAATATCAGATCACAAGCATCCAAATTCCGTTGAGTGTCTTAATCCACTTTTTAAATTTTTTTTATTTTATTTTTTTATCTGATGGAGCAAAAATGCTGTCGATTGACTTTGAGCTATAAAACAAACGAATACCCTGTGTTTTAACAAACTCAATCAATCCCTCGAATCCTTTATCAATTACAGCTATTGCTAACTGCATTAGGTGAAAAATTAAACCATTTTTTTTAATAAAGCTCAATATTCTCTGTTTTGAAACTTAATCTATCAAAATTCGATTTCTTATCAAATTCTAAAATGTATTAATGCCAAGTTGTTAGGAATTGTCTTTGAAAACTATCTGCAAAAGTTCAAATTACAATTTTGTTTATCGAATAAGAATTTTCGAGTCAAAGTTCGTGTTCTAAAAAGTCAAACGGTTCTTAAATTTTGAATTCATAATCTGGAGATTATTGTTGGTAAAATTGGTAATTTTTAAAGTTTCTTTGAATGATTTGAAAGGTATTTCATATTGTAACTTTGAGCTAAAACGGTCTCAATTTAAGAATCAAAGATTGAGTTAAATTTTTTTTTTCTTTTCTCGCGAACAGCGGGTATTCAATTTTTTTTTTTTTTTTTTTTAGTTTTCTAACATCAAACTAAATTGATTTTGTATATATATTTCAAGTCCTAAAAACTAAATAAGTAATTAGAGGTTAGCTTGGTTTGTCTCTAATCAAATTAAGCTAAGGGAAGAAGATGAAAGGAGAAACAGAAGGATAGTTATATAGATATATGATAGGTATTAGAATCAGAAAAACAGAATCAGAGAGATGGTTAGGCGTTTGGTTTGGGAATGACAGGTCACGGATTTGAGCCCCGGCAGCAGCGTATTTTTTTGGGGACTTGTTTTCTTCAAAGGTTGTTATCTAAATTATTACAATTCTTATTATTTTTATTACTACTATTATTATTATTATTATTATTATTATTGTTATTATAAAGTATTATTAATATTATTATAAGTATTATTATTATTATTATTATTTTTATTATTATTATTATTATTATTATTATTATTATTATTATTATTATTATTATTATTATTATTATTATTATTATTATTATTATTATTATGATTAAGATTAAGATTATTGTTATTATTAATATATCATCATTAATATTGTTACTAGTATTATTGTTATCCTTATCAATATCATTAAAACTATTATTATGGAAATGTTAGAATTATCATGATTATTAATATAAGTATTACTAATATTACAATGATTGTTAGTATTAATATTGTTATTATTAATAGAAAAATGATACAAATCATTATTATTTTCACTAATATTAATATTTGTATCATTTTTATAATTATTATTACTATTAACATAAATATTATTCTTAACAATATTATTATTATTATTAGTATTATCATTATCACTAATATCATTAGTAGTAAAATTATTATAATTATTTTCAGGATTAGTATTATTAGTAAATACCATTATTACTAAAGTATTATTATTTTCAAACCTGACATTTTTTGTTAAAACTAATAGTATTATTAAAAGTAACATTTTTTTTACTATTATTATTATTATTATTATTATTAGTATTATCAATATCATTAAAATTATTATGATTATGAAAATAAAGGTTTTAAGGATATTGTTAAGGTTATAAGTATAAAATAAAGAGTACATATATACAAATATATTTAAAATACATACTAAGATATCTACGTGTATAAATATTAATCATTCTAAATATATACAAATTAAATACATATAACATATAAACTAAGATATAATATATATAAATTTGTTCGATTACAAATATATATGTTAATATACATTAATGATATAGATTCGTGAATCCGAGGTCAACCCTGCATTGTTCAATATTGTCATATGTATTTTTACTACAAAATACATTAGGTGAGTTTCATTTGCCTTTTTACCCTTTATATTTTTGGGCTGAGAATACATGCGCAATTTTTATAAATGTTTTACGAAATAGACACAAGTAATTGAAACTACATTATATGGTTAAATTATCGAAATCGAATATGCCCTTTTTATTAAGTCTGGTAATCTAAGAATTAGGGAACAGACACCCTAATTGACGCGAACTCTAAAGATAGATCTATCGGGCCCAACAAGCCCCATCCAAAGTACCGGATGCTTTAGTACTTCGAAATTTATTTCATGTCCGAAGGATGATCCCGGAATGATGGGGATATTCTTATATGCATATTGTGAATGTCGGTTACCAGGTGTTCAATCCATATGAATGATTATTTTTGTCTCTATGCATGGAACGTATATTTATGAGAATTGGAAATGAAATCTTGTGGTCTATTAAAATATTGAAATGATCGTTATGATAAACTAATGAACTCACCAACCTTTTGGTTGACACTTTAAAGCATGTTTATTCTCAGGTACGCAAGAAATCTTCCGTTGTATATTAGCTCATTTTAAGGATATTACTTGGAGTCATTCATGACATATTTCAAAAGACATTGCATTCGAGTCGTTGTAGTTCATTAAAGATTATTATTAAGTAAATGACGGATTAGGTGATTTATAGGTGGATATTATGAAATAGTATGCATACCTGTCAACATTCAATTTAATGAAAGTTTGTCTTTTAAAAATGAATGCAGTGTTTGTAAAATGTATCATTTAGAGGCAAGTACCTCGCGATGTAATCAACTATTATGAATCGTTTATAATCGATATGAACTTCGTTCGGATGGATTAGGACGGGGCGTTTCAGTTGGTATCAGAGCGGTGGTCTTAGCGAACCAGGTCTTACATTAGTGTGTCTAGCTGATAGTTGTTAGGATGCATTAGTGAGTCTGGACTTCGACCGTGTCTGCATGCCAAAAGTTTTGCTTATCATTTCTTGTCAGAAATTATCTGCTTATCATTCTTAGTCTAGACATGTCTTACTGCCTCTATTGCATAGACAGCGTATAGATAAATTCATATCTTAGCGTATCTGATAATTCATATTTTATCGCATCTGTTATTGTAGACTTTGCCTTATATATTCCGTACATTCCTCCGTAACTTATGGGATTTTAGTATTATATATGCATATGTAAATTATGTATTGCAGGGTACTAATCTACATCCTATAATTTATTTCTTATCGAAAATCCTTCACCTGATCGTACGAGATGAATCCTGCAACCAGTTCGAGTCCCTCAGATTCCAATAGCTATTCCGATAGTTATTCCGATAGCTATTCCGACATGGATGTTCACTCGAGCTCCGAAAGCAGTATAACCAAAATGGATTAACCATTTAGCCATCATATATTCTGGATGAATTGAGGATGGGTTCGTAGTCAATTTAATCCATGGAGAGGCGAAGAAGGCGATCCTGTCCATCAACCAAATTCACCTCTTGGTGAGGAACCTGAAGCACCTACCGGTGAATCTATTCGAAACACCATTTTCACACTCATTTTCAGAGTATCTTGCCACGATTATTTTCTATCTAAAATTCTAAACTTTATTCATCCGCTCGGTCCGACCGACAATCATCCCAGAGTAATACAAAAAGTTATTGAACTTCGCGCACGAGAAATCAATTTGGAGAATATGGTGCAAAATGTACCAGCTTCAGCAACATCACCGGCATCAACAGTACCACCAACAACACCAGTTTCAACACCACATGCCCCAATATCTCATTCAGTACCTCGAGTACAATCATCGTTCTACGTATTGTTCTACATCAATTATCTTCGTTCTTCATGGCGATTATGTAATCTCTAATATTTTAGAGAATATGTATTCTAATTATAACGGTAAATCAAATGAGATTAATCTTATATTAACTCATTGAATCTATGATTACATTTGAAGAAAATATATATGCAAGTATATTTTCATAAAGATTTTATTAAAAATTCTTTCGTACAAACTGTTAATGGTGAAAATATTTTAACGGGTAGGTAATACCCGAGGAATATTTAGATTTCACATTAATAAGTTACATTGTACATTCTTCAAATCCGATTCAACAGCCATTTACTATCTTACTTACATCCACCGATATACGTATCCGTTCACCAAAGAATAACTATTTTCATTCAAATTCAATTTCATATTTGGATTTTGACCTATCAGAATCCAACAAGTGGCATAATGAAGAAATAATTAACACAATAAAAATTGATTAGAAACAGACTAATTAACAATATGAAATTTTGTTAAGAAACCACGCTAACAAGATCCTAGTTAACTGTTCCTAGCTAACTGTTAATTCTGTATCACATTTTATTTTAACGCAATTTATTTATCACAGTTTAATTATCGTAATTTTATTTATCGTCATTTAATTTCCGTTATTTATTTTACGCACTTTAAATATCGGGACACGTATACAAGGTTTTGACATATCATATCGACGCATATATATATATATTATTTGGAATAACCATAGACACTCTATATGCAGTAATGATCGATTTCTCTATACAGGGTTGAGGTTGATTCTTAAATAATATATATACCTTGAGTTGTGATCGAGTCTGAGACATGTACACGGGTCACGATACGTATTAATTAATTCGAATATTATATATTAAATTATAATGAATTGTTGAATTGCTAACTGTGGATTATCAATCGAGGACTACCAACATTGGACAATTAAAATGAATTAAAATATTGATTATAACATATGAAATTAAACAATTCTGCAAGTTTGCCACTTGATTTCATCTTAAACCTCACTTATATCTTAACGATTACAATCTGCGCTCAAATCTTTCATGATTATTGAAAATACCTCAATCGAGAGAATGAACCAACCACACTTCATCTACGGAAGAAAAGTTTGATGCATACAGTTATGCACCTGAAAAACTCTCGAAAACTGAGTAAACATTTAACACATATCTGTGCTAGCTCCTTTGGCGTTGTATTACCGAAAATAACTTTGCAATTCCTTTTCAAATTAACCAATTTTGTCACAGCTCCAACAAGTCAACTTCGACTTTTCATTCAGAACAACCTTATTATAACTTTGATATACGTGCGTGCTTTTTTATTGTTACCGGGGAACCTCTTATATTCCACCATATTACCATCAGCGTTTAATCATCTAAAAACACAACTCTCTTGAAACCACCTCGGAATGATAACCGATGAATCAGATATGATAGCATTAAACGCAGAGGAAACAGCAAAACCGTAGATAGTCTAAACGGTCGAAAGTTTGATGATAAAGAATGGAGTATTGGAAACATTCAATAGAAAATTTAGTACCGAAAAGCGGATTATGCGAAACTATGAAGGAAGCCATGGATAAATCACAAAGAATAAGTTTGACTTCAAAGAATCCAAATGATTCAATGCCTGCTAAAGTCTTTAGCAAATATCTTGCTCTTTACTCTAAACCCTTGCGGACAATAGTTTCTATCATCCTCTGATCTTAGATATTCCGAGATATTATCGTATCTTTCATTATAAATATCCTCGATATTTCTGAATGTATTTTCATAACTAATCTTATCTGAATCATTAATCTCTTCGTGCTATCAGTATTACATCAGAAACTGTTAGTTTCCATATTCTGTAAACTTTCGAGCTTAAAATATGAATGTTATTGAAGTAATGTTGGAAACTGATGCATGAGTTAGTATAATATAATGACACTTGATCAACGTGATTATATTACAGTAAGTCATGCTGAGTTTCAAATGGGACGTGATGATTCACAAATCCTAACGTCATCACGTGCCATGCTACATAACTCTTTCATCCTACTTAACTTCTGAACATATCAAGAAACTATATTCTTGATAGTTCTATTCTCAGTGATTCTGGAAATTTGACAAATCAAAGCGTGCTAATACGTTCTTTCTTGTTTAGAACATGATGTTCATTCGAAACTTCATACTTATGAATTCTGGACCGTTACTCGCTTTACTAGAGGTCGAGAAGATAATAAAAAGGCAAAGAGCTCCAAAATATAAGAGAAAATATAAAGCCCAATAACAACACGAAGATTACAAACCGTGGATATTAATACGGATAGCAATATAAAGACACGGTATAATTAAGAAAAGTATCACCCCAAGGTAATAGTAGGAGTAAACAGATTCTTCTGATGGAGGATTGAAAAGAAGGATGACAGAAATGATAATTAGAAAAATATCAAGGATTAGAATTGGATTAAGCATTTTCACAATCTTTGGATATATGAACTAAGAAGGTAAGTATATGAATGGTGAGAATAATGGAATGGAAGAGTCTAATCTATAAGGAATATATCAGACAGAGTAATCGAGGCAGATCATCGTATTAAATTATAGAGATCTTAATTTTTTTTATTCGCCGAAGAATCAAATCTTTTAGATTTCGAAGATTTTCTTTAAATCCCTTGAATTCCGGAGATCAACCCTATCTGCGTCAAAAGATATGACAAAACTTTATTTTCTCATTTCACTCTTTTACGATAGCTTCATTCGTACTCTTCAAATAATCAAATTATTTCTTCCTTATTAATCAATGGTAATAAACTCTATTTATCAGCCTATATGAGTCATGAAAACATATTTATTATTATTCATGACCATCCCACTCAAATTTCGGGATGAAATTTCTTTAACGGGTAGGTACTGTGATGACCCGGGAATTTCTGATCAAATTTAAACTTGAATCTTATTTGATTTCGATACGATAAGCAAAGCCTGTTAGGTTGAGTCTCAAAAATTTTGAACTGTTTTTTATATTCAGTTGACCTTCGACTATTTCCGACGATTCACGAACAATTAGTTACAAATAAATATATAAAGATACATAAATAAGTGTGTATATATATATATATATATATATATATATATAAGTATATATATAAATATAAACAAAAGTATATATAATAGTTTGAAATATTAAAATACAATTTAATCAATTGAAATTAAAAATGTAAACTAATGAACAGAATAATTAAATTGCTATGAATATATATATATTTAGAAGACCTATATTTAAGTAATGGTATATATATAGTAATATATAAATAATTTATAAATATTCAATATTTGATAAAAGATATTATGGAATATATATTACATACTTATTAAATATTACATCAAATTAATTACAAGTCTAAAATTAAAATTGTTATACTAATGTTATTATTACTCCATTATTATTATCAACATTAATGTCATTATTACTATAATTAGTAGTAAAAATTATAACTTTAGTTATTACTACGATTAGTATTATTATTATCATTTTCTTTAGAAATATGTATTATTATAATTATCATTATTGTAAAAAAAATAATAATTATTATTATGAATAATATTATATTAATAATTTTTTTTCATAGTTAAAAAAATATTATTATTCTTATTATTAATATTATTATCATCATTTTTATTATTATTAATATAATTATAATTATTAATTCATAGTTATTAATAAAAATAGGATAAGATCATGCATACGGTATATACTGATATATGTACGTATATATAGATATGCATATAACAGATATATAATTATATATATATATAAATATAAATATAAATATATAAATATAAATACACTAACATATATAAAAAGCAGTATTTTTATTTTAACAATTAATAAGATAAATACATGAATATATAAATGTAAAAGAATCCAAAAATCATTTAACATCCCAATCAAGCTGTAGTATGTTTTTGTTTTTGGTCTCTAACTTTTTTTCAGTCAATATCAGATCACAAGCATCCAAATTCCGTTGAGTGTCTTAATCCACTTTTTAAATTTTTTTTATTTTATTTTTTTTATCTGATGGAGCAAAAATTCTGTCGATTGACTTTGAGCTATAAAACAAACGAATACCCTGTGTTTTGACAAACTCAATCAATCCCTCGAATCCTTTATCAATTACAGCTATTGCTAACTGCATTAGGTGAAAAATTAAACCATTTTTTTTTAATAAAGCTCGATATTCTCTGTTTTGAAACTTAATCTATCAAAATTCGATTTCTTATCAAATTCTAAAATGTATTAATGCCAAGTTGTTAGGAATTGTCTTTGAAAACTATCTGCAAAAGTTTAAATTCCAATTTTGTTTATCGAATAAGAATTTGCGAGTCAAAGTTCGTGTTCTAAAAAGTCAAACGGTTCTTAAATTTCGAATTCATAATCTGGAGATTATTGTTGGTAAAATTGATAATTTTTAAAGTTTCTTTGAATGATTTGAAAGGTATTTCATATTGTAACTTTGAGCTAAAACGGTCTCAATTTAAGAATCAAAGATTGAGTTAATTTTTTTTTCTTTTCTCGCGAACATCGGGTATTCAATTTATTTTTTTATTTTTATTTAGTTTTCTAACATCAAACTAAATTGTTTTTGTATATATATATTTCAAGTCCTAAAAACTAAATAAGTAATTAGAGGTTAGCTTGGTTTGTCTCTGATTGAATAAAGCTAAGGGAAGAAGATGAAAGGAGAAACAGAAGGATAGTTATTTAGATATATGATAGGTATTAGAATCAGAAAAATAGAATCAGGGGGATGGTTAGGTGTTTGGTTTGGGAATGACAGGTCACGGGTTCGAGCCCGGCAGCAGCGTATTTTTTTTGGGACTTGTTTTCTTCAAAGGTTGTTATCTAAATTATTACTATTCTTATTATTTTTATTATTATTATTATTATTATTATTATTATTATTATTATTATTATTATTATTATTATAAAATATTATTAATATTATTATAAGTATTATTATTATTATTATTATTATTATTATTATTATTATTATTATTATTATTATTAAGATTAAGATTATTGTTATTATTAATATTGTTACTAGTATTATTGTTATCCTTATCAATATCATTAAAAGTATTATTATGGAAATGTTCGAATTATCATGATTATTAATATAAGTATTACTAATATTACTATGATTATTAGTATTAATATTGTTATTATTAATAGAAAAATGATACAAATCATTATAATTTTCACTAATATTAATATTTGTATCATTTTTATAATTATTATTAGTATTAACATAAATATTATTCTTAAAAATATTATTATTAGTATTATCATTATCACTAATATCATTAGTAGTAAAATTATTATAATTATTATCAGTATTAGTATTATTAGTAAATACCATTATTACTAAAGTATTATTATTTTCAAACATGTCGTTTTTTGTTAAAACTAATAGTATTATTAAAAGTAACATTTTTTTACTATTATTATTATTATTATTATTATTAGTATTAGTATTATCAATATCATTAAAATTATTATGATTATGAAAATAAAGGTTTTAAGGATATTGTTAAGGTTATAAGTAGAAAATAAAGAGTACATATATACAAATATATTTAAAATACATACTAAGATATCTACATGTATAAATATTAATCATTCTAAATATATACAAATTAAATACATATAACATATAAACTAAGATATAATATATATAAATTTTTTCGATTACAAATATATATGTTAATATACATTAATGATATAGGTTCGTGAATCCGAGGTCAACCCTGCATTGTTCAATATTGGCATATGTATTTTTACTACAAAATACATTAGGTGAGTTTCATTTGCCTTTTTACCCTTTATATTTTTGGGCTGAGAATACATGCGCAATTTTTATAAATGTTTTACGAAATAGACACAAGTAATTGAAACTACATTATATGGTTGAATTATCGAAATCGAATATGCCCTTTTTATTAAGTCTGGTAATCTAAAAATTAGGGAACAGACACCCTAATTGACGCGAACTCTAAAGATAGATCTATCTGGCCCAACAAGCCCCATCCAAATTACCGGATGCTTTAATACTTCGAAATTTATATCATGTCCGAAGGAGGATCCCGGAATGATGGAGATATTCTTATATGCATATTATGAATGTCGGTTACCAGGTGTTCAATCCATATGAATGATTATTTTTGTCTCTATGCATGAGACGTATATTTATGAGAATTGGAAATGAAATCTTGTGGCCTATTAAAATATTGAAATGATTGTTATGATAAACTAATGAACTCACCAACCTTTTGGTTGACACTTTAAAGCATGTTTATTCTCAGGTACGCACGAAATCTTCCGCTGTGTATTAGCTCATTTTAAGGATATTACTTGGAGTCATTCATGACATATTTCAAAAGACATTGCATTCGAGTCGTTGAAGTTCATTAGAGATTATTATTAAGTAAATGACGGATTAGGTCATTTATAGGTGGATATTATGAAATAGTATGCATACCTGTCAACTTTCGATGTAATGAAAGTTTGTCTTTTACAAACGAATGCAATGTTTGTAAAATGTATCATTTAGAGGTCAAGTACCTCGCGATGTAATCAACTATTATGAATCATTTATAATTGATATGGACTTCTTCCGGATGGATTAGGACGGGGCATTTCATGGTACGTTAAGGATGTGCATTGATTATCGCAAACTTAACAAGCTTACTATCAAGAACTGTTATCCGTTGCCACGTATTGATGATTTATTTAACCAACTTCAAAGGTCAAGTGTTTATTCAAAGTTTGATTTAAGGTCCAGTTATCACCAACTTAAAGTCAAGGAATCCGATATTCCTAAGACTGCTTTTCGCACTCGTTATGGGCATTATGAATTCTGTGTCATGCCTTTTGGTTTAACTAATGCTCCTGCCATGTTCATGGATCTCATAAATCGTGTTTGTAAACTGTATCTTGACAAATTTGTCATCGTGTTCATTGACGACATCTTGATCTATTCGAAGAGTGAGAAAGAGCATGAGCAACATTTGCGCATGATTCTTGAACTCTTACGAAAGGAACAACTTTATGCTAAATTTTCTAAGTGCGAGTTTTGGCTCAAAACCGTACAATTTCTTGGACATGTTGTTGATAGAAACGAAATACATGTCGATCCAGCTAAGATTTCTGCTATTCAGAACTGGGAGATACCAAAGACTGCGAAGCATATTCGTCAATTTTTGGGACTTGCGGTTACTATCGAAGGTTCATAAAAGATTTTTCTCTCATTGCTAAACCTCTTACAAAGCTGACTCAAAAAGGGAAGAAATTTGAGTGGTCTAAAGAACAGGAATCTGCTTTCAAGATTCTGAAGGAAAAGTTGACCACAGCCCCTATTCTATCTTTACCTGCAGGTACTGACGACTTTGTTGTTTACTGCGATGCTTCGAAGCAAGGCTTTGGTTGTGTTTTAATGCAACGAGAAAAGGTTATTGCCTACGCATCTAGGCAGTTGAAGAAACATGAGGAGAACTATACTACACATGACCTTGAGTTTGGTGCCGTGGTATTTGCAATAAAGATATGGAGACATTATTTGTATGGTACTAAGTTTACGGTGTATACTGATCATAAAAGTCTTCGACACATCTTTGATCAAAAACAGCTGAACATGAGGCAAAGCCGATGGCTCGAGTTATTGAACGATTATCACTGTGAGTTAAAATATCATCCCGGTAAGGCAAATATAGTTGCCGATGCTCGTAGTCGAAAAGATGATGTTAAATGAGTTCGTGCTCTAAATCTGAAAATCAAATCGAATCTTATATCACAAATCTGTGAAGCTCGATTGGAAGCTATTAAACCGACACTTATTGAAGGTGAAGGACCTATAGGTTTTAAGAACCAACTTCAAGTGAAAGCTAATGGTACACGGTACTTTGGCAACAGAATTTGGGTTCCTCTCTTCGAAAATCTCCGCGAACTAGTCTTGGATGAAGCACATAAGAGTAGGTACTCTATTCATCCCGGTTCCAGTAAGATGTATCATGATGTGAAGCAATTCTACTGGTGGCCTAATATGAAAGCCGACATTACTACTTATGTTAGCAAGTGTCTCACTTGTTTGAAAGGCAAGGCCAAACATCAAAAGCCTTCTGGTCTGTTGACACAACCTGGTATTCCGCAGTGGAAGTGGGAGTGCATCACTATGGATTTCGTTACTAAGTTACCTAAGACTTCGAATGGTAACGCTACTATTTAGGTCGTAGTTGATCGTCTTATTAAATCTGCACATTTCATACCGATCAAGGAAACTGACAAGATGGAGAAATTATCACAGCTTTATATTAAAGAAATTGTCTCACGTCATGGAGTTCCTATCTCGATTATTTCTGATCGCGACAGTCGATTCATTTCAAGATTCTGGAAAACTTTACAATCTGCTCTTGGAACTCAACTCGACATGAGTACAGCCTATCATCTGCAAACTGATGGTTAGAGTGAACGAACTATCTAAACCATGGAGGATATGCTACGTGCTTGTGCAATCAATTTCGGCAAAGGTTGGGATATACATCTACCTTTGGTCGAATTTTCTTACAACAACAGTTATCACTCCAGTATTAAAGCTGCACCTTTTGAAGCTTTATATGGAAATAAATGTAGACCCCCTTTGTGTTGGGACGAACTCGAGGATAGACATTTAACTGGTCCCGAAATCATTCATGAAACTACCGAAAAGATCGCTCAGATTAAGCAACGATTAGAAACTGCCCGTAGCCGACAAAAGAGCTATGCCGATAAGAAACGAAAGAATATAGAATACCAAGTTGGAGATAAAGTCATGTTGAAAGTGTCCCCTTGGAAAGTTGTTATCCGTTTCGGTAAGCGAAGAAAACTCAGTCCACGATATGTTGGACCTTTCACGATCAATTAAAGAGTCGGTCCCGTGGCGTACCGATTAGAACTACCAACTGAACTTAGCCAAGTACATGATGTGTTTCAAGTCTCGAATCTTTAAAGATGTCTTGCTGATGACACACTTGTTATTCCTTTGGATGATATCCGCATTGATGAACAAATGCACTTCGTTGAAGAACCTATAGAAATCATGAAAGGAGAGGTCAAACAAACGCGTAAAAGCAACATACCTATCATTAAAGTCCGTTGGAATTCGCGTAGATGCCCCGAATATACCTGGGAACGCAAAGACCAAATGATACGGAAATATTCCCATCTCTTCTCAACTGCTGATGCAAACGAGAAATCTACTTAAAACTTCGGGACGAAGTTTCTAATAACGGGGAAGTACTATAACGACCCTCATTTTTCCATTCTATATATTTCCAATATTAAATGCCCAAACAATATAATTAAAACTTAACGATTAAACTTTAATCAACAATTGTTAAGTGTTAAGAGTTATAAAACATATTAATTAACTTTGTGCAATAATTGACAAGTTAATAAAAGATGAAAATAATAAACTGTTAGTCGACACTCACTACTAATTAAAATTTATGTATTTATGTAATATTATAACTAATAACCTATAAGTAATAAATAAAAAGTGACATTTATATAAATAATAAAACAATTAGGAACTATATATATATATATATGTATATATATATATATTTATATATATATATATATATATATATATATATATATGTATATATATATATATATATATATATATATATACAAGTCATGAATTAGTAAAAAGAAAATAATACTTATCAGGTAGTAAATGTAAAAATAAAAATAATGATAATAATAATGATAATAATAATAATAATAATAATAATAATAATAATAATAATAATGGGACTAAAAAATCTTAAACAATTACATCCTTATGTTGACTAAAAAAATAAAATAAAATATATAAAATATATATATATATATATATATATATATATATATATATATATATATATATATATATATATATATATATATATATATATATATATATATATATATATATAAACTAGTACCACCTATTGTTGACTAAAAATTATAAAATAAAATAAAGTCATTAATTAGAACATCCTTATGTTGACTAACACTCTAATACTTGCACTATATAAACACCCCTAGACTCCTAGTTTCTCATTCACAAATCACACCAAAATCCTCTCTCAAAAACAATCTCTCCCTCTCCCTCTCTTGTAGTATTCGGATCTTCAAGCTTGTTCTTCATGTTCATCAAGATTTTCAAGCGTGTTCTTCATTATTTGGGTTATTTGATCTTCATCACCAAGTTTTCTTCTTGTTTCTTGTTAATCTTCATCATCATTAACAAGGTATGATCCAAAATCTTAAAACTTTTAAATCTTTCTTTCAATTCATGTTTATATTCATAATCATATACGTGCATGATCTTAACATTCATATTATTTAGATCCTCAAAACCCTAAACCCTAATCATTAAAATACTACTTTAATTAACTAACCCTAATTAATGAAACTCTAATACTACTTATACTATTAATTAACATGTATACACTATTACTATTACTAACACCTATAACCTACTACTTATATTATAACACATAAAAACATTTTGGGATATGTATTAGCGATGTATAGATCTTCAAAATTTCTTGACGAATAGTTTCTACGAAACTCTAGGCGAAAAGGTTTGGATTTCTGATTTAAAGGATCCTATAGCTCAAGCCCCTAGACCTAAAATGGCCATTCGAAGGGAAAGGGGTGATTGGATGTAGTGACCCGAACTTTTCCATGGTTATATATATTAATTGAGATTGATGTTTACATGATTAAATGTTTCCAACATGTTAAGCAATCAAACTTGTTAAGACTTGATTAATTGAAATATGTTTCATATAGACAATTGACCACCCAAGTTGATCGGTGATTCACGAACGTTAAAACTTGTAAAAACTATATGATGACATATATATGGATATATATATATAGTTAACATGATACTATGATAAGAAAACATATCATAAAGTATATTAACAATGAACTACATATGTAAAAACAAGACTACTAACTTAATGATTTTTAAACGAGACATATATGTAACGATTATCGTTGTAAAGACATTTAATGTATATATATCATATTAAGAGATATTCATACATGATAATATCATGATAATATAATAATTTAAAATCTCATTTGATATTATAAACATTGAGTTAACAATATTTAACAAGATCGTTAACCTAAAGGTTTCAAAACAACACTTACATGTAACGACTAACGATGACTTAACGACTCAGTTAAAATGTATATACATGTAGTGTTTTAATATGTATTTATACACTTTTGAAAGACTTCAATACACTTATCAAAATACTTCTACTTAACAAAAATGCTTACAATTACATCCTCGTTCAGTTTCATCAACAATTCTACTCGTATGCACCCGTATTCGTACTCGTACAATACACAGCTTTTAGATGTATGTACTATTGGTATATACACTCCAATGATCAGCTCTTAGCAGCCCATGTGAGTCACCTAACACATGTGGGAACCATCATTTGGCAACTAGCATGAAATATCTCATAAAATTACAAAAATATGAGTAATCATTCATGACTTATTTACATGAAAACAAAATTACATATCCTTTATATCTAATCCATACACCAACGACCAAAAACACCTACAAACACTTTCATTCTTCAATTTTCTTCATCTAATTGATCTCTCTCAAGTTCTATCTTCAAGTTCTAAGTGTTCTTCATAAATTCCAAAAGTTCTAGTTTCATAAAATCAAGAATACTTTCAAGTTTGCTAGCTCACTTCCAATCTTGTAAGGTGATCATCCAACCTCAAGAAATCTTTGTTTCTTACAGTAGGTTATCATTCTAATACAAGGTAATAATCATATTCAAACTTTGGTTCAATTTCTATAACTATAACAATCTTATTTCAAGTGATGATCTTACTTGAACTTGTTTTCGTGTCATGATTTTGCTTCAAGAACTTTGAGCCATCCAAGGATCCATTGAAGCTAGATCCATTTTTCTCTTTTCCAGTAGGTTCATCCAAGGAACTTAAGGTAGTAATGATGTTCATAACATCATTCGATTCATACATATAAAGCTATCTTATTCGAAGGTTTAAACTTGTAATCACTAGAACATAGTTTAGTTAATTCTAAACTTGTTCGCAAACAAAAGTTAATCCTTCTAACTTGACTTTTAAAATCAACTAAACACATGTTCTATATCTATATGATATGCTAACTTAATGATTTAAAACCTGGAAACACGAAAAACACCGTAAAACCGGATTTACGCCGTCGTAGTAACACCGCGGGCTGTTTTGGGTTAGTTAATTAAAAACTATGATAAACTTTGATTTAAAAGTTGTTATTCTGAGAAAATGATTTTTATTATGAACATTAAACTATATCCAAAAATTATGGTTAAACTCAAAGTGGAAGTATGTTTTCTAAAATGGTCATCTAGACGTCGTTCTTTCGACTGAAATGACTACCTTTACAAAAACGACTTGTAACTTATTTTTCCGACTAGAAACCTATACTTTTTTTGTTTAGATTCATAAAATAGAGTTCAATATGAAACCATAGCAATTTGATTCACTCAAAACGGATTTAAAATGAAGAAGTTATGGGTAAAACAAGATTAGATAATTTTTCTCATTTTAGCTACGTGAAAATTGGTAACAAATCTATTCCAACCATAACTTAATCAACTTGTATTATATATTATGTAATCTTGAGATACCATAGACACGTATACAATGTTTCGACCTATCATGTCGACACATCTATATATATTTCGGAACAACCATAGACACTCTATATGTGAATGTTGAAGTTAGCTATACAGGGTTGAGGTTGATTCCAAAATATATATAGTTTGAGTTGTGATCAATACTGAGATACGTATACACTGGGTCGTGGATTGATTCAAGATAATATTTATTGATTTATTTCTGTACATCTAACTGTGGACAACTAGTTGTAGGTTACTAACGAGGACAGCTGACTTAATAAACTTAAAACATCAAAATATATTAAAAGTGTTGTAAATATATTTTGAACATACTTTGATATATATGTATATATTGTTATAGGTTCGTGAATCAACCAGTGGCCAAGTCTTACTTCCCGACGAAGTAAAAATCTGTGAAAGTGAGTTATAGTCCCACTTTTAAAATCTAATATTTTTGGGATGAGAATACATGCAGGTTTTATAAATGATTTACAAAATAGACACAAGTATGTGAAACTACATTCTATGGTTGAATTATCGAAATCGAATATGCCCCTTTTTATTAAGTCTGGTAATCTAAGAATTAGGGAACAGACACCCTAATTGACGCGAATCCTAAAGATAGATCTATTGGGCCTAACAAACCCCATCCAAAGTACCGGATGCTTTAGTACTTCGAAATTTATATCATATCCGAAGGGTGTCCCGGAATGATGGGGATATTCTTATATATGCATCTTGTTATTGTCGGTTACCAGGTGTTCACCATATGAATGATTTTTATCTCTATATATGGGATGTGTATTGAAATATGAAATCTTGTGGTCTATTGTTACGATTTGATATATATAGGTTAAACCTATAACTCACCAACATTTTTGTTGACGTTTAAAGCATGTTTATTCTCAGGTGAATATTAAGAGCTTCCGCTGTTGCATACTAAAATAAGGACAAGATTTGGAGTCCATGTTTGTATGATATTGTGTAAAAACTGCATTCAAGAAACTGATTTCGATGTAACATATTTGTATTGTAAACCATTATGTAATGGTCGTGTGTAAACAGGATATTTTAGATTATCATTATTTGATAATCTACGTAAAGCTTTTTAAACCTTTATTTATGAAATAAAGGTTATGGTTTGTTTTAAAAATGAATGCAGTCTTTGAAAAACGTCTCATATAGAGGTCAAAACCTCGCAACGAAATCAATTAATATGGAACGTTTTTAATCAATAAGAACGGGACATTCCAGTTGGTATCCGAGCGTTGGTCTTAGAGAACCAGAAAATTTGCATTAGTGTGTCTTATCGAGTTTGTTAGGATGCATTAGTGAGTCTGGACTTCGACCGTGTTTTCTTTAAAAATGATTGCTTAACATTTTTGTTGGAAACTATATATTTTTAACATATGAATATTATGTGATATATTAATCTCTTAACGTGTTTGATATTATGTGATAGATGTCTACCTCTAGAACAAGTCCCATTGACTCACCTAATAATAATGAAGAGTCAAATGTAAATTGGAATGATTTGTGGACTGATTCACAAGTTCCCGAAGAGGAACCGGAAGAAGAGTCGGAACCGGAAGAAGAATCGGAACCGGAAGAAGAATCGGAACCGGATGAAGAAATAGAACCGGTGGGGGAAATAATAAAACGGTTAAGTAAAAGAAAATCCTCAACCAACCGACCAAAGTTAATTATGGTCAATGGTGTTTCCGCCAAGGAAGCAAAATATTGGGAGGATTACCAATTCTCCGATGAATCGGATTTCGACGAGAATTCCGATGATGTTATAGAAATTACCCCAACTGAATTTAAAAAGGCAAAAGAAAATAATAAGGGAAAGGGCATAAAAATAGAGAAATCTAATTCCAACCCCGATGAACTTTATATGTATCGTCAACCCCCGAAGTCCTTAAGTTGTAACAATGACCCGGGAACCTCTAAACCACCAGGTTTTTCTAAACCAATGTGGACAACGACGGCTCGTATTAGGGGAACATCATATATCCCTAGAAACTTGGCAAAACGAAACAAAACCGAAGAAGAAGAAACGAGCGAGTCGGAATAAGATAGTTGTATTCGTGTGGTGTAATATATGGAATATAGTGTTCTTATGCTTTATGATATATGTAAAAATTGCTTGTATTAATAAGTATTTTTTTTTATGAATCTAACTCTTGTCTATTTTACAGTTTAAAAACACAAAATGGATAGACAACCCAATATTTTAAGAGACCTACCCGGAGACATGATTGATGAAATCTTGTCTAGAGTCGGCCAGAATTCTTCGGCACAACTATTTAAGGCGAGATCAGTTTGTAAGACATTCGAAGAACGTTCCAAGAATGTCTTGGTTTATAAGAGACTTTCGTTTGAAAGATGGGGGATATCACATTGGGAAACCCATAAGTTACGATGTGTTTACTTTGACGCATATATTGCGGGGAACCCAAATGCTATTTTACGCAACGGGTTAAGAAATTATTTTGACTCAATATATCCGAATATTGGACTTCGTGATTTAGAAAAAGCGGCTAACATGCAACATAAAGAAGCATGTTATGCTTACGGATTAGTAATGTTCGCTTCTCACCAAAGTGAGAACAAGAACATCGGGCTACAACTATTAAACAAAACGTTTCCACAAGTGACGGAGTCGGTAATTGGGGTAAGAAATGAGGTTTTTAGATTATTACGGGACTGTTGGACATTACGTAACCCTCGTCCCTTTGATGACGTTACAACACGCTGTCTTATCAACGGCCATAACGGTTATGTTGCACAAGACCAAGGATGGGAAGTAGTCCTAGTAAAACCAGAATGCATGACTTGTTTCTGGACGTATGAATTACGTGTCTTTATTGCCTTTGCCGAACGACTTGTGTACTAGCTAGAATTGTCTTCACAACTATCTTGTATCAAAGTTATTGTGTGCTATATTTCATGCTTTATGTAAAATAAGCGGTATTGTAAGTTTGTAAAATATTGTATAAAAGTTTGAACGCGAAATATTATTATAATCAGTTTTTCATATAGAATTGTAGTAGTTGAATTGTATATTAGCTACTAAGTATGAACTTAACGGGTAGGTACTACCCGAATTTGAACTTATAAAACGCTAATATGAAGAAAAAGCTTTTATAAATGAGTTCATATTATGCTACGAAATACTATTAACTACTCTTAATATTCTGTATGATTAACTTGTTCCATTTAACTATTTTGAAGGAAATGGCACCGACTACTCGACACACCGTGAATATTAATGAAGAGGAATTCCGTACTTTTCTAGCTTCAAACATAGCCGCAGTACAGGCTGCGCTACATACCAACAATAACCTTGGATCTAGCAGTACAGGAAATCGTGTAGGATGCACCTACAAAGAATTCACTGCCTGCAAACCTTTGGAATTTGATGGAACCGAAGGACCGATCGGATTGAAACGGTGGACCGAGAAGGTTGAATCGGTGTTTGCCATAAGTAAGTGTACTGAAGAGGACAAAGTGAAGTACGCTACGCATACCTTCACAGGTTCTGCGTTAACATGGTGGAATACCTATCTAGAGTAAGTGGGACAAGATGATGCGTACGCACTACCGTGGTCAGCATTCAAGCACTTGATGAACGAGAAGTACCGTCCCAGAACCGAGGTCAATAAGCTCAAGACAGAACTTAGAGGGTTACGAACCCAAGGATTTGATATTACCACGTACGAAAGACGATTCACAGAATTGTGCCTATTGTGTCCGGGAGCATTCGAAGATGAGGAAGAGAAGATCGACGCGTTTGTGAAAGGATTACCGGAAAGAATCCAAGAAGATATAAGTTCACACGAGCCCGCCTCCATACAACAGGCATGTAGAATGGCTCACAAACTAGTGAACCAGATTGAAGAAAGAATTAAAGAACAGACTGCTGAAGAGGCCAATGTGAAGCAAGTCAAAAGAAAGTGGGAGGAAAACGGTGATAAAAATCACCAATACAACAACAACAGCAATTACAACAATAATCGCAACAATTATCCCAACAATCGCAACATCAATCGCAACTACAACAAACGGCCCAACAACAACAACAACAACAACAACAACAGCAACTACAACAATCATCCCAACAACAATAATAACCGCAACAACAACAACAATCAGAAGCAACTATGCCAAAGATGTGAAAAGAATCACTCGGGGTTCTGCACCAAATTTTGCAACAAGTGTAAAAGAAATGGTCATAGCGCGGCGAAGTGTGAGGTCTACGGACCAGGGGTTAATAGAACGAAAGGAACAAATGGTGTCGGAACGAGTAATGGCGGAGCAAGTAGTGTCGGAGCAAGTTATGCCAATGTAGTTTGTTATAAATGTGGAAAACCAGGCCACATTATTAGAAATTGCCCGAACCAGGAGAACACGAATGGACAAGGCCGTGGAAGAGTTTTCAATATTAATGCGGTAGAGGCACAGGAAGACCCGGAGCTTGTTACGGGTACGTTTCTTATTGACAATAAATCTGCTTACGTTTTATTTGATTCGGGTGCGGATAGAAGCTATATGAGTAGAGATTTTTGTGCTAAATTAAGTTGTCCATTGACGCCTTTGGATAGTAAATTTTTACTCGAATTAGCAAATGGTAAATTAATTTCAGCAGATAATATATGTCGGAATCGAGAAATTAAACTGGTTAGCGAAACATTTAAGATTGATTTGATACCAGTAGAGTTAGGGAGTTTTGATGTGATAATCGGTATGGACTGGTTGAAAGAAGTGAAAGCGGAGATCGTTTGTTACAAAAATGCAATTCGCATTATACGAGAAAAAGGAAAACCCTTAATGGTGTACGGAGAAAAGGGCAACACGAAGCTACATCTTATTAGTAATTTGAAGGCACAAAAACTAATAAGAAAAGGTTGCTATGCTGTTCTAGCACACGTCGAGAAAGTACAAACTGAAGAAAAGAGCATCAATGATGTTCCCATTGCAAAAGAATTTCCCGATGTATTTCCGAAAGAATTACCGGGATTACCCCCACATCGATCCGTTGAATTTCAAATAGATCTTGTACCAGGAGCTGCACCAATAGCTCGTGCTCCTTACAGACTCGCACCCAGTGAGATGAAAGAACTGCAAAGCCAATTACAAGAACTTTTAGAGCGTGGTTTCATTCGACCAAGCACATCACCGTGGGGAGCTCCTGTTTTGTTTGTCAAGAAGAAAGATGGTACATTCAGGTTGTGTATCGACTACCGAGAGTTGAACAAACTTACCATCAAGAACCGCTACCCACTACCGAGAATCGACGACTTATTTGATCAACTACAAGGCTCGTCTGTTTATTCAAAGATTGACTTACGTTCCGGGTATCATCAAATGCGGGTGAAAGAAGATGATATTCCAAAGACTGCTTTCAGAACACGTTACGGTCATTACGAGTTTATGGTCATGCCGTTTGGTTTAACTAATGCACCAGCTGTGTTCATGGACCTTATGAACCGAGTGTGTGGACCATACCTTGACAAGTTTGTCATTGTTTTCATTGATGACATACTTATTTACTCAAAGAATGACCAAGAACACGGTGAACATTTGAGAAAGGTGTTAGAAGTATTGAGGAAGGAAGAATTGTACGCTAAGTTTTCAAAGTGTGCATTTTGGTTGGAAGAAGTTCAATTCCTCGGTCACATAGTGAACAAAGAAGGTATTAAGGTGGATCCGGCAAAGATAGAAACTGTTGAAAAGTGGGAAACCCCGAAAACTCCGAAACACATACGCCAGTTTTTAGGACTAGCTGGTTACTACAGAAGGTTCATCCAAGACTTTTCCAGAATAGCAAAACCCTTGACTGCATTAACGCATAAAGGGAAGAAATTTGAATGGAATGATGAACAAGAGAAAGCGTTTCAGTTATTGAAGAAAAAGCTAACTACGGCACCTATATTGTCATTGCCTGAAGGGAATGATGATTTTGTGATTTATTGTGATGCATCAAAGCAAGGTCTCGGTTGTGTATTAATGCAACGAACGAAGGTGATTGCTTATGCGTCTAGACAATTGAAGATTCACGAACAAAATTATACGACGCATGATTTGGAATTAGGCGCGGTTGTTTTTGCATTAAAGACTTGGAGGCACTACTTATATGGGGTCAAAAGTATTATATATACCGACCACAAAAGTCTTCAACACATATTTAATCAGAAACAACTGAATATGAGGCAGCGTAGGTAGATTGAATTATTGAATGATTACGATTTTGAGATTCGTTACCACCCGGGGAAGGCAAATGTGGTAGCCGATGCCTTGAGCAGGAAGGATAGAGAACCCATTCGAGTAAAATCTATGAATATAATGATTCATAATAACATTACTACTCAAATAAAGGAGGCGCAACAAGGAGTTTTAAAAGAGGGAAATTTAAAGGATGAAATACCCAAAGGATCGGAGAAGCATCTTAATATTCGGGAAGACGGAACCCGGTATAGGGCTGAAAGGATTTGGGTACCAAAATTTGGAGATATGAGAGAAATGGTACTTAGAGAAGCTCATAAAACCAGATACTCAATACATCCTGGAACGGGGAAGATGTACAAGGATCTCAAGAAACATTTTTGGTGGCCGGGTATGAAAGCCGATGTTGCTAAATACGTAGGAGAATGTTTGACGTGTTCTAAGGTCAAAGCTGAGCATCAGAAACCATCAGGTCTACTTCAACAACCCGAAATCCCGGAATGGAAATGGGAAAACATTACCATGGATTTCATCACTAAATTGCCAAGGACTGCAAGTGGTTTTGATACTATTTGGGTAATAGTTGATCGTCTCACCAAATCAGCACACTTCCTACCAATAAGAGAAGATGACAAGATGGAGAAGTTAGCACGACTGTATTTGAAGGAAGTCGTCTCCAGACATGGAATACCAATCTCTATTATCTCTGATAGGGATGGCAGATTTATTTCAAGATTCTGGCAGACATTACAGCAAGCATTAGGAACTCGTCTAGACATGAGTACTGCCTATCATCCACAAACTGATGGGCAGAGCGAAAGGACGATACAAACGCTTGAAGACATGCTACGAGCATGTGTTATTGATTTCGGAAACAGTTGGGATCGACATCTACCGTTAGCAGAATTTTCCTACAACAACAGCTACCATTCAAGCATTGAGATGGCGCCGTTTGAAGCACTTTATGGTAGAAAGTGCAGGTCTCCGATTTGTTGGAGTGAGGTGGGGGATAGACAGATTACGGGTCCGGAGATTATACAAGAAACTACCGAGAAGATCATCCAAATTCAACAACGGTTGAAAACCGCCCAAAGTCGACAAAAGAGCTACGCTGACATTAAAAGAAAAGATATAGAATTTGAAATTGGAGAGATGGTCATGCTTAAAGTTTCACCTTGGAAAGGCGTTGTTCGATTTGGTAAACGAGGGAAATTAAATCCAAGGTATATTGGACCATTCAAGATTATTGATCGTGTCGGACCAGTAGCTTACCGACTTGAGTTACCTCAACAACTCGCGGCTGTACATAACACTTTCCACGTCTCGAATTTGAAGAAATGTTTTGCTAAAGAAGATCTCACTATTCCGTTAGATGAAATCCAAATCAACGAAAAACTCCAATTCATCGAAGAACCCGTCGAAATAATGGATCGTGAGGTTAAAAGACTTAAGCAAAACAAGATACCAATTGTTAAGGTTCGATGGAATGCTCGTAGAGGACCCGAGTTCACCTGGGAGCGTGAAGATCAGATGAAGAAGAAATACCCGCATCTATTTCCAGAAGATTCGTCAACACCTTCAACAGCTTAAAATTTCGGGACGAAATTTATTTAACGGGTAGGTACTGTAGTGACCCGAACTTTTCCATGGTTATATATATTAATTGAGATTGATGTTTACATGATTAAATGTTTCCAACATGTTAAGCAATCAAACTTGTTAAGACTTGATTAATTGAAATATGTTTCATATAGACAATTGACCACCCAAGTTGATCGGTGATTCACGAACGTTAAAACTTGTAAAAACTATATGATGACATATATATGGATATATATATATATAGTTAACATGATACTATGATAAGAAAACATATCATAAAGTATATTAACAATGAACTACATATGTAAAAACAAGACTACTAACTTAATGATTTTTAAACGAGACATATATGTAACGATTATCGTTGTAAAGACATTTAATGTATATATATCATATTAAGAGATATTCATACATGATAATATCATGATAATATAATAATTTAAAATCTCATTTGATATTATAAACATTGAGTTAACAATATTTAACAAGATCGTTAACCTAAAGGTTTCAAAACAACACTTACATGTAACGACTAACGATGACTTAACGACTCAGTTAAAATGTATATACATGTAGTGTTTTAATATGTATTTATACACTTTTGAAAGACTTCAATACACTTATCAAAATACTTCTACTTAACAAAAATGCTTACAATTACATCCTCGTTCAGTTTCATCAACAATTCTACTCGTATGCACCCGTATTCGTACTCGTACAATACACAGCTTTTAGATGTATGTACTATTGGTATATACACTCCAATGATCAGCTCTTAGCAGCCCATGTGAGTCACCTAACACATGTGGGAACCATCATTTGGCAACTAGCATGAAATATCTCATAAAATTACAAAAATATGAGTAATCATTCATGACTTATTTACATGAAAACAAAATTACATATCCTTTATATCTAATCCATACACCAACGACCAAAAACACCTACAAACACTTTCATTCTTCAATTTTCTTCATCTAATTGATCTCTCTCAAGTTCTATCTTCAAGTTCTAAGTGTTCTTCATAAATTCCAAAAGTTCTAGTTTCATAAAATCAAGAATACTTTCAAGTTTGCTAGCTCACTTCCAATCTTGTAAGATGATCATCCAACCTCAAGAAATCTTTGTTTCTTACAGTAGGTTATCATTCTAATACAAGGTAATAATCATATTCAAACTTTGGTTCAATTTCTATAACTATAACAATCTTATTTCAAGTGATGATCTTACTTGAACTTGTTTTCGTGTCATGATTTTGCTTCAAGAACTTTGAGCCATCCAAGGATCCATTGAAGCTAGATCCATTTTTCTCTTTTCCAGTAGGTTCATCCAAGGAACTTAAGGTAGTAATGATGTTCATAACATCATTCGATTCATACATATAAAGCTATCTTATTCGAAGGTTTAAACTTGTAATCACTAGAACATAGTTTAGTTAATTCTAAACTTGTTCGCAAACAAAAGTTAATCCTTCTAACTTGACTTTTAAAATCAACTAAACACATGTTCTATATCTATATGATATGCTAACTTAATGATTTAAAACCTGGAAACACGAAAAACACCGTAAAACCGGATTTACGCCGTCGTAGTAACACCGCGGGCTGTTTTGGGTTAGTTAATTAAAAACTATGATAAACTTTGATTTAAAAGTTGTTATTCTGAGAAAATGATTTTTATTATGAACATGAAACTATATCCAAAAATTATGGTTAAACTCAAAGTGGAAGTATGTTTTCTAAAATGGTCATCTAGACGTCGTTCTTTCGACTGAAATGACTACCTTTACAAAAACGACTTGTAACTTATTTTTCCGACTAGAAACCTATACTTTTTTTGTTTAGATTCATAAAATAGAGTTCAATATGAAACCATAGCAATTTGATTCACTCAAAACGGATTTAAAATGAAGAAGTTATGGGTAAAACAAGATTAGATAATTTTTCTCATTTTAGCTACGTGAAAATTGGTAACAAATCTATTCCAACCATAACTTAATCAACTTGTATTATATATTATGTAATCTTGAGATACCATAGACACGTATACAATGTTTCGACCTATCATGTCGACACATCTATATATATTTCGGAACAACCATAGACACTCTATATGTGAATGTTGGAGTTAGCTATACAGGGTTGAGGTTGATTCCAAAATATATATAGTTTGAGTTGTGATCAATACTGAGATACGTATACACTGGTTCGTGGATTGATTCAAGATAATATTTATTGATTTATTTCTGTACATCTAACTGTGGACAACTAGTTGTAGGTTACTAACGAGGACAGCTGACTTAATAAACTTAAAACATCAAAATATATTAAAAGTGTTGTAAATATATTTTGAACATACTTTGATATATATGTATATATTGTTATAGGTTCGTGAATCAACCAGTGGCCAAGTCTTACTTCCCGACGAAGTAAAAATCTGTGAAAGTGAGTTATAGTCCCACTTTTAAAATCTAATATTTTTGGGATGAGAATACATGCAGGTTTTATAAATGATTTACAAAATAGACACAAGTATGTGAAACTACATTCTATGGTTGAATTATCGAAATCGAATATGCCCCTTTTTATTAAGTCTGGTAATCTAAGAATTAGGGAACAGACACCCTAATTGACGCGAATCCTAAAGATAGATCTATTGGGCCTAACAAACCCCATCCAAAGTACCGGATGCTTTAGTACTTCGAAATTTATATCATATCCGAAGGGTGTCCCGGAATGATGGGGATATTCTTATATATGCATCTTGTTATTGTCGGTTACCAGGTGTTCACCATATGAATGATTTTTATCTCTATATATGGGATGTGTATTGAAATATGAAATCTTGTGGTCTATTGTTACGATTTGATATATATAGGTTAAACCTATAACTCACCAACATTTTTGTTGACGTTTAAAGCATGTTTATTCTCAGGTGAATATTAAGAGCTTCCGCTGTTGCATACTAAAATAAGGACAAGATTTGGAGTCCATGTTTGTATGATATTGTGTAAAAACTGCATTCAAGAAACTGATTTCGATGTAACATATTTGTATTGTAAACCATTATGTAATGGTCGTGTGTAAACAGGATATTTTAGATTATCATTATTTGATAATCTACGTAAAGCTTTTTAAACCTTTATTTATGAAATAAAGGTTATGGTTTGTTTTAAAAATGAATGCAGTCTTTGAAAAACGTCTCATATAGAGGTCAAAACCTCGCAACGAAATCAATTAATATGGAACGTTTTTAATCAATAAGAACGGGACATTTCATTGGAAGCTTATCTAATACGGCAAGTATCCTAAAATGGAAAACACTCTTAAAGTAGAAACTTTCTAGTTATAGAAACTTACTAATATAAGAAATCTACTAAAAGTGGAAACTTTCTAAAAATAGAAACTTACTAGGAAAAGAAACTTAGTAAAACAAACTATACTTACAACACTATCATACTTAAACATCTACTTAAACTTGGGCAAAAACACTTACTACTCTTAAATGTCAATAGGTTGACTTTTCTGCTCACTCATCCAACTTTCTATTCCGAGGAATAACTCTTTCTCTCTACTTACTAAGGTGAATTCATAGCCCCACTCTTTATTGCTAGCAAACTTATTTACTTTTATTGGGGTGAGACACATGCTACTTTTACTATTTACAATTTAGACACAAGTGCCAACTGTTAAAACTATGCTATACCCGGCTATGTCCGACACAGTCCCTACAGTGATATTTTTAATTGCTCATTGAATGCATGCTTAATTATTGGGGGTAGGCCTATCGGGAGTAACGTCCCCGATACATTTGACCAAGTCATTGTATTACTTAATAATGAAATTAAACCGACAAGTATAAACTACAACTTGTCTTTTGGGCAAACTTGAACGTTTAGTCTAAATATCACGCACTGGCATAACATTTTGATCTGCGAGATCAACTTTATAAACTAAATCTTGTGGTCTAAAACAACGGTCAAACATATTTGTTAAACCTATGATTTCACTCAACCATTTTTGGTTAACACTTTAGCATGTTTTGTCTCAGGTGCTGATTGATCAAGTTTACTTACCTATTGCTTATGTGATACTACTTGGACTTAGGATCAAGAACTATCGCATTTATTATTCTTGCATTTGAAACATTTACTTTATTGTAATTTCAATTCTTTTAACGACATTCTATTTTCCACTGCGTACTCAATAAAGTTTGTTTTTATCATATTGTATTGTTCTCGTATTATAATATGTTGGTTTATTTGATATTAAGTCACATTTCGCCCAGGCCCTATTTGGGGGTGTGATAGGTATCAAATAAGCCAGGACAAAGGACAATTAACCCAGAATAATGAATTAGAATCAAAACGTCAAACATCATGATTACGGAAGTTTAAATAAGCATAATTCTTTTAGTATATTTCTCATCGTACTTTTAATTATTGTCATTATATTATCGCAATTTATTTTATTGTCATTTATTTTACCGTTATTAAAACATATAAAATCGACAAACCGGTCATTAAACGGTAAAACCCCCATTTTATAATACTTATATATATATATATATATATATATATATATATATATATATATATATATATATATATATATACAGTTCTATAAAAATATAGTACGTAATCACTAGCTCCATGTGGAATGAACTGGACTTACTAAAAACTACACTACTCTACAATTAGGTACACTGCCTATAAGTGTTGTAGCAAGGTTTAGGTATATCCCATCTGTAAATTAAATATATAAAACTTGTATCATATTTCGTCGTATTTCATATTAAAAATAATAATATTTCATACACCTCCGCTAGCACATCAGTATCCCTCCTAGTTATGAAGATTATGTTGAAAAGAATAAAAAATGTAGCTCAACTAAGAATACAACTTCTGATGATACTGCTGAAGGTGCTCTAGATCTTGAGGAAGATAGGAAAACTGGGTTAGGAGATAACTCTAAGACAAGTAGAGTTAGAACACCGAAAGGTCCTGTTAAAATTTTAAGAAATCCTAGATTTGCTAACAGACCAGTTCCTCCTGTTACACCTAAGACTGTTCCAAGAAATAAAATAAATGATTCTCCTTTGTTTGTAAGAACACAAGATCCGTCATCTTCAAACTCTAATAACGTGTATGAATTTAGAGGACATAGGGAGTTTCGTCAATGTTTTAATTGTGCTATTTTTGGACATCTTGCTGCTAATTGTCCTAGAAGATATAGATCACCCAGACAGAAGATTGACCTCACATATGATGATCACAGATCATCTTATGCTCATAGAACAGGTTCACTTGTTAATGATGAAGTTCGTGTTAAAAATCATACGACGAATGTTGTCTATGGAGAGTATAAGAGAAAGAACTTCAATAGTTCAATTTCTCCTGTGAAGATTAAGGTTCCTAAATAGGATACTGAGGCAAGAGTTGCCAAATCAAGTGATTATAGTAGAGCTTTTGAACCAAAGGCACGATCGCCTTCACAAAAAGCTAATCGTCGAAAATACTTTTCTCGTACCATACCACGAGTGAATCGCTCTGAAAATGAGCAAAGTGTGAAAAACCAGAAGAGCAATATTGCTACTTCTAAACTGTTTAAGTTTTTGGTTTCTAATGATGAGATTCCACCGGACTCAAACGGGAAATGGATGGAATTTCAAGCTATGGGTGTTAATGGACAACCTACTGCCGTCCGGGCGCGGGTTCCCATTATCAATTAATTCTCATAATGTAATGTGCAGGGAACCAGGGTACCTGCAAACAACACCTGGATAGTGGATAGCGGCGCTTCGAGACATATGACTGGACACTATCTCTTCTTTCGGATGTACACCCAATTAAGGGAGGTTATGTAGCATTTGCTGGAGATAAAGGAGGTCACATTTCAGCTCAAGATTTATTGAAGAATGAGAAAGTCAGTTTCGACAAAGTGAACTATTGTCAAGAGCTTGCAAACAATTTGTTGTCGATTTCACAAATCTGTGAAAAATCTTTCAAGGTAGCATTTGATGACGAATTCAGCTACATTTTGAAGCCAGAGTTTGTGATTCCTTCAGAAATGATTTTGATGAAAGCTCCTAGATAAGCCGACTTATACATGCTAGATATGAATGTTGCTACTTCAACTGCTAAACATCATCAAGCTTTTGTTTCTAAAGTGACTGAACAAGATTCTATTACATGGTACAAACGCATGGGTCATTTAAGTTTTCGGAAAACAAATCACCTTGTCCACAACAATCTTGTAGAAGATGTTGATCTTTGATCTTTTCAGATTCCAGGAACATGTGTTCCGTGTAAGAAGGGTAAGCAGAGCAAGAAAGCTCATAAGCTGGTGAAGTATAATCCAATCTCTGCTCCACTTGAAATGTTACATATGGATCTTTTCAGTCTAATTTGTTTTGAAAGCATTGATGGAAGTAAGTATTGTTTGGTTGTAACTGATGATTATTCAAGATTTTCTTAGGTAATATTTTTGAAAGAGAAGTCTGATACTTTTGAGAATTTAAAAGTGCTAATCAATTGATTAGAGACAGGTTTTAATTTAAAGGTAAGAAAGATTCGTTGCGACAATGGTACAGAATTCAAGAATCATTATCTTGCAGGTTTCTGTATTGAAAAAGGTATCAATATGCAATTCAGTTCTGCATACGCTCCTCAGATGAATGGTGTTACTGAAAGAAAGAATAGAGTATTGATCGAGACAGCTAGAACAATGCTAGCAGATTCATCGTTACCTGTTCATTTTTGGAGTGAAGCTGTTGCAAATGCGTGTTACGCTATGAATCGAGTTCTGACTGTTAAACGACTGAGTAAAACTTGCTATGAGCTATTGCATGGGAGAAAACCATCTTTGAAGAATCTAGAACCATTTGGTGCACCGTGTACCATCTTGAAAAGAAAACCAGGAAGTAAGTTTGATTCAAAAGTAGTTACTGGAGTATTTCTTGGGTATAGTTCTCCTAACAAGTGAGTTTTCAATAATGAAACACGATGTGTTGAAGAATGGTCTGAAGTTGATGTCCAGAGGAATCATATGAAGAATGCTTCGAAGAGTCATCCTTGGATTTATAACTATGATGAGCTGATTGACTCATTCAATCTTGCTCCAGATCAGACGGAGAATGAAGTTGAGTTACAAATGTTGTTTGATTTACAAAATGAACCAGAAGTATCTGCACCTGCTCCAACTCCAACTCCATTACCCACTGTCGATGAACCAGTTTAAGATTCAGATCAAGACATTAATCCAGTGTACGATACCTGCGGATCTGATATTTCAAGTGAGAGTTCTGATAATCATGAAGATATTGGTGATACTACGAATCTACAACCTGAGATACCTGTTCCCGCACAACCAGTTCCCAGAACTACAGCAGATCATCATAGAGAGAATATTATTGGAGATCCAAATGCATGTGTTAGAACAAGAAGGAAAGTTCGGTTTGATGGTCAAGTTGATACTCATATGACAGCTGCTACTGTATACTACGAGTACTCATGTCATATTTCTAGAATAGATCCAAAGACAACAAAAGAAGCCTTGAAACATGTTGATTGGGTTATGGCTATGCAGGAAGAGATTCAACAATTCCATCGTTTAGATATTTGGAAGCTAGTTACTAAGCCGCATGGTGCTAAAGTAATTGATCTCAAATGGGTTTGGAAGTGGAAATTTGATGAAGATGGCAATGTTATCCGTAACAAAGCAAGATTAGTTGCTAAAGGTTATCAGCAATATCCTGAATTCGATTATGATGAATTTTTTAATCATGTTGCCAGATTGGAAGCTATTCGCATTTTCTTGACTTTTGCTTCATTTATGAAGTTCAAAGTGTTTCAAATGGATGTCAAGAATGCATTTGTTTATGGCAAGCTAAATGAAAGAGTATATGTCAATCAACCACCGGGTTTTGAAGATCATCTTCATCCTGACACAGTTTACCATTTACGAAGAGCCCTATATGGTTTACATCAAGCCCCGAGAGCTTGGTATGGATGTTTGTCAAGTTATCTGATCGAAAAAGGTTATCAAATGGGCATAGTAGATTGTACTCTGTTCACGAAGGTTAAAGATGATGATATTATTTTGGTCCAGATCTATGTAGACAACATTATTTTCGGTTCTACTAAGCAGGAACTCGTCGATGAGTTCGAGCAGGTTATGAAGGATGAATTTGAAATGAGCAAATTGGGTCTCTTACACTACTTTCTTGGTTTGCAAGTCGAATAGACTGATAATGGAATTTTTCTTCATCAAGCAAAGTATGTAAATGATATACTCGAACGTTTTGGTATGACTCAAGAACGTCCTGTGTTAACCCCGCTAGCTGTGAATCATGGTATTTTGTTAGACTGTGATGGGGAGCCTGTTGATCCTACATACTATCGAGCAATCATCGGATCGCTCATGTATCTCACTGCATCTAGGCCGGATATTATGTTCGCAACATGTCTGTGTGCTCGTTATCAAGTTAATCCGAATACAGTTCATCTTACAGCTGCTAAAAGAATTCTTCGTTATCTATTACATCCTCCAAATCTCGGCATCTGGTATTCGAACGAAGACAAGTTTGATCTTGTAGCATACAGTGATTCAGACTATGCAGGTTGCAAAATCAACAACAAATCTACATCAGGAGGATGTCAATTTTTAGGTGAAAGGCTGGTGACCTGGCAATGCAAGAAACAAACTGCAGTTGCGCTTTCCACGCGTGAAGCTGAATATATCGCTGATGCTAGTTACTGTTCGCAAGTTGTTTGGATTCAACAACAACTTCGCGATTACTGTAATGACCCGCACTTTTTCGATCGTTCTATACTTATAAGATTAATATTTACATAAATTAAACCTTACCAACATGATAAGCAATCCAAATTGTTGAGATTTATGTTTTTTAAAAGAGTTTTACACAACGTTTGACCGTCTAGTTTGACCGATGATATCACGAACTATATAACATATGATAATTATACGTTTGTGTATATATATGTATATATACATATTTAACATGATCTAAGAATGTTTTAATACCTCATTTTGTATTAATAACAATAAGTTATAAGTATATTTTGAAACTACTAACTTAAGTTTTCAAAACGATAACCATACGTAACGTCATTTGACATAAACACTTATGACCTATAATGTTTATACATATATCGTATATATAATGTATTTAATCACTTTTTAAGGACTTAAATACATAAAACCATATAAGTATATTCACAAAAGATAGCTATATTTGAATCCTCATTCCGTTTTCACAAGATTTCTATACGTATATCTGGAGTATATGTACCCGTATCATACCTAGCTTCTATACGTATTTACTATTGGTATATACACATCAAATCACCACCAACCAGCCCTTGTTCATGCCCTAGGTATAAGGTAATTGGAATTTGGAAGCTTATTGACTAATTACATAAGATAACAAACTAAAATCTTGTCATGAACACCTTAGTTCCACGTTTTTTATAAGCTTCATGGGCACTTCATTTTGATTCAAATTTCTACATCATTTCTTAGTTAAACACACACTCTTCCATAACCCTTAAACACCTTCAACAATTCAGCAAGTTACCATGAAGATCTAGCTCAAAAACAACCCTTAATCATCATAAGAAAAACCTTCCAAGAACACTTCAATAATCCTTTCAAGAATACAAGTTTATTTCCAACCTTTTGATCCAACTCCATTACTCTTTTGGTTCTAGGTTTTTACTCCTCTTTTACAGCAATCTTGTCCAAGTAACTTGAGGTAGTAACTTTGTTCATAACCTTATTCGATTCATATATATATAGCTATCTTATTTTATGGTATAAAATTTTAACAACAAGAACATAGTTTGAATGTTTTCAAACTTGTTTGCAAACTAAATAGATCCTTCTAACTTAACTTTTAAAATACTTCAAGACCTGTAATATATCATAAATATATTCTAATTTAACAAGGTATAACTTGGTTTTTCAAAGAACACCTTAAAAACTGTTTTTTACGACGTCGGAGTGCAACCGGGGGCTGTTTTGGGTTGGATAATTAAAAACTATCTTGAACCTTGAATTGGAGGTTTATTTTATGGAAAAATGATATTTACTATGAATATGATAACACATAAAAATTTCATGATTTAACTCAAAGTATAAGTATTTTTAGAAAAATAATCATTTAAGGTTGTTTACATGATGGAAAATGATTAACTTCATAAGTTTCACCAAAGTTTGACCTATGACCTGTGATTTCGAATACAAACTAAGGTATTTACAGTTCATATTCTTAAAGAAGGACTCGATCCAAGGAAGTGACAAGTTGAACCAACGAAAACGGAGTTGTAACGAAGAAACTATGACCAAAACAAAATCGGATATCCAAGACTAGTTTAGCCACGAAAATAATTGGAGAAAAATTAAATAAATCACATCTTTTTAAAATAACATGATATTTTATATATATATACTCATAATTTAATTTTATATATTTCAGGATCACCCGTAAACAATACGAGAAGATTAATCATAAGATCCCATGATTGTACGCAACACGTCATTTGACAACACCGGTACTTTATGTACGCAACACGTCATTTGACAACACCGGTACCGTGGGTCAAGATTAATCCCGACCAATACGAATACAATGGGGTTTTATTTCGATGGGGGTTTTATTTATTTATTAAACACCTAAATATGAACCATTAAAATTGAATTGCTAACTACGGACTAAGAAGACATTAAAAGTATTATAAGTATATATATGTGACGATTGTTTAAAATGAAAATATATTGATATATTATATATGGATAGGTTCGTGATATCAACCGGAGACCAAGTCAAAATATATATATCTTCAAGGCAAAAGTGAGTATATAGTCCCACTTTTAAACTCTAAATATTTCGGGATGAGAATACATGTATTTTATGTTTTACGATATGGACACAAGTAACTGAAAAATATATTCTACGTTGAGTTGTACCACTGGCATACTTCCCTGTAGCTTGGTAACTATTATTTACAGCGGTATTGTAAACGCGAATCCTGTTGATAGATCTATCGGGCCTGACAACCCCAACCGGACTGGACGACCAGTATTCAACGGTTGCACAGTACTTCGTTTCGTGACTACACTTGGTACGGTGTAGTAAGATTTCATAATAAAGGGAATATGCGACGTGATTAAATGTTAAGTATGGTTATCAAGTGCTCAACCACTTAGAATATTTTTATTAAAATGTTTATATATGAAATCTTGTGGTCTATATATTTATATCGCTGCCGGCATTAAACCTATATCTCACCAACTTTATGTTGACGTTTTAAACATGTCTATTCTCAGGTGATAACTAAAAGCATCCGCTGCAACATGTTGAATTTAAACAAGATCTTGAGTATGCATATTTGTGTCAAAAATAAAACTGCATATCGGAGGATTTGTAATGTAAAATATGCTAGAAATCGTATTGTTATCATCACATGTAAAGTTTGTAAGTCTAAGATTATCGCTAAACGATAATCATCTTTTTATTGTCTAAAGCTTGTATTAAAATAAGAGTAATGGTTTGTAATGTAAAATAAATGCAGTTGTTCTTTTAAAAATGTCGCATATAGAGGTCAATACCTCTCAATGAAATCATACGTTATCTAACTCGTTCTTATGGTTAAGGACGGGTTATGACATGTGGTATCAGAGCGGTGGTCTTAGCGAACCAGGTTTGCATTAGTGTGTCTAACTGATAAGTCATTAGGATACATTAGTAAGTCTGGACTTTGACCGGGTCTGATTTAAAAACCATTGCTTATCATTGTTGGTTAAAATTTATATGTAAATATTATGTAGTACTAATGGGTTAGTTGTTGTGTGATAGATGTCGGGCTCAAAACTTGTTATCACATTCAGCGACTCCGAATCAGAATCTTCAGATGGTGTTCCAGTCATTAACCTATCCGATGACGAAAATGATATCTTTGGGGAAGACTCACAAATTCCGGATGAACCAACTATAAAGAACTCGGAAAGTGAACCCGAGGAGGAAAGTGAACCCGAGGAAGAAATACAGGAAATTACAAAAGACAAGTTCGAACTAGGAAAGAAACGAAAGGCTAATGAATTAGAAAATTCAAATCCCGAGTTTAGTGAGGATGATGTGGCACCAACTCTACTAGACACTACCACCCCTATTCCCGCTATCCCTATTCGTTCTATCCCGACATCTAGTTCTTCAGCCCCACCGCCAAAATATAGGCAGACAGCTAGGATAAGCGTTAGGCCATTCCTTGAACCTAAACGTCCTAGAAAATAGACCAAACGATGCACTGTCGTATTAAACCATGGGATCATATAATGTTTTGTATAATATTACTAGTGTGGTTTGCTTAATATTCGATGTAAGATAAGCATATGTAAAATAGTGAAGTATGAAATGCAATAATTTTCCATGGTTAAGTATTATTTAGATGGTAGTAATTGGTTCTGTACTAAGCTATTAAGTATGGACATTAACGGGTAGGTACTACCCTAGATATAATTATAAAATGATAATAAGAAGAAAAGGCTTTTATAATAATACCTGGTTCATATTATTAACAAGCTATAATGTACTATAAATACACACTACATCTATAATAATCCATGTGAATAATTATTTTCTTTCATTAGGAAATGGCTCGATTGAATCGAATGACGGAACAAGAAGTCAAGGAATTCATCAACCAACGAGTGAACGACAGAATGTTATGGGTCGAGGCTGCAAGAGCTACTGCAGTTAACCCAAATCCTCGTGTAGGATGCACCTACAAAACTTTTCAAGCTTGCAAGCCCTCATCATTCAGTGGAACAGAAGGACCGATCGGTTTAACCCGGTGGATAGAAAAGATGGAGACTGTGTTTAAAATCAGTGGTTGTGTTGAAAAGGACATGACCAAGTATGCATCGTGCACTTTACAAGATAGTGCACTCACGTGGTGGAAAAATTTTGTGAAGGCTGTAGGAGGAGATGTAGCTTATGATACTCCATGGGAAGAATTCAAAACAATGTTAATCAACGAGTATTGTCCAAGGAACGAGGTTAGGAAGTTGGAAGATGAATTACGAAGCCTGAAGGTTGTTGGTACTGAAATCACCAACTACAATCAGCGATTCATGGAATTAGCTTTGCTATGTCCTGAATTGGTTCCAACCGAAGAACGGAAGATTGAAATGTACAAAGATGGTTTGCCCACAAAGGTCAAGGCAAACGTTACAGCATCGAAACCTAAGACAATTCATGAAGCTATAACCATGGCAAATGAGCTAATGGATCAGGTCATCTTGGATAAGAAAGCATCCAATACTGATGTGAAGGTATCAGGTAACAAAAGAAAGTGGAATGGAAGTTATGATCGAGGTAATCAACAACAATCTTTTAAGAAACAAGAAACCACGCAAGGTGCGGGTAGTGGTTCAGGCTTTGGTTACAGAGGACAAAATCCTTTATGTAACCGATGCCACAAACATCACTCTGGCTACTGTAATGTGGTATGCAACAAATGTAATCGAAAGGGTCATCTTACTGAAGATTGTAGGGCTCTCGTTACAAATACAAATGGTATCAAGACTCCTGCCACCAATGCAAATAGAACTGCTTTGGCTACCATTACTTGTTATGGGTGTGGAAAACAGGGTCATTATAAGAGCCAGTGTCCGAATCCAGAGAAGAATAATGGATCTGCACAAGGAAGAGCATTTGTTATTAATGCTAGAGAGGCGTGTGAAGACCCGGAGCTTGTTACGGGTACGTTTACCATTAATAACTTATCCGCATCTATTATATTTGATACTGGTGCTGATAGAAGTTACGTGTGTAGAGACTTTCACGCTAAATTGAATTGTTCATCATTACCTCTAGATGCTAAGTACATGATTGAGTTAGCTAATGGTAAACTAATTAAAGCCGATAAAATTTGTCGTGATTGTAAAATAAATTTAGCCGGTGAAACGTTTAAAATTGACTTGATACCCGTAGAATTAGGAAGTTTTGATGTAATAGTCGGCATGGACTGGATGTCCAAAGTAGGAGCTGAAGTTGTGTGTGCCAAGAAGGCAATTCGCATTCCTTGTAAGGATAAAATGCCGGTGATGATTTATGGAGAGAAGGGTAACTCAAAGCTAAAACTCATTAGCTGTTTGAAAGCCAAGAAGTGTTTAGAAAAGGGATGTTATGCTATTCTAGCACATGTTAATAAAGTCGAAAAGAAAGAAAAAGAGAAGTGCATCAACGACGTGCCTGTGGCAAGAGATTTTCCTGAAGTTTTTCCGGAAGAGTTGCCGGGATTACCTCCATTTAGATCTGTAGAATTTCAAATAGATTTAGTACCAGGAGCTGCACCAGTTGCCCGTGCTCCATATAGACTTGCACCGTCCGAGTTAAAAGAACTTCAGAGTCAGTTAAAAGAATTACTGGATCGTGGATTCATACGACCAAGTACTTCACCGTGGGGAGCTCCGATTTTATTTGTTAAAAAGAAAGATGGATCTTTTAGGATGTGTATAGATTATCGTGAATTAAATAAGTTAACTATCAAAAATCGGTATCCACTACCGAGAATTGACGACTTATTTGATCAACTCCAAGGATCATGTGTGTACTCAAAAATTGACCTAAGGTCGGGCTATCATCAATTACGTGTCAAAGAAGAGGACATTCCGAAAACTGCTTTTCGGACACGTTATGGTCATTACGAATTTTTGGTCATGCCGTTTGGATTGACGAATGCGCCAGCTGTATTCATGGACCTCATGAATCGAGTTTGTAGTCCATATTTAGATAAGTTTGTTATCGTTTTCATTGATGATATTCTTATCTATTCCAAGAGTGAGCAAGAGCATGAGCAGCATTTAAGGTTGATATTAGAGTTGTTGAGAAAAGAACAGCTATATGCTAAATTTTCTAAATGTGCTTTCTGGTTGAAAGAAGTGCAATTTCTTGGCCACGTTGTTAGTAGCAAAGGAATTCAGGTTGATCCAGCAAAAATTGAAGCCATTGAAAAATGGGAGACTCCTAAGACACCAACGCAGATACGCCAATTTTTGGGTTTAGCCGGTTATTATAGAAGGTTTATTCAAGATTTTTCCCGAATAGCTAAGCCGTTGACAGCGTTAACGCAAAAAGGGAAGAAATATGAATGGACCTCTGAGCAGGAGAGTGCATTTCAATTACTAAAGAAGAAGTTAACTACGGCGCCTATTTTATCGTTACCAGAAGGGAACGATGATTTTGAAATATATTGTGACGCTTCGCGACAAGGTTTTGGTTGCATTCTTATGCAACGGAAGAAAGTTATTGCATACGCATCCCGACAATTGAAGATTCACGAGCGAAATTATACGACGCATGATCTAGAACTGGGAGCAGTCGTGTTTGCATTGAAGATATGGAGACACTACTTGTATGGGGTTAAATGCACTGTGTTTACTGATCATTAAAGCCTTCAACATATTTTTGATCAGAAACAGCTGAACATGAGGCAACGTAGGTGGGTCGAGTTAATAAACGACTATGATTGTGAAATTCGTTATCATCCCGGGAAAGCGAATGTGGTGGCTGACGCACTAAGCAGAAAGGAACGAGAACCAATTCGAGTACGAGCGATGAACATAAAAATTCGCATGAATCTCAACTCACAAATCAAAGAAGTTCAACTAGAAGCACTTACTAAAGAAAATATAGGAAATGAAATAATGAAGAAGTATGAGAAGCAACTCGTTATACGGGAAGATGGAATTCGATATTTTGCAAATCGTATTTGGGTACCGAAGTTGGGTGGATTAAGGAAGTTGATATTGAACGAGGCACATAAGACAAGATACTCGATACATCCTGGAGTTGGAAAGATGTACCAAGATCTTAAGACACATTATTGGTGGCCTAATTTAAAGACAGACGTTGCAACATATGTTGGGGAGTGTTTAACTTGTTCCAAAGTCAAAGCAGAACACCAAAAGCCGTCAGGGTTACTTCAACAACCAGAAATCCCAGAATGGAAATGGGATGGTATTACCATGGATTTCATCACAAAGTTACCAAAGACTGCCTGGGGATACGACACCATTTGGGTGATTGTTGATCGTCTTACCAAATCTGCACATTTTTTGCCTATAAAGGAAACGGATAGAATGGAGAAATTATTACGATTGTATATAAAGGAAATTGTTTCAAGGCATGGAATACCTATTTCCATTATATCCGATCGTGATAGTAGATTTACCTCAAAGTTCTGGCAATCACTACAGGAGGCACTAGGAACTCGTTTGGATATGAGTACCGCATATCATCCGCAAACTGACGGGCAGAGTGAAAGAACAATTCAGACTCTTGAAGACATGCTCAGGGCATGTGTGATCGATTTTGGAAACGGATGGGATAAGTATTTACCGTTAGCAGAATTCTCGTATAATAATAGTTATCATGCGAGCATTAAAGCTGCACCATTCGAAGCACTGTATGGAAGGAAGTGTAGATCTCCTATTTGTTGGAATGAAGTAGGAGATCGACAATTAACTGGTCCCGAGATCATACACGAAACGACTGAGAAGATAGTACAAATTAAGGAGAGATTCAAAACAGCCCGTAGTCGCCAAAAGTGCTACGCCGATGTCCGAAGGAAACCATTAGAGTTTCAGATCGGTGACATGGTTATGTTAAAGGTGTCACCATGGAAAGGTGTAATACGCTTCGGAAAAAGGGGTAAACTGAACCCAAGATATGTAGGCCCGTTCAAGATCATCGAACGCATTGGACCGGTAGCTTATCGACTCGAGTTACCGCAACAACTCGCCGGAGTACATAATACATTTCACGTCTCGAACCTTAAGAAGTGTCTTGCAAAGGAAGATCTCACCATTCCTCTTGAAAAAATCCATGTCGATGAGAAACTACAATTCATCGAAGAACCAATCGAAATCATGGACCGTGAAGTTAAACAGCTCAAGCAGAGCAACATACCGATCGAGGTTCGTTGGAATGCTCGAAGAGGTCCTGAGTTTACATGGGAATGAGAGGATCAGATGAAACAAAAGTATCCACACTTGTTTCTCGATGACGCAAAATAGGTACAATTTTAAAATTTCGGGACGAAATTTATTTAACGGGTAGGTACTGTAAAGACCCGCACTTTTTCGATCGTTCTATACTTATAAGATTAATATTTACATAAATTAAACCTTACCAACATGATAAGCAATCCAAATTGTTAAGATTTATGTTTTTGAAAAGAGTTTTACACAACGTTTGACCGTCTAGTTTGACCGATGATATCACGAACTATATAACATATGATAATTATACTTTTGTGTATATATATGTATATATACATATTTAACATGATCTAAGAATGTTTTAATATCTCATTTTGTATTAATAACAATAAGTTATAAGTATATTTTGAAACTACTAACTTAAGTTTTCAAAACGATAACCATACGTAACGTCATTTGACATAAATACTTATGACCTATAATGTTTATACATATATCGTATATATAATGTATTTAATCACTTTTTAAGGACTTAAATACATAAAACCATATAAGTATATTCACAAAAGATAGCTATATTTGAATCCTCATTCCGTTTTCACAAGATTTCTATACGTATATCTGGAGTATATGTACCCGTATCATACCTAGCTTCTATACGTATTTACTATTGGTATATACACATCAAATCACCACCAACCAGCCCTTGTTCATGCCCTAGGTATAAGGTAATTGGAATTTGGAAGCTTATTGACTAATTACATAAGATAACAAACTAAAATCTTGTCATGAACACCTTAGTTCCACATTTTTTATAAGCTTCATGGGCACTTCATTTTGATTCAAATTTCTACATCATTTCTTAGTTAAACACACACTCTTCCATAACCCTTAAACACCTTCAACAATTCAGCAAGTTACCATGAAGATCTAGCTCAAAAACAACCCTTAATCATCATAAGAAAAACCTTCCAAGAACACTTCAATAATCCTTTCAAGAATACAAGTTTATTTCCAACCTTTTGATCCAACTCCATTACTCTTTTGGTTCTAGGTTTTTACTCCTCTTTTACAGCAATCTTGTCCAAGTAACTTGAGGTAGTAACTTTGTTCATAACCTTATTCGATTCATATATATATAGCTATCTTATTTTATGGTATAAAATTTTAACAACAAGAACATAGTTTGAATGTTTTCAAACTTGTTTGCAAACTAAATAGATCCTTATAACTTAACTTTTAAAATACTTCAAGACCTGTAATATATCATAAATATATTCTAATTTAACAAGGTATAACTTGGTTTTTCAAAGAACAACTTAAAAACTGTTTTTACGACGTCGGAGTGCAACCGGGGGCTGTTTTGGGTTGGATAATTAAAAACTATCTTGAACCTTGAATTGGAGGTTTATTTTCTGGAAAAATGATATTTACTATGAATATGATAACACATAAAAATTTCATGATTTAACTCAAAGTATAAGTATTTTTAGAAAAATAATCATTTAAGGTTGTTTACATGATGGAAAATGATTAACTTCATAAGTTTCACCAAAGTTTGACCTATGACCTATGATTTCGAATACAAACTAAGGTATTTACAGTTCATATTCTTAAAGAAAGACTCGATCCAAGGAAGTGGCAAGTTGAACCAACGAAAACGGAGTTGTAACGAAGAAACTATGACCAAAACAAAATCGGATATCCAAGACTAGTTTAGCCACGAAAATAATTGGAGAAAAATTAAATAAATCACATCTTTTTAAAATAACATGATATTTTATATATATGTACTCATAATTTAATTTTATATATTTCAGGATCACCCGTAAACAATACGAGAAGATTAATCATAAGATCCCATGATTGTACGCAACACGTCATTTGACAACACCGGTACTTTATGTACGCAACACGTCATTTGACAACACCGGTACCGTGGGTCAAGATTAATCCCCACCAATACGAATACAATGGGGTTTTATTTCAATGGGGGTTTTATTTATTTATTAAACACCTAAATATGAACCATTAAAATTGAATTGCTAACTACGGACTAAGAAGACATTAAAAGTATTATAAGTATATATATGTGACGATTGTTTAAAATGAAAATATATTGATATATTATATATGGATAGGTTCGTGATATCAACCGGAGACCAAGTCAAAATATATATATCTTCAAGGCAAAAGTGAGTATATAGTCCCACTTTTAAACTCTAAATATTTCGGGATGAGAATACATGTATTTTATGTTTTACGATATGGACACAAGTAACTGAAAAATATATTCTACGTTGAGTTGTACCACTGGCATACTTCCCTGTAGCTTGGTAACTATTATTTACAGCGGTATTGTAAACGCGAATCCTGTTGATAGATCTATCGGGCCTGACAACCCCAACCGGACTGGACGACCAGTATTCAACGGTTGCACAGTACTTCGTTTCGTGACTACACTTGGTACGGTGTAGTAAGATTTCATAATAAAGGGAATATGCGACGTGATTAAATGTTAAGTATGGTTATCAAGTGCTCAACCACTTAGAATATTTTTATTAAAATGTTTATATATGAAATTTTGTGGTCTATATATTTATATCGCTGCCGGCATTAAACCTATATCTCACCAACTTTATGTTGACGTTTTAAACATGTCTATTCTCAGGTGATAACTAAAAGCTTCCGCTGCAACATGTTGAATTTAAACAAGATCTTGAGTATGCATATTTGTGTCAAAAATAAAACTGCATATCGGAGGATTTGTAATGTAAAATATGCTAGAAATCGTATTGTTATCATCACATGTAAAGTTTGTAAGTCTAAGATTATCGCTAAACGATAATCATCTTTTTATTGTCTAAAGCTTGTATTAAAATAAGAGTAATGGTTTGTAATGTAAAATAAATGCAGTTGTTCTTTTAAAAATGTCGTATATAGAGGTCAATACCTCGCAATGAAATCATACGTTATCTAACTCGTTCTTATGGTTAAGGACGGGTTATGACAATTACGGACTAAGAATCTCTTTCTCTTCTCTTTATATTGATAATACTGCTGCTATTGCAATTACTAAGAATCTTGTGCAACATTCTAAGACTAAACACATAGGTGTTATGTATCATTTTCTTAGGGATTTCCATGAGAAAAATATAATTGAGGTTAAGAGAATAGGTACTAAGAACCAGAGGGTTGACCTTTTCACTAAGGCTTTCGATAAACCTAGCTTCTTGTTACTTTTAGTGATGAATGGCATTATTGATCGAGACAAAGTAATTTCGGATGTTGATTGTTAGGGTTAATCAAACTTTTAGACTTTGCATGTAGGATGCATGACATATAGATTTTAGTTTCTTATTATCTGTATTGCATATTTTTGCTTCCTGTCTGCATTTCTCTGCATGATTTCTTTCATGTTTGCATGCTAGTCTGTAGTTATTTTCTGTTTCTTTTGATAAAATGCTAAAAGACAAAAAGATTTTATGTTTTAGTATTTTAGGGGGAGTATATGTTTCAACAGAATATACCTAAAAAGTGTAAAATGCCTCATCAAAAAACCCTAAAAAGTTGAAAAATTCCAAAAATGAGCTTGTTTTGATTAATATGTGGGAGATGGAGAAATTACTGTACTGAGAGTTGATATATTTATTGAAAGGACCCGTTCATATACATTATAAACAATTCACAATAGTTGATTACATCAAGAGGTATTTGACCTCTATATGATACATTTTACAAACATTGCATTCGTTTTAAAAGACAAACTTTCATTTCATCGAAATTTGACAGGCATGGATACCATTTCATAATATCCAACTATAAATGATCTAATCTGTCATTCACTTAATCATAATCTCTATTGAACTCAATGACTTAAATGCAACTTCTTTTGAAATATGCCATGAATGACTCCAAATGATATCTTTAAAATGAGCAAATGCACAATGGAAGATTTCTTTAATACCTGAGAATAAACATGCTTTCAAGTGTCAACCAAAAGGTTGGTGAGTTCATTAGTTTATCGTAAACAATCATTTTCATTAATTTAATAGACCACAAGATTTTCATTTCCATTTCTCATAAACCTAATCTCATATCATGCATTTCGCACTTCATAGAGATAAAAAAAAATCATTCGTATGGTGAACGCTTGATAACCGAACTAACAGGATGCATATAGAATATCTCCATCATTCCAGGACTCTCATCGGACATGATAATCGAAGTACTAAAGCAATCGTAACCCGAATGGGACATGTCAAGGTCCATAGATCTATCTTTAGGATTCGCGTCAATTAGGAGCCATTTCCCTAATTCTTAGGCTACCAAGCTAAAAAGGGGCATATTTGATTTCGATAATCCAACCATAGAATGTAATTTTTGAATACTTGTGTCTATTTCGTCAAACATTTATAAAAGTTGCGCATGTATTCTCAGTCCCAAAAATATATATTGCAAAAGTATTTAAAAAGGAAGTAATGAAACTCACTATACTGTATTTTGTAGTAAAAATATATATGACGTCATTGAACAAGTGCAAGGTTAGCTTCGGATTTACGAACCTATATTAATTATATATTTTTATATGTTGGTCAATATTTGTCTAATGATTTAAGTCAGGTCATAGTGTACCACAATCCTAATGCTCGCAAAAGTCAATAAAAGTCAATTTGACTCAAAAATGATTTCCAAAATTTATACATGATTATTATGTATTTTAAATATCGTCATTTTATATTTTTAAATATTTTAAAAATTTTATTAAAGTAAATAATATAATTCCTTTATAAAAATATACTTTTATATATCTTAAGTACTAAAATTTATAACGTTCATTCAATATCATAAAATATTATGATAGGTAACATATTATTTGTATTACATATTTATTTAATAAAATAACATTGATAATAATAATAATAAGTAAAAGTTTTATTATTTGTAATGATTATTATTATTCTATAAATAAAATATCAATATTTATATTTACGAAAAATGATATTACGATAAAATGATAATTCTTATTAATAATGAAATTTTATATTAACAATGATAAAATAATATTTTTGTAAAAATAATATTTTTAATATTAATACTTTTAATAATAATAATAATAATAGTGAAAAATGATGATTTTATCTAAATCAATATCTTACAATATTTTAAATTTCATCATGATACCCATATTCATTATTTCCTAACCAATTTGTTAATAGCTTTTAAATCATCTTTTATATCGCGTTCATATTAATGATAATAATAATATTCATAATAATTGGGTGTTAATAATATCAGTTTTTAATTATAATAATACTAATAATAATAAATATTATGATCATATTAAAATAATACTAATAACTATGATAATAATAGTAATAATACTAATTATAACTTAATCGATAATAACGATGGTAATAATATTAAAAATAACAATTTTTAATGATAATACTTTTTATTGAAATTAATAATAATAATAATAATAATAATAATAATAATAATAATAATAATAATAATAATAATAATAATAATAATAATAATAATAATAATAATAATAATAATAATAATAATAATAATAATAATAATAATAATTTGATAAAAATTAGAATGACTATAATAACGACGATAATAATAATCATTTTTAATAATAATACAAAAATTCAATTGACTATAACTTCTAATCCGTTCATCGAAACCATTCGCTATCTAAATGAAAAGTTCTTAATTTTTCGCTAGCTTTCCAACGACATGCATATCTTATACCTTATCTCAACCGTAGGTGTAACTAATTTACGATTCAACATATCCTATCTAAGGGCAATATCAAAAGTACAAGCATGCATAATCCTATATACTCGAGCACTAGTCATGGATACACTATTAATATGTAAAAATTAAATTTTAAGTGCTTACGTATCAATATTGAGATTCAATATTGCAGGAAAGGTACGTAGACGCAACAGAGATAATAAACACTAGATTGAACTCACGAGCATACCCATGAACATTACCCATCACCTCCATAGCTATAACCCATAATTTTCTTAGCCCTATCCCGCTCCCAAAACGTGTTTTGAAATAACTTTTGCGTACCCTTGTCATAGTATTTTATGTAATATACTACTAATAATATTTTTAATACTACTAATAATAATATTTTAGATTAATAATAATAATCTTTATTAATAAGAATAATAAATAAAATAAATAAATACATTCGGAGTAATATAGAGAAGGAGAGATTGAGAAATGGATTCAGGAACCAGAGAAGTCGAGCTTTTATGTATGTTTTGGCCAACCACACCCCATGCGATCGCATAGGGTTTGTGGTATTAGATCGTGCGATCGTATGATAGCATGTACCAGCTGGAATGCAATTCATTCCCCTGCCGACACTTATATATATATTATTATATATATTAATTCTAAATTATTATTTAATCTATATAATTAATTATATATTATATTATATTTACGTGCATGGTAAAAATATAATTTTTGTTCAAATGACTCGTACATTGTCACTTGACTCATGTTCCACTTTCGGTTTTTCGAGCGCACTTCCGTACGTCTAGAAAACTAGCCTTTTACGTTACGCGACGTGTACCCTTATTAATAATTTGACTTACTCATCAATAAATTACTTTATAAAAAAATGTAACTTATATAGTTGAGTGTGTGGTCATTTGCTTCTATAAATCAGTGACTCGTTGTTTGTCAAAATATTTTATTTTAAATCAGGACATTTTATGACTAAGTTAAAAATATAAATATTGTTATTTAAAATTGTAAATTTGTACAATATATATATATATATATATATATATATATATATATATATATATATATATATATATATATATATATATATATATTTTTTTTTTGAAATATTTATCACATGATATAATATTTAGTCTTTCAAAACCAATTACATTTCAAGGTTCGATTGATATAATTTAACTCGTTTTTAAATAATAGTAGTTATTTTACCAATTAATGTTTTTAATATGAAAAATAACTAGTTGATTATCAAGGGACGCGAGCTAATTAAAGTAAAGTACACTTTTGAAATTTAAACAAAATTGATTACTAACTTTTTGTCTAACTCTTGTTAACGACACATTGTTCTTATTTGTAGAATCACTTTACCAATTTCCGAATAGGGTTAAAATGAGAAGATTTATCAAATCAATGTGGGCCTCTCAACAGAGACTCATAATCGTAAATCATTGTATATGATAATTCAATCATTTGACATTATCTTCAAATTCCATCTATAAACATATGGAACCAAATACTATTATGTAAAGTATTTATACTTAATACCCCGTTAACGTTTTAAAGTTATAATATGTACCCATATTCATATGTAATCATTTACGTTCATTTAATGGTTCGTGAATCATTGGAATTTGGTCGAGGTTAAATGAATGTATGAACACAGTTTAAAATTCTTGAGATTTAACTTAACAAATTTTGCTTATCGTGTAAGAATAATATAAAGATAAAGTTTAAATTTGGTCGAAAATTTCCGGGTTGTCACAGTACCAACCCGTTAAACAAATTTCGTCCCCGAAATTTGATAGAGGTCGTCATGGCTAACAATGAGAATGTTATTATGACGATTATAGAGTTTTATCATGTTTAAGGAGTATGGATAAAATAATTCGATTACTTGAAGCGTATGAGGGAAGTTATCGTAAATGAATGAAATATGATTATAGTGATTCGTCATATCCTTTGACATCATCACAATTGATCTCTGAATTTAAAGAAAATCTTTGTAATCTATATTGGATTTGATTTTTCGGCGACTAAGGAAATTATGATCCTCTTCGAATTAATGCGATACCCCATCTTGATTTCTCTGTCGGATATTTCACTATAAATCCACCTCATTCATTTCCTTTTAACTCACACCTTCCATTCTTTCTCCCTCAATTCATACTTTAAAGTATTTATCAATATGCTCCATACAGTTCTAATTCTTGATATACTCCTTACCTTCATATCTGTCGTTCTTCTTTTTCATCTGCCGTCGGAAGAATCTATTTACTTTTACTATACTCTTGGGTTTATAGTGTTTTTAGTTCTCCCGTGTCTTTATGTTGCTAAATGCATCGATATATATGGTTTATAATTTCTGAGTTGTTGTTGGGTTTTATATCTTCCCTTATATTTCGAGGTTCCTGCTTCGGTCTCCTATAATCATTGTCGTCCATAGTTAATGCTCTCTCCTATTTGCTGTGATTTATACTCCAATTTCTATTTCGGAGCTTTGTCCTTTCGTTTCTTCTTCTTGCGATTAAGTACCACTTGTAATGGTCTAGAATTCGCAGATATAAATTTCAGAATGAACATTGTTAATGTTCTAAGAAGGAAATGGTAATGGCACGATCTTGATTTGTTAAATTACCAGAATACCCTGGAAAAGACCGAATCATCAAGAAATATTTTCTTGATATTTTAGAGGTTAAATAGAATACAAGAGTCGTGTAACCTGGCACATGATGATGTTATGATCTGTGAATCATCACGTTCTATTTAAAGACTCAGCATGACTTACTGTAATATAATCACGTTAATCAAGTGTCATTATATTATACTAACTCATGCTTCAGTTCCCAACACTACTTCAAAAATATTCCTATTTTAAATTCGAAAGTTTCAGAATTTAGAAACTAAAATAGTATCTTTTATGATGTAATACAGATAGCGCGAAGAGGTAAATGATTTCAGATAACAATAATTATGAAAATATCTTTAGAAATATGGAGGATATTTATAATGAAAGATTACGATGATATCTTAGAATTTCTAATATCAGAGAATGATGAAGAATATTGTCCGTAGGGGTTTAGAGTTAGGAGCAAGATATTCGTTAATGACATCATCAGATACTGAATCATTTGGATTCTTTGAAGGCAGGTTTAGTCTTTGTGATTTGTCCATGGCCTCTTTCATACTTTGCTCAATCCGTTTTCCAGTTCCAAAACTTCTCTTTTTCTGAGCTTTGCAATACACTATTCTTTATCATCAAATTTTTTACTGTTAAGGTCGTTTACAGTTTTTGCTGCTTCATCAGCATTTTCCAAACTTCGGAGAATTAGTTCGCAGTTTAGGGTGTTTTTCAGAAACTTCACATTCAAAGTATATAAGTCTAGGAGATAGATGTTATATATACACCTATAACCGTTGGCGAAGACATGCTTCAAGATTTCAAAATACTGATTGCTGATTCCTAGTAATTGGCATGACAATTCTTGTTACAAGATGCGGATGAGTAAATGATGGGGTTTCGATAAATATAATGACTTTTCGGAAAGTCAAAGATCAGTGAAGTTGTTGGTAAGTTTATTTCTAATGTGGTGAGACATAAAAGGTTCTTCAGTAACGATGACGAAATGGCAACGTCTATATCAAGGTTATAATAAGACTGTTTCAACTGAAAAGTCAAAATTGACTTGTTGAAGTTGTGACAAAACTGACTAATTTGAAAAGGAATTAAAAAGTTATTTTTGCTAATAAATGTCAAAGGGTCTGACATGGATATGTGTTAAATTATGACTCTGGTTTCGAGAGCTTTTCGGATGTAAGACTTTGTTAATATGTGCTGGATCATCATCTCGATTTGTTCATTATTTAAAGTGTCTTCAGGAATTTCGAAGGGTTTTGAACACAGATTATAATCGTTAATATACATATGATATTCTAACACAGTTTTGAAGTTAAAGTATAGCTTGTGAAAGATGTAAGGATCTAAGAGTGATGATTTTGGTCATATCTCGAGTTGAATTCTGAGATTTCAAAATCAGAATATGTAATTAAATTTTGAATGAGTATGGTTGTTTTGATTTCTATAAAAGAATGTATATTATTGTGAAAGTAGGGAGTATAATGGATGATTTGCTGAATCAGATTCGAAGAATGTAACATATTAATTGTGAATTTATATATATCTCTCGGGTATTACCTACCCGTTAAAAAAAAATTTCACAATTAATATTTTGTACAAAAGAATTTTATTAAAGTCTTTATGAAAATATATATATGTATATTTTCATAAGATGTAACATAGATTTAATGAGTTAATGTTAAATTAAACTCATTTGATTTACGGTTGAAACTAGAATTGAATAATCCCTAAAGGCTTTAAAAATTACATAACTTTTACGGAGTACTTCTTTAATGACATTGAAATTATGAATCAATACTTCGTTATTTATTGATGTATGATGTTCGGTTCGTGGAATTCTTGTGAATTTTGCAAAGTACGAATGATGTTATTTGAATAGTTTCGAGTACATCAATGATGAAAGTGTAAAATCAAACGTATATTTGAATAATACACTTGATTTATTATGAGATGGAATTTATTGAATTAAAACAGAGATTGTAGTTAACTATGGTTAAGTTGTTAAGGAAGGATGTACATCTTAGCATATTAGTAATATGAATTTAATGGAGTAGTATTTACCCTTATTTAATTCATACATAATAGCTTAGTACGAAAGATTTATTTTGATCTCAAAATTTACATATATATATATATATATATATATATATATATATATATATATATATATATATATAATATACATATAATTTCTTCAGAGGAAATGAGTTAATACTTCATAACTCGTTGATACAATATACGCGTTATTGATTCGTAATGATGTCCACGGTGATTCTTGAACTGACGGAGTTTGTGATGTTATAGGTGCTGCTGATTCTGATGACACTGACGGCACTGACTGTGATGGTGATACTATGGTACTGTTGATGATGTTGGTAAAACAAGTCTAGCTTATAAATCACGCATCATTCTTGTTAGGGTTTCTACTCTTCCTTCTATCATTTCGATTCGCTCATCTGATTTATGGTTAGGGTTAGAATAGATAATCTCTAAGACTTTAGAGATTACATAATCGCTATGGAGTGTTTCTCCAATGAAGTTATGAATCAACACTTCATCGTTTGTTGTTGTTGGTATTCCTTGGTATCTACAGGGCGTATGACATTGGTGCTCGTGGGACAGATTGTAAGGTTGAGGTTTACGACGCGATTGTGGTTGGGGGTGGTAATGGTACTGTTGGCGTTGATGATGGTAGTACTGGTTATGCTGCTGGAGCTGCTGCTGGTGTTTGTAACCTTTGCACCATATTCTCCAAAGCCACTACCCGAGCGTGAAGCTCGTTGACTTCTTCTATTACACCGGGGTGATTGTCAGTTCGAACGAGCGGATAAATAAAATCTAGAATTTGATGTAGTATATAATCGTGGCGAGATACTTTGGAAATGAGAGAGAAAATGGTGCTTCGGACAGGTTCGCCAGTAAGTGCTTTAGGTTCTTCGCCAAGAGGGCAATGTGGTGGATGGAAAGGATCGCCTTCTTCTTGTCTCCAGTGATTAAGGAGACCACGAACCCATCCCCAATTCATCCAATATAGATGATGGCTGATTGGTTGATCCATTCCAGTCACACTGCTTTCGGAGCTTGAGTGGGATTCCATATCGGAATTCGAGGGACTTGAACTAATGACGAATTCCATTTCGTTCGATTGAATAAAAGATTTTTCGATATTAAATGATTTTCTGGCTATCGGGTGGTATTCTAATTACATAGAATATATATATATATATATATATATATATATATATATATATATATATATATATATATATATATATATATATATATATATATATATATATATATATATATATATATATATATATATATATATATATATATATATATATATCGCAAAAGATTTCGTAGATTACGGAGGATTTTACGGGATATGCTAAGATATGAATTTTGTCTATACACTATTCATGCAATCAATGCAGTAAAACGTGTCTAGACTAAGAATGATAAGCAGGCAATTTCCGACAAAAAATGATAAGCAAACCTTTTGACAATGCAGACACGGTCGAAGTCCAGAATCACTAATGCATCCTAACGACTATCAGTTAGACACACTAATGCAGACCTGGTTCGCTAAGACCACCGCTCTGATACTAACTAAAAGTTGATTACATTGCGAGGTATTTGACCTCTATATGATAAATTTTACAAATATTGCATTCGTTTTAAAAGACAAACTTTCATTTCATCGAAATTTGACAGGCATGCATACCATTTCATAATATCCAACTATAAATGATCTAATCTGTCATTCTCTTAATCATAATCTCTATTGAACTCAACGACTTGAATGCAACTTCGTTTGAAATATGCCATGAATGACTCCAAGTGATATCTTTAAAATGAGCAAATGCACAACGGAAGATTTCTTTAATACCTGAGACTAAACATGCTTTCAAGTGTCAACCAAAAAGTTGGTGAGTTCATTAGTTTATCATAAACAATCATTTCCATTGAATTAAAAGACCACGAGATTTTCATTTCCATTTCTCATAAACATAATCTCATATCAGGCATTTCGCACGGCATAGAGATAAAAAAAATCATTCATATGGTGAACGCTTGATAACCGAACTAACGGGATGCATATATAATATCCCCATCATTCTGGGACTCTCATCGGATATGATAATCGAAGTACTAAAGCATTCGTAACCCGAATGGGACATATCAAGGTCCATAGATCTATCTTTAGGATTACGTCAATTAGGGGCCATTTCCCTAATTCTTAGGCTACCAAGCTAAAAAGGGCATATTCGATTTTGATAATCCAACCATAGAATGTAATTTTTGAATACTTGTGTCTATTTCGTCAAACATTTATAAAAGTTGCTCATGTATTCTCAGTCTGAAAAATATATATTGCAAAAGTATTTAAAAAGGGAGTAATGAAACTCACTATACTGTATTTTCTAGTAAAAATACATATGACGTCATGAACAGGTGCAAGGTTGGCCTCGGATTCACGAACCTATATTAATTATATATTTTTATATGTTGGTCAATATTTGTCTAATAATTTAAGTCAGGTCATAGTGTACCACAATCCTAATGCTCGAGAGTAATATGCAAAAGTCAATAAAAGTCAATTTGACTCAAAAATGATTTCCAAAATTTATACATGATTATTATGTATTTTAAATTTTGGTCGTTTTATATTTTTAAATATTTTAAAAGTTTTATTAAAGTAAATAATATAATTCCTTTATAAAAATATACTTTAATATATCTTAAGTACTAAAATTTATAACGTTCATTCAATATCATAAAATATTATGATAGGTAACATATTATTTGTATTACATATTTATTTAATAAAATAACATTGATAATAATAATAAGTAAAATTTGTATTATTTGTAATGATTATTATTATTCTATAAATAAAATATCAATATTTATATTTACGAAAAATGGTATTACGATAAAATGATAATTCTTATTAATAATGAAATTTTATATTAACAATGATAAAATAATATTTTTGTAAAAATAATATTTTTAATATTAATACTTTTAATAATAATAATAGTGAAAAATGATGATTTTATCTAAATCAATATCTTACAATATTTTAAATTTCATCATGATACCCATATTCATTATTTCCTAATCAATTTGTTAATAGCTTTTAAATCGTCTTTTATATCGCTTTCATATTAATGATAATAATAATATTCATAATAATTAGGTGTTACTAATATTAGTTTTTAATTATAATAATACTAATAATAATAAATATTATGATTATATTAATAATAATACTAATAACTATGATAATAATAGTAATAATACTAATTATAACTTTAACGATAATAACGATGGTAATAATATTAAAAATAACAATTTTTAATGATAATACTTTTTATTGAAATTAATAATAATAATAATAATAATAATAATAATAATAATAATAATAATAATAATAATAATAATAATAATAATAATAATAATAATAATAATAATAATAATAATAATAATAATAATAATAATAATTTGATAAAAAAAATAGAACGACTATAATAGCGACGATAATAATAATCATTTTTAATAATAATACAAAAATTCAATTGACTATAACTTCTAATCAGTTCATCGAAACCATTCGATATCTAAATGAAAAATTCTTAATTTTTCGCTAGCTTTCTAATGACATGCATATCTTATACCTTATCTCAACCGCAGGTGTAACTAATTTAGGATTCAACATATCCTATCTAAGCGCAATATCAAAAGTACAAGCATGCATAATCCTATATACTCGAGTACTAGTCATGGATACACTATTAATATGTAAAAATTAAATTTTAAGTGCTTACGTATCAATATTGAGATTCTATATTGCAGGAAAGGTACGTAGACGCAGCAGAGATAATAAACACTAGATTGACCTCACGAGCATACCCATGAACATTACCCATCACCTCCATAGCTATAACCCATAATTTCCTTAGCCCTATCCCGCTCCCAAAACGTGTTTTGAAATAACTCACGCGTACCCTTGTCGTAGTATTTTATGTAATATACTACTAATAATATTTTTAATACTACTAATAATAATATTTTAGATTAATAATAATAATCTTTATTAATAATAATAATAAATAAAATAAATAAATACATACGAAGTAAAATAGAGAAGGAGAGATTGAGAAATGGATTCAGGAACCAGAGAAGTTGAGCTTTTATGTATGTTTTGGCCAACCACACCCCATGTGATCGCATGGGGTTTGTGGTATTAGATCACGCGATCGCATGATAACATGTACCAGCTGGAATGCAATTCATTCCCCTGCCGACACTTATATATATATTATTATATATATTAATTATAAATTATTATTTAGTCTATATAATTAATTATATATTATATTATATTTACGTGCATGGTAAAAATGTAATTTTTGTTCAAATGACTCGTACATTGTCACTTGACTCATGTTCCACTTTCGATTTTTCGAGCGCACTTCCGTACGTCTAGAAAACTAGCCTTTTACGTTACGCGACGTGTACCCTTATTAATAATTTGACTTACTCATCAATAAATCACTTTATAAAAAAATGTAACTTATATAGTTGAGTGTTGTGGTCATTTGCATCTATAAATTAGTGACTCGTTGTTTGTCAAAATATTTTATTTTAAATCAGGACGTTTTATGACTAAGTTAAAAATATAAATATTGTTATTTAAAATTGCAAATTTGTACAATATATATATATATATATATATATATATATATATATATATATATATATATATATATATATATATATATATATATATATATATATATATATATATTTTTTTTTTTTTTTTTGAAATATTTATCACATGATATAATATTTAGTCTTTCAAAACCAATTACATTTCAAGGTTCGATTGATATAATTTAACTCGTTTTTAAATAATAGTAGTTATTTTACCAATTAATGTTTTTAATATGAAAACTAAGTAGTTGATTATCAAGGGACGCGAGCTAATCAAAGTAAAGTACACTTTTGAAATTTAAACAGAATTGATTACTAATTTTTTGTCTAACTCTTGTTAACGACACATTGTTCTTATTTTTAGAATCACTTTACCAATTTCAAAATAGGGTTAAAATGAGAAGATTTCTCAAATCAATGTGGGCCTCTCAACAGAGACTCATAATCATAAATCATTGTATATGATAATTCAATCATTTGACATTATCTTCAAATTCCATCTATAAACATATGGAACCAAATACTATTATGTAAAGTATTTATGCTTAATACCCCGTAAACGTTTTCAAGTTATAATATGTACCCATATTCATATGTAATCATTTACGTTCATTTAATGGTTCGTGAATCATTGGAATTTGGTCGAGGTTAAATGAATGTATGAACACAGTTTAAAATTCTTGAGATTTAACTTAACAAACTTTGCTTATCGTGTCGGAATAATATAAAGATAAAGTTTAAAGTTGGTCGAAAATTTCTGGGTTGTCACATTTATTTAGTAAGGACTGATTTGAACGCTTATGTTTATCTGTTGTGTGATGTACAGATAGATGTGACTTATTAATTCTTGGCATTAGACAATCATAATAACAATAACGATCATCTAAGATTCAGAAGTCATGGACGATCTGTAGCATTTGAAGGTAGTCACCTAATTATCTCCGAAACTGTATCTAATTATAATTATTGAAGAACTCAACAGTCGGTTGAGGGTATCCCCTATCATAATTGATAATCACTAGAAAAGGTTGGGGTGGATTTAAGGTTGAGGATTATCTGTTTGGCTAGTGCATACCACGTTGTCACGGGCATAAGACTTTATAATCGAAACTAAACCCCGAAAATATTAGAGAAAATTTGTTTATGTCGAAGTAAGTGTCCCTTCTCGCTTAAGGTTGAAAAGTATAATTCCTTATTGTGGACCGTTCAAGCATTTAAGGGAGAAAACCTTCGAGTGATCTGAGCACACAACAAAGAAAGATGAGTTCATGCATAACAATGGAAAATCCATTCATGATGGCGTTCAAAATCAATATATCAAAAGACAGTGATATGCTGAAAATGAAATATCAAAAGAAAATCAAAGTCAAAAATAATTGGTGTATCAAGATGGCAAAGTCCTGAAAGTATGAAGAATGCTGATTCATGATGTGCTCATAAAGAACTCAGATCATTCTTAGTGTGATGCCCCCACGCAACTTGAATTGTATAATCACGACGTTCACACTGAACTATCAAGATTCTTTTCATCTGCAATATAGAGTTATACCTATTAAGATTGTAAGTTAGAAATATACTTACCTAGATATACTCTAAATAACATATATATGAAAGTTTAACTTTTGATTCCGTTTTCCATGTCAACTTGAACATAAAGAAGTTAAGGGCCTTGAGATTTATTTCGTGTGACGACTGGTCATCAGGCAAGTCTGCTTTAACTGTAGACCAATCCCCGCAGTAAATAATGCGCCTATTCGGATAATCCAATATATCCTAAGATCTGCCGAACCAACTAGGTTGAAGATTGTCAACACATTGGTAGAAGCCAAAGGCTGACAGGGTTATTCAAAATGCCGTGAGAACCATCCTGTTTAATTTGAATGAAGTACATGGAAAGAGATAACGGAAAGTTACGCGTAATGAATTGACAACCTAATAAAAATGCACAATTATAAGTGATGAAAGAATCAAGGATCAATGAACTTAGCGTGATCTCAAAAATCACTGCTTTATATTGTTCAAGTAATTAATGCCAACATGATTGTCGAAGTTTCCGGAATGAATATGTTCATGTTTAATGGGGATTGATATCAGTAATTGCATGATAATAGACAAGACTGGATAATTAGGAATGAACAGCAGAAGTTGATTCAATATGTCAGTTCTGATCCATTTTTAAATTGTTAATCATCTTGCTCACAAAAAGAATGTGGATTTGTATACCTTGCTTATCTATTTATTAAATAGCTTGCATTGAAAACTATAAAACAACAAAAAGATTTTGGTTTGCATGTTATTGCACTTCATGGTAGAATGTCTTTTATTTGCATATTTTTAGTTGCATGACATTATATCTCAGAAAATTTATAAAGATTACTTTCGTTCTTTTGTTTTCTGATTATCCTCTGAATGTACAATGACATCTGAAAGAACCTTGTCAAGATCAAGATATTTTTGGCCACCAAATCCACAAGATAGAAGTTTGTAGAGCTTGTGATTATTTGAAGGATTTTAATGATTTAAGGTGTTAGTGAACTTAAGATGACATTACACTGTAGGACTTACTCATGTGAAACAGAATGTTTAGAATAATAAGCTTGTTCTAGTTAAGATTTTTGATATACCTAAGTGTTAATGATCATTTCTTGATGGATTAGTGATTTATGACTCAAATTGAAAGTGCTAGTTAGCTCTAAGATTGCCAAACGAGTCGAAATCCTAAGTTTGTGAAAATTTGAAAATTTGAAATTGCCTAAGTGGCTCACTCGCACGACTGATGTGTGAACCGTACGAGTAACCACACGTTTGAGGTTAACCGTACGGATGACCCTGTTCTATAATTGTCCTAAGACATCTGGGTCACACGCACGAGTGATTATGTGAGACGCGCGGTTGATGATGGATCGTGTGATCAACCGTACGGTTGATCACGAGAGTATAAATAGAGAGTGCTGAGCACAGTCGCTCACTCTTGCACACTCTACCCACTTTTCTCTCAAAATTCGATCACCACCAATTCAGTTTTCCACCATAGAGTTTGTTAAGCACATTAAGCTGACCACAGGGCCATCATCTAGGTATAATTTCATCAAGTTTTAGTGTCTTAATTCGTTGTTTGAATGTTTCAAAACCCTAAGGGTTTGTATGTCGAATTTCATGAAATTGAAGCTTGTTTTGAAGCTTATCTATTATTGTTTTGTGTTAAACGATACCTAATGTTGCTATTGTAATGTAAATCGGCCCCTAAAATGATCAATCATGTAATCCCGTCGATTTAAATATAGCATTTAATATCGGTTTCATCAAACATGCACGAGTAACATCACTCGCACGCGTGGGACATGACTTGCACGAGTCACCACACGGTTGACTCACTCACTTATAAATGTTACCTCAACCGTGTACCTTGTATGAAACCATATTACTGCTCAAACATGTCAACAGTGGCACGAGTGACTATGTTACTCACACGTCTGATCCCTCAGCTGCACGTGTGACAGTATCACTCACACAGTTTATCATGTTTAACAAGTTTATCACACTTTGATGCGAATGCTTTGATGTTTTATGATCTGTAGTTTGTATTTCTAACATTTTTGTTTCTATTTCAGTTTGTTAAGATATCATCAATGGCTGAACAACAAGTTAATGTCCCAGTTATGAACCTAGAAGGACAGGGGGAGCAAGTAAATCCTCAAGTGAATCCCGTTAACCCACCTGCTCAACCAAAAATTATCCTAGAGAAGGGTGATCTGAACAATCAAGTCTCTCTCTATGACACTACTCTCGACAGGGGTGATCATTTTAAGGAGATTGTAGCTTTTCTTCAGAGATCAAGGATACATACTGCAATTTCTACTCATTGCACAACTTACTACAGTCATCAAAGAGAATTCTGGAGAAATGCGGCACTTGATGTATCGAAAGATGAGACTAAGATAGTCAGTACCGTTCAAGGGTATGAGATCATTGTCTCTAAGACTGTGATAAGGAGGATTTTAAGTTTTAATGAATAGAACTGCTCTCACATGACAATCGATCGAGAGAGAATTCACAGATGCTTTAAGAGATGCGCCTATTCTGGCTACATTGCTGGTAAGTCTAACTGATGAAGACACTTCTGCCTCCACAGTTTCGATATCTTGCTCATGTGATCATGCATTGCTTGAGTGGACGCAAAGCTGGGTTTGATAAGTTGAACGAGAAAGTGCAGAGTATGTTTGTGGCACTTGTCCTAAAGGCTCTATACGATTTCTCAGGATTCATCTTCTACTACTTCAAAGAGAATATTTTCAGTTCTACTAAGAGATATCTTATTTATGCTCGTTTTCTTCACATGATTATAAATGACGCTGCACTAGATCTACCAAAGCTTGAAGAGGATATTATTCACCTAAAGGCAATGAATCTGATAACCTTTCGAAGAATGGAGGAAACAAGGAACGAGGGTTTGAAACCTGATTTTAACAGAAAGCTTGTTTTCCATCTGATTAAGAAGAATTATCGATGTCCTACTGGTAACGCGTGGAGAAACGACGATTCCTACTCTAACTATGAAGTTACAGATGAGGAAGGTGGAGATGATAATCAGAGAGCTACAGGTGAAGCCCAAAGAGGAAATGATGATAATGTTAATGTTAATGATGAAGTTATTGAAGGTGATGATGAATCAACTGAGGAGGAAGTTAATTTAATTCAAAGGAAGAGGAAAGGTAAAGGACCGATGACTTCCGAACAACCAAAGAAGAAGGAGAAGAGAACTAAACACAATTATGACTCATCTCAAAGGTCATCTCAGGGAGGTTCGAAACAACAAGCTCAGAGACAACCATCCGGTTTCATGAAGGATGCAAGAGCCGCTGTTACCTCACCGAGACCTGCCACCACAACACCTCAGGTCACGTCATCTGAATTCAAGACACAGCAAAATCTACTGTTTTCTGTGATCACAAAAATAACCAATCTAGAGAATCAAGCCACTGAGGAGAAGAAGATCAGTGAAGCAAAGATTAAGTCGTTAGTGGAAGAAAATGAGAGATTATGGAATCGAATGAATCGTCAGAAGGGTAGGACGGAGAAGTTGAAGAAGAAGATATTGGTAATTAAGAGTGAGAACAAGGAGAAGTTGAAGGAGATGAACAATAAGATCGAATTACTTACCTCTGGTATCAAACGAGCCATCCTAATCCATCTAGATGAATACATTACATTTGGATACATCGCGAGATACTTGACCTCTATATGATACATTTTACAAACATTGCATTCGTTTTTAAAAGACGAACTTTCATTACATCGAGAGTTGACGGCATGCATACCATTTTATAATATATCCAACTATAATTGACTTAGTAATAATCTTGATGAACTCGACGACTCGAATGCAATGTCTTTTGAAATATGTCATGAATGACTCCAAGTAATATCTCTAAAATGAGAAAATGCATAGCGGAAGATTTCTTTCATACCTGAGAATAAACATGCTTTCAAGTGTCAACCAAAAGGTTGGTGAGTTCATTAGTTTATCATAAATAATCATTTTTCAATAATATAATAGACCACAAGATACTCATAATTAGAAAACAATCTGTGCAGGTCTGCTTACTGCTGGAAAATCATTCATATGAAGAACACCGGAACCTTTTAAACAACTCACCAACGGTAGCTAATGCGTAGTGCAATGACAAAATCATCTCACCGTGGTAGTTAATACAATATAATTCTTACAACGGGGGCTAATGCGTACGCAATGCAAAATCATCCCTCCGAGGTTAGCTGCAACGGGGGCTAATGCGTACGCAATGCAAAATCATCCCTCCGTTACCAACTACAAAGTCGACTATAATACAATACAATACAATACAATACATCGGTAGCTAACACGTAGTGCAATGACGAAATTATCTCACAGATGGTAGTTAAAACGGTATCTAACGAGTAGTGCAATGACGAAATCATCTCACCGTTACTAACTACTAAATCGAAACATATCGGTAGCTAACGCGTAGTGCAATGACGAAATCATCTCACCGATGGTCGATAATACAATCTTTATAGAAATCGAACCTCTGAATCCAAATAATTCTATCATAGAATGTAGTTTTGAATATTTGTGTCTATTTCGTCAAACGTTTATAGAAGCAGTTCATGTATTCTCAGTTCAAAAATATATCTCAAAAGCATTTAGGAAACAGTTATAAAAACAGCGTATATATTCTCAGTCCCAAAAATGTAAAGAGTAAAAGGGAATCAAATGAAACTCATAGTACAATATCTTGTAGTAAAAATATTCATACGACGATATTGAACAATGCAGGGTTGGCCTTGGATTCACGAACCTATATCATTTGTATATTAATTAATATACATATAATCGTAACTGAACAAATTTATTTATTATATCTTAATTTATATATTATATATATTTAATTTGTGTATATATTCAAAATGATTAATATTTATATAGTTATATTAATATCCATATTTATATACATAGTTGTTTAGTGTTGTATTTAAAAATCCATAGTTTGTTATATGTAAGTATTTATATAAGTAATATTAATAGGTTTGATATATATAGTTATGTGAAATATTAATATAATTATAGTATATGTACTAAGTATATTTTATGTACAAAATATTTATCTGTTTTAAAAGATAATTTTACTAATAATAACGATTTACTAATAATAATAATAATAATAATAATAATAATAATAATAATAATAATAATAATAATAATAATAATAATAATAATAATAATAATAATAATAACATTAATAATAGTATTAATAGTAATATATTTATGATAATAATTATACTTTTAATAATAATTATAATAAGGTTTCCATAATAAAAGATGTGTTATACATACATATATAATCTATAAACTTAATCAGATTTCATATGTATTCATAATATTATTTATTAACGATACTTATGATTTTATCTATATTTGCATCATACTTATCGTATTCCTGATAATATTATTATACATCATCTTTAATTTTTACTTTTACTAACATTTTCATATATTTAACTTTAGTCATAATTAATGTCTTTTATTTTCATAAGTTTCTAATAATGATAATATTAATACTAATAATAATAATAGTAATAATAATAAGAATAATAGTAATAATAATAAGAATAAGAATAAGAATACTACCTTTAAGAGGGTTTATAAGCTTTTCCTAAAAAGAATGTCCCAAACCGGATTTGAACTCAGGACCTCTCGCTAACCACTAATATCACAAACCATCCATCCATTTATATTTCTCTTATTTAATCCCCATTGAATTAGTTATAACCCAAATTAAACTGTTCCATCTCCTTCCTAATCTAAATTGGATTTCGGCCCAACTACTAAGTTAGTCTCTCGGCCCAACTAGAAGGCAGGTACTCGGCTCACACTTATTTCGGCCCAACAAGAAGGCAGATCACGGCCCAACTACTTCTTTTGATACTTTTTAAAATAAAAATTGTAGTGGCCTGGGTTTGAACCCGTGACCACCTGAAAATCTGTCAACACTCAACACCACTCCTCTATTCATATTTATCTGATGTTATATACTCCAAATTATTTATAAACTGTATTATCTGTTCATCTTCTTCTTCTTCTCCACCATTAATAAAATCCAACCAAATCTTAACCGTGAACTATAAATCGATTTGGGACATGAAATTAAATTATAAATAACTTCAGTTGTTAGCTAAATCAAACACAAAAAAAATAAAAAAAATATATAAAAACAAGCCTGCTGTCGATGCAGGTAAAAAAATATAAAATGATTATGGAATTTAGAGCTTTTTAAGCTAAGATTATAACATGAAAAATTTTTCTAAACATCTGTAAAAACTATAGAAATCGTCAATTTAACTTTAAATGTAGCAAGTATCTTGAATTTTATCCAAGAACAAACGTTGACTTTTAAATACCAAAACTTTGACTTAAATTTGTAATTAATAACAAGAATTGGAAACTGAAAACTTACAGATAGCTTACATAGATCATTCCTAACAATCTTGCATTATTAGATTTTGAATTTGATTCGTAATTTAAACTTTTGGAAAAATGACTCAAGAACAGAGGGGGTGAACTGGTTCGATGTATTTACTTTTTGTATTATTCTCTAACAATTGCAGTTACCATCACTAGATAACGAGTATGAGGGTATTATTTCAACATTTGGAACAGTAAACTGAATTGTTATCTAGCGTTGATGGTCGACAAGCTATGTTCATCAGGTACAATAAGAAAAAAAAAAAAGAAAGCAGATATCAACCTTTAACTGCTTTTGGATTGTATCTCAGATTCGTTTTAGACTGATAACCAGATAGGAAACAAATTACGTACTGATTGAAAGTGATTTGAAACCAATTTTGTCCCGTCCTGTGGTGATAATTCAGTGTTTTATTTAATTAGAATTATTAATAATAATACATATTATTTAATGGGTCTACATGTATGTATATAACAGTATATACGTATATGTGTATACTCTGTATATGTGTTTATATATGTATATTCGTATGTCATATATGTATATGTATATATATATCTGTAAGCATATTAATAATATCACTAATACTAATAATAGGTATATACATAATAATACAATTAATAATAATGATCATAATAGCAATAATTCTAATAATTAATAATTAATAATTTGATAATAATACTAATAAGAATAGTGAAGAAACAATTTTTAAATAACATGATAATTTTATTATTCAAGTTAATAATAATACCTTCAATAACCCTAATTAAATTTATAATTTTACTAATACAATGATACTAGTAAATATAATAATAATGTTAATATTAACATTTACTTTTAGTTATAAAGAAAGTAATAATAACAATATTATTAAATATATTTTAATTTGTAATTACTTTTACAATTTATTAATTGTATCATATTTACTTATTACATAATATATTAAATCTCTAATATTTATTAATTATAAATGTATATTATTATATTTAATATGTTACCTATGTATAGAATTTATTAATATATATATATATATATATATATATATATATATATATATATATATATATATATATATATGTATATATATATATATATATATATATGTATATATATATATATATATGTATATATATATATATATATATAATTATATATGCACATCCAGTTATAAATATTGTTCGTGAATCGTCGAGCACGGTCAAAGGTTAACTGGATTCATGTGAACAGTTTCAAAGTTTTTATAACTCAACATTACATACATTGCTTATCGTATCAAAATCATATAAAGATTAAGTTTAAATTTGATCAAAAATCTCCGGATCGTCACAGTACCTACCCGTTAAAGAAATTTTGTCCCGAAATTTGAGTGGGATCGTTATGGCTAACAATAAGAATGTTTTCCTGACAATTACGAGCTGATAAATAGAGTTTTATTACTGTTGAGTAATATGGATAAGATAATTCGATTACTCGGAGAGTACGAGTGAAGCTATCACAAAAGAATAAAATAGAGAAATAGAGATTCATCTTAACTTTTGACGTAGTCTTGGTTGAATTCCGGAATTCAAGGGATTCAGAGAAAATCTTCGTAATAAGATTTGGTTCTTCGGTAATTACGGGAATTAGGATCTTCTTCGGTTAAATGCGATGATCTGTCTTGATTGCTCTGTCTGATATTTCACTATAAATTCACTCTCTTCATTTCCTTATTTCCACAGCTCACACTACCTATTCTTTCTCCTTCATTTCATACTTTTGTTTCCTCTTCCCGATTTTAAGTCAAACGAATAATGGTCCAGAATTCGTAGGTATGGTGTTTCGGATGAATATGACTAATGTTCTAAGAGAGAAATGGTAATAACACAATCTGTCTTGTCAAATTACTAGAATTCAAGGGAAAAGATAGAATTATCAGGAAGACATGTTCTTGATGTGTTTATATATTAGATAGAATGTAAGATTTGTGCAACATGGCACATGATGACGTTATAGTCTGTGAATCATCACGTTCCATTTAGAAACTCAGCATGACTTACTGTAATATAATCACGTTGATCAAGTATCATTATATTATACTAACTCATGCACCAATTTCCAACACTACTTCAAAATCATTCATAATTCAAACTCGAAATTTAGAAACTAAAGTAGTTTCTTTTATGATGTAATATAGATAGCACGAAGAGATAAATAATTTCGAACGAGAATATTTATGAAAATATCTTCAGAAATATCGAAGATATTTATGATGATATTTTGGAATTCTTAAGTTCGATGGTTGATGAAGAAAGATTTTTTCGCAAGATTTTAACATGAGTACGGAGCAAGATATACTCTAAAGATTTCATCAGATACAGGATTATCTGAATTCCTGGAATACAAAGTATGGCCCTTGTATTTGTCCGCAGTTTCCCTCATAGTTTTGCATAATCCATCAATTCCATATATTTTTTTTTTTCATCAAGCGTTCCCAACACTCCATTCATTATCATCAAACCTTTGGCCATTTAGACCATCTATAATTTTACTGTTTCCTCTGCATTTAACGCTACCATGTCTGAATCGTCGGTTATCAAACTAAGGTGGTTTCAAAAGAATTATATTTTTAGATGATTAAACGCTGATGGTAATATGGTGGAATATAAAAGGTTCCCCGGTAACAATAAAAAAGCATGTGTATATATCAAGGTTATAATAAGGCTAATTCAAATGAAAGGTCGAAGTTGACTTGCTGGAGCTGTGATAAAATTTGCTACTTTGAAAGGGATTATCAAGTTATTTTGGGTAATAATAACACTAAGGAATTAGCACAACTACGTGTTAAAAATTTACCCAGTTTCCGAGAGTTTTCAGGTGCATAACTATATGCATCAATCTCTTCTTCCGTAGATGAATTGCGGTTGGTTCATCCTATCGATTGAAGTGTTTTCAAGAATTATGAAAGGTTTGAATCGCAGATTGTAATCGTCAAGATACAAATGAGGTTTAAGATGAAATAAAGTGTCAAACTTGAAGAATTGTTTAGTTTCATATGTTATAATCAATATTTTAATTCATTTTAATTGTCCAATCTTGGTAGTCCACAGTTAGCAGTCCACAGTTTCTAACTTAATAATTCATATATAGTTTACAATATTCAAATTAATTAATACGTATTGTGACCCGTGTACATGTCTCAGGCTCGATCACAACTCAAAGTATATATATTATTATAGAATCAACCTCAACCCTGTATAGCTAACTCGATCATTACTACATATAGAGTGTCTATGGTTATTCCAAATAATATATATAGATGCGTCGATATGATATGTCAAAACATTGTATACGTGTCCTGATATTTAAAATACGTAAATAACAGTATTTAAATGACGATAAATAAAGTGCGTAAAATAAATAACAGAAATTAAATGACGATAATTAAAATTACGAGAATATAAATTGCGATAAATAAATTGCGATAATAAAATGTAATAAGGAATTAACAGTTAGCTAGGAACAGTTAGCTAGGATTTTGTTAGCGTAGATTCTTAACAAAGTTTTCTCATGGTTAATTTATTTATTTCTAACAAATTTTAGTCCAATGTTTTCTTCATTATGCCATTTGTTAGATTCTGATAAGTTAAAATCCAAATATGAAATTGAATGAAAATGGATATTTTGCGGTGAACGAATACGTATATCCGTGGATGTAAGTAGGATAGTAAATGACCGTTGAATCAAATTCGAAGAATGTACAGTGTAACTTGTTAATGTGAAATCTAAATATTCCTCGGGTATTACCTACCCGTTAAAATATTTTCACCATTAACAGTTTGTACGAAAGAATTTTTAATTACAATCTTTATAAAAATATACTTACATATATATTTTCTTCAGATGTAATCATGGATTTAATGAGTTAATATGATATTAAACTCATTTGATTTACCATTAGAACAAGAATATATAATCTCTAAAATATTAGAGATTACATACTCATCATGAAGAACGAAGATAACCAATGTAGAACATGATGTAGAACAAAGATTATGCTCGAGGTATAGATTGCGATGTTGAGGCATGTGATGTTGAAACTTGGGTTATTGGTGGTACTGGTGTTGATGTTGATGGTACTGTTGGTGCTGGTGATGTTGCTGAAACTAGTAAGTTTTGCACCATATTCTCCAAATTGATTACTCGAGCGCGAAGTTCGCTGACTTCTTCTATTATTCCGGGATAATTATCGATAGGAACGAGCGGATGAATTAGGTTTAGATTTGTAGATAGAATATAATCGTTGTGGGATATCCTGGCAATGAGGGTGTATATGGTGTTTCGGACAGGTTCGTCGGTAAGTGCTTCAGGTTCTTCACCAAGAGGTGAATTCGGTTGGTGGAAGGGATCGCCTTCTTCGCGTCTCCATTGATTAAGTTGACTACGAACCCATCCCCAATTCATCCAGAATTGAAGATGACTAGTTTTGGTTGATCCATTTCATTTACACTGCTTTTTGGAGCTTAGGTGAATATACATGTTGGAATAGCTGTCGGAATAACTATCAGAATAGCTATCGGAATCTGAGGGACTCGAACTGGTTGAGGGATTCATCTCGTACGATCAGATGAAGGATTTTTGATGAGAAATAGATTATAGCATGTAGATTAGTATCCTGCAATACATAATTTACATATGCATATAAAATACTAAAATCTCATAAGTTACGGAGGAATCTACAAAATATGTCAGACAAGTCTATAGTAACAGATGTGCTAAGATATGAATTTTTGTCTGTACACTATTCATGCAGTCAATGCAGTAAAACGTGTCTAGACTAAGAATGATAAGCATGTAATTTCCTAAGGATGATAAGCAGATGATTTCTGACTAGAAATGATAAGCAAAACTTTTGACATGCAGACACGGTCGAAGTCCAGACTCACTAATGCATCTTAACAACTATCAGTTAGACACACTAATGCAAGACCTGGTTCACTAACACCACCGCTCTGATACCAACTCAAACGACCCGTCCTAATCCATCTGGACGAATACATTACATTTGGTTACATCGCGACGTACTTGACCTCTATATTATACATTTTACAAACATTGCATTCGTTTTTAAAAGACAAACTTTCATTACATCGACAGTTGATGGAATGCATATCATTTTATAATATATCCAACTATAATTGACTTAGTAATAATCTTGATGAACTCGACGACTCGAATGCAACGTCTTTGAAATATGTCATGAATGACTCCAAGTAATATCTCTAAAATGAGCAAATGCACAGCGGAAGATTTCTTTCATACTTGAAAATAAACATGCTTTCAAGTGTCAACCAAAATGTTGGTGAGTTCATTAGTTTATCATAAATAATCATTTTTCAATAATATAACAGACCACAAGATACTCATAATTAGAAAACAATCTGTGCAGGTCTGCTCACTGCTGGAAAATCATTCATATGAAGAACACCGGAACCTTTCAAACAACTCACCAACGGTAGCTAATGCATAGTGTAATGACAAAATCATCTCACTGTGGTAGTTAATACAATAAAATTCTTACAACGAGGGCTAATGCGTACGCAATGCAAAATCATCCCTCCGACGGTAGCTGAAACGGGGGCTAATGCGTACGCAATGCAAAATCATCCCTCCGTTACCAACTACAAAGTCGACTATAATACAATACAATACAATACAATACATCGGTAGCTAACGCGTAGTGCAATGAAGAAATCATCTCACCGATGGTAGTTAAAATGGTAGCTAACGCGTAGTGCAATGATGAAATCATCTCACCGTTACTAACTACTAAATCGAACCATATCGGTAGCTAACGCGTAGTGTAATGACGAAATCATCTCACCGATGGTCGATAATACAATCTTTATAGAAATCGAACCTCTGAATCTAAATCATTCTATCATAGAATGTAGTTTTGAATATTTGTGTCTATTTCGTCAAACGTTTATAGAAGCAGTTCATGTATTCTCAGTTCAAAAATATATCTCAAAAGAATTTAGGAAACAGTTATAAAAACAGCGCATGTATTCTCAGTCCCAAAAATGTAAAGAGTAAAAGGGAATCAAATGAAACTCACAGTACAATATCTTGTAGTAAAAATATTCGTATGACGATATTGAACAATGCAGGGTTGGCCTTGGATTCACGAACCTATATCATTTGTATATTTATTAATATACATATAATCGTAACTTAACAAATTTATTTATTATATCTTAATTTATATATTATATATATTTAATTTGTGTATATATTCAAAATGATTAATATTTATATAGTTATATTAATATCCATATTTATATACATAGTTGTTTAGTGTTGTATTTAAAAATCCATAGTTTGTTATATGTAAGTATTTATATAAGTAATATTAATAGGTTTGATATATATAGTTATGTGAAATATTAATATAATTATAGTATATGTACTAAGTATATTTTATATACAAAATATTTATCTGTTTTAAAAGATAGTTTTGTTAATAATAATGATTTACTAATAATAATAATAATAATAATAATAATAATAACGTTAATAATAGTATTAATAGTAATATTTTTATGATAATAATTATATTTTTAATAATAATTATAATAAAGTTTCCATAATAAAAGATGTGTTATACATACATATATAATCTATAAACTTAATCAGATTTCATATATATTCATAATATTATTTATTAATGATACTTATGATTTTATCTATATTTGCATCATACTTATCGTATTCCTGATAATATTATTATACATAATCTTTAATTTTTACTTTTACTAACATTTTCATATATTTAACTTTAGTCATAATTAATGTCTTTTATTTTCATAAGTTTCTAATAATGATAATATTAATACTAATAATAATAATAGTAATAATAATAATAATAATAATAATAATAATAATAATAATAATAATAATAATAATAATAATAATAATAATAGTAATAATAAGAATAAGAATAAGAATACTACCTTTAAGAGGGTTTATAAGCTTTTCCCAAAAAGAATGTCCCAAACCGGATTTGAACTCAGGACCTCTCGCTAACCACTAATATCACAAACCATCCATCCATTTATATTTCTCTGATTTAATCCCCATTGAATTAGTTATAACCTTCCTAATCTAAATTGGATTTCGGCCCAACTACTAAGTTAGTCTCTCGGCCCAACTAGAAGGCAGGTACTCGGCTCACACTTATTTCGGCCTAACAAGAAGGCAGATCACGGCCTAACTACTTCTTTTGATACTTGTTAAAAAAAATTGTAGTGGCCTGGGTTTAAACCCGTGACCACCTGATAATCTGTTAACACTCAACACCACTCCTCCATTCATATTTATCTGATGTTATATACTCCGAATTATTTATAAACTGTATTATCTGTTCATCTTATTCTTCTTATCCACCATTAATAAAATCCAACCAAATCTTAACCGTAAACTATAAATCGATTTGGGACATGAAATTAATTTATAAATAACTTCAGTTGTTAGCCTAAATCAAACACAAAAAAATATAAAAAAATAAAAAATATATAAACAAGCCTGCTGTCGACGCAGGTAAAAAAAATATATAAAATGATTATGGAATTTAGAGCTTTTTAAGCTAAGATTATAACATGAAAAAATTTTCTAAACATCTGTAGAAACTATAGAAATCGTCAATTTAACTTTAAATGTAGCAAGTATCATGAATTTTATCCAAGAACAAAGGTTGACTTTTAAATACCAAAACTTTGACTCTTAAATTTGTAATTAATAACAAGAATTGGAAACTGAAAACTTACAGATAGCTTACATAGATCATTCCTAACAATCTTGCATTATTAGATTTTGAATTTGATTCGTAATTGAAACTTTTGGAAAAATGACTCAAGAACAGAGGGGGTGAACTGGTTCGATGTATTTACTTTTTGTATTATTCTCTAACAATCACTAGATAACGAGTATGAGGGTATTAGTTTAACATTTGGAACAGTAAACTAAATTGTTATCTAGCGTTGATGGTCGACAAGCTATGTTTATCAGGTACAATAAGAAAAATAAAAAAAAGAAAGCAGATATCAACCTTTAACTGCTTTTGGATTGTATCTCAGATTCGTTTTAGTGATAACCAGATAGGAAACAAATTACGTACTGATTGAAAGTGATTTGAAACCAATTTCGCCCTGTGGTGATAATTCAGTGTTTTATTTAATTAGAATTATTAATAATAATACAGATTATTTAATGGGTCTATATGTATGTATATAATAGTATATACGTATATGTGTATACTCTGTATATGTGTTTATATATGTATATTCGTATGTCATATATGTATATGTATATATATCTGTAACTGTATTAATAATATCACTAATACTAATAATAGGTATATACATAATAATACAATTAATAATAATGATCATAATAGCAATAATTCTAATAATTAATAATTAATAATTTGATAATAATACTATGAGAATAATGAAAATAACAATTTTTAAATAACATGATAATATTAGTATTCAAGTTAATAATAATACCTTCAATAACCCTAATTAAATTTATAATTTTACTAATACAATGATACTAGTAAATATAATAATAATGTTAATATTAACATTTACTTTTAGTTATAAAGAAAGTAATAATAATAATATTATTAACTATATTTTAATTTTTAATTACTTTTACAATTTATTAATTGTATCATATTTACTTATTACATAATATATTGAATCTCTAATATTTATTAATTATAAATGTATATTATTATATTTAATATGTTACCTATGTATAGAATTTATTAATATTTATATATATATATATATAATTATATATGCACATCCAGTTATAAATATTGTTCGTGAATCGTCGAGCACGGTCAAAGGTTAACTGGATTCATGTGAACAGTTTCAAAGTTTTTATAACTCAACATTACATACATTTCTTATCGTATCGAAATCATATAAAGATTAAGTTTAAATTTGATAAAAAATCTCCGGGTCGTCACATGGTAAAACAAAGTTGATTAAGGATAGATGAGAAGAATATTCCTCTGATTTGGGTGGTGATGACGAGAAAGATGATGAAGAAGATGCTGGAACTGGAGGACACTCTTTTGAAATACCGTTAGTGATTATGGTGAGGACTTTACTGCTGAATATTATATGAATTATTCAAATGTTTTTGGTGATGCAGAAAGGGGGACGTTCCACCAAGTGATTTCCATGTAGAACAGCTTTCTGCTCTGGCATACGATAGTGAAAATGATACAGAGGATGCAGAGACAGTTGAAGCTGAGAACAAGGCTCCACAAGAAGAGCTAGCTGCTAATGTCCCTCCTGAATCAATCCAAAATATTAACTTAAGTGATTTCGATAATTTGTTTGCGAATGAAAAGAGTGGAGATTCTGTTGGTAAGGATAATGTGAAAGAGGATGTGATTGTTGAATCTGAAGATGAATTGGTAACAGAATCTGATGAAGAAGAAGAAGAAGTTGAAATTGTTATGCCTTCGCTTGAGCCATACTCAAATCCGTCACTCAACACTTTAAGTGACTTTTTCAATTTGAGTAGTGAGGTGAAAACAAAGAGATTGAATGAATTAGAAGAAACGAGGAAGATATACAAGGAGCAAATCAAGGAACTTGATGTGTTAATAGAAAGGAATAAAAGAATTTGACATGAGAAACTGCTCGTTGAGAAAGAAAGAAAATAGACTGAGCTGAAGAAGAAGAAACTCCTAGCCGAGCAAGCTAAATCCGAGGTATGGAATGAGATTAATAAGTGGTTCGAACGTGATAGGGTTAAAGTTAACAGAAACGTTGAAGAAGACGAGATCCGTCAGAGTTGGTGGAAACATAACGTTGTTAACCCTGATCAGTTGAATAAGCCAGAACTCAAGCTGAAGTTTGTTAGTTTCTATGAAAGGGGAAAGAGAACCAAGAAGTATTCCAAGGGTAAAATTTTGAGCTGGGGTTACTTCAAGGAAATCAATTGTTTTGCGATCAAAAGGGAAGGAGGAGTTGATTATATGGCAAGACCGAGTCACTTCAAAACTCTACCTTACTTTGAGATCATGCAACTTGCAAAGCTGAAGATGTTGAACGCTGAAGATAGTAACCTTTCCAGGTTGTTTCAGAGAAAACTCAGATATGAATATAAGACATGGAAATGGGATATCTTTAAGTCAACAGCCGCCATGTTTTCCATGCATCCGACAAAGAGAAATTCTAAAGGTGGACATGTTCGCGTTGTTAAGTTCCGTCCAGCTAAGTACATGAAACAATCTCCCTTGATGCCCTTACCTAAGGATATATGTAAAAACTTCAGATGGTGGTTCTATGACGAGCTGTCGGAGGAAGCAGTGATTTTGACAGCAATTGAGAAAGAAGATGGAAGCATACAGTTTGATAATGTGAGGATTCTAGATCCTATGTGGCTGAGAAACTTGTCGAGATTTGATGTGGAGACACTTCACCGCCATCACATTACGTTCAGAGATGATAAAAAGGAGGAAGCTATGAGATATCAACGTGTGGTCGATGTCTACTATGCATACCTCAACAGAGAAAGTGATGTTTAACGACCCGTCAAAGTACACTTGACGACCATCATTATCTTGGTCCCATAGCTTGATCATAACTCTAAATGAATTTAATAAATAACCTTGCATTCTTTATTTAAAAATGATTTTCTATAAAGGAAACCTACCAGAAAATGTAAGTTTAGAAAAACCATACATAAATAGTTAATCAAAAGTTGACCAAAACAATGTCAACAAACACCCACATTTAATGTATCAAAATAGAATGCAAGTTAATGTTTAACAAAAGTTGCCATCATAAATATGCAGACTCCCTAAGCACAGCGGAAGTAATCAATCATGAACCTGAGAATAAAACATGCAAGTAACTGTCAACAAAAATGTTGAGTGAATTATAGGTTTAATATTGCAAACAATATTTATTTTAAACCGTAAAATTTTATGTTTGAAAACATAAAGCCTTATTTTGGACCACAAAAATTATATGCTCGAAAACATATAAAACATTATTCCATTAATCCGTGAGCCACCTGGTAACCACTTAACCAATTCCACCCTTACCAAACACAATATACACTGAACAGGTGTATCTTCAAATAATTACGAAGTACTAATACATTCCATCTTCAAAAATTGCTAGCGCGACTAACACGAAATGGGGTTGTCAAACCCGATAGATCTAGCCATAGGATTCGCGTTCACCAGTAGAAACCAGTGATTACAATTACCAGGCTAGGGAATATTTTCGTTCAACTCACAATGAATAACTTAAACCAACTTCCACTTGTGTCCAATATAAAAAAAATAAAATGCATGTATTCTCATCCCAAAAGATATAAAATAGAAAAATTGGACTATAACTCACATTAATGTAAATGAAGTAATATCACAAAACGTGAACCGCAGAAATCAAGAATGATCACAACGCCGACCTATAAATAAAGCAGGTCAATATAAATAACTAACTTAGGTCAAGTCTTAGTATGATAGCTATAGTGCTTGTTGCAAGTAAACATAGAACATCACTCGATATGTTTCGATATGATCAGGACAGCGTATAACACGTACTTTCTATTTTTAGAAAGTTTCTATTTTTAGCAGGTTTCCATTTTTGGAAAGTTTCTATTTCTGGAAAGTTTCTATTTTAGGAAAGTTTCTATTTTTAGAAAGTTTCTATCTTTGGAAAGTTTCCTTAATTAGAAAAGTCAACAAAAGTCAACTGAAAGTCAAAGTCAACCGAAAGTCAACTCAAAAGTCAACCTTGGTCAAACTTAGTCAACATTGAAATTTAAAGTGTAAATTATATTAATAATATAAGTTATAATATTATTTAAAGTAATATTTGTATAATCATGTCATATCATAAGTTTAATTGAATTAAATCGAATTATAAAGTTAATATAAGTTTAAATGATATAATAGATATAACATAAGTATTTAATTAATTAATTAAATATTAATTATATCGTAAGTATTATTAATTAATAATGAATTATTAATCATAATATAAGTATCTTGAATTAATTATGAAATGTTACACATATCATAAGTATTTTTAATATAACTATTAAACCATAAGTATTTAATAATAAAATTGTATTATAATTAAATAATAACTAAGTCTTATAATAAATAAATAAATAAATAACCTTTATTATAAGTCTTGATATAATAATCTCATAACATAAGTTTTATACTTATCATAAGTATTCCATTAATAAATGTATTATTAATCATAAGTTTAATTATAAGAATAATTAAATCATAATGTAATTATTAAATGATATAATAAATATATATCACAAGTATTAATTAAAAATAATTAATTTTATATCATAAGTAATTTAATTATAATGAAAATCATTATTTATATAACCTAAGTTAAAATTTATAACCATAAGTTTCATTAATAATCGTCGGGTCATAACTTGAGCCTCGGGTGTCGGTTTTTGACGAATCTTATATATATATATATCCTCGTCCAACAAACCATACCGACACCTTATAACACTCAAGAACAACCTAAAATCAGTTAATGGGGTCGTTATGATCAGCCATGAACCAAACCATTCGTTAATCCGTTTCAAAACAAGTTTTAATCATTCCGGGTGATCCGTGGCTCGGATATTGATGACCTGAACTTGAAAGTTCATTCAATAATCAACCCTAACACAATGGAACACCCTAAAATCTCAGATTATGATGCCAAAGTCTAACCACAACCTGATTTCAAAAGTTATCAATTTCAATCTTTACAAAACCTTAAATCAAGCGTAGATTTTGATCCGTAACTCGAAACAAGACGAATCCAAAGTCTAAAATTATGTACTAAATGAGTAGAACACATTGAGACACTTAAATTAATCAAAAAAATTAGCCAAAGTTACTGATTTAATTGATATAGCTTCTGTCCCAATTTTGATCAACCGAAAACATACGAAATCGAGCATTTCTAAGCAAACTAACAACACCACAATCAAATACAAGTACTTTAACATTAACATACATGTAAGATTAGTAAAAATAAATTAAATTTGAAAAGCAAGGGTTTGTGTTCATAACTAAATCAAAAATCAAGAAGAAGAGGCTTAAAGATCGTGAGATAAGACACCCGATTATGCAAATGATCTTGATAAATGATGAAGATTCGTATGGTTGATGATGTTGGATGATTTTTGGTGTATTCATGAGTAAAATTTCAGCCTGGGGTGTGGGAAAAGAGTGGAGGTGAAGTGATTTAGGGTTTAGGAAAAATAAAGTGTGTAAATGAAAGTGTAAAATGGACCTTATGAAAAATAATCCACAAATGAATGAGGGGAGGCACATTTCGGCTGAAATGGACATAGGGATGGGCTCCACTTAGCCTAAACTTGATTCCATGAATTAGCTTTTGGCCCAAAAGCGCCAACGAAGCCCGATTCTCGAAAACACTGCTACGCGATTAATTTTTCGGAAAGAACACACACACGCGGGAAAAATAAATTAGAAAAATATTTTACAACTCATATGATATAGAAATATCATAAATAAAATAATTTGGATTTGAAAATCACAAAAGTCTAATCGTTGGTTTGAAAACCGAAATGATTCACCGGATAGAAATCTACGACAGGTTGAAACGTACAATTTTAGATATGAATAAATATATTCATATAACACATATTAAGAATATATTATTATTAATGTAATAATATAAGTCATAGAAATGAGGTGGCACAAATATCAAATAACAGCCGTTAAATATAACGGAAAAAGTAGGGTCGTGACAGTACCTTCCCGTTAAGGAAATTTCATCCCGAAATTTAAGCAGGTGCAGGGGTTGACTCGCCATTTGAGAACAAATGTGGGTATTTATGCCTCATCTAATATTCACATTCCCAAGTAAACTCGGGTCAGCGTCTGGCATTCCATCTAACTTGGACAATAGGAATCTTACTCTGCTTGAGCTTCTTAACTTCTCTATCTATAATTTTAACAGGTTCCTCAACAAAATGGAGTAGTTTATCAACAGGAAGTTCATCAAGAGGAAAGGTTTCAACGGCCTCAGTGAAACACTTCTTCGAATTAGATACATGAAAAATGTCATAAACAACACTGAGTTCTTGTGGCAATTTCAAACGATAAGCCACGGGTCCAACTCTCTCTGTAATCTCAAAAGATCTAACAAAACGAGGATTCAACTTTCCCCTTTTACCAAAACGTACCACACCTTTTCAAGGTGATACCTTCAACATAACACGGTCACTAACTTGAAATTCTATATCTTTCCTTCTCTTATCGGCATAACTCTTTTGCCGATTTCTGGCGGTTCTCAATCTTTCTTTAATCTGTACGATCTTCTCGATAGTCTCATGAATAATTTCTGGGCCTATGATTTGAGCATCCCCAACCTCATTCCAACAGACAGGGGACCTACACTTTCTACCATATAGAGCTTTGAACGATGCGGCTTTAATACTTGCATGATAGCTGTTATTATAAGAAAATTCAGCTAGCAGCAAATATCTGTCCCACCCATTACCAAAATCAATAACACACTGACGTGGAACATGGCTAGCTTGGGGCCTAGCTTGGAGCCTAAGCAACTTATCCTCAAGATGATATTTAGAGTCTATCTTTATTTTCCTTGTTTTTAGATTATTTAAATTTATTTGCTTAAAGTTAGGAGTTAGAATTGGAGTCAAATTTGTTTCTGTTTCTTTTATATACACGTTGTATGAAAGGACCCATCCTAATCCATCGGGACAAAGTCCATATCGATTATAAACGATTCACAACAGTTGATTACATCGCGAGGTACTTGACCTCTATATGATACATTTTACAAACATTGCATTCGATTTTAAAAGACAATTTTTCTTTGCAACGAAATTTGGAGACATGCATACCATTTCATAATATATCCAACTATAATTGACTTAATAATAATCTTGATGAACTCGATGCCTCGAATGCAACGTCTTTTGAAATATGTCATGAATGACTCCAAGTAATATTTATAGAATGAGCAAATGCACAGCGGAAGATTTCTTTCGTACCTGAGAATAAACATGCTTTCAAGTGTCAACCAAAAGGTTGGTGAGTTCATTAGTTTAGCATAACAATCATTTCAATATTTTAATAGACCACAAGATTTCATATTTCAATACACATCCCATACATAGAGATAAAAATCATTCATATGGATTGAACACCTGGTAACCGACATTCACAATATACATATAAGAATATCCCCATCATTCCGGGATCCTCCTTCGGACATGATACAATTTTCGAAGTACTAAAGCATCCGGTACTTTGGATGGGGCTTGTTGGGCCCGATAGATCTATCTTTAGAGTTCGCGTCAATTAGGGTTTCTGTTCCCTAATTCTTAGATTACCAGACTATATAGGGTGATATTCGATTTGATAATCCAACCATAGAATGTAGTTTCGATCACTTGTGTCTATTTCGTAAAGCATATATAAAAGCAGCGCATGTATTCTCAGTCCCAAAAATATATATTGCAAAAGTATTTAAAAAGGGAATAATGAAACTCACGCATATAGATATTGTAAAACAGTTAATAAAGCATTTGCATGTATTCGCAGTTCAAAACATATTTCAAAAGCATTTAATAAAGCAGTTGTAAAAACAGCGCATGTATTCTCAGTCCCAAAAATGTAAAGAGTAAAAGGGAATCAAATAAACTCACCTAATGTATTTTGTAGTAAAAATACATATGACGACATTAGACAAACTGAACAATGCAGGGTTGGCCTCGGATTCACGAACCTATATCATTTGTATATATATATTAAAATGTATAATTGTATTAGAACAAATGTATATATTATAACTTGAATTATATATTATACTTATTTAGTTTGTGTATATATTTAAAATGTTTAATATCTATATATTTGGTTATATTAATATATCTCTATATATATGGTTAGTATTATATAAAAATATTCTTAATTCGTTATATATAAGTATTTATATAAATAATGTTATCATATTTGATATGTGATATATAAACTATTAATATGTTTATAATATATGTATTAAGTATATTTTAGGTACAAAATATTTATTTGTAACGAAAATGATAGTTTTGATAATAATAATTTACTAATACTAATAATTTTATTAATATTGATAATACTAATATTAATAACGATATTGTTAAAATATGTTTATAATAATAATAGTAAAACTAATAATTACGAAAAAAAAATGATATTTATACCAATATTAGTGAGAATAATAATAACTTGTATTGTTTTATAACGACAATAATAATAATCCTAAACATATTCATAATAATAATAATAATAGTACTAGAAATGGTATAATTACTAATATTTACAAAAACAAATAATAATAAGTTGCATTATTTTTGTCACTAATTAATGTTTATAATAATAATTTTATTATGTTCCTAATAATGATAATAGTAATAATAATAATAATCCTAATACTTAATAATAATAATAATAATACTAAGTAACTATAATAACTTTAGTAATGATAACAATTATAACAATAATAATTAGTACTAACAATAACAATCATAGTCATAATAATAATAATAATAATAATAATAATAATAATAATAATAATAATAATAATAATAATAATAATAATAATAATAATAATAATAATAATAATAATAGTAATAATAATAATAATAATAATAATAATAATAATAATAATAATAAATTAAAAGTATATACCTATTTGGAACATTTTCTAAAAAGATTTGTCTCGGAGAAGACTCGAACCCAAGACCCCTCGATAACTCGACACTCCCTCTAACCAACTGAGCTGGCAGACTTTTCTGATTCATTCTATCACTTAAATTATATAACCCGTATATTCTACTCCCCTATTCTTTCTTCTGCTTCATCGTTTTATATCCACCAGGAGAAATCAATACTCAAAACTATCAATTATCAAATGATTTAGGTTCCTTATTTGAAACATAAACGACTTGTTTACTGTGATTTTAAATTGACAGACTCAACACAACAGAAAAAAAATGACAGATAGCTGTACGCGAGTAAAAAAAAATAAAGAACAACTTGGTATTTGATTTTGAAATATAGATCATTTTAGTTCACGGTTATAACATGAAATAGTTCATAAATGACTCCTAGAAGCTATCAGAATCATCAATTTAACTTAGTACACAACAGGAAATTCGAATTTTGTTGAAGAACATAAGTTGACTTTTTGAAGTTTATACTTTGACTCGAAAATTAGATTTCAATTCAGTAAATTAAGGATTGAAACTTCTCAGATAGATTAAATAGGAGGTTTCTAACAACACTACATTTATAGATTTTAAAAAATACTTCGATTTCGGTTTTTGATAAAAATAAGTATGAAACAGGGGTATCGAACTGATACGGTATCTTTTTCAGTTTTAATTCAAGGAATTTAACTAACTACTTTTGATAATTGATAATGATAAATGTTGGAAGGATTTATCTATAATACCTGTGTACAGAATCGATTTATAGTAATGAACTCGACAGTTGATTCAATCAGGAACAAACAGAAACAAAAAAATATAGTGGATATTGATTATAACTGAATTGTTTGATTATGGAACTTTATGGAAATTAATCGTACCAATCAACAGACAAAAACAAGAATTTAATACAGTTGATTGAGAAGTAAACGGATTCTAGCTCTAGATATATAAATCTGTTTATAAATAAATAAGTAAGTAACTATATAATAATATTAATACTCATAATAATTATATAAGTAATAAAAATAATAAAACTAATAATAATGGTAATAATATCAATAATAATAATAATTATTATATTAATATTAATAATAAATAATAATGATGTAAAAAAAATGATAATGTTGATAAGATTAATAATACTAATCATAATAAAAATGATATCACTAATATTATAACTAATACTAGTAACGACCGCACTTATAATAATATGTATAAAAAATGATATCAAATTAAATTGTATTACTTTTATAATAACGATTCTTAATGGTAAAGGTAAAAAACATCTAATAATATAATAATATTGTTAATTAACATTAATGAAAATGATAAAAATAATAATACTAATAATAATGATGTAACAAGTTACATGTAACAACTTTTAATACTATTAATAATACATATATTAATATCAATATTAACATTAGTAATAATAATGAAAGTAGTAATAATAATATTGATATATTATTTATATTCTAACTTGTAATTCATATTAACTTACATTTCATTACTTATGTAATACTTAATAACATGTTTGAATATTTAATATATATATATATATATATATATATATATATATATATATATATATATATATATATATATATATATATATATATATATATATATATATATATATATATATATATATATATATATATATATATATATATTAATTGTGTATATAATTCATACATATATTTATATATAATTATTTTATTATTTATTTACACACAATTGTTCATGAATCGTCGAAAGTAGTCAAAGGGTATTTGAATATAGGAACACAGTTCTAAAATTTTCGAAACTTAACATTACAGACTTTGCTTATCGTGTCGGAATTATATTATGATTAGGTTTAAATTTGGTCGGAAATTCCCGGGTCATCACAGTACCTACCCGTTAAAGAAATTTCGTCCCGAAATTTGAGTGAGGTCATCATGGTTAACAAAAAAAATGTTTTGTTGACGAATATGAGTGATAAATAGAGTTTTATCATTACCGAGTAATATAGATCAAACGATTCGATTACTTGAAGCGTATGAGTGAAGCTATCGCAAAATAGTGGAAGGAGGAAAAATAAGTTTCATCATAACTTTTGACGTAGTCATGGTTGAATTTAGATAGTAAGGTGCGTCTTAGCTTTTGACGTTGTCTTGGTTGAATTTCGGAATTCAAGGGATTTAAAGAAAATCTTTGAAATCTAAAAGATCTGATTCTTCGTTTAATACGGTAATTAAGATCTCTTAAATTAAATGCAGATATCTGCCTTGATTGCTATGTCGGATACTCTTATTATAAATTTACCTCTACCGTTCCATTATTTTTACCACTTCTATATTTTCTTTCCTTGATTTACATTTCCAAGGATTGTGAAAATGCTTAATCCAGTTCTGATCATTGTTCTTATTCTGACTATCGCGACATTCATTCTCCTCTTCTAACTCCCACTGGAGGAATCTGTTTTCTTCTACTTCGCTCTTGGGGGTTATAGTGTTTTTAATTCTCCCGTGTCTTTACGTTGCGATAAACATTGACATACACGGTTTGTAATTCCTGTGTTGTTATCGGGTTTTGTATACTCCTTTATATTTCGGGGCTCCGTGCTTTTGTTTTCAATTCCCGACTTTAAGTCAAGCGAATAATGGTCCAAAATTTGTAGATATAGAGTTTCGAATGATTATAATGTTCTAAGCAGGAAGGAACATGATAGCACAATTTGATTTTTTTTTTTTTTAATTTATGAACATCACGGAAGATAGAACCCTCAAGAATACATTTTCTTGATTTGTTCAGGAGTTAAGTAGAATGTAAGAGTTATGTAATATGGCACATGATGACGGTATGTTCTGTGAATCATCACGTTCCATTAGAAACTCAGCATGACTTACTGTAATATAATCACGTTGATCAAGTGTCATTATATTATACTAACTCATGCATCAGTTCCCAACATTACTTTAATAACATTCATATGTTAAGCTCGAAAGTTTACAGAATATAGAAACTAACAGTTTCTATATGATGTAACACTGATATCATGAAGAGATTAATGATTTCAGATAAGAATAGTTATGAAAATATCTTCAGAAATATAGAGGATATTTATAATGAAAGATACGATGATATCTTGGAATTTCTAATATCGATGGATTGATGAAGAAGATTTATCGGTAAGGGTTTAGATTCGGAAGCAAGATATTCGCTAGAGATTTCATCAGAAACAGAATCATTTGGATTCTTTGAAGTCAAACTTATTCTTTGTGATTTGTTCACGACTTCCTTCATAGTTTCGCATAATCTGCTTTTCGGTACTAAATTTTCTATTGAGTGTTTCCTAACACTCCTTTCTTTATCATCAAACTTTTGGCCGTTTAGACCATCTACCATTTTTCTATTTCCTCTGCATTTAATGCTATGATATCTGAATCATCGGTTATTAATCCGAGATGGTTTCAGGAGAATTCTGTTTTTAGATGATTAAACGCTGATGGTAATATGGTGGAATATGAAAGGTTCCCCGGTAACGATAAAAGAGCACGCGTATATATCAAGATTATAATAAGGTTGTTTCGAACGAAAAGTCGAAGTTGTCTTGCTGAAGCTGTGACAAAATTGGCTATTTTGAAGAAGAACTGCAAAGTTATTTTGGGTAATAATAACACTAAAGGAATTAGCACAGCTATGTGTTAAGCGTTTACTCAATTTCCGAGAGTTTTTCAGGTGCATAACTATATGCATCAATCTTTTCTTCCGTAGATGAATTGCGGTTGGTTCATCCTATCGATTGAGGTGTTTTCAAGAATCATGAAAGGTTTGAACGTAGATTGTAATCGTGAAGATACAATTGAGGTTTAAGATGAAATCAAGTGGCAAACTTGAAGAGTTGTTTAGTTTCATATGTTATAATCAATATTTTAATTCATTTTAAATTGTCCAATCTTGATAGTCCACAGTCGATAGTCCACAGTAACAGTCCAATAATTCATATATAGTTTAATATACAATATTCAAATTAATTAATATGTATCGTGACCCGTATATGTCTCAGACTCGATCACAACTCAAAGTATATATATTATTTGAGAATCAACCTCAACCCTGTATAGAGAACTCGATCATTACTGCATATAGAGTGTCTATGGTGATTCCAAATAATATATATAGATGTGTCGATATGATATGTCAAAACCTTGGATACGTGTCCCGATATTTAAAGTGCGTAAAAATAAATAACAGAAATTTAAATGACGATAAATAAAGTGCGTAAAGTAAATAACAGAAATTAAATGACGATAAATAAAATTGCGAGAATGTAAATTGCGATAATTAAATTGTGATAAATAAAATGTAATCAGTTAGCTAGGAACAATTAGCTAGGAACAGTTAGCGTGGATTCTTAACAAAATTTCTCATAGTTAATTTGTTTGTTTCTAACAAATTTTATTTTGTCAAATGTTTTCTTCATTATGCCACTTGTTGGATTCTGATAATCAAAATCCAAATATGAAATTGGATGAATATGGTTATTCTGTGATGAACGGATTTGTATATCGGTGGATGTAAGTAGGATAGTATATGACTGTTGAAACAGATTCGAAGAACGTACAATGTAACTTATTAATGTGAAATTTAAATATTCCTCGGGTATTACCTACCCGTTAAAATATTTTCACCATTAACAGTTTGTACAAGAGAATTTTTAATTACAATCTTTATGAAAACATATATAAATATATATTTTCTTCAGATGTATTCATGAATTTAATGAGTTAATATGATATTAAACTCATTTGCTTTTCGGTTGTAACTAGAATAAATAATCTCTAAAACTTTAGAGATTACATATTCGCCATGTCGAACGAAGATAAATGAGGTAGAATGATACGTAGAATGAAGATCATACTCCAAGTACAGATGATGATATTGAAGCATGGATTGTTGATGGTATTGGTGCTGTTATCGATGGTACTGTTGGTGCCAGTGATGTTGCTGAAGCTGGTACATTTTGCACCATATTCTCCGAATTGGTTATTCGAGCGCGAAGTTCGTTGACTTATTACTCCAGGATGATTGTCGGTCGGAACGAGCAGATGAATAAGGTTCAGAATTGTGGATAGAATATAATCTTGTCGAGTTACCCTGGAAATGAGACTGAAAATGGTGTTTCGAACAGGTTCGCCGGTAAACGCTTCAGGTTCATTGTCAAGAGGTGAATTCAGTTGGTGGAAGGGATTACCTTCTGCGCATTTCCATTAATTAAGTCGACTACGAATCCATCAGATGAATTGATAATGGCTGATTGGTTGATTCATGCCGATGACGCTGTTTTCGGAGCTTAGGTGAACATCTATGTCGGAATAGCTGTCGGAATAACTATTGGAATAGCTATTGGAATCTGAGGGACTCGAACTGGTTGTAGTATTCATCTCGTACGATCAAATGAAGGACTTTTCGATAAGAAATAAATTATAGGATGTAGATTAGTACCCTAGAATACATAAGTTACATATGCATATATAATACTAAAATCCCATAAGTTACGGAGGAATCTACGGAAGCTGTCAGGCAAGGATAACAATAACAGATACGCTAAGGTATGAATTAGCAGATACTCTAAGATATGAATTAGCAGGTACGCTAAGATATGAATTTTGTCTATACATTATTCATGCAGTCAATGCAAATAAGATGTGTCTAGACTAAGAACAATGAGCAGGTAATTTCCTAAGGATGATAAGCAGATGATTTCCGACACAAATGATAAGCAAAACTTTTGACATGCAGACACGGTCGAAGTCCAGACTCACTAATGCATCCTAACGACTATCAGTTAGACACACTAATGCAAGACCCGGTTCGCTAAGACCACCGCTCTGATACCAACTGAAAGGACCCATCCTAATCCATCGGGACGAAGTCCATATCGATTATAAACGATTCACAACAGTTGATTACATCGCGAGGTACTTGACCTCTATATGATACATTTTACAAACATTGCATTCGATTTTAAAAGACAATTTTTCTTTGCAACGAAATTTGGAGACATGCATACCATTTCATAATATATCCATCTATAATTGACTTAATAATAATCTTGATGAACTCGATGACTCGAATGCAACGTCTTTTGAAATATGCCATGAATGACTCCAAGTAATATTTATAGAATGAGAAAATGCACAGCGGAAGATTTCTTTCGTACCTGAGAATAAACATGCTTTCAAGTGTCAACCAAAAGGTTGGTGAGTTCATTAGTTTAGCATAACAATCATTTCAATATTTTAATAGACCACAAGATTTCATATTTCAATACACATCCCATACATAGAGATAAAAATCATTCATATGGATTGAACACCTGGTAACCGACATTCACAATATACATATAAGAATATCCCCATCATTCCGAGATCCTCCTTCGGACATGATACAATTTTCGAAGTACTAAAGCATCTGGTACTTTGGATGGGGCTTGTTGGGCCCGATAGATCTATCTTTAGAGTTCGCGTCAATTAGGGTTTCTGTTCCCTAATTCTTAGATTACCAGACTATATAGGGTGATATTCAATTTGATAATCCAACCATAGAATGTAGTTTCGATCACTTGTGTCTATTTCGTAAAGCATATATAAAAGCAGCGCATGTATTCTCAGTCCCAAAAATATATATTGCAAAATTATTTAAAAAGGAAATAATGAAACTCACGCATATAGATATTGTAAAACAGTTAATAAAGCATTTGCATGTATTCGCAGTTCAAAACATATTTCAAAAGCATTTAATAAAGCAGTTGTAAAAACAGCGCATGTATTCTCAGTCCCAAAAATGTAAAGAGTAAAAGGGAATCAAATAAACTCACCTAATGTATTTTGTAGTAAAAATACATATGACGACATTAGACAAACTGAACAATGCAGGGTTGGCCTCGGATTCACGAACCTATATCATTTGTATATATATATATTAAAATGTATAATTGTATTAGAACAAGTGTATATATTATAACTTGAATTATATATTATACTTATTTAGTTTGTGTATATATTTAAAATGTTTAATATCTATATATTTGGTTATATTAATATATCTCTATATATATATATGGTTAGTATTATATAAAAATATTCTTAATTCGTTATATATAAGTATTTATATAAATAATGTTATCATATTTGATATGTGATATATAAACTATTAATATGATTATAATATATGTATTAAGTATATTTTAGGTACAAAATATTTATTTGTAACGAAAATGATGGTTTTGATAATAATAATTTACTAATACTAATAATTTTATTAATATTGATAATACTAATATTAATAACGATATTGTTAAAATATGTTTATAATAATAATAGTAAAACTAATAATTACGAAAAAAAAATGATATTTATACCAATATTAGTGAGAATAATAATAACTTGTATTGTTTTATAACGACAATAATAATAATCCTAAACATATTCATAATAATAATAATAATAGTACTAGAAATGGTATAATTACTAATATTTACAAAAACAAATAATAATAAGTTGCATTATTTTTGTCACTAATTAATGTTTATAATAATAATTTTATTATGTTCCTAATAATGATAATAGTAATAATAATAATAATCCTAATACTTAATAATAATAATAATAATACTAAGTAATTATAATAACTTTAGTAATGATAACAATTATAACAATAATAATTAGTACTAACAATAACAATAATAATAACAATAACAATAACAATCATAGTCATAATAATAATAATAATAATAATAATAATAATAATAATAATAATAATAATAATAATAATAGTAATAATAATAATAATAATAATAATAATAATAATAATAATAATAATAATACTAATAGATATTAAATTAAAAGTATATACCTATTTAGAACCTTTTCTAAAAAGATTTGTCTCGGAGAAGACTCGAACCCAAGACCCCTCGATAACTCGACACTCCCTCTAACCAACTGAGCTGGCAGACTTTTCTGATTCATTCTATCACTTAAATTATATAACCCGTATATTCTACTCCCCTATTCTTTCTTCTGCTTCATCGTTTTATATCCACCAGGAGAAATCAATACTCAAAACTATCAATTATCAAACGATTTAGGTTACTTATTTGAAACATAAACGACTTGTTTACTGTGATTTTAAATTGACAGACTCAACACAACAGAAAAAAAATGACAGATAGCTGTACGCGAGTAAAAAAAAATAAAGAACAACTTGGTATTTGATTTTGAAATATAGATCATTTTAGTTCACGGTTATAACATGAAATAGTTCATAAATGACTCCTAGAAGCTATCAGAATCATCAATTTAACTTAGTACACAACAGGAAATTCGAATTTTGTTGAAGAACATAAGTTGACTTTTTGAAGTTTATACTTTGACTCGAAAATTCGATTTCAATTCAGTAAATTAAGGATTGAAACTTCTCAGATAGATTAAATAGGAGGTTTCTAACAACACTACATTTATAGATTTTAAAAAATACTTCGATTTCGGTTTTTGATAAAAATAAGTATGAAACAGGGGTATCGAACTGATACGGTATCTTTTTCAGTTTTAATTCAAGGAATTTAACTAACTACTTTTGATAATTGATAATGATAAATGTTGGAAGGATTTATCTATAATACCTGTGTACAGAATCGATTTATAGTAATGAACTCGACAGTTGATTCAATCAGGAACAAACAGAAACAAAAAAATATAGTGGATATTGATTATAACTGAATTGTTTGATTATGGAACTTTATGGAAATTAATCGTACCAATCAACAGACAAAAACAAGAATTTAATACAATTGATTGAGAAGTAAACGGATTCTAGCTCTAGATATATAAATCTGTTTATAAATAAATAAGTAAGTAACTATATAACAATATTAATACTCATAATAATTATATAAGTAATAAAAATAATAAAACTAATAATAATGGAAATAATATCAATAATAATAATAATAATAATTATATTAATATTAATAATAATAATAATTATATTAATATTAATAATAAATAATAATGATGTAAAAAAAAATGATAATGTTGATAAGATTAATAATACTAATCATAATAAAAATGATATCACTAATATTATAACTAATACTAGTAACGACCGCACTTATAATAATATGTATAAAAAATGATATCAAATTAAATTGTATTACTTTTATAATAACGATTCTTAATGGTAAAGGTAAAAAATATCTAATAATATAATAATATTGTTAATTAACATTAATGAAAATGATAAAAATAATAATACTAATAATAATGATGTAACAAGTTACATGTAACAACTTTTAATACTATTAATAATACATATATTAATATCAATGAAAGTAGTAATAATAATATTGATATATTATTTATATTCTAACTTGTAATTCATATTAACTTACATTTCATTACTTATGTAATACTTAATAACATGTTTGAATATTTAATATATATATATATATATATATTATATTAATTATGTATATAATTCATACATATATTTATATATAATTATTTTATTATTTATTTACACACAATTTTTCGTGAATCGTCGGAAGTAGTCAAAGGGTATTTGAATATAGGAACACAGTTCTAAAATTTTCGAAACTTAACATTACAGACTTTGCTTATCGTGCCGGAATTATATTATGATTAGGTTTAAATTTGGTCGGAAATTCCCGGGTCATCACATTGTAATCCTCAGTTGGAGATAGAACTTTTATGATTAATTAAACATCTGCATCATTGCAATTGGTGTTTATCCTTTTGTAGAAGGCGTTAGCTTCTGCAAATACTTGCGTCCCCATTAGTTGGTATCCGGAGCGAGGTTTCTCGTTACAATGACTTCTGGGAATAATAATAAAACTGGCAAAACCACCGAAACAACCAAACTCGACACCATCATGGCTATGCTTCAAACCCTCAAAACTCGTGTAGAACAGATGGAGGTAGGGTTGCAAGCTGTGACTCAAGCTCGTGAAGAGGAAAGAGGGGATTGCCCCAAAACTCGTCATGGGGACCAACCACCACCAATACCACAATATCAACCACCACGATATCAAACATATCAACAACCACCACGCATCGAAACAGGGGGTCAATATCGTACGTTCAATCAATACGATTCCTCATCAGATGAGGAAACATTCGGGTATGAAGGGAGAGACGTTCGTCGCCATGGACGGCAAAATCATAAACAGGATGATTACTGATTAAAAGTGGACCTTCCAACGTTTAATGGTAGTCTTAATATTGAAGAATTCCTAGATTGGATAGCGAAAGTTGAGCAATTTTTCGACTTCGCTGATATACCGGAAAATAAGCAAGTTAAATTGGTCGCATATAGATTAAAGGGAGGCGGATCAACTTGGTGGGAACAAGTTCAGAACCACCGACAATGATCGGGTAAACAACCGGTACCGGTCTGGGTAAAGATGAAGTGCCTATTAATGGCACGATTCTTACCACCAGACTATGACCAATTATTATTCGAACAATATCAAGCCCTACGACAAGGTCAGAAAACCATAGCCGAGTATACCGCAGAATTTTTGAAACTTGCCTCACACAACAATCTAAACGAGACCGAAGGACAACAAATATCGCGTTATTTGTTTGGATTTTGGGCTATTATCAGGGAGAAGATAGGGTGTCAAGTTATCATGAATCTGACAGAAGCACATAACTTAGCCCGACGGGCTGAAACAATGACGCTTAAAGGTAATTTTAGAGGAGACAACACCCGACAATTTACAGGAGACTCATCACGAACCACTACTAAAAATAGTCCGATCATCTCAGAGGTGGTTAAACTAATGTTGAATGAGAAAAAAGCCAGCAAACAACCTATGGCATCAAGCACGTCAAATCCATACAGTCGGACTATTAGCAACAAGTGTTACAGGTGCAATCAAACAGGACATCTCTCTAATAATTGTCCACAACGCAGGACCCTTCACGCTGATCAATTCGAACATGATGTCGAGGATGTTGATTATAAACTCGAATATGACGGGGTATGTGCACCTGATGGTTTGGAAGTATTGACATTGGTGGTCGGTAAGATCCTACTAGCACCTAAAGTAGATAACACGCAACGCAATTTACTATTTTGAACAAGGTGCACAATCACTAATTCGGTTTTTGATTTAATAATTAATAGTGGTAGTTGTGAGAATATCATCTCCAGGGATCTTGTGCGCAAACTAAACTTAGATACCGAGAAACACCCCGAACCCTATAGCATCGTATGGATTACGGATGGACCTGGAATCAAAGTAACAGAATGTTGTCATGTTCCTTTGTCCATTGGAAAATTTTACAAAGACAAAGTTGTATGTGATATAGTAGACATGAACGCTTGTTGTAGTGACCCGAACTTTTCCATGTTTATATATATTAATTGAGATTGATATTTACATGATTAAATGTTTCCAACATGTTAAGCAATCAAACTTGTTAAGACTTGATTAATTGAAATATGTTTCATATAGACAATTGACCACCCAAGTTGACCGGTGATTCACGAACGTTAAAACTTGTAAAAACTATATGATGACATATATATGGATATATATATAGTTAACATGATACTATGATAAGTAAACATATCATTAAGTATATTAACAATGAACTACATATGTAAAAACAAGACTACTAACTTAATGATTTTTAAACGAGACATATATGTAACGATTATCGTTGTAAAGACATTTAATGTATATATATCATATTAAGAGATATTCATACATGATAATATCATGATAATATAATAATTTAAAATCTCATTTGATATTATAAACATTGGGTTAACAACATTTAACAAGATCGTTAACCTAAAGGTTTCAAAACAACACTTACATGTAACGACTAACGATGACTTAACGACTCAGTTAAAATGTATATACATGTAGTGTTTTAATATGTATTTATACACTTTTGAAAGACTTCAATACACTTATCAAAATACTTCTACTTAACAAAAATGCTTACAATTACATCCTCGTTCAGTTTCATCAACAATTCTACTAGTACGCACCCGTATTCGTACTCGTACAATACACAGCTTTTAGATGTATGTACTATTGGTATATACACTCCAATGATCAGCTCTTAGCAGCCCATGTGAGTCACCTAACACATGTGGGAACCATCATTTGGCAACTAGCATGAAATATCTCATAAAATTACAAAAATATGAGTAATCATTCATGACTTATTTACATGAAAACAAAATTACATATCCTTTATATCTAATCCATACACCAACGACCAAAAACACCTACAAACACTTTCATTCTTCAATTTTCTTCATCTAATTGATCTCTCTCAAGTTCTATCTTCAAGTTCTAAGTGTTCTTCATAAATTCCAAAAGTTCTAGTTTCATAAAATCAAGAATACTTTCAAGTTTGCTAGCTCACTTCCAATCTTGTAAGGTGATCATCCAACCTCAAGAAATCTTTGTTTCTTACAGTAGGTTATCATTCTAATACAAGGTAATAATCATATTCAAACTTTGGTTCAATTTCTATAACTATAACAATCTTATTTCAAGTGATGATCTTACTTGAACTTGTTTTCGTGTCATGATTCTGCTTCAAGAACTTCGAGCCATCCAAGGATCCATTGAAGCTAGATCCATTTTTCTCTTTTCTAGTAGGTTTATCCAAGGAACTTAAGGTAGTAATGATGTTCATAACATCATTCGATTCATACATATAAAGCTATCTTATTCGAAGGTTTAAACTTGTAATCACTAGAACATAGTTTAGTTAATTCTAAACTTGTTCGCAAACAAAAGTTAATCCTTCTAACTTGACTTTTAAAATCAACTAAACACATGTTCTATATCTATATGATATGCTAACTTAATGATTTAAAACCTGGAAACACGAAAAACACCGTAAAACCGGATTTACGCCGTCGTAGTAACACCGCGGGCTGTTTTGGGTTAGTTAATTAAAAACTATGATAAACTTTGATTTAAAAGTTGTTATTCTAAGAAAATGATTTTTATTATGAACATGAAACTATATCCAAAAATTATGGTTAAACTCAAAGTGGAAGTATGTTTTCTAAAATGGTCATCTAGACGTCGTTCTTTCGACTGAAATGACTACCTTTACAAAAACGACTTGTAACTTATTTTTCCGACTATAAACCTATACTTTTTCTGTTTAGATTCATAAAATAGAGTTCAATATGAAACCATAGCAATTTGATTCACTCAAAACGGATTTAAAATGAAGAAGTTATGGGTAAAACAACATTGGATAATTTTTCTCATTTTAGCTACGTGAAAATTGGTAACAAATCTATTCCAACCATAACTTAATCAACTTGTATTGTATATTATGTAATCTTGAGATACCATAGACACGTATACAATGTTTCGACCTATCATGTCGACACATCTATATATATTTCGGAACAACCATAGACACTCTATATGTGAATGTTGGAGTTAGCTATACAGGGTTGAGGTTGATTCCAAAATATATATAGTTTGAGTTGTGATCAATACTGAGATACGTATACACTGGGTCGTGGATTGATTCAAGATAATATTTATCGATTTATTTCTGTACATCTAACTGTGGACAACTAGTTGTAGGTTACTAACGAGGACAGCTGACTTAATAAACTTAAAACATCAAAATATATTAAAAGTGTTGTAAATATATTTTGGACATACTTTGATATATATGTATATATTGTTATAGGTTCGTGAATCAACCAGTGGCCAAGTCTTACTTCCCGACGAAGTAAAAATCTGTGAAAGTGAGTTATAGTCCCACTTTTAAAATCTAATATTTTTGGGATGAGAATACATGCAGGTTTTATAAATGATTTACAAAATAGACACAAGTATGTGAAACTACATTCTATGGTTGAATTATCGAAATCGAATATGCCCCTTTTTATTAAGTCTGGTAATCTAAGAATTAGGGAACAGACACCCTAATTGACGCGAATCCTAAAGATAGATCTATTGGGCCTAACAAACCCCATCCAAAGTACCGGATGCTTTAGTACTTCGAAATTTATATCATATCCGAAGGGTGTCCCGGAATGATGGGGATATTCTTATATATGCATCTTGTTATTGTCGGTTACCAGGTGTTCACCATATGAATGACTTTTATCTCTATGTATGGGATGTGTATTGAAATATGAAATCTTGTGGTCTATTATTATTATTTGATATATATAGGTTAAACCTATAACTCACCAACATTTTTGTTGACGTTTTAAGCATGTTTATTCTCAGGTGATTATTAAGAGCTTCCGCTGTCGCATACTTAAATAAGGACGAGATTTGGAGTCCATGTTTGTATGATATTGTGTAAAAACTGCATTCAAGAAACTTATTTTGTTGTAACATATTTGTATTGTAAACCATTATGTAATGGTCGTGTGTAAACAGGATATTTTAGATTATCATTATTTGATAATCTACGTAAATCTTTTTAAACCTTTATTGATGAAATAAAGGTTATGGTTTGTTTTAAAATGAATGCAGTCTTTGAAAAACGTCTCATATAGAGGTCAAAACCTCGCAACGAAATCAATTAATATGGAACGTTTTTAATCAATAAGAACGGGACATTTCAGTTGGTATAGAGAACCAGAATTTTGCATTAGTGTGTCTTATCGAGTTTGTTAGGATGCATTAGTGAGTCTGGACTTCGACCGTGTTTACTTGAAAAATGATTGCTTAACAAATTTTGTTGGAAACTATATATTTTTAACATGTGAATATTATGTGATATATTAATCTCTTAACGCGTTTGATATTATGTGATAGATGTCTACCTCTAGAACAAGTCCCATTGACTCACCTAATAATAATGAAGAGTCAAATGTAAATTGGAATGATTCGTGGACTGATTCACAAATTCTCGAAGAGGAACCGGAAGAAGAGTCAGAACCGGAAGAAGAATCAGAACCGGAAGAGGAGGAACCGGATGAAGAAATAGAACCGGTGGGGGAAATAATAAAACGGTTAAGTAAAAGAAAATCCTCAACCAACTGACCAAGGTTAATTATGGTCAATGGTGTTTCCGCCAAGGAAGCAAAATATTGGGAGGATTACCAATTCTCCGATGAATCGGATTCCGACGAGAATTCCGATGATGTTATAGAAATTACCCCAACTGAATTTAAAAAGGCAAAAGAAAATAATAAGGGAAAGGGCATAAAAATAGAGAAATCTAATTCCAACCCCGATGAACTTTATATGTATCGTCAACCCCCGAAGTCCTTAAGTGGTAACAATGACACGGGAACCTCTAAACCACCCGGTTTTTCTAAACCAATGTGGATAACGACGGCTCGTATTAGGGGAACATCATATATCCCTAGAAACTTGGCAAAACGAACCAAAACCGAAGAAGAAGAAACGAGCGAGTCGGAATAAGATAGTTGTATTCGTGTGGTGTAATATATGTAATATAGTGTGCTTATGCTTTATGATATATGTAAAAATTGCTTGTATTAATAAGTATTTTTTTATGAATCTAACTCTTGTCTATTTTACAGTTTAAAAACACAAAATGGATAGACAACCCAATATTTTAAGAGACCTACCCGGAGACATGATTGATGAAATCTTGTCTAGAGTCGGTCAGAATTCCTCGGCACAACTATTTAAGGCGAGATCAGTTTGTAAGACATTCGAAGAACGTTCCAAGAATGTCTTGGTTTATAAAAGGCTTTCATTCGGAAGATGGGGGATATCACATTGGAAAACCCATAAGTTACGATGTGTTTACTTTGACGCATATATTGCGGGGAACCCAAATGCTATTTTACGCAACGGGTTAAGAAATTATTTTGACTCAATATATCCGAATATTAGACTTCGTGATTTAGAAAAAGCGGCTAACATGCAACATAAAGAAGCATGTTATGCTTACGGATTAGTAATGTTCGCTTCTCACCAAAGTGAGAACAAGAACATCGGGCTACAACTATTAAACAAAATGTTTCCACAAGTGACGGAGTCGGTAATTGGGGTAAGAAATGAGGTTTTTAGATTATTACGGGACTGTTGGACATTACGTAACCCTCGTCCCTTTGACGACGTTACAACACGCTGTCTTATCAATGGCCATAACGGTTATGTTGCACAAGACCAAGGATGGGAAGTAGTCCTAGTAAAACCAGAATGCATGACTTGTTTCTGGACGTATGAATTACGTGTCTTTATTGCCTTTGCTGAACGACTTGTGTACTAGCTAGAATTATCTTCACAACTATCTTGTATCAAAGTTATTGTGTGCTATATTTCATGCTTTATGTAAAATAACCGGTATTGTAAGTTTGTAAAATATTGTATAAAAGTTTGAACGCGAAATATTATTATAATCAGTTTTTCATATAGAATTGTAGTAGTTGAATTGTATATTAGCTACTAAGTATGAACTTAACGGGTAGGTACTACCCGAATTTAAACTTATAAAACGCTAATATGAAGAAAAAGCTTTTATAAATGAGTTCATATTATGCTACAAAATACTATTAACTACTCTTAATATTCTGTATGATTAACTTGTTCCATTTAACTATTTTGAAGGAAATGGCACCGACTACTCGACACACCGTGAATATGAATGAAGAGGAATTCCGTACTTTTCTAGCTTCAAACATAGCCGCAGTACAGGCTGCGCTACATACCAACAATAACCTTGGATCTAGCAGTACAGGAAATCGTGTAGGATGCACCTACAAAGAATTCACTGCCTGCAAACCTTTGGAATTTGATGGAACCGAAGGACCGATCGGATTGAAACGGTGGACCGAGAAGGTCGAATCGGTGTTTGCCATAAGTAAGTGTACTGAAGAGGACAAAGTAAAGTACGCTACGCATACCTTCACAGGTTCTGCGTTAACATGGTGGAATACCTATCTAGAGCAAGTGGGACAAGACGATGCGTACGCACTACCGTGGTCAGCATTCAAGCACTTGATGAACGAGAAGTACCGTCCCAGAACCGAGGTCAATAAGCTTAAGACAGAACTTAGAGGGTTACGAACCCAAGGATTTGATATTACCACGTACGAAAGACGATTCACAGAATTGTGCCTATTGTGTCCGGGAGCATTCGAAGATGAGGAAGAGAAGATCGACGCGTTTGTGAAAGGATTACCGGAAAGAATCCAAGAAGATATAAGTTCACACGAGCCCGCCTCCATACAACAGGCATGTAGAATGGCTCACAAACTCGTGAACCAAATTGAAGAAAGAATTAAAGAACAGACTGCTGAAGAGGCCAATGTGAAGCAAGTCAAAAGAAAGTGGGAGGAAAACGGTGATAAGAATCACCAATACAACAACAACAGCAATTACAACAATAATCGCAACAATTATCCCAACAATCGCAACATCAATCGCAACTACAACAAACGGCCCAACAACAACAACAACAACAACAACAACAACAACAACAGCAACTACAACAATCATCCCAACAACAATAATAACCGCAACAACAACAACAATCAGAAGCAGCTATGCCAAAGGTGTGAAAAGAATCACTCGGGGTTCTGCACCAAATTTTGCAACAAATGTAAAAGAAATGGTCATAGCGCGGCGAAGTGTGAGGTCTACGGACCAGGAGTTAATAGAACGAAAGGAACAAATGGTGTCGGAACGAGTAATGGCGGAGCAAGTAGTGTCGGAGCAAGTTATGCTAATGTAGTTTGTTATAAATGTGGAAAACCGGGCCACATTATTAGAAATTGCCCGAACCAGGAGAACACGAATGGACAAGGCCGTGGAAGAGTTTTCAATATTAATGCGGCAGAGGCACAGGAAGACCCGGAGCTTGTTACGGGTACGTTTCTTATTGACAATAAATCTGCTTACGTTTTATTTGATTCGGGTGCGGATAGAAGCTATATGAGTAGAGATTTTTGTGCTAAATTAAGTTGTCCATTGACGCCTTTGGATAGTAAATTTTTACTCGAATTAGCAAATGGTAAATTAATTTCAGCAGATAATATATGTCGGAATCGAGAAATTAAACTGGTTAGCGAAACATTTAAGATTGATTTGATACCAGTAGAGTTAGGGAGTTTTGATGTGATAATCGGTATGGACTGGTTGAAAGAAGTGAAAGCGGAGATCGTTTGTTACAAAAATGCAATTCGCATTATACGAGAAAAAGGAAAACCCTTAATGGTGTACGGAGAAAAGGGCAACACGAAGCTACATCTTATTAGTAATTTGAAGGCACAAAAACTAATAAGAAAAGTTGCTATGCTGTTCTAGCACACGTCGAGAAAGTACAAACTGAAGAAAAGAGCATCAATGATGTTCCCGTCGCAAAAGAATTTCCTGATGTATTTCTGAAAGAATTACCGGGATTACCCCCACATCGATCCGTTGAATTTCAAATAGATCTTGTACCAGGAGCTGCACCAATAGCTCGTGCTCCTTACAGACTCGCACCCAGCGAGATGAAAGAACTGCAAAGCCAATTACAAGAACTTTTAGAGCGTGGTTTCATTCGACCAAGCACATCACCGTGGGGAGCTCCTGTTTTATTTGTCAAGAAGAAAGATGGTACATTCAGGTTGTGTATCGACTACCGAGAGTTGAACAAACTTACCATCAAGAACCGCTACCCACTACCGAGAATCGACGACTTATTTGATCAACTACAAGGCTCGTCTGTTTATTCAAAGATTGACTTACGTTCCGGGTATCATCAAATGCGGGTGAAAGAAGATGATATTCCAAAGACTGCTTTCAGAACACGTTACGGTCATTACGAGTTTATGGTCATGCCGTTTGGTTTAACTAATGCACCAGCTGTGTTCATGGACCTTATGAACCGAGTGTGTGGACCATACCTTGACAAGTTTGTCATTGTTTTCATTGATGACATACTTATTTACTCAAAGAATGACCAAGAACACGGTGAACATTTGAGAAAGGTGTTAGAAGTATTGAGGAAGGAAGAATTGTACGCTAAGTTTTCAAAGTGTGCATTTTGGTTGGAAGAAGTTCAATTCCTCGGTCACATAGTGAACAAAGAAGGTATTAAGGTGGATCCGGCAAAGATAGAAACTGTTGAAAAGTGGGAAACCCCGAAAACTCCGAAACACATACGCCAGTTTTTAGGACTAGCTGGTTACTACAGAAGGTTCATCCAAGACTTTTCCAGAATAGCAAAACCCTTGACTGCATTAACGCATAAAGGGAAGAAATTTGAATGGAATGATGAACAAGAGAAAGCGTTTCAGTTATTGAAGAAAAAGCTAACTACGGCACCTATATTGTCATTGCCTGAAGGGAATGATGATTTTGTGATTTATTGTGATGCATCAAAGCAAGGTCTCGGTTGTGTATTAATGCAACGAACGAAGGTGATTGCTTATGCGTCTAGACAATTGAAGATTCACGAACAAAATTATACGACGCATGATTTGGAATTAGGCGCGGTTGTTTTTGCATTAAAGACTTGGAGGCACTACTTATATGGGGTCAAAAGTATTATATATACCGACCACAAAAGTCTTCAACACATATTTAATCAGAAACAACTAAATATGAGGCAGCGTAGGTGGATTGAATTATTGAATGATTACGACTTTGAGATTCGTTACCACCCGGGGAAGGCAAATGTGGTAGCCGATGCCTTGAGCAGGAAGGACCGAGAACCCATTCGAGTAAAATCTATGAATATAATGATTCATAATAACCTTACTACTCAAATAAAGGAGGCGCAACAAGGAGTTTTAAAAGAGGGAAATTTAAAGGATGAAATACCCAAAGGATCGGAGAAACATCTTAATATTCGGGAAGACGGAACCCGGTATAGGGCTGAAAGGATTTGGGTACCAAAATTTGGAGATATGAGAGAAATGGTACTTAGAGAAGCTCATAAAACTAGATACTCAATACATCCTGGAACGGGGAAGATGTACAAGGATCTCAAGAAACATTTTTGGTGGTCGGGTATGAAAGCCGATGTTGCTAAATACGTAGGAGAATGTTTGACGTGTTCTAAGGTCAAAGCTGAGCATCAGAAACCATCAGGTCTACTTCAACAACCCGAAATCCCGGAATGGAAATGGGAAAACATTACCATGGATTTCATCACTAAATTGCCAAGGACTGCAAGTGGTTTTGATACTATTTGGGTAATAGTTGATCGTCTCACCAAATCAGCACACTTCCTGCCAATAAGAGAAGATGACAAGATGGAGAAGTTAGCACGACTGTATTTGAAGAAAGTCGTCTCCAGACATGGAATACCAATCTCTATTATCTCTGATAGGGATGGCAGATTTATTTCAAGATTCTGGCAGACATTACAGCAAGCATTAGGAACTCGTCTAGACATGAGTACTGCCTATCATCCACAAACTAATGGGCAGAGCGAAAGGACGATACAAACGCTTGAAGACATGCTACAAGCATGTGTTATTGATTTCAGAAACAGTTGGGATCGACATCTACCGTTAGCAGAATTTTCCTACAACAACAGCTACCATTCAAGCATTGAGATGGCGCCATTTGAAGCACTTTATGGTAGAAAGTGCAGGTCTCCGATTTGTTGGAGTAAAGTGGGGGATAGACAGATTACGGGTCCAGAGATTATACAAGAAACTACCGAGAAGATCATCCAAATTCAACAACGGTTGAAAACCGCCCAAAGTCGACAAAAGAGCTACGCTGACATTAAAAGAAAAGATATAGAATTTGAAATTGGAGAGATGGTCATGCTTAAAGTTGCACCTTGGAAAGGCGTTGTTCGATTTGGTAAACGAGGGAAATTAAATCCAAGGTATATTGGACCATTCAAGATTATTGATCGTGTCGGACCAGTAGCTTACCGACTAGAGTTACCTCAACAACTCGCGGCTGTACATAACACTTTCCACGTCTCGAATTTGAAGAAATGTTTTGCTAAAGAAGATCTCACTATTCCGTTAGATGAAATCCAAATCAACGAAAAACTTCAATTCATCGAAGAACCCGTCGAAATAATGGATCGTGAGGTTAAAAGACTTAAGCAAAACAAGATACCAATTGTTAAGGTTCGATGGAATGCTCGTAGAGGACCCGAGTTCACCTGGGAGCATGAAGATCAGATGAAGAAGAAATACCCGCATCTATTTCCAGAAGATTCGTCAACACCTTCAACAGCTTAAAATTTCGGGACGAAATTTATTTAACGGGTAGGTACTGTAGTGACCCGAACTTTTCCATGTTTATATATATTAATTGAGATTGATATTTACATGATTAAATGTTTCCAACATGTTAAGCAATCAAACTTGTTAAGACTTGATTAATTGAAATATGTTTCATATAGACAATTGACCACCCAAGTTGACCGGTGATTCACGAACGTTAAAACTTGTAAAAACTATATGATGACATATATATGGATATATATATAGTTAACATGATACTATGATAAGTAAACATATCATTAAGTATATTAACAATGAGCTACATATGTAAAAACAAGACTACTAACTTAATGATTGTTAAACGAGACATATATGTAACGATTATCGTTGTAAAGACATTTAATGTATATATATCATATTAAGAGATATTCATACATGATAATATCATGATAATATAATAATTTAAAATCTCATTTGATATTATAAACATTGGGTTAACAACATTTAACAAGATCGTTAACCTAAAGGTTTCAAAACAACACTTACATGTAACGACTAACGATGACTTAACGACTCAGTTAAAATGTATATACATGTAGTGTTTTAATATGTATTTATACACTTTTGAAAGACTTCAATAAACTTATCAAAATACTTCTACTTAACAAAAATGCTTACAATTACATCCTCGTTCAGTTTCATCAACAATTCTACTCGTATGCACCCGTATTCGTACTCGTACAATACACAGCTTTTAGATGTATGTACTATTGGTATATACACTCCAATGATCAGCTCTTAGCAGCCCATGTGAGTCACCTAACACATGTGGGAACCATCATTTGGCAACTAGCATGAAATATCTCATAAAATTACAAAAATATCAGTAATCATTCATGACTTATTTACATGAAAACAAAATTACATATCCTTTATATCTAATCCATACACCAACGACCAAAAACACCTACAAACACTTTCATTCTTCAATTTTCTTCATCTAATTGATCTCTCTCAAGTTCTATCTTCAAGTTCTAAGTGTTCTTCATAAATTCCAAAAGTTCTAGTTTCATAAAATCAAGAATACTTTCAAGTTTGCTAGCTCACTTCCAATCTTGTAAGGTGATCATCCAACCTCAAGAAATCTTTGTTTCTTACAGTAGGTTATCATTCTAATACAAGGTAATAATCATATTCAAACTTTGGTTCAATTTCTATAACTATAACAATCTTATTTCAAGTGATGATCTTACTTGAACTTGTTTTCGTGTCATGATTCTGCTTCAAGAACTTCGAGCCATCCAAGGATCCATTGAAGCTAGATCCATTTTTCTCTTTTCCAGTAGGTTTATCCAAGGAACTTAAGGTAGTAATGATGTTCATAACATCATTCGATTCATACATATAAAGCTATCTTATTCGAAGGTTTAAACTTGTAATCACTAGAACATAGTTTAGTTAATTCTAAACTTGTTCGCAAACAAAAGTTAATCCTTCTAACTTGACTTTTAAAATCAACTAAACACATGTTCTATATCTATATGATATGCTAACTTAATGATTTAAAACCTGGAAACACGAAAAACACCGTAAAACCGGATTTACGCCGTCGTAGTAACACCGCGGGCTGTTTTGGGTTAGTTAATTAAAAACTATGATAAACTTTGATTTAAAAGTTGTTATTCTGAGAAAATGATTTTTATTATGAACATGAAACTATATCCAAAAATTATGGTTAAACTCAAAGTGGAAGTATGTTTTCTAAAATGGTCATCTAGACGTCGTTCTTTCGACTGAAATGACTACCTTTACAAAAACGACTTGTAACTTATTTTTCCGACTATAAACCTATACTTTTTATGTTTAGATTCATAAAATAGAGTTCAATATGAAACCATAGCAATTTGATTCACTCAAAACGGATTTAAAATGAAGAAGTTATGGGTAAAACAAGATTGGATAATTTTTCTCATTTTAGCTACGTGAAAATTGGTAACAAATCTATTCCAACCATAACTTAATCAACTTGTATTGTATATTATGTAATCTTGAGATACCATAGACACGTATACAATGTTTCGACCTATCATGTCGACACATCTATATATATTTCGGAACAACCATAGACACTCTATATGTGAATGTTGGAGTTAGCTATACAGGGTTGAGGTTGATTCCAAAATATATATAGTTTGAGTTGTGATCAATACTGAGATACGTATACACTGGGTCGTGGATTGATTCAAGATAATATTTATCGATTTATTTCTGTACATCTAACTGTCGACAACTAGTTGTAGGTTACTAACGAGGACAGCTGACTTAATAAACTTAAAACATCAAAATATATTAAAAGTGTTGTAAATATATTTTGAACATACTTTGATATATATGTATATATTGTTATAGGTTCGTGAATCAACCAGTGGCCAAGTCTTACTTCCCGACGAAGTAAAAATCTGTGAAAGTGAGTTATAGTCCCACTTTTAAAATCTAATATTTTTGGGATGAGAATACATGCAGGTTTTATAAATGATTTACAAAATAGACACAAGTATGTGAAACTACATTCTATGGTTGAATTATCGAAATCGAATATGCCCCTTTTTATTAAGTCTGGTAATCTAAGAATTAGGGAACAGACACCCTAATTGACGCGAATCCTAAAGATAGATCTATTGGGCCTAACAAACCCCATCCAAAGTACCGGATGCTTTAGTACTTCGAAATTTATATCATATCCGAAGGGTGTCCCGGAATGATGGGGATATTCTTATATATGCATCTTGTTATTGTCGGTTACCAGGTGTTCACCATATGAATGACTTTTATCTCTATGTATGGGATGTGTATTGAAATATGAAATCTTGTGGTCTATTATTATTATTTGATATATATAGGTTAAACCTATAACTCACCAACATTTTTGTTGACGTTTTAAGCATGTTTATTCTCAGGTGATTATTAAGAGCTTCCGCTGTCGCATACTTAAATAAGGACGAGATTTGGAGTCCATTTTTGTATGATATTGTGTAAAAACTGCATTCAAGAAACTTATTTTGTTGTAACATATTTGTATTGTAAACCATTATGTAATGGTCGTGTGTAAACAGGATATTTTAGATTATCATTATTTGATAATCTACGTAAATCTTTTTAAACCTTTATTGATGAAATAAAGGTTATGGTTTGTTTTAAAATGAATGCAGTCTTTGAAAAACGTCTCATATAGAGGTCAAAACCTCGCAACAAAATCAATTAATATGGAACGTTTTTAATCAATAAGAACGGGACATTTCACTTGTCACCTGTTATTTGGCCGGCCTTGGAAATTTGATTTACGCACCACTCACGATGGGCGGGAGAATGTTTACCACTTCATCAAGGATGGACAGAAAATAACAATACTACCACTCGCATATAAGCCAAGTCGAGAGCACAAGAAGTCAGACAATCTCATGCTAATGTCTACTACCACATCTGAATTTATCAGGGACATGAGGGGTTCCAAATCCATTTATATGCTAATATTCAAAGAGTTTTTTTATGGCAGGTACTACTATATCCATGGATAACATTCCAGAAGTAGTTTAGAAGCTATTAACACGATATCATGAACTCACACCAGACGAACTACCTGATTAGCTCCCACCAATGCACGACATCCAACACGCCATTGATTTAATCCCAGGGGGTAGCCTACCGAACATGCCGCACTATCGGATGAATCCAAGAGAAAGTTCGGTTTTGCAACAAATGGTTGAAGACCTACTGCACAAAGGTCTAATTCGCACCAGTATGAGTCCGTGTGCGGTTCCCGCATTACTAACTCCAAAGAAAGATGGTAGCTGGCATATGTGTGTGGATAGTAGGGCCATTAACAAAATTACCATCTGGTACAGATTCCCAATTTCGCGCCTTGAAGACATGCTCGACCAACTTTCGGGAGCACAAATATTCTCGAAAATCGATTTGAGGAGCGGGTATCACCAAATACGAATACGGCCAGGAGATGAGTGGAAGACGGCCTTTAAAACTAAGGATGGATTATATGAATGGCTTGTTATGCCGTTTGGGTTAAGCAATGCACCAAATACGTTTATGCGCCTCATGAACCAAATCCTTAAACCTTTATTGACGTATTTGTTGTGGTTTACTTTGACGAAATATTAATTTATAGTGCTAATGAAACTGAGCACCTCAACCATTTGGAACAAGTGCTTAACATTTTGCAGGTTCACAAGTTGTACATCAATGTCAAAAAGTGTTATTTTATGCAGGCTCATCTCATATTTCTCGGGTTCGTAATTAGTAGAGACGGAATTCAAGTAGATGATGAAAAGGTGCGCGCCATACGTTACTGGCCTGTGCCCAAAACGGTAACCGAGGTACGTAGTTTTCAAGGGCTTGCAACATTCTACTGTCATTTTATACGTAACTTCAGCACTGTTACGGCTCCCCTCACTGATTGTATGAAGAAGGGAAAATTTGTGTGGGCTAGAGAACAAGACAAAAGCTTTGTAACCATTAAGGAAAAATTGTGCACTGCTCCCGTCTTAGCGTTACCAGATTTCAACAAAGCATTTGTGGTAGAGTGTGACGCGTGTGGAGTAGGTATTGGTGCTGTACTTTCACAAGAGGGACGACCAGTTGCATATTTTAGCGAAAAGCTAAACGAAACAAGACAACGATGGTCCACCTATGATCAAGAATTCTATGCAGTTTTTAGAGCCCTCAAGCACTGGGAGCATTACCTAATTCAAGATCAATTTGTGTTATATACTGATCACCAGGCGTTAAAATATATACACAGTTAGAAAAGTATCAACAAAATGCATGCTAGATGTGTCGCGTATCTCCAACAGTTTCCTTTCACACTCAAACATAAATCGGGTAAGCAAAATCAAGTCGTTGATGCCCTAAGTCGACGTGCATCACTCTTCTTGACTATGATGCAGGAAGTGACAGGTTTTAAAGTTTTTCGAGTGCTATATACGGACGACGTTGATTTTAAAGACATATGGAGCAATCTGCCAAACGCCGACTATTCTTGTCACGATGGGTATATTTTCAAAGGAAATCGTTTGTGTATCCCACATTGTTCTCTACGGGAGAAACTTATACGCGATCTTCATGGTGACGGGTTAAGTGGACACCTTGGGAGAGAAAAGACTATTGCAGTACTTGAATCTCATTATTATTGGCCAGAATTGAAACGCGATGTTGGTAAATTTGTTCAGCGATGTCACACGTGTCAAACATCTAAAGGGCAGGCACAAAACACAGGGCTGTATATGCCCTTACCTGTTCCGAAGGGTATATGGGAAGACCTATCCATGGATTTTGTTCTCGGATTACCACGTACTTAACAAGGTGTGGATTCAATATTTGTAGTCGTGGATCGTTTTTCAAAGATGGTGCATTTCATCCCGTGCAAGAAGACGTCTGATGCGTCTAATGTAGCACGATTTTTTTTTTCGAGAAGTAGTTCGTCTTCATGGAGTACCTCAATCGATTGTAACTAATCATGACACGCGTTTCTTAAGTCACTTTTGGATTACTTATGGAAGATGTTTGATACCTCTCTAAAATATAGTAGTTCAGCACACCCATAAACATACGGTCAAACTGAAGTTGTTAACCGAACTCTTGGAAATTTACTACGTTGTATCTGTGGAGAACGGCCAAAACAATGGGATTATGCACTTCCTCAAGCAGAATTTGCATTTAACAGTGCAATTCATAGTGCGATAGGCCGCTCACCTTTTTTAGTTGTTTACCAACAAACCCCACGCCATGTTGTTGACTTAGTTAAACTTCCTACACACAGCAATCATAGTCCAGTTGCTGCTCGAATGGAGCAGGATGTGCAAGATGTCCAGGCAGAAGTGCACGATTAGTTGGTGGAAATAAACAAAAAGTACAAAGCAGCTGCGGACAAACATAGGCGTGAAAATGTGTTTAAAGAGGATGATATGGTTATGGTGTTCTTACGGCGTGAACGGTTTCCGGTTGGACAATACAGTAAACTTCAACCTAAGAAGTATGGTCCGTATAAAATCATCCGCAAAATTAATGACAATGCCTACATTATTAATCTACCACAGTCCATGGGAATTTCACACACTTTTAATGTCTCGGATATCTACCGTTACTACCCATCGGACGTTCCTCTTTACTCGGATAACTCGGGGGCGAGTTTTTTTTCAAGTGGGGGAGACTGACGTGGAACATGGCTAGCTTGGGGCCTAGCTTGGAGCCTAAGCAACTTATCCTCAAGATGATATTTGGAGTCTATCTTTATTTTCCTTGTTTTTAGATTATTTAAATTTATTTGCTTAAAGTTAGGAGTTAGAATTGGAGTCAAATTTGTTTCTGTTTCTTTTATATACTCGTTGTAATCCTCAGTTGGAGATACAACTTTTATGATTAATAAAATGTCTGCATCATTGTAATTGGTGTTTATCCTTTTGTAGAAGGCGTTAGCTTCTGTAAATACTTGCGTCCCCATTACACACGCTCGTAACATGTCTTCCAACATTTGAATGGTCCTTTCATTCTGACCATCCGCCTGCGGATGATAAGCGGTGCTCATTTCTAACTTAGTTCCCAAAACTTCCTGTAAGGATTGCCAAAACCTCGATATAAATCGACTGTCTCGGTCTGAAATAATAGATACGAGAACACCATGTCTTGAAACAATCTCCTTCAAATACAAACGAGTAAGCTTCTCCATCGAATATGTTTCCTTAATCGGCAAGAAATGAGCTGACTTTGTGAGTCAGACAACAATCACCCAAATGGTATTATAACCACCCACAACTCTAGGTAATTTCGTAATAAAATCCATCGTAATGCCTTCCCACTTTCACTCGGGAATCTCAGGTTGCACCAAAAGTCCAGACGGTTTCTGATGTTCAGCTTTAACCTTAGCACATGTCAAACACTTAACCACATATGTAGCCACATCAGCTTTCCAATTAGGCCACCAATACAGCTCCTTAAGATCATGATACATCTTTCCTGAACCAGGATGAATAGAGTACCTAGACTTATGAGCCTCATCCAAAACAAGTTGTCGCAGATCACCAACTTCGGAACCCAAAGGCGTCCCGCAAAATACCTACCATCAGTTCGTACCTCAAACTTCTTAGCCATACCTCTGACTTTCTCGTTCACAAAATTCTCCTCCTTCAAGGCTTCTTGTTGTGCCTCAAGAATCTGCCTAGCGAGGTTAGTTCGAATTGTCATATTCAAGACCCTAAACCTGTGAGGTTCAGCCCTCTCTTTACGACTTAACTGTAGAAACCCGTCCTAATCCATCTGGACGAATACATTACATTTGGTTACATCACGAGGTACTTGACCTCTATATGATACATTTTACAAACATTGCATTCATTTTTAAAAAGACAAACGTTCATTACATCAAAAATTGACGGCATGCATACCATTTCATAATATATCAAACTATCAATGACTTAATAATGATCTTGTTAAACTCAACGACTCGAATGCAACGTCTTTTGAAATATGCCATGAATGACTCCAAGTAATATCTCTAAAATGATCAAATGCACAACGGAAGATTTCTTTCATACCTGAGAATAAACATGCTTTCAAGTGTCAACCAAAAGGTTGGTGAGTTCATAAGTTTATCATAAACAGTAAAAATTCATCATTTTGATAGACCACAAGATTTTCATATTTCATAAACATCATTCTCATATCAGGCATTTCGCAAACTGTATAGAGATAAAAATCATTCATATGGATTGAACACCTGGTAACCGATGTTAACTTAATGCATAGAATATCCCCAAAACAGAACCTCTCGTCTGTATAATAATCTCGAAGTACTAAAGCATTCATACCCCAAATGGGACTTGTCAAGGTCCATAGATCTATCTTTAGGATTCGCGTCAATCAGGGGCCATTTCCCTAAATTCTTAGGTTACCAAACTTGAAGGGCGATATTCGGTTTAATAATCCAACCATAGAATGTAGTTTTAAGTACTTGTGTCTATTTCGTAAAAACATTTATAAAAGCAGCGCATGTATTCTCAGTCCCAAAAATATATATTGCAAAAGCATTTAAAAAGGGAGCAAATGAAAACTCACCTAATGTATTTTGTAGTAAAAATACATATGACAATATTGAACAATGCAGGGTTGGCCTTGGATTCACGAACCTATATCATCCGTATATATATTAAAACATATACTCGTAATCGAATAATTATAACTTTATGTAATTAATTTGTATATATATTTGATAATGATTATTATCTATTTAGTTATATATATATTAAAAATACTTAGTTTATTATATATGAATATTTATATAAAGATTGGTAACCTAATTAATTTATAGTTTTATGTAGTATACTTATAAGTATATTTTACATAGATAATAATGTTTGCTATATATAAAAAGTTGTATTTAATTATATTGATATGAAGATTACTAATAATATCGTTAATAATACTTAATGACGTTACTTAATCTAAATGATAATAATATTAGTCATAGTATTTACGTTAACATAATGATAATAATAATAATACACCTATTAGTAGTTAATAAATAAATAATAATAGTAGTAATAACAATATTTTTAGTTATAACTTTAATTGTAATAATAATAGTGATAAATGATAATTAATACTTATTAGTAATAATAATAATAATAATAATAATAATAATAATAATAATAATAATAATAATAATAATAATAATATTTGTAACACTAACAATAATAACAATAACAATGACAATAATAATTACAATAACAATATTAATAATCATAGAAATAGCAATAATAAAAATAATAATAATAATAATAATAATAATAATAATAATAATAATAATAATAATAATAATAATAATAATAAAATAATAGTAATAATAATAATAACAAAAGAGAGCTACCTCACAAAAATGGGTTCCAAAAAAATATATAATTGGTGTTGCCCGGACTTGAACCCGCGACCTCCCGATTTTACATAACACCCTTTGCCACTCGTCTGCCACTCATCTTTCTGATTAATACTAGGATTGAAAAATATATAAACCGTATTATTTTTGTGTTCCTCTACTTCTTCTTCTTCGCTATAACCCAATCGACCCAGCATCACTTTAATCTTAATAATAGCTACAAAATTTGATTTTAAGATTTAATATTCATCACGAAACACTTTTTGATGATTGATTGGTTTTGAAAAAAAAATAAATAAATACAGAAAAAAAAACTGCTACTGCTCGACGCTATTGAAGAAAAAAAATTGATTTGGATTTGTGGTGTGTTTTAGCCAAAGGTTGTAACACAAAATATATTGCAAATCCATCCTAAAAATTTTTCAAACATCAATTGAACTTGAAACCTAAAGACAAGTTCGAATTTCTTTATGAACAATTTCGTTGACTTTTTGAAAAATAAGTTTGACTCATAAATTCGATCTTGTTTTGAAGATTTTGAATTTCGTATTTCACAGATAGATTGTATGGAAGATTCCTAACACATTGGCGTTTATGGATTTTGATATATGGTTTGAAATTGAATTAAGAAGAAAAAGAAGACGTGCAGAGGACAGAGAGAAAGAAGAAAAAAGAAAAAAAAATTCGCTGAGCTTTCCAAATCTCATTCTGGCTTTTCTATTTCGCTGTGTAGTGATAACAAATCACTAGATGGACGTTTTAAATAATAGGATTGATTAGCTGTAAACAAAAGTTGGTGGGATTAGTCATCAATATCTCACGAGGGTGCAGGAGTCAGAAGAAACAAAACAGATTAGAACAAAAAAAAAATACGCCTGCTATATCTATTTCTATATATTTATTATTTTAGTTTTTAATATTTAATAATTTTATTAATAATAATAATATTGATATTATTATTAATAATTAATAATAATAACATAGACATACTAATAGTAATAATAATATTAAGAGAAATAATGATATGTCTTAATAACAATAATTTTTATTGAAATTTTATAATTATTGATAATAATTATAATAATAATAATACTAATTTTATTTATTAGTAAAAATAAATTATTTATATCATATTTCATATCTATATATAATGTCTTCAAAATAATTATACTAATAACACTAGTATTGATATTATTATTAAAAGTAATAACAACATTGTTATAACAATTATAACTAATATATTATTATTACAATTTATGGATTATGTAATATAACTATATAATAGGTTATATAGTAATGAGTATTATATATTTTAATAGTAATAATATTTAATCATAAAAAAATATAACAAGTTATATGTTTCCAATACTAACAATACATATATTGATATTAGTGATAATAAAAGCAATTATAACAAATATATATATATATATATATATATATATATATATATATATATATATATATATATATATATATTTTATATCTATTAAATCATGGAATTATAATAACATATGCATGTTTATGTATATTAACAATACTTAATTATTCTAATTGTTATTTTACATTTTAAATTCTTATTATTTAAAGTATACATTATTAAATCAAAATATTATATATTCTAATATTTATATTTATATAATATATTCATATTTATTTTTAAATAATTGCTCGTGAATCGTCGGGAATAGTCAAAGGGTAATTGATTACATGAATATAGTTTCCAACATTTTTGAGACTCAACATTACAGACTTTGCTTACCGTGTCGGAAACATTCAAAGATTAAGTTTAAATTTGATCGGAAATTTTCGGTTCATCACAGTACCTACCCGTTAAAGAAATTTCGTCCCGAAATTTGAGAGAGGTCGTCATGGTTAACGATAAGAATGCTTTCATGACGAATATGAGTTGATAAATAGAGTTTTATCATTATGGATTAATATGAATAAAACGATTCGATTATGTGAAGCGTACGAGTGAAGCTGTCATAAGAGATTTGAGATAGATGTTTAACTTTTTGTTGTAGTCACGTTTGAATTTAGAAAGTAATGTGCGTCTTAACTTTTGACGTTGTCTAGGTTGAATTCCGAAATTCAAGGGATTTAAAGAAAATCTTCGAAATCTAAAAGATTTGATTCTTCGACGAGTAAGGAAATTAAGATCTATAAAATTAAATACAGTGATCTGCCTCAATTACTCTGTCTGATATTTCCATTATAAATTAAGTTCTTACATTCCATTATTCTCATCATTCCTATATTTTCTTTCTTAGTTCTTACATCCAAAAGATTGTGAAAATGCTTAATCCTGTTCTAATCCTTGATACTTTTCTAATTATCGCTTCTGTCATCCTTCTTTTCAATCTTCCACCAGAAAAATCTGTTTACTTCTATTATTACCTTGGGGTGATACTATTTTTAATTATACCGTGTCTTTATATTGCTATTCGTATTAATATCCACGGTTTATAACCTTCGGGTTGTTATTGAACTTTATATTTTCTCTTATATTTTGGATCTCTTTGCCTTTTTATTGTCTTCTCGACCTATAGTAAAGCGAGTAACGGTCCAGAATTTGTAGATATAGAGTTTCGAATGATTATAATGTTCTAAGCAGGAAGGAACGTGATAGCACGATTTGATTTTCAAATTTATCAATATCACGGAAGATAGAACCATCAAGAATACATTTTCTTGATATATTCAGGAGTTAAGTAGAATGAAAGAGTTATGTAACATGGCACATGATGACGTTATGATCTGTGAATCATCACGTCCCATTAGAAACTCAGCATGACTTACTGTAATATAATCACGTTGATCAAGTGTCATTATATTATACTAACTCATGCATCAATTTCCAACACTACTCCAGAAGTCATTCATAATTTAAACTCGAATTTTAAAGAAATTTAGAAACTAAAATAGTCTCCTTTATGATTTAATACGGATTGCATGAAGAGATAACTAATTTTGGACAAGAAGAGTTATGAAAATATCCTCAGACTTATCGAAGATATTTATGATGATATTTTGGGATTTCTAAGTTCGATGGTTGATGAAGAAAGATTTTACGCAAGATTTTAACATGAGTACGGAGCAAGATATTCTCTAAAGATTTCATCGGATCAAGAATTACCTGGATCCTTTGAATATAGGGTTTGGTCCTTGTATTTATCCTTGGTCTCTTTCATGGTTAGCTCAATCTGTTTTTCAGTACCAAATTTTCTATCGAGCGTTCCTAACACTCCTTTCTTTTTCATCAAACTCTTGGTCGTTTAGACCATCTACCATTTTTCTGTTTCCTCTGCATTTAATGCTACGATATCTGAATCATCGGTTATCAATTCGAGGTGGTTTCAGGAGAATTGTGTTTTTAGATGATTAAACGCTGATGGTAATATGATGGAATATGAAAGGTTCCCCATTAACAATAAATGAGCACGCATATAAGTCAAAGTTATAATATGGTTGTTTCGAACGAAAAGTCGAAGTTGTCTTGCTGGAGCTGTGACAAAATTTGCTACTTTGAAAGGAAATCACTAAGTTATTTTGGGTACTAATAACACTAAAGGAATTTGCACAGATACGTGTTAAACGTTTACTCAGGTTCCGAGTGTTTTCAGGTGCATAACTATATGCATCAATCTTTTCTTCCGTAGATGAGGTACGGTTGGTTCATCCTCTCGATTGAGGTGTTTTCAAGAATCATGAAAGGTTTGAACGCAGATTGTAATCGTCAGGATACAAATGAGGTTTAAGATGAAATCAAGTGGAAAACTTGAAGAATTGTTTAGTTTCATATGTTATAATCAATATTTTAATTCATTTTTAATTGTCTAATGTCATTAGTCCACAGTCGATAGTCTACAGTTATTGGTCCAATAATTCATATATAATTTAATATATAATATTCAAATTTATTAATACGTATCGTGAATCGTGTACATGTCTCAGACTCGATCACAACTCAAACTATATATATTATTGTAGAATTAACCTCAACCCTGTATAGCTAACTCCTGCATTACTGCATATAGAGTGTCTATGGTTATTCTAAATAATATATATAGATGCGTCGATATGATATGTCAAAACCTTGTATACGTGTCCCGATATTTAAAGTGCGTAAAATAAATAACAGAAATTAAATAACGATAAATAAAGTGCGTAAAGTGAATAACAGAAATTAAATGACGATAAATAAAATTGCGAGAATGTAAATTGCGATAATTAAATTGCGATAAATAAAATGTAATCAGTTAGCTAGGAACAATTAGCTAGGAACAGTTGGCGTGGATTCTTAACAAAATTTCTCATAGTTAATTTGTTTGTTTCTAACAAATTTTATTTTGTCAAATGTTTTCTTCATTATGCCACTTGTTGGATTCTGGTAAATCAAAATCCCAATATGAAATTGTATGAATATGGTTATTCTGTGGTGAATGGATTTGTATATCGGTGGATGTAAGTAGGATAGTAAATGACTATTGAATCTGATTCGAAGAATGTACAGTGTAACTTATTAATGTGAAATCTAAATATTCCTCGGGCATTACCTACCCGTTAAAATATTTTCACCATTAACAGTTTGTACAAAAGAATTTTTAATTACAATTGTTATGAAAAAATATATATACATATATATTTTCTTCAGATGTAATCATGGATTTAATGAGTTAATATGATATTAAACTCATTTGATTTATGGTTACAACTAGAGTACATAATCTCTAAAACATTAGAAATTATATAATCGTCATGTAGAACGAAGATAAACGATGTAGAAGGATTCGTAGAACGATGATTATGTTCGAGGTACAAAATGAGATGTTGAGGCGTGTGATGTGGAAACTTGGGTTGTTGGTGGTACTTGTGATGACCCGGAAATTTCCGACCAAATTTAAACCTTAATCTTTATATATTTCCGACACGATAAGCAAAATCTGTAATGTTGAGTCTCGAAAGTTTTGAAATCTATATTCATGTAATCAACTACTCTTTGACTATGCTCGACGATTCACGAACAATTATTTGTTAATAGATATGTGTGTATATATATAAATATTAATTGGAAGTATAATTTAAAATATTGAATGTTGTTGTTATGAAATATGATATTATAATAATTACTATCTAAAACATATCTATATATACATAAATGTATATTAAAAATAAATATTAAATGATTGTAATACTCGTTTAATGTTTCGATTGATACTAAGTCAGGTAAATTCAAATTTATATGATTTTAAAATAAACGGTGATTCAAAAATGAGTTCTATAAATTTTAGGCTTACTAAAAATGTATTTAGGATCTAGTTATTAAATTTTAACACTTTTTATATTTTACTCAGAATTGAGAAGGACAGTTAGTGTAATTTTTATTTAGTAAATTAATGATCAAATTTTATACCATAATGACTGGAATAAATAAAGGAAGTTAATTTAAAAATATAGAATTTTTCTGAAGACTTTTTATTCGTCACTAAGTGAACAACAGGGCACGATATAGCACTCCGTTAAAACTGTCGGCATAACCATACAAAGTGATGGCTGCTAAAATGCTATTCACACGGTTTCTACTCATAGATATTCTTAAAAGTTGTACTAATCCACTTTAAATATTATAAACTAGTGAATATTTATCTTGCTTTCAATTAGATACAATGAATGATTATATATACATATTTGTCTCTATTTTCTTCAATTACCAACCCACAAATCAACTTGATCGATTACCCCACCCAAAATTATTCTTGACTAACCTCTTCCACTATCTATTATTATTACTTTAGTTCTATTATTATATCACATTTACACACATACATGATTAACTACAACATAACCCACTTAAGTTTTGCTGCATAATCAACTTTCAAACACAATTATGATTCTACTATTTGATCATCACTTCATCTACTTCTTTAAACGAACCACAACCACCACAATCGAGCTTCCAAAATCACCGTGAACCACCACCGTTTACCACCATGATATCCGCCATCCACACCCACTACAACACCACCCTCTCTCCTTCTCTGTACGTCCAAAAACCGCCACACCACCATCGTGAACTTTCTCCACCTATCACCACCCAACGGCCACCTTCAACAACCCAAGAACAACCACCACTAACCCTCTCTATCTCTCTTCTCTCTCTCTCACTTGTTAGTTTCTATTTCAAACTCTTATTTTCTGTTTACAGACAATCCTCACAACCAACCGTGAACTGCTACACATAACGTTTTCTATATCCCTGATTCTGTTTAGACGCCATTAAAGCACATGTTATAGCTTCTAGGGTTCTGGTTACGGATCAAATCAAAACAATATGAGAATGATGACACTGTTACGTTGAAAAAGATGATGAATAGTTAATATGTTTGTGAACCACCATTTAAGCTTGCAACTATATTGTTTCTATTTCTTCTTGTTTCGGTTCAAATCAAACACCAATAAATCACACAACCTGAAATCACATCGACTGTTACTGTTCCGCTTGTTTTCGTTTTTAAACGAAACCAACTTGATGTATTGTTGCTACTGCACGATCGAATTGATGAAGATGATCTGATGATGATGATGATAGATAGAAACGATGACCGTGAATGACAAAGATTGATGATAGTGATACAGCGAATGATGATGCTGTGATGATGGGATAACGATGTTATGATGTACGATTAAGGATGGTGAACGTGATTCGATAATGATGATGTTAGTAAGACGATGATAGGTAACGAGTTTTGTTCTTGAATTCTTTTGATCAATTTAAGAACGATAATAAACATGATTATGCTTATGATTAAAATTATGATTATGATTATGTTAAGATTAGAGTTATGATACATATGAAGAATAATTAGATGATGATAAAGAATATGAGAATGATGATGAGGACCGACGGTTTATGATTAATGATGGTGTAAAGAAGATGAAACATGGTAAAAAAGAAGAGGAAGGTATAGAAGAACGATGATGATGAAATATTGATTAGGGCGTGCGTTTTTATTTATTTATTTATGTTTCTGACTTTCGCACTTCGTTTACCAGATCCAAAAATCCATGAAGTTGCTTGGGCCGTTATGAATTGGTGTTTCATAATTGGGCTATCAGTTTTTTTTATTGTTGGGCCGAAAACCGTTATTGTTGTTGGGCCAAATAACATGGATACGAATAGAAAATGGGTTAAGTAAATTGGGTCGTGAAGTTATTTAGGAAAAACAAATCTGGCCGATTGGTTAATGGGTTATTGTGTAAACGAAAGGTTGTGAGTTCGAGTCCTGTCTTCAGCAAATCTTTTTAAGCAAAGCTTTTTAAAGGGTATAAACTTTTATTTTACTTCTATTATCATCATTATTATTATTATTATTATTGTTATTAATATGGTTACTATTGATTATTAATGTTATTAATATGATTATAAGTATTATAATTAATATTAGTGTTAGTATTATAATCACCATGATTATTAATAATATCATAATCATTATTGTTACTATTATTATTATTATTATTATTATTATTATTATTATTATTATTATTATTATTATTTCTATAAGTATTATTAATATGTTGATTATTGTTAAATTGTATCATTTATGAAATATAGATATTGTTACTTATATATGTATTAGTATTATTATGGTTAGGGTTATCACTATTATTAAGGAATATTATACAAGTTATCATTTTTCTCATTAATATTAGTACCACTATCACTTTTGTAACTATTAGTATTATTATTATTATTATTATTATTATTATTATTATTATTATTATTATTATTATTATTATTATTATTATTATTATTATTATTATTATTATTATTAAACAAAGGTATCATTATTAACAATATCTTTACTAATATTATCATTTTTAACAAAGTTATTATTATTATTATTGGTAAATTATTTAATATCATAACTACCATAAACAATAAAATTAATATTGTTACAAATACTATTATTAATATCATTGTTATTATCCCTAATAGGGTTATTATTAATATATGTATATTATTAATGTTATTATCATTATTTATTTTTACTAATATTAGTTTGGTATAATAGAACTAATGTTTTGATAAACAAATTAAATACATACATAAATACATATATTTAACACATACAACATAACAAAATTTAATATTTTTATATATATACAAAATGAACATATAAAACATATATATATATATATATATATATATATATATATATATATATATATATATATATATATATATATATATATATATATATATACATTACTAACATGAAAATAATATAACTAATATAATTATATATATACATGTGTTCAATTACAAATATGAATATTAATAAATATACAAATGATATAGGTTCGTGAATCCGAGGCCAACCCTGCATTGTTCAGTTGTTCAATGACGTCATATGTATTTTTACTACAAAATACAGTATGGTGAGTTTCATTTGCCTTTTTACCCTTTATATTTTTGGGCTGAGAATACATGCGCTGCTTTTATAACTGTTTTACGAAATAGACACGAGTAAATGAAACTACATTCTATGGCTGGATTATTAAACCGAATATGCCCCTTTTTAGTCTGGTAATCTAAGAATTAGGGAACAGACACCCTAATTAACGTGAATCCTAAAGATAGATCTATCGGGCTCAACAAGCCCCATCCAAAGTACCGGATGCGTTAGTACTTCGAAATTTATATCATGTCCGAAGGAGGATCCTGGAATGATGGGGATATTATTATATGCATATTGTGAATGTTGGTTACCAGGTGTTCAATCCATATGAATGATATTTTTGTCTCTATGCATGGGACGTATGTTTATGAGAAATGGATATATGAAATCTTGTGGTCTATTAAAATTTATGAAATGATTATTTATGTTAAACTAATGAACTCACCAACCTTTTGGTTGACACTTGAAAGCATGTTTATTCTCAGGTACGAAAGAAATCTTCCGCTGTGTATTTGCTCATTTTAAAGATATTACTTGGAGTCATTCATGACATATTTCAAAAGACGTTGCATTCGAGTCGTTGAGATCATCAAGATTATTATTAAATCAATTATAGTTAGATATATTATAAAATGGTATGCATGCCGTCAACTTTCGTTGTAATGAAAGATTGTCTTTTCAAAAACGAATGCTATGTTTGTAAAAGGTATCATATAGAGGTCAAGTACCTCGCGATGTAATCAACTGTTGTGAATCATTTATAATCGATATGGGCTTCGTCCGGATGGATTAGGACGGGTCTCTACAGTTGGTATCAGAGCGGTGGTCTTAGCGAACCGGGTCTTGCATTAGTGTGTCTAACTGATAGTCGTTAGGATGCATTAGTGAGTCTGGACTTCGACCGTGTCTGTATGTCAAAAGTTTTGCTTATCGTTTTTGTTGAAAATCATCTGCTTATCATCCTTAGGAAATTACCTGCTCATTATTCTTAGTCTAGACACGTTTTACTGCATTGACTGCATGAATAGTGTATAGACAAAATTCATATCTTAGCATATCTGTTACTGTAGACTTTGCCTGACAACTTTCGTAGATTCCTCCATAACTTATGGGATTTTAGTATTATATATGCATATGTAAATTATGTATTGCAGGGTACTAATCTACATCCTATAATCTATTTCTTATCGAAAATCCTTCATCTGATCGTACGAGATGAATCCCTCAACCAGTTCGAGTCCCTCAAATTTCGATAGCAATTCCGACATGGATATTCACCTAAGCTCCGGAAGTAACGTCACCAGAATGAATTAACCAATCAGCCATCCCCAATTCATCTGATGGGTTCGTAGTCGACTTAATCAATGAAGACGAGAATAATTCGATCCTTTCCACCAACCGAATTCACCTCTTAGTGAAGAACCTGAAGCACTTACCGACGAATCTATTCGAAACACCATATTCACCCTCATTGCCAGGATATCCCACAACGATTATATTCTATCCACAATTTTAGATCTTATTCATTCGCTCGTTCCGACCGACAATCACTCTGGAATAATGGAAGAAGTCAACGAACTTCGCGTTCGAGTAATCAATTTGGAGAGTATGGTGCAAAATGTACCAGCTTCAGCAACATCACCAGTATCTACAGTATCATCAGTAACAGCACCCGTACCACCAATAACCCAAGTTTCAACAATCCATGCCTCAACATCTCATCCTGTACCTCGAGTATAATCATCGTTCTACGAATCGTTCTACATCAATTACCTTCGTTCGACATGGCGATTATGTAATCTTTAATGTTTTAGAGATTATATATTCTTGTTTTAATTATAAACCAAATGAGTTTAATATCATATTAACTCATTAAATCCATGATTATATCTGAAGAAAATATATATGTAAATATATTTTCATAAAGATTGTAATTAAAAATTCTTTTGGTACAAACTGTTAATGGTGAAAATATTTTAACGGGTAGGTAATACCCGAGGAATATTTAGATTCCACATTAATAAGTTACACTGTACATTCTTCGAATCTGATTCAACAGTCATTTACTATCCTATTTACAACCACCGATATAAGTATCCGTTCATCGCAGAATAACCATTTTCATTCAATTTCATATTTGGATTTTGATCTATCAGAATCCAACAAGTGGCATAATGAAGAAAAACATTGGACAAAATAAAATTTGTTAGAAACAAAGAAATTAACTATGAGAAATTTTGTTAAGAAATCACGCTAACAAAACCCTAGCTAACTGTTCCTAGCTAACTGATAATTCGTTATTACATTTTATTTATCGCAGTTTATTTATGGCAATTTAATTATCGCAATTTTATTTATCGTCAATTTCTGTTATTTACTTTACGCACTTTATTTATCGTCATTTAATTTTTGTAATTTATTTTACGCATTTTAAATATCGGGACACGTATACAAGGTTTTGACATATCATATCGACGTATCTATATATATTATTGGGAATAACCATAGACACTCTATATGCAGTAATGATCGAGTTCTCTATACAGGGTTGAGGTTGATTCTACAATAATATATATAATTTGAGTTGTGATCGAGTCTGAGACATGTACACGAGTCACGATACATATTAATTAATTTGAATATTATATATTAAACTATATATGAATTATTGGACTGTTAACTGTGGACTATCGACTGTGGACTAATAACATTTGACAATTAAAATGAATTAAAATATTGTTTATAATATATGAAACTAAACAATTCTTCAAGTTTGCCACTTGATTTCATCTTAAACCTCATTTGTATTTTGACAATTACAATCTACGTTCAAACCTTTCATGATTCTTAAAAACACCTCAATCGAGAGTATGAACCAACCGCACTTCATCTACGGAAGAAGAGATTGACGCATATAGTTATGCCATATAGTTATGCACCTGAAAACACTCGGAACCTGAGTAAAACGTTTAACCCGTATCTGTGTTAGCTCCTTTAGCATTATTATTACCCAAAATAACTTGGTAATCCCTTTCAAAGTAGCAAATTTTATCACAGCTCCAGCAAGTCAACTTCGACTTTTCGTTCAAAACAACCTTATTATAACCTTGTTATATATGTGTACTCTTTTATTGTTACCGAGGAACCTTTTATATTCCACGACATTATCAGAAGATGTACCAGCAACTCCGTTGATCTTTGATTTTTCGAAAATCATGATATTCATTGAAACCCTATCATATACCTATCCGCATCGTGTAATGAGTATTGCCATACCAGATACCGGGAATCAGCAATCATTATTTTGAATTTCGCAACAATTTTACAACAACATTATATGTATATATATATATATATATATATATATATATATATATATATATATATATATATATATATATATATATATATATATATATATATATATATATATATATATATATAACATGTACCTCTTAAAATCATGATCTTCAATTCTGAAATTTTGAACAGCACCCAGTCTACAAATCAATACCACAAATTTCTGAAAAAGCTGAATACAGCAGCACAAACTGTAGACGACCTTAACAGTCAAAAGTTTGATAATAATGAATGGAGTATTGGAAACACTCAATAGAAAAATTTAGTACCGAAAAGCGGATTATGCGAAACTGTGAAGGAAGCCATGGACAAATCACAAAGAATAAGTTTGACTTCAAAGAACCAAATGATTCTGTTTCTGATGAAATCTTTAGCGAATACCTTGCTTCCGAATCTAAACCCTTACGGATAAATCTTCTTCATCATCCCTCGATATTAGAAATTCCAAGATATCATCGTATCTTTCATTATAAATATCCTCCATATTTCTGAAGATATTTTCATAACTATTCTTATCTGAATTCAATAATCTCTTCGTGCTATCAGTTTTACATCATATAGAAACTGTTAGTTTCTATATTCTGTAAACTTTCGAGCTTAAAATATGAATGTTATTGAAGTAATGATTGGGAACTGAAGCATGAGTTAGTATAATATAATGACACTTGATCAACGTGATTATATTACAGTAGGTCATGCTGAGTTTCTAATGGAACGTGATGATTCACAGGTCATAACGTCATCATGTGCCATGTTACATGACTCTTATATTCTATCTAATCTATGAACATATCAAGAATATATTTTCTTGATAGTTCTATCTTTTCTCTTGAATTCTGGTAATTTAACCAATTAAGATCGTGCTATTACAATTTCTCTCTTAGAATGTTAGTAATGTTCATTCGAAACTCCATACCTACGAATTCTGGACCATTATTCGCTTGACTTGAGGACGGGAAGAGGAAACGAAAGAATGAAGCTCCGAAATAGAAATTGGAGTATAAATCGCAGCAAATAGGAGAGAGCATTAACTGTGGATGACAATGATTATAGAAGACAAAAGCAGGGACATCGAAGTATAAGGGAAGATATAAAACCTAACAACCACCCAGAAATTATAAACCGTATATGTCAATGCATACAGCAATATAAAGACACGGGAGGACTAGAAACACTAAAAACCCAAGAGTATAATAGAAGTAAATAGAATCTTATGGCGGTAGATGAAAGAGAAGAATGACAGATATGAAAGTTAAGAGTATATCAAGGATCAGAATGGGATGGAGCATATTGACAAATGTTTTAAAGTATGAATTAAGGAGGAAGAATAAAAGGTGTGAGTTTTAAGGAAACGACGGGGGTGGATTTATAGCAAAATATCCGACAGAGCAATCAAAACAAACGATCGAATTTAAAGCAGATCCTAATTCCCTTGATTACCGAAGAATCAAATCTTATTAAGAAGATTTTCTCCAAATCTCTTGAACTTGGAAATCAATTCTATCTATGTCAAAAGATATGATGAATCTATACCTACTCATTTCACTCTTTGGTGATAGTTTCACTCGTACTCTTCACAAAGTCAAATGGTTTTATCCATATTACTCAATGATGATAAAACTCTATTTATCAACTCATATTTGTCATGAAAACATACTTATTGTTATCCATGACGACCTCTATCAAATTTCGGGGACGAAATTTCTTTAACGGGTAGGTACTGTGATGACCCAGAAATTTCCGACCAAATTTAAACCTTAATCTTTATATATTTCTGACACGATAAGCAAAATCTGTAATGTTGAGTCTCTAAAGTTTTGAAATCTATATTCATGTAATCAACTACCCTTTGACTATGCTCGACGATTCACGAACAATTATTTGTTAATAGATATGTGTGTATATATATAAATAGTAATTGGAAGTATAATTTGAAATATTGAATGTTGTTGTTATGAAATATGATATTATAATAATTACTATCTAAAACATATCTATATATACATAAATGTATATTAAAAATAAATATTAAATGATTGTAATACTCATTTAATGTTTCGATTGATACTAAGTCAGTTAAATTCAAATTTATATGATTTTAAAATAAACGGTGATTCGAAAATGAGTTCTATAAATTTTAGGCTTACTAAAAATGTATTTAGGATCTAGTTATTAAATTTTAACACTTTTTATATTTTACTCAGAATTGAGAAGGACAGTTAGTGTAATTTTTATTTAGTAAATTAATGATCAAATTTTATACCATAATGACTGGAATAAATAAAGGAAGTTAATTTAAAAATATAGAATTTTTCTGAAGACTTTTTATTCGCCACTAAGTGAACAACAGGGCACGATATAGCACTCCGTTAAAACTGTCGGCATAACCATACAAAGTGATGGCTGCTAAAATGCTATTCACACGGTTTCTACTCATAGATATTCTTAAAAGTTGTACTAATCCACTTTAAATATTATAAACTAGTGAATATTTATCTTGCTTTCAATTAGATACAATGATTGATTATATATACATATTTGTCTCTATTTTCTTCAATTACCAACCCACAAATCAACTTGATCGATTACCCCACCCAAAATTATTCTTGACTAACCTCTTCCACTATCTATTATTATTACTTTAGTTCTATTATTATATTAAATTTACACACATACATGATTAACTACAACAAAACCCACTTAAGTTTTGCTGCATAATCAACTTTCGAACACAATTATGATTCTACTATTTGATCATCACTTCATCTACTTCTTTAAACGAACCACAACCACCACAATCGAGCTTCCAAAATCACCGTGAACCACCACCGTTTACCACCATGATATCCGCCATCCACACCCACTACAACACCACCCTCTCTCCTTCTCTGTACGTCCAAGAACCGCCAAACCACCATCGTGAACTTTCTCCACCTATCACCACCCAACGGCTACCTTCAATAACCCAAGAACAACCACCACTAACCCTCTCTATCTCTCTTCTCTCTCTCTCTCACTTGTTACTTTCTATTTCAAACTCTTATTTTCTGTTTACAGACAATCCTCACAACCAACCGTGAACTGCTACACATAACGTTTTCTATATCCATGATTCTGTTTAGACGCCATTAAAGCACATGTTACAGCTTCTAGGGTTCTGGTTACGGATCAAATCAAAACAAGATGAGAATGATGACACTTTACGTTGAAAAAGATGATGAAAAAGGTTGACTTTTATCCAAGAACAAAGGTTGACTTTTAAATACCAAAACTTTGACTCTTAAATTTGTAATTAATAACAAGAATTGGAAACTGAAAACTTACAGATAGCTTACATAGATCATTCCTAACAATCTTGCATTATTAGATTTTGAATTTGATTCGTAATTGAAACTTTTGGAAAAATGACTTAAGAACAGAGGGGGTGAACTGGTTCGATGTATTTACTTTTTGTATTATTCTCTAACAATCACTAGATAACGAGTATGAGGGTATTAGTTTAACATTTGGAACAGTAAACTAAATTGTTATCTAGCGTTGATGGTCGACAAGCTATGTTTATCAGGTACAATAAGAAAAATAAAAAAAAGAAAGCAGATATCAACCTTTAACTGCTTTTGGATTGTATCTCAGATTCGTTTTAGTGATAACCAGATAGGAAATAAATTACGTACTGATTGAAAGTGATTTGAAACCAATTTCGCCCTGTGGTGATAATTCAGTGTTTTATTTAATTAGAATTATTAATAATAATACAGATTATTTAATGGGTCTATATGTATGTATATAATAGTATATACGTATATGTGTATACTCTGTATATGTGTTTATATATGTATATTCGTATGTCATATATGTATATGTATATATATCTGTAACTGTATTAATAATATCACTAATACTAATAATAGGTATATACATAATAATACAATTAATAATAATGATCATAATAGCAATAATTCTAATAATTAATAATTAATAATTTGATAATAATACTATGAGAATAATGAAAATAACAATTTTTAAATAACATGATAATATTAGTATTCAAGTTAATAATAATACCTTCAATAACCCTAATTAAATTTATAATTTTACTAATACAATGATACTAGTAAATATAATAATAATGTTAATATTAACATTTACTTTTAGTTATAAAGAAAGTAATAATAATAATATTATTAACTATATTTTAATTTTTAATTACTTTTACAATTTATTAATTGTATCATATTTACTTATTACATAATATATTGAATCTCTAATATTTATTAATTATAAATGTATATTATTATATTTAATATGTTACCTATGTATAGAATTTATTAATATTTTTATATATATATATATATATATATATATATATATATATATATATATATATATATATATATATATATATATATATATATATATATATATATATATATATATATATATATATATAATTATATATGCACATCCAGTTACAAATATTGTTCGTGAATCGTCGAGCACGGTCAAAGGTTAACTGGATTCATGTGAACAGTTTCAAAGTTTTTATAACTCAACATTACATACATTTCTTATCGTATCGAAATCATATAAAGATTAAGTTTAAATTTGATCAAAAATCTTCGGGTCGTCACATGGTAAAACAAAGTTGATTAAGGATAGATGAGAAGAATATTCCTCTGATTTAGGTGGTGATGACGAGAAAGATGATGAAGAAGATGCTGGAACTGGAGGACACTCTTTTGAAATACCGTTAGTGATACATATTCGAAACTTTAATGATTATGGTGAGGACTTTACTGCTGAATATTATATGAATTATTCAAATGTTTTTGGTGATGCAGAAAGGGGGACGTTCCACCAAGTGATTTCCATGTAGAACAGCTTTCTGCTCTGGCATACGATAGTGAAAATGATACAGAGGATGCAGAGACAGTTGAAGCTGAGAACAAGGCTCCACAAGAAGAGCTAGCTGCTAATGTCCCTCCTGAATCAATCCAAAATATTGACTTAAGTGATTTCGATAATTTGTTTGCGAATGAAAAGAGTGGAGATTCTGTTGGTAAGGATAATGTGAAAGAGGATGTGATTGTTGAATCTGAAGATGAATTGGTAACAGAATCTGATGAAGAAGAAGAAGAAGTTGAAATTGTTATGCCTTCGCTTGAGCCATACTCAAATCCGTCACTCAACACTTTAAGTGACTTTTTCAATTTGAGTAGTGAGGTGAAAACAAAGAGATTGAATGAATTAGAAGAAACGAGGAAGATATACAAGGAGCAAATCAAGGAACTTGATGTGTTAATAGAAAGGAATAAAAGAATTCGACATGAGAAACTGCTCGTTGAGAAAGAAAGAAAATAGACTGAGCTGAAGAAGAAGAAACTCCTAGCCGAGCAAGCTAAATCCGAGGTATGGAATGAGATTAATAAGTGGTTCGAACGTGATAGGGTTAAAGTTAACTGAAACGTTGAAGAAGACGAGATCCGTCAGAGTTGGTGGAAACATAACGTTGTTAACCCTGATCAGTTGAATAAGCCAGAACTCAAGCTGAAGTTTGTTAGTTTCTATGAAAGGGGAAAGAGAACCAAGAAGTATTCCAAGGGTAAAATTTTGAGCTGGGGTTACTTCAAGGAAATCAATTGTTTTGCGATCAAAAGGGAAGGAGGAGTTGATTATATGGCAAGACCGAGTCACTTCAAAACTCTACCTTACTTTGAGATCATGCAACTTGCAAAGCTGAAGATGTTGAACGCTGAAGATAGTAACCTTTCCAGGTTGTTTCAGAGAAAACTCAGATATGAATATAAGACATGGAAATGGGATATCTTTAAGTCAACAGCCGCCATGTTTTCCATGCATCCGACAAAGAGAAATTCTAAAGGTGGACATGTTCGCTTTGTTAAGTTCTGTCCAGCTAAGTACATGAAACAATCTCCCTTGATGCCCTTACCTAAGGATATATGTAAAAACTTCAGATGGTGGTTCTATGACGAGCTGTCGGAGGAAGCAGTGATTTTGACAGCAATTGAGAAAGAAGATGGAAGCATACAGTTTGATAATGTGAGGATTCTAGATCCTATGTGGCTGAGAAACTTGTCGAGATTTGATGTGGAGACACTTCACCGCCATCACATTACGTTCAGAGATGATAAAAAGGAGGAAGCTATGAGATATCAACGTGTGGTCGATGTCTACTATGCATACCTCAACAGAGAAAGTGATGTTTAACGACCCGTCAAAGTACACTTGACGACCATCATTATCTTGGTCCCATAGCTTGATCATAACTCTAAATGAATTTAATAAATAACCTTGCATTCTTTATTTAAAAATGATTTTCTATAAAGGAAACCTACCAGAAAATGTAAGTTTAGAAAAACCATACATAAATAGTTAATCAAAAGTTGACCAAAACAATGTCAACAAACACCCACATTTAATGTATCAAAATAGAATGCAAGTTAATGTTTAACAAAAGTTGCCATCATAAATATGCAGACTCCCTAAGCACAGCGGAAGTAATCAATCATGAACCTGAGAATAAAACATGCAAGTAACTGTCAACAAAAATGTTGAGTGAATTATAGGTTTAATATTGCAAACAATATTTATTTTAAACCGTAAAATTTTATGTTTGAAAACATAAAGCCTTATTTTGGACCACAAAAATTATATGCTCGAAAACATATAAAACATTATTCCATTAATCCGTGAGCCACCTGGTAACCACTTAACCAATTCCACCCTTACCAAACACAATATACACTGAACAGGTGTATCTTCAAATAATTACGAAGTACTAATACATTCCATCTTCAAAAATTGCTAGCGCGAGTAACACGAAATGGGGTTGTCAAACCCGATAGATCTAGTCATAGGATTCGCGTTCACCAGTAGAAACCAGTGATTATAATTACCAGGCTAGGGAATATTTTCGTTCAACTCACAATGAATAACTTAAACCAACTTCCACTTGTGTCCAATATAAAAAAAATAAAATGCATGTATTCTCATCCCAAAAGATATAAAATAGAAAAATTGGACTATAACTCACATTAATGTAAATGAAGTAATATCACAGAACGTGAACCGCAGAAATCAAGAATGATCACAACGCCGACCTATAAATAAAGCAGGTCAATATAAATAACTAACTTAGGTCAAGTCTTAGTATGATAGCTATAGTGCTTGTTGCAAGTAAACATAGAACATCACTCGATATGTTTCGATATGATCAGGACAGCGTATAACACGTACTTTCTATTTTTAGAAAGTTTCTATTTTTAGCAGGTTTCCATTTTTGGAAAGTTTCTATTTCTGGAAAGTTTCTATTTTAGGAAAGTTTCTATTTTTAGAAAGTTTCTATCTTTGGAAAGTTTCCTTAATTAGAAAAGTCAACAAAAGTCAACTGAAAGTCAAAGTCAACCGAAAGTCAACTCAAAAGTCAACCTTGGTCAAACTTAGTCAACATTGAAATTTAAAGTGTAAATTATATTAATAATATAAGTTATAATATTATTTAAATTAATATTTGTATAATCATGTCATATCATAAGTTTAATTGAATTAAATCGAATTATAAAGTTAATATAAGTTTAAATGATATAATAGATATAACATAAGTATTTAATTAATTAATTAAATATTAATTATATCGTAAGTATTATTAATTAATAATGAATTATTAATCATAATATAAGTATCTTGAATTAATTATGAAATGTTACACATATCATAAGTATTTTTAATATAACTATTAAACCATAAGTATTTAATAATAAAATTGTATTATAATTAAATAATAACTAAGTCTTATAATAAATAAATAAATAAATAACCTTTATTATAAGTCTTGATATAATAATCTCATAACATAAGTTTTATACTTATCATAAGTATTCCATTAATAAATGTATTATTAATCATAAGTTTAATTATAAGAATAATTAAATCATAATGTAATTATTAAATGATATAATAAATATATATCACAAGTATTAATTAAAAATAATTAATTTTATATCATAAGTAATTTAATTATAATGAAAATCATTATTTATATAACCTAAGTTAAAATTTATAACCATAAGTTTCATTAATAATCGTCGGGTCATAACTTGAGCCTCGGGTGTCGGTTTTTGACGAATCTTATATATATATCCTCGTCCAACAAACCATACCGACACCTTGTAACACTCAAGAACAACCTAAAATCAGTTAATGGGGTCGTTATGATCAGCCATGAACCAAACCATTCGTTAATCCGTTTCAAAACAAGTTTTAATCATTCCGGGTGATCCGTGGCTCGGATATTGATGACCTGAACATGAAAGTTCATTCAATAATCAACCCTAACACAATGGAACACCCTAAAATATCAGATTATGATGCCAAAGTCGGACCACAACCTGATTTCAAAAGTTATCAATTTCAATCTTTACAAAACCTTAAATCAAGCGTAGATTTTGATCCGTAACTCGAAACAAGACGAATCCAAAGTCTAAAATTATGTACTAAATGAGTAGAACACATTGAGACACTTAAATTAATCAAAAAAATTAGCCAAAGTTACTGATTTAATTGATATAGCTTCTGTCCCAATTTTGATCAACCGAAAACATACGAAATCGAGCATTTCTAAGCAAACTAACAACACCACAATCAAATACAAGTACTTTAACATTAACATACATGTAAGATTAGTAAAAATAAATTAAATTTGAAAAGCAAGGGTTTGTGTTCATAACCAAATCAAAAATCAAGAAGAAGAGGCTTAAAGATCGTGAGATAAGACACCCGATTATGCAAATGATCTTGATAAATGATGAAGATTCGTATGGTTGATGATGTTGGATGATTTTTGGTGTATTCATGAGTAAAATTTCAGCCTGGGGTGTGGGAAAAGAGTGGAGGTGAAGTGATTTAGGGTTTAGGAAAAATAAAGTGTGTAAATGAAAGTGTAAAATGGACCTTATGAAAAATAATCCACAAATGAATGAGGGGAGGCACATTTCGGCTGAAATGGACATAGGGATGGGCTCCACTTAGCCTAAACTTGATTCCATGAATTAGCTTTTGGCCCAAAAGCGCCAACGAAGCCCGATTCTCGAAAACACTGCTACGCGATTAATTTTTCGGAAAGAACACACACACGCGGGAAAAATAAATTAGAAAAATATTTTACAACTCATATGATATAGAAATATCATAAATAAAATAATTTGGATTTGAAAATCACAAAAGTCTAATCGTTGGTTTGAAAACCGAAATGATTCACCGGATAGAAATCTACGACAGGTTGAAACGTACAATTTTAGATATGAATAAATATATTCATATAACACATATTAAGAATATATTATAATTAATGTAATAATATAAGTCATAGAAATGAGGTGGCACAAATATCAAATAACAGCCGTTAAATATAAACGGAAAAAGTAGGGTCGTGACAGTACCTTCCCGTTACGGAAATTTCATCCCGAAATTTAAGCAGGTGCAGGGGTTGACTCGCCATTTGAGAACAAATGTGGGTATTTATGCCTCATCTGATATTCACATTCCCAAGTAAACTCGGGTCAGCGTCTGGCATTCCATCTAACTTGGACAATAGGAATCTTACTCTGCTTGAGCTTCTTAACTTCTCTATCCATAATTTTAACAGGTTCCTCAACAAAATGGAGTAGTTTATCAACAGGAAGTTCATCAAGAGGAAAGGTTTCAACGGCCTCAGTCAAACACTTCTTCGAATTAGATACATGAAAAATGTCATAAACAACACTGAGTTCTTGTGGCAATTTCAAACGATAAGCCACGGGTCCAACTCTCTCTGTAATCTCAAAAGATCCAACAAAACGAGGATTCAACTTTCCCCTTTTACCAAAACGTACCACACCTTTTCAAGGTGATACCTTCAACATAACACGGTCACTAACTTGAAATTCTATATCTTTCCTTCTCTTATCGGCATAACTCTTTTGCCGATTTCTGGCGGTTCTCAATCTTTCTTTAATCTGTACGATCTTCTCGATAGTCTCATGAATAATTTCTGGGCCTATGATTTGAGCATCCCCAACCTCATTCCAACAGACAGGGGACCTACACTTTCTACCATATAGAGCTTTGAACAATGCGGCTTTAATACTTGCATGATAGCTGTTATTATAAGAAAATTCAGCTAGCGGCAAATATCTGTCCCACCCATTACCAAAATCAATAACACACTGACGTGGAACATGGCTAGCTTGGGGCCTAGCTTGGAGCCTAAGCAACTTATCCTCAAGATGATATTTGGAGTCTATCTTTATTTTCCTTGTTTTTAGATTATTTAAATTTATTTGCTTAAAGTTAGGAGTTAGAATTAGAGTCAAATTTGTTTCTGTTTCTTTTATATACACGTTGTATGAAAGGACCCATCCTAATCCATCGGGACAAAGTCCATATCGATTATAAACGATTCACAACAGTTGATTACATCGCGAGGTACTTGACCTCTATATGATACATTTTACAAACATTGCATTCGATTTTAAAAGACAATTTTTCTTTGCAACGAAATTTGGAGACATGCATACCATTTCATAATATATCCAACTATAATTGACTTAATAATAATCTTGATGAACTCGATGACTCGAATGCAACGTCTTTTGAAATATGCCATGAATGACTCCAAGTAATATTTATAGAATGAGCAAATGCACAGCGGAAGATTTCTTTCGTACCTGAGAATAAACATGCTTTCAAGTGTCAACCAAAAGGTTGGTGAGTTCATTAGTTTAGCATAACAATCATTTCAATATTTTAATAGACCACAAGATTTCATATTTCAATACACATCCCATACATAGAGATAAAAATCATTCATATGGATTGAACACCTGGTAACCGACATTCACAATATACATATAAGAATATCCCCATCATTCCGGGATCCTCCTTCGGACATGATACAATTTTCGAAGTATTAAAGCATCCGGTACTTTGGATGGGGCTTGTTGGGCCCGATAGATCTATCTTTAGAGTTCGCGTCAATTAGGGTTTCTGTTCCCTAATTCTTAGATTACCAGACTATATAGGGTGATATTCGATTTGATAATCCAACCATAGAATGTAGTTTCGATCACTTGTGTCTATTTCGTAAAGCATATATAAAAGCAGCGCATGTATTCTCAGTCCCAAAAATATATATTGCAAAAGTATTTAAAAAGGGAATAATGAAACTCACGCATATAGATATTGTAAAACAGTTAATAAAGCATTTGCATGTATTCACAGTTCAAAACATATTTCAAAAGCATTTAATAAAGCAGTTGTAAAAACAGCGCATGTATTCTCAGTCCCAAAAATGTAAAGAGTAAAAGGGAATCAAATAAACTCACCTAATGTATTTTGTAGTAAAAATACATATGACGACATTAGACAAACTGAACAATGCAGGGTTGGCCTCGGATTCACGAACCTATATCATTTGTATATATATATTAAAATGTATAATTGTATTAGAACAAATGTATATATTATAACTTGAATTATATATTATACTTATTTAGTTTGTGTATATATTTAAAATGTTTAATATCTATATATTTGGTTATATTAATATATCTCTATATATATGGTTAGTATTATATAAAAATATTCTTAATTCGTTATATATAAGTATTTATATAAATAATGTTATCATATTTGATATGTGATATATAAACTATTAATATGATTATAATATATGTATTAAGTATATTTTAGGTACAAAATATTTATTTGTAACGAAAATGATAGTTTTGATAATAATAATTTACTAATACTAATAATTTTATTAATATTGATAATACTAATATTAATAACGATATTGTTAAAATATGTTTATAATAATAATAGTAAAACTAATAATTACGAAAAAAAAATGATATTTATACCAATATTAGTGAGAATAATAATAACTTGTATTGTTTTATAACGACAATAATAATAATCCTAAACATATTCATAATAATAATAATAATAGTACTAGAAATGGTATAATTACTAATATTTACAAAAACAAATAATAATAAGTTGCATTATTTTTGTCACTAATTAATGTTTATAATAATAATTTTATTATGTTCCTAATAATGATAATAGTAATAATAATAATAATCCTAATACTTAATAATAATAATAATACTAAGTAACTATAATAACTTTAGTAATGATAACAATTATAACAATAATAATTAGTACTAACAATAACAATAACAATAACAATAACAATCATAGTCATAATAATAATAATAATAATAATAATAATAATAATAATAATAATAATAATAATAATAATAATAATAATAATAATAATAATAATAATAATAATAATAATAATAATAATAATAATAATAATACTAATAGATATTAAATTAAAAGTATATACCTATTTGGAACCTTTTCTAAAAAGATTTGTCTCGGAGAAGGCTCGTACCCAAGACCCCTCGATAACTCGACACTCCCTCTAACCAACTGAGCTGGCAGACTTTTCTGATTCATTCTATCACTTAAATTATATAACCCGTATATTCTACTCCCCTATTCTTTCTTCTGCTTCATCGTTTTATATCCACCAGGAGAAATCAATACTCAAAACTATCAATTATCAAATGATTTTGGTTCCTTATTTGAAACATAAACGACTTGTTTACTGTGATTTTAAATTGACAGACTCAACACAACAGAAAAAAAATGACAGATAGCTGTACGCGAGTAAAAAAAAATAAAGAACAACTTGGTATTTGATTTTGAAATATAGATCATTTTAGTTCACGGTTATAACATGAAATAGTTCATAAATGACTCCTAGAAGCTATCAGAATCATCAATTTAACTTAGTACACAACCGGAAATTCGAATTTTGTTGAAGAACATAAGTTGACTTTTTGAAGTTTATACTTTGACTCGAAAATTAGATTTCAATTCAGTAAATTAAGGATTGAAACTTCTCAGATAGATTAAATAGGAGGTTTCTAACAACACTACATTTATAGATTTTAAAAAATACTTCGATTTCGGTTTTTGATAAAAATAAGTATGAAACAGGGGTATCGAACTGATACGGTATCTTTTTCAGTTTTAATTCAAGGAATTTAACTAACTACTTTTGATAATTGATAATGATAAATGTTGGAAGGATTTATCTATAATACCTGTGTACAGAATTGATTTATAGTAATGAACTCGACAGTTGATTCAATCAGGAACAAACATAAACAAAAAAATATAGTGGATATTGATTATAACTGAATTGTTTGATTATGGAACTTTATGGAAATTAATCGTACCAATCAACAGACAAAAACAAGAATTTAATACAGTTGATTGAGAAGTAAACGGATTCTAGCTCTAGATATATAAATCTGTTTATAAATAAATAAGTAAGTAACTATATAATAATATTAATACTCATAATAATTATATAAGTAATAAAAATAATAAAACTAATAATAATGGTAATAATATCAATAATAATAATAATAATTATATTAATATTAATAATAAATAATAATGATGTAAAAAAAATGATAATGTTGATAAGATTAATAATACTAATCATAATAAAAATGATATCACTAATATTATAACTAATACTAGTAACGACCGCACTTATAATAATATGTATAAAAAATGATATCAAATTAAATTGTATTACTTTTATAATAACGATTCTTAATGGTAAAGGTAAAAAACATCTAATAATATAATAATATTGTTAATTAACATTAATGAAAATGATAAAAATAATAATACTAATAATAATGATGTAACAAGTTACATGTAACAACTTTTAATACTATTAATAATACATATATTAATATCAATATTAACATTAGTAATAATAATGAAAGTAGTAATAATAATATTGATATATTATTTATATTCTAACTTGTAATTCATATTAACTTACATTTCATTACTTATGTAATACTTAATAACATGTTTGAATATTTAATATATATATATATATATATATATATATATATATATATATATATATATATATATATATATATATATATTATATTAATTGTGTATATAATTCATACATATATTTATATATAATTATTTTATTATTTATTTACACACAATTGTTCATGAATCGTCGGAAGTAGTCAAAGGGTATTTGAATATAGGAACACAGTTCTAAAATTTTTGAAACTTAACATTACAGACTTTGCTTATCGTGTCGGAATTATATTATGATTAGGTTTAAATTTGGTCGAAAATTCTCGGGTCATCACAGTACCTACCCGTTAAAGAAATTTCGTCCCGAAATTTGAGTGAGGTCATCATGGTTAACAAAAAAAATGTTTTGTTGACGAATATGAGTGATAAATAGAGTTTTATCATTACCGAGTAATATAGATCAAACGATTCGATTACTTGAAGCGTATGAGTGAAGCTATCGCAAAATAGTGGAAGGAGGAAAAATAAGTTTCATCATAACTTTTGACGTAGTCATGGTTGAATTTAGATAGTAAGGTGCGTCTTAGCTTTTGACGTTGTCTTGGTTGAATTTCGGAATTCAAGGGATTTAAAGAAAATCTTTGAAATCTAAAAGATCTGATTCTTCGTTTAATACGGTAATTAAGATCTCTTAAATTAAATGCAGATATCTGCCTTGATTGCTATGTCGGATACTCTTATTATAAATTTACCTCTACCGTTCCATTATTTTTACCACTTCTATATTTTCTTTCCTTGATTTACATTTCCAAGGATTGTGAAAATGCTTAATCCAGTTCTGATCATTGTTCTTATTCTGACTATCGCGACATTCATTCTCCTCTTCTAACTCCCACTGGAGGAATCTGTTTTCTTCTACTTCGCTCTTGCGGGTTATAGTGTTTTTAATTCTCCCGTGTCTTTACGTTGCGATAAACATTGACATACACGGTTTGTAATTCCTGTGTTGTTATCGGGTTTTGTATACTCCTTTATATTTCGGGGCTCCATGCTTTTGTTTTCATTTCCCGACTTTAAGTCAAGCGAATAATGGTCCAAAATTTGTAGATATAGAGTTTCGAATGATTATAATGTTCTAAGCAGGAAGGAACATGATAGCACAATTTGATTTTTTTTTTTTTTTTTTTAATTTATCAACATCACGGAAGATAGAACCCTCAAGAATACATTTTCTTGATTTGTTCAGGAGTTAAGTAGAATGTAAGAGTTATGTAATATGGCACATGATGACGGTATGTTCTGTGAATCATCACGTTCCATTAGAAACTCAGCATGACTTACTGTAATATAATCACGTTGATCAAGTGTCATTATATTATACTAACTCATGCATCAGTTCCCAACATTACTTTAATAACATTCATATGTTAAGCTCGAAAGTTTACAGAATATAGAAACTAACAGTTTCTATATGATGTAACACTGATATCATGAAGAGATTAATGATTTCAGATAAGAATAGTTATGAAAATATCTTCAGAAATATAGAGGATATTTATAATGAAAGATACGATGATATCTTGGAATTTCTAATATCGATGGATTGATGAAGAAGATTTATCGGTAAAGGTTTAGATTCGGAAGCAAGATATTCGCTAGAGATTTCATCAGAAACAGAATCATTTGGATTCTTTGAAGTCAAACTTATTCTTTGTGATTTGTTCACGACTTCCTTCATAGTTTCGCATAATCTGCTTTTCAGTACTAAATTTTCTATTGAGTGTTTCCTAACACTCCTTTCTTTATCATCAAACTTTTGGCCGTTTAGACCATCTACCATTTTTCTATTTCCTCTGCATTTAATGCTATGATATCTGAATCATCGGTTATTAATCCGAGATGGTTTCAGGAGAATTGTGTTTTTAGATGATTAAACGCTGATGGTAATATGGTGTAATATGAAAGGTTCCCCGGTAACGATAAAAGAGCACGCGTATATATCAAGGTTATAATAAGGTTGTTTCGAACGAAAAGTCGAAGTTGTCTTGCTGAAGCTGTGACAAAATTGGCTATTTTGAAGAAGAACTGCAAAGTTATTTTGGGTAATAATAACACTAAAGGAATTAGCACAGCTATGTGTTAAGCGTTTACTCAATTTCCGAGAGTTTTTCAGGTGCATAACTATATGCATCAATCTTTTCTTCCGTAGATGAATTGCGGTTGGTTCATCCTATCGATTGAGGTGTTTTCAAGAATCATGAAAGGTTTGAACGTAGATTGTAATCGTGAAGATACAATTGAGGTTTAAGATGAAATCAAGTGGCAAACTTGAAGAGTTGTTTAGTTTCATATGTTATAATCAATATTTTAATTCATTTTAAATTGTCCAATCTTGATAGTCCACAGTCGATAGTCCACAGTAACAGTCCAATAATTCATATATAGTTTAATATACAATATTCGAATTAATTAATATGTATCGTGACCCGTATATGTCTCAGACTCGATCACAACTCAAAGTATATATATTATTTGAGAATCAACCTCAACCCTGTATAGAGAACTCGATCATTACTGCATATAGAGTGTCTATGGTGATTCCAAATAATATATATAGATGTGTCGATATGATATGTCAAAACCTTGGATACGTGTCCCGATATTTAAAGTGCGTAAAAATAAATAACAGAAATTTAAATGACGATAAATAAAGTGCGTAAAGTAAATAACAGAAATTAAATGACGATAAATAAAATTGCGAGAATGTAAATTGCGATAATTAAATTGTGATAAATAAAATGTAATCAGTTAGCTAGGAACAATTAGCTAGGAACAGTTAGCGTGGATTCTTAACAAAATTTCTCATAGTTAATTTGTTTGTTTCTAACAAATTTTATTTTGTCAAATATTTTCTTCATTATGCCACTTGTTGGATTCTGATAATCAAAATCCAAATATGAAATTGGATGAATATGGTTATTCTGTGGTGAACGGATTTGTATATCGGTGGATGTAAGTAGGATAGTATATGACTGTTGAAACAGATTCGAAGAACGTACAATGTAACTTATTAATGTGAAATTTAAATATTCCTCGGGTATTACCTACCCGTTAAAATATTTTCACCATTAACAGTTTGTACAAGAGAATTTTTAATTACAATCTTTATGAAAACATATATAAATATATATTTTCTTCAGATGTATTCATGAATTTAATGAGTTAATATGATATTAAACTCATTTGCTTTTCGGTTGTAACTAGAATAAATAATCTCTAAAACTTTAGAGATTACATATTCGCCATGTCGAACGAAGATAAATGAGGTAGAATGATACGTAGAATGAAGATCATACTCCAAGTACAGATGATGATATTGAAGCATGGATTGTTGATGGTATTGGTGCTGTTATTGATGGTACTGTTGGTGCCAGTGATGTTGCTGAACCTGGTACATTTTGCACCATATTCTCCGAATTGGTTATTCGAGCGCGAAGTTCGTTGACTTATTACTCCAGGATGATTGTCGGTCGGAACGAGCAGATGAATAAGGTTCAGAATTGTGGATAGAATATAATCTTGTCGAGTTACCCTGGAAATGAGACTGAAAATGGTGTTTCGAATAGGTTCGCCGGTAAACGCTTCAGGTTCATTGTCAAGAGGTGAATTCAGTTGGTGGAAGGGATTACCTTCTGCGCGTTTCCATTAATTAAGTCGACTACGAATCCATCAGATGAATTGATAATGGATGATTGGTTGATTCATGCTGATGACGCTGTTTTCGGAGCTTAGGTGAACATCTATGTCGGAATAGCTGTCGGAATAACTATTGGAATAGCTATTGGAATCTGAGGGACTCGAACTGGTTGTAGTATTCATCTCGTACGATCAAATGAAGGACTTTTCGATAAGAAATAAATTATAGGATGTAGATTAGTACCCTACAATACATAAGTTACATATGCATATATAATACTAAAATCCCATAAGTTACGGAGGAATCTACGGAAGCTGTCAGGCAAGGATAACAATAACAGATACGCTAAGGTATGAATTAGCAGATACTCTAAGATATGAATTAGCAGGTACGCTAAGATATGAATTTTGTCTATACATTATTCATGCAGTCAATGCAAATAAGATGTGTCTAGACTAAGAACAATGAGCAGGTAATTTCCTAAGGATGATAAGCAGATGATTTTCGACACAAATGATAAGCAAAACTTTTGACATGCAGACACGGTCGAAGTCCAGACTCACTAATGCATCCTAACGACTATCAGTTAGACACACTAATGCAAGACCCGGTTCGCTAAGACCACCGCTCTGATACCAACTGAAAGGACCCGTCCTAATCCATCGGGACGAAGTCCATATCGATTATAAACGATTCACAACAGTTGATTACATCGCGAGGTACTTGACCTCTATATGATACATTTTACAAACATTGCATTCGATTTTAAAAGACAATTTTTCTTTGCAACGAAATTTGGAGACATGCATACCATTTCATAATATATCCATCTATAATTGACTTAATAATAATCTTGATGAACTCGATGACTCGAATGCAACGTCTTTTGAAATATGCCATGAATGACTCCAAGTAATATTTATAGAATGAGCAAATGCACAGCGGAAGATTTCTTTCGTACCTGAGAATAAACATGCTTTCAAGTGTCAACCAAAAGGTTGGTGAGTTCATTAGTTTAGCATAACAATCATTTCAATATTTTAATAGACCACAAGATTTCATATTTCAATACACATCCCATACATAGAGATAAAAATCATTCATATGGATTGAACACCTGGTAACCGACATTCACAATATACATATAAGAATATCCCCATCATTCCGAGATCCTCCTTCGGACATGATACAATTTTCGAAGTACTAAAGCATCTGGTACTTTGGATGGGGCTTGTTGGGCCCGATAGATCTATCTTTAGAGTTCGCGTCAATTAGGGTTTCTGTTCCCTAATTCTTAGATTACCAGACTATATAGGGTGATATTCAATTTGATAATCCAACCATAGAATGTAGTTTCGATCACTTGTGTCTATTTCGTAAAGCATATATAAAAGCAGCGCATGTATTCTCAGTCCCAAAAATATATATTGCAAAAGTATTTAAAAAGGAAATAATGAAACTCACGCATATAGATATTGTAAAACAGTTAATAAAGCATTTGCATGTATTCGCAGTTCAAAACATATTTCAAAAGCATTTAATAAAGCAGTTGTAAAAACAGCGCATGTATTCTCAGTCCCAAAAATGTAAAGAGTAAAAGGGAATCAAATAAACTCACCTAATGTATTTTGTAGTAAAAATACATATGACGACATTAGACAAACTGAACAATGCAGGGTTGGCCTCGGATTCACGAACCTATATCATTTGTATATATATATTAAAATGTATAATTGTATTAGAACAAGTGTATATATTATAACTTGAATTATATATTATACTTATTTAGTTTGTGTATATATTTAAAATGTTTAATATCTATATATTTGGTTATATTAATATATCTCTATATATATATATATGGTTAGTATTATATAAAAATATTCTTAATTCGTTATATATAAGTATTTATATAAATAATGTTATCATATTTGATATGTGATATATAAACTATTAATATGATTATAATATATGTATTAAGTATATTTTAGGTACAAAATATTTATTTGTAACGAAAATGATAGTTTTGATAATAATAATTTACTAATACTAATAATTTTATTAATATTGATAATACTAATATTAATAACGATATTGTTAAAATATGTTTATAATAATAATAGTAAAACTAATAATTACGAAAAAAAAATGATATTTATACCAATATTAGTGAGAATAATAATAACTTGTATTGTTTTATAACGACAATAATAATAATCCTAAACATATTCATAATAATAATAATAATAGTACTAGAAATGGTATAATTACTAATATTTACAAAAACAAATAATAATAAGTTGCATTATTTTTATCACTAATTAATGTTTATAATAATAATTTTATTATGTTCCTAATAATGATAATAGTAATAATAATAATAATCCTAATACTTAATAATAATAATAATAATAATAATAATAATAATAATAATAATAATAATAATACTAAGTAATTATAATAACTTTAGTAATGATAACAATTATAACAATAATAATTAGTACTAACAATAACAATAACAATAACAATAACAATAACAATCATAGTCATAATAATAATAATAATAATAATAATAATAATAATAATAATAATAATAATAATAATAATAATAATAATAATAATATTAATAATAATAATAATAATACTAATAATAATAATAATAATAATAATAATAATAATAATAATAATAATAATAATAATAATAATAATAATAATAGTAATAATAATAATAATAATAATAATAATAATAATAATAATAATAATACTAATAGATATTAAATTAAAAGTATATACCTATTTAGAACCTTTTCTAAAAAGATTTGTCTCGGAGAAGACTCGAACCCAAGACCCCTCGATAACTCGACACTCCCTCTAACCAACTGAGCTGGCAGACTTTTCTGATTCATTCTATCACTTAAATTATATAACCCGTATATTCTACTCCCCTATTCTTTCTTCTGCTTCATCGTTTTATATCCACCAGGAGAAATCAATACTCAAAACTATCAATTATCAAACGACTTAGGTTCCTTATTTGAAACATAAATGACTTGTTTACTGTGATTTTAAATTGACAGACTCAACACAACAGAAAAAAAATGACAGATAGCTGTACGCGAGTAAAAAAAAAAATAAAGAACAACTTGGTATTTGATTTTGAAATATAGATCATTTTAGTTCACGGTTATAACATGAAATAGTTCATAAATGACTCCTAGAAGCTATCAGAATCATCAATTTAACTTAGTACACAACAGGAAATTCGAATTTTGTTGAAGAACATAAGTTGACTTTTTGAAGTTTATACTTTGACTCGAAAATTCGATTTCAATTCAGTAAATTAAGGATTGAAACTTCTCAGATAGATTAAATAGGAGGTTTCTAACAACACTACATTTATAGATTTTAAAAAATACTTCGATTTCGGTTTTTGATAAAAATAAGTATGAAACAGGGGTATCGAACTGATACGGTATCTTTTTCAGTTTTAATTCAAGGAATTTAACTAACTACTTTTGATAATTGATAATGATAAATGTTGGAAGGATTTATCTATAATACCTGTGTACAGAATCGATTTATAGTAATGAACTCGACAGTTGATTCAATCAGGAACAAACAGAAACAAAAAAATATAGTGGATATTGATTATAACTGAATTGTTTGATTATGGAACTTTATGGAAATTAATCGTACCAATCAACAGACAAAAACAAGAATTTAATACAATTGATTGAGAAGTAAACGGATTCTAGCTCTAGATATATAAATCTGTTTATAAATAAATAAGTAAGTAACTATATAATAATATTAATACTCATAATAATTATATAAGTAATAAAAATAATAAAACTAATAATAATGGAAATAATATCAATAATAATAATAATAATTATTATATTAATATTAATAATAATAATAATTATATTAATATTAATAATAAATAATAATGATGTAAAAAAATGATAATGTTGATAAGATTAATAATACTAATCATAATAAAAATGATATCACTAATATTATAACTAATACTAGTAACGACCGCACTTATAATAATATGTATAAAAAATGATATCAAATTAAATTGTATTACTTTTATAATAACGATTCTTAATGGTAAAGGTAAAAAATATCTAATAATATAATAATATTGTTAATTAACATTAATGAAAATGATAAAAATAATAATACTAATAATAATGATGTAACAAGTTACATGTAACAACTTTTAATACTATTAATAATACATATATTAATATCAATGAAAATAGTAATAATAATATTGATATATTATTTATATTCTAACTTGTAATTCATATTAACTTACATTTCATTACTTATGTAATACTTAATAACATGTTTGAATATTTAATATATATATATATATTATATTAATTATGTATATAATTCATACATATATTTATATATAATTATTTTATTATTTATTTACACACAATTGTTCGTGAATCGTCGGAAGTAGTCAAAGGGTATTTGAATATAGGAACACAGTTCTAAAATTTTCGAAACTTAACATTACAGACTTTGCTTATCGTGCCGGAATTATATTATGATTAGGTTTAAATTTGGTCGGAAATTCCCGGGTCATCACATTGTAATCCTCAGTTGGAGATAGAACTTTTATGATTAATTAAACATCTGCATCATTGCAATTGGTGTTTATCCTTTTGTAGAAGGCGTTAGCTTCTGCAAATACTTGCGTCCCCATTAGTTGGTATCCGGAGCGAGGTTTCTCGTTACAATGACTTCTGGGAATAATAATAAAACTGGCAAAACCACCGAAACAACCAAACTCGACACCATCATGGCTATGCTTCAAACCCTCAAAACTCGTGTAGAACAGATGGAGGTAGGGTTGCAAGCTGTGACTCAAGCTCGTGAAGAGGAAAGAGGGGATTGCCCCAAAACTCGTCATGGGGACCAACCACCACCAATACCACAATATCAACCACCACGATATCAAACATATCAACAACCACCACGCATCGAAACAGGGGGTCAATATCGTACGTTCAATCTATACGATTCCTCATCAGATGAGGAAACATTCGGGTATGAAGGGAGAGACGTTCGTCGCCATGGACGGCAAAATCATAAACAGGATGATTACTGATTAAAAGTGGACCTTCCAACGTTTAATGGTAGTCTTAATATTGAAGAATTCCTAGATTGGATAGCGAAAGTTGAGCAATTTTTCGACTTCGCTGAAATACCGGAAAATAAGCAAGTTAAATTGGTCGCATATTGATTAAAGGGAGGCGGATCAACTTGGTGGGAACAAGTTCAGAACCACCGACAACGATCGGGTAAACAACCGGTACCGGTCTGGGTAAAGATGAAGTGCCTATTAATGGCACGATTCTTACCACCAGACTATGACCAATTATTATTCGAACAATATCAAGCCCTACGACAAGGTCAGAAAACCATAGCCGAGTATACCGCAGAATTTTTGCGACTTGCCTCACGCAACAATCTAAACGAGACCGAAGGACAACAAATATCGCGTTATTTGTTTGGATTTCGGGCTATTATCAGGGAGAAGATAGGGTGTCAAGTTATCATGAATCTGACAGAAGCACATAACTTAGCCCGACGGGCTGAAACAATGACGCTTAAAGGTAATTTTAAAGGAGACAACACCCGACAATTTACAGGAGACTCATCACGAACCACTACTAAAAATAGTCCGATCATCTCAGAGGTGGTTAAACTAACGTTGAATGAGAAAAAAGCCAGCAAACAACCTATGGCATCAAGCACGTCAAATCCATACAGTCGGACTATTAGCAACAAGTGTTACAGGTGCAATCAAACAGGACATCTCTCTAATAATTGTCCACAACGCAGGACCCTTCACGCTGATCAATTCGAAGATGACGTCGAGGATGTTGATTATAAACTCGAATATGACGGGGTATGTGCACCTGATGGTTTGGAAGTATTGACACTGGTGGTCCGTAAGATCCTACTAGCACCTAAAGTAGATAACACGCAACGCAATTTACTATTTCGAACAAGGTGCACAATCACTAATTCGGTTTTTGATTTAATAATTAATAGTGGTAGTTGTGAGAATATCATCTCCAGGGATCTTGTGTGCAAACTAAACTTAGATACCGAGAAACACCCCGAACCCTATAGCATCGTATGGATTACGGATGGACCTGGAATCAAAGTAACAGAACGTTGTCATGTTCCTTTGTCCATTGGAAAATTTTACAAAGACAAAGTTGTATGTGATATAGTAGACATGAACGCTTGTCACCTGTTATTTGGCCGGCCTTGGAAATTTGATTTACGCACCACTCACGATGGGCGGGAGAATGTATACCACTTCATCAAGGATGGACAGAAAATAACAATACTACCACTCGCATATAAGCCAAGTCGAGAGCACAAGAAGTCAGACAATCTCATGCTAATGTCTACTACCACATCTGAATTTATCAGGGACATGAGGGGTTCCAAATCCATTTATATGCTAATATTCAAAGAGTTTTTTATGGCAGGTACTACTATATCCATGGATAACATTCCAGAAGTAGTTTAGAAGCTATTAACACGATATCATGAACTCACACCAGACGAACTACCTGATTAGCTCCCACCAATGCACGACATCCAACACGCCATTGATTTAATCCCATGGGGTAGCCTACCGAACATGCCGCACTATCGGATGAATCCAAGAGAAAGTTCGGTTTTGCAACAAATGGTTGAAGACCTACTGCACAAAGGTCTAATTCGCACCAGTATGAGTCCGTGTGCGGTTCCCGCATTACTAACTCCAAAGAAAGATGGTAGCTGGCGTATGTGTGTGGATAGTAGGGCCATTAACAAAATTACCATCTGGTACAGATTCCCAATTTCGATCCTTGAAGACATGCTCGACCAACTTTTGGGAGTACAAATATTCTCGAAAATCGATTTGAGGAGCGGGTATCACCAAATACGAATACGGCCAGGAGATGAGTGGAAGACGGCCTTTAAAACTAAGGATGGATTATATGAATGGCTTGTTATGCCGTTTGGGTTAAGCAATGCACCAAATACGTTTATGCGCCTCATGAACCAAATCCTTAAACCTTTATTGACGTATTTGTTGTGGTTTACTTTGACGAAATATTAATTTATAGTGCTAATGAAACTGAGCACCTCAACCATTTGGAACAAGTGCTTAACGTTTTGCAGGTTCACAAGTTGTACATCAATGTCAAAAAGTGTTATTTTATGCAGGCTCATCTCATATTTCTCGGGTTCGTAATTAGTAGAGACGGAATTCAAGTAGATGATGAAAAGGTGCGCGCCATACGTTACTGGCCTGTGCCCAAAACGGTAACCGAAGTACGTAGTTTTCAAGGGCTTGCAACATTCTACTGTCATTTTATACGTAACTTCAGCACTGTTACGGCTCCCCTCACTGATTGTATGAAGAAGGGAAAATTTGTGTGGGCTAGAGAACAAGACAAAAGCTTTGTAACCATTAAGGAAAAATTGTGCACTGCTCCCGTCTTAGCGTTACCAGATTTCAACAAAGCATTTGTGGTAGAATGTGACGCGTGTGGAGTAGGTATTGGTGCTGTACTTTCACAAGAGGGACGACCAGTTGCATATTTTAGCGAAAAGCTAAACGAAACAAGACAACGATGGTCCACCTATGATCAAGAATTCTATGCAGTTTTTAGAGCCCTCAAGCACTGGGAGCATTACCTAATTCAAGATCAATTTGTGTTATATACTGATCACCAGGCGTTAAAATATATACACAGTTAGAAAAGTATCAACAAAATGCATGCTAGATGTGTCGCGTATCTCCAACAGTTTCCTTTCACACTCAAACATAAATCGGGTAAGCAAAATCAAGTCGCTGATGCCCTAAGTCGACGTGCATCACTCTTCTTGACTATGATGCAGGAAGTGACAGGTTTTAAAGTTTTTCGAGTGCTATATACGGACGACGTTGATTTTAAAGACATATGGAGCAATCTGCCAAACGCCGACTATTCTTGTCACGATGGGTATATTTTCAAAGGAAATCGTTTGTGTATCCCACATTGTTCTCTACGGGAGAAACTTATACGCGATCTTCATGGTGACGGGTTAAGTGGACACCTTGGGAGAGAAAAGACTATTGCAGTACTTGAATCTCATTATTATTGGCCAGAATTGAAACGCGATGTTGGTAAATTTGTTCAGCGATGTCACACGTGTCAAACATCTAAAGGGCAGGCACAAAACACAGGGCTGTATATGCCCTTACCTGTTCCGAAGGGTATATGGGAAGACCTATCCATGGATTTTGTTCTCGGATTACCACGTACTTAACAAGGTGTGGATTAAATATTTGTAGTCGTGGATCGTTTTTCAAAGATGGTGCATTTCATCCCGTGCAAGAAGACGTCTGATGCGTCTAATGTAGCACGATTTTTTTTTTCGAGAAGTAGTTCGTCTTCATGGAGTACCTCAATCGATTGTATCTAATCATGACACGCGTTTCTTAAGTCACTTTTGGATTACTTATGGAAGATGTTTGATACCTCTCTAAAATATAGTAGTTCAGCACACCCATAAACATACGGTCAAACTGAAGTTGTTAACCGAACTCTTGGAAATTTACTACGTTGTATCTGTGGAGAACGGCCAAAACAATGGGATTATGCACTTTCTCAAGCAGAATTTGCATTTAACAGTGCAATTCATAGTGCGATAGGCCGCTCACCTTTTTTAGTTGTTTACCAACAAACCCCACGCCATGTTGTTGACTTAGTTAAACTTCCTACACACAGCAATCATAGTCCAGTTGCTGCTCGAATGGAGCAGGATGTGCAAGATGTCCAGGCAGAAGTGCACGATTAGTTGGTGGAAATAAACAAAAAGTACAAAGCAGCTGCGGACAAACATAGGCGTGAAAATGTGTTTGAAGAGGATGATATGGTTATGGTGTTCTTACGGCGTGAACGGTTTCCGGTTGGACAATACAGTAAACTTCAACCTAAGAAGTATGGTCCGTATAAAATCATCCGCAAAATTAATGACAATGCCTACATTATTAATCTACCACAGTCCATGGGAATTTCACACACTTTTAATGTCTCGGATATCTACCGTTACTACCCATCGGACGTTCCTCTTTACTCGGATAACTCGGGGGCGAGTTTTTTTTCAAGTGGGGGAGACTGACGTGGAACATGGCTAGCTTGGGGCCTAGCTTGGAGCCTAAGCAACTTATCCTCAAGATGATATTTGGAGTCTATCTTTATTTTCCTTGTTTTTAGATTATTTAAATTTATTTGCTTAAAGTTAGGAGTTAGAATTGGAGTCAAATTTGTTTCTGTTTCTTTTATATACTCGTTGTAATCCTCAGTTGGAGATACAACTTTTATGATTAATAAAATGTCTGCATCATTGTAATTGGTGTTTATCCTTTTGTAGAAGGCGTTAGCTTCTGTAAATACTTGCGTCCCCATTACACACGCTCGTAACATGTCTTCCAACATTTGAATGGTCCTTTCATTCTGACCATCCGCCTGTGGATGATAAGCGGTGCTCATTTCTAACTTAGTTCCCAAAACTTCCTGTAAGGATTGCCAAAACCTCGATATAAATCGACTGTCTCGGTCTGAAATAATAGATACGAGAACACCATGTCTTGAAACAATCTCCTTCAAATACAAACGAGTAAGCTTCTCCATCGAATATGTTTCCTTAATCGACAAGAAATGAGCTGACTTTGTGAGTCAGACAACAATCACCCAAATGGTATTATAACCACCCACAACTCTAGGTAATTTCGTAATAAAATCCATCGTAATGCCTTCCCACTTTCACTCGGGAATCTCAGGTTGCACCAAAAGTCCAGACGGTTTCTGATGTTCAGCTTTAACCTTAGCACATGTCAAACACTTAACCACATATGTAGCCACATCAGCTTTCCAATTAGGCCACCAATACAGCTCCTTAAGATCATGATACATCTTTCCTGAACCAGGATGAATAGAGTACCTAGACTTATGAGCCTCATCCAAAACAAGTTGTCGCAGATCACCAACTTCGGAACCCAAAGGCGTCCCGCAAAATACCTACCATCAGTTCGTACCTCAAACTTCTTAGCCATACCTCTGACTTTCTCGTTCACAAAATTCTCCTCCTTCAAGGCTTCTTGTTGTGCCTCAAGAATCTGCCTAGCGAGGTTAGTTCGAATTGTCATATTCAAGACCCTAAACCTGTGAGGTTCAGCCCTCTCTTTACGACTTAACTGTAGAAACCCGTCCTAATCCATCTGGACGAATACATTACATTTGGTTACATCACGAGGTACTTGACCTCTATATGATACATTTTACAAACATTGCATTCATTTTTAAAAAGACAAACGTTCATTACATCGAAAATTGACAGCATGCATACCATTTCATAATATATCAAACTATCAATGACTTAATAATGATCTTGTTAAACTCAACGACTCGAATGCAACGTCTTTTGAAATATGCCATGAATGACTCCAAGTAATATCTCTAAAATGATCAAATGCACAACGGAAGATTTCTTTTATACCTGAGAATAAACATGCTTTCAAGTGTCAACCAAAAGGTTGGTGAGTTCATAAGTTTATCATAAACAGTAAAAATTCATCATTTTGATAGACCACAAGATTTTCATATTTCATAAACATCATTCTCATATCAGGCATTTCGCAAACTGTATAGAGATAAAAATCATTCATATGGATTGAACACCTGGTAACCGATGTTAACTTAATGCATAGAATATCCCCAAAACAGAACCTCTCGTCTGTATAATAATCTCGAAGTACTAAAGCATTCATACCCCAAATGGGACTTGTCAAGGTCCATAGATCTATCTTTAGGATTCGCGTCAATCAGGGGCCATTTCCCTAAATTCTTAGGTTACCAAACTTGAAGGGCGATATTCGGTTTAATAATCCAACCATAGAATGTAGTTTTAAGTACTTGTGTCTATTTCGTAAAAACATTTATAAAAGCAGCGCATGTATTCTCAGTCCAAAAAATATATATTGCAAAAGCATTTAAAAAGGGAGCAAATGAAAACTCACCTAATGTATTTTGTAGTAAAAATACATATGACAATATTGAACAATGCAGGGTTGGCCTTGGATTCACGAACCTATATCATCCGTATATATATTAAAACATATACTCGTAATCGAATAATTATAACTTTATGTAATTAATTTGTATATATATTTGATAATGATTATTATCTATTTAGTTATATATATATTAAAAATACTTAGTTTATTATATATGAATATTTATATAAAGATTGGTAACCTAATTAATTTATAGTTTTATGTAGTATACTTATAAGTATATTTTACATAGATAATAATGTTTGCTATATATAAAAAGTTGTATTTAATTATATTGATATGAAGATTACTAATAATATCGTTAATAATACTTAATGACGTTACTTAATCTAAATGATAATAATATTAGTCATAGTATTTACGTTAACATAATGATAATAATAATAATACACCTATTAGTAGTTAATAAATAAATAATAATAGTAGTAATAACAATATTTTTAGTTATAACTTTAATTGTAATAATAATAGTGATAAATGATAATTAATACTTATTAGTAGTAGTAATAATAATAATAATAATAATAATATTTGTAACACTAACAATAATAACAATAACAATGACAATAATAATTACAATAACAATATTAATAATCATAGAAATAGCAATAATAAAAATAATAATAATAATAATAATAATAATAATAATAATAATAATAATAATAATAATAATAATAATAATAATAATAATAATAATAGTAATAATAATAATAACAAAAGAGAGCTACCTCACAAAAATGGGTTCCAAAAAAATATATAATTGGTGTTGCCCGGACTTGAACCCGCGACCTCCCGATTTTACATAACACCCTTTGCCACTCGTCTGCCACTCATCTTTCTGATTAATACTAGGATTGAAAAATATATAAACCGTATTATTTTTGTGTTCCTCTACTTCTTCTTCTTCGCTATAACCCAATCGACCCAGCATCACTTTAATCTTAATAATAGCTACAAAATTTGATTTTAAGATTTAATATTCATCACGAAACACTTTTTGATGATTGATTGGTTTTGAAAAAAAAAATAAATAAATACAGAAAAAAAACTGCTACTGCTCGACGCTATTGAAGAAAAAAAATTGATTTGGATTTGTGGTGTGTTTTAGCCAAAGGTTGTAACACAAAATATATTGCAAATCCATCCTAAAAAATTTTCAAACATCAATTGAACTTGAAACCTAAAGACAAGTTCGAATTTCTTTATGAACAATTTCGTTGACTTTTTGAAAAATAAGTTTGACTCATAAATTCGATCTTGTTTTGAAGATTTTGAATTTCGTATTTCACAGATAGATTGTATGGAAGATTCCTAACACATTGGCGTTTATGGATTTTGATATATGGTTTGAAATTGAATTAAGAAGAAAAAGAAGACGTGCAGAGGACAGAGAGAAAGAAGAAAAAAGAAAAAAAAATTCGCTGAGCTTTCCAAATCTCATTCTGGCTTTTCTATTTCGCTGTGTAGTGATAACAAATCACTAGATGGACGTTTTAAATAATAGGATTGATTAGCTGTAAACAAAAATTGGTGGGATTAGTCATCAATATCTCACGAGGGTGCAGGAGTCAGAAGAAACAAAACAGATTAGAACAAAAAAAAAATACGCCTGCTATATCTATTTCTATATATTTATTATTTTAGTTTTTAATATTTAATAATTTTATTAATAATAATAATATTAATATTATTATTAATAATTAATAATAATAACATAGACATACTAATAGTAATAATAATATTAAGAGAAATAATGATATGTCTTAATAACAATAATTTTTATTGAAATTTTATAATTATTGATAATAATTATAATAATAATAATACTAATTTTATTTATTAGTAAAAATAAATTATTTATATCATATTTCATATCTATATATAATGTCTTCAAAATAATTATACTAATAACACTAGTATTGATATTATTATTAAAAGTAATAACAACATTGTTATAACAATTATAACTAATATATTATTATTACAATTTATGGATTATGTAATATAACTATATAATAGGTTATATAGTAATGAGTATTATATATTTTAATAGTAATAATATTTAATCATAAAAAAATATAACAAGTTACATGTTTCCAATACTAACAATACATATATTGATATTAGTGATAATAAAAGCAATTATAACAAATATATATATATATATATATATATATATATATATATATATATATATATATATATTATATCTATTAAATCATGGAATTATAATAACATATGCATGTTTATGTATATTAACAATACTTAATTATTCTAATTGTTATTTTACATTTTAAATTCTTATTATTTAAAGTATACATTATTAAATTAAAATATTATATATTCTAATGTTTATATTTATATAATATATTCATATTTATTTTTAAATAATTGCTCGTGAATCGTCGGGAATAGTCAAAGGGTAATTGATTACATGAATATAGTTTCCAACATTTTTGAGACTCAATATTACAGACTTTGCTTACCGTGTCGGAAACATTCAAAGATTAAGTTTAAATTTGATCGGAAATTTCCGGGTCATCACAGTACCTACCCGTTAAAGAAATTTCGTCCCGAAATTTGAGAGAGGTCGTCATGGTTAACGATAAGAATGCTTTCATGACGAATATGAGTTGATAAATAGAGTTTTATCATTATGGATTAATATGAATAAAACGATTCGATTATGTGAAGCGTACGAGTGAAGCTGTCATAAGAGATTTGAGATAGATGTTTAACTTTTTGTTGTAGTCACGTTTGAATTTAGAAAGTAATGTGCGTCTTAACTTTTGACGTTGTCTAGGTTGAATTCCGAAATTCAAGGGATTTAAAGAAAATCTTCGAAATCTAAAAGATTTGATTCTTCGGCGAGTAAGGAAATTAAGATCTATAAAATTAAATACGGTGATCTGCCTCAATTACTCTGTCTGATATTTCCATTATAAATTAAGTTCTTACATTCCATTATTCTCATCATTCCTATATTTTCTTTCTTAGTTCTTACATCCAAAAGATTGTGAAAATGCTTAATCCTGTTCTAATCCTTGATACTTTTCTAATTATCGCTTCTGTCATCCTTCTTTTCAATCTTCCACCAGAAAAATCTGTTTACTTCTATTATTACCTTGGGGTGATACTATTTTTAATTATACCGTGTCTTTATATTGCTATTCGTATTAATATCCACGATTTATAACCTTCGGGTTGTTATTGAACTTTATATTTTCTCTTATATTTTGGATCTCTTTGCCTTTTTATTGTCTTCTCGACCTATAGTAAAGCGAGTAACGGTCCAGAATTTGTAGATATAGAGTTTCGAATGATTATAATGTTCTAAGCAGGAAGGAACGTGATAGCACGATTTGATTTTCAAATTTATCAATATCACGGAAGATAGAACCATCAAGAATACATTTTCTTGATATATTCAGGAGTTAAGTAGAATGAAAGAGTTATGTAACATGGCACATGATGACGTTATGATCTGTGAATCATCACGTCCCATTAGAAACTCAGCATGACTTACTGTAATATAATCACGTTGATCAAGTGTCATTATATTATACTAACTCATGCATCAATTTCCAACACTACTCCAGAAGTCATTCATAATTTAAACTCGAATTTTAAAGAAATTTAGAAACTAAAATAGTCTCCTTTATGATTTAATACGGATTGCATGAAGAGATAACTAATTTTGGACAAGAAGAGTTATGAAAATATCCTCAGACTTATCGAAGATATTTATGATGATATTTTGGGATTTCTAAGTTCGATGGTTGATGAAGAAAGATTTTACGCAAGATTTTAACATGAGTACGGAGCAAGATATTCTCTAAAGATTTCATCGGATCAAGAATTACCTGGATCCTTTGAATATAGGGTTTGGTCCTTGTATTTATCCTTGGTCTCTTTCATGGTTAGCTCAATCTGTTTTTCAGTACCAAATTTTCTATCGAGCGTTCCTAACACTCCTTTCTTTTTCATCAAACTCTTGGCCGTTTAGACCATCTACCATTTTTCTGTTTCCTCTGCATTTAATGCTACGATATCTGAATCATCGGTTATCAATTCGAGGTGGTTTCAGGAGAATTGTGTTTTTAGATGATTAAACGCTGATGGTAATATGATGGAATATGAAAGGTTCCCCATTAACAATAAATGAGCACGCATATAAGTCAAAGTTATAATATGGTTGTTTCGAACGAAAAGTCGAAGTTGTCTTGCTGGAGCTGTGACAAAATTTGCTACTTTGAAAGGAAATCACTAAGTTATTTTGGGTACTAATAACACTAAAGGAATTTGCATAGATACGTGTTAAACATTTACTCAGGTTCCGAGTGTTTTTAGGTGCATAACTATATGCATCAATCTTTTCTTCCGTAGATGAGGTACGGTTGGTTCATCCTCTCGATTGAGGTGTTTTCAAGAATCATGAAAGGTTTGAACGCAGATTGTAATCGTCAGGATACAAATGAGGTTTAAGATGAAATCAAGTGGAAAACTTGAAGAATTGTTTAGTTTCATATGTTATAATCAATATTTTAATTCATTTTTAATTGTCTAATGTCATTAGTCCACAGTCGATAGTCTACAGTTATTGGTCCAATAATTCATATATAATTTAATATATAATATTCAAATTTATTAATACGTATCGTGAATCGTGTACATGTCTCAGACTCGATCACAACTCAAACTATATATATTATTGTAGAATTAACCTCAACCCTGTATAGCTAACTCCTGCATTACTGCATATAGAGTGTCTATGGTTATTCTAAATAATATATATAGATGCGTCGATATGATATGTCAAAACCTTGTATACGTGTCCCGATATTTAAAGTGCGTAAAATAAATAACAGAAATTAAATAACGATAAATAAAGTTCGTAAAGTGAATAACAGAAATTAAATGACGATAAATAAAATTGCGAGAATGTAAATTGCGATAATTAAATTGCGATAAATAAAATGTAATCAGTTAGCTAGGAACAATTAGCTAGGAACAGTTGGCGTGGATTCTTAACAAAATTTCTCATAGTTAATTTGTTTGTTTCTAACAAATTTTATTTTGTCAAATGTTTTCTTCATTATGCCACTTGTTGGATTCTGGTAAATCAAAATCCCAATATGAAATTGTATGAATATGGTTATTCTGTGGTGAATGGATTTGTATATCGGTGGATGTAAGTAGGATAGTAAATGACTATTGAATCTGATTCGAAGAATGTACAGTGTAACTTATTAATGTGAAATCTAAATATTCCTCGGGCATTACCTACCCGTTAAAATATTTTCACCATTAACAGTTTGTACAAAAGAATTTTTAATTACAATTGTTATGAAAAAATATATATACATATATATTTTCTTCAGATGTAATCATGGATTTAATGAGTTAATATGATATTAAACTCATTTGATTTATGGTTACAACTAGAGTACATAATCTCTAAAACATTAGAAATTATATAATCGTCATGTAGAACGAAGATAAACGATGTAGAAGGATTCGTAGAACGATGATTATGTTCGAGGTACAAAATGAGATGTTGAGGCGTGTGATGTGGAAACTTGGGTTGTTGGTGGTACTTGTGATGACCCGGAAATTTCCGACCAAATTTAAACCTTAATCTTTATATATTTCCGACATGATAAGCAAAATCTGTAATGTTGAGTCTCGAAAGTTTTGAAATCTATATTCATGTAATCAACTCCTCTTTGACTATGCTCGACAATTCACGAACAATTATTTGTTAATAGATATGTGTGTATATATATAAATATTAATTGGAAGTATAATTTAAAATATTGAATGTTGTTGTTATGAAATATGATATTATAATAATTACTATCTAAAACATATCTATATATACATAAATGTATATTAAAAATAAATATTAAATGATTGTAATACTCGTTTAATGTTTCGATTGATACTAAGTCAGTTAAATTCAAATTTATATGATTTTAAAATAAACGGTGATTCAAAAATGAGTTCTATAAATTTTAGGCTTACTAAAAATGTATTTAGGATCTAGTTATTAAATTTTAACACTCTTTATATTTTACTCAGAATTGAGAAGGACAGTTAGTGTAATTTTTATTTAGTAAATTAATGATCAAATTTTATACCATAATGACTGGAATAAATAAAGGAAGTTAATTTAAAAATATAGAATTTTTCTGAAGACTTTTTATTCGTCACTAAGTGAACAACAGGGCACGATATAGCACTCCGTTAAAACTGTCGGCATAACCATACAAAGTGATGGCTGCTAAAATGCTATTCACACGGTTTCTACTCATAGATATTCTTAAAAGTTGTACTAATCCACTTTAAATATTATAAACTAGTGAATATTTATCTTGCTTTCAATTAGATACAATGAATGATTATATATACATATTTGTCTCTATTTTCTTCAATTACCAACCCACAAATCAACTTGATCGATTACCCCACCCAAAATTATTCTTGACTAACCTCTTCCACTATCTATTATTATTACTTTAGTTCTATTATTATATCACATTTACACACATACATGATTAACTACAACATAACCCACTTAAGTTTTGCTGCATAATCAACTTTCAAACACAATTATGATTCTACTATTTGATCATCACTTCATCTACTTCTTTAAACGAACCACAACCACCACAATCGAGCTTCCAAAATCACCGTGAACCACCACCGTTTACCACCATGATATCCGCCATCCACACCCACTACAACACCACCCTCTCTCCTTCTCTGTACGTCCAAAAACCGCCACACCACCATCGTGAACTTTCTCCACCTATCACCACCCAACGGCCACCTTCAACAACCCAAGAACAACCACCACTAACCCTCTCTATCTCTCTTCTCTCTCTCTCACTTGTTAGTTTCTATTTCAAACTCTTATTTTCTGTTTACAGACAATCCTCACAACCAACCGTGAACTGCTACACATAACGTTTTCTATATCCCTGATTCTGTTTAGACGCCATTAAAGCACATGTTATAGCTTCTAGGGTTCTGGTTACGGATCAAATCAAAACAATATGAGAATGATGACACTGTTACGTTGAAAAAGATGATGAATAGTTGATATGTTTGTGAACCACCATTTAAGCTTGCAACTATATTGTTTCTATTTCTTCTTGTTTCGGTTCAAATCAAACACCAATAAATCACACAACCTGAAATCACATCGACTGTTACTGTTCCGCTTGTTTTCATTTTTAAACGAAACCAACTTGATGTATTGTTGCTACTGCACGATCGAATTGATGAAGATGATCTGATGATGATGATGATAGATAGAAACGATGACCGTAAATGACAAAGATTGATGATAGTGATACAGCGAATGATGATGCTGTGATGATGGGATAACGATGTTATGATGTACGATTAAGGATGGTGAACGTGATTCGATAATGATGATGTTAGTAAGACGATGATAGGTAACGAGTTTCGTTCTTGAATTCTTTTGATCAATTTAAGAACGATAATAAACATGATTATGCTTATGATTAAAATTATGATTATGATTATGTTAAGATTAGAGTTATGATACATATGAAGAATAATTAGATGATGATAAAGAATATGAGAATGATGATGAGGACCGACGGTTTATGATTAATGATGGTGTAAAGAAGATGAAACATGGTAAAAAAAGAAGAGGAAGGTATAGAAGAACGATGATGATGAAATATTGATTAGGGCGTGCGTTTTTTTTATTTATTTATGTTTCTGACTTTCGCACTTCGTTTACCAGATCCAAAAATCCATGAAGTTGCTTGGGCCGTTATGAATTGGTGTTTCATAATTGGGCTACCAGTTTTTTTTATTGTTGGGCCGAAAACCATTATTGTTGTTGGGCCAAATAACATGGATACGAATAGAAAATGGGTTAAGTAAATTGGGTCGTGAAGTTATTTAGGAAAAACAAATCTGGCCGATTGGTTAATGGGTTATTGTGTAAACGAAAGGTTGTGAGTTCGAGTCCTGTCTTCAGCAAATCTTTTTAAGCAAAGCTTTTTAAAGGGTATAAACTTTTATTTTACTTCTATTATCATCATCATTATTATTATTATTATTGTTATTAATATGGTTACTATTGATTATTAATGTTATTAATATGATTATAAGTATTATAATTAATATTAGTGTTAGTATTATAATTACCATGATTATTAATAATATCATAATCATTATTGTTACTATTATTATTATTATTATTATTATTATTATTATTATTATTATTATTATTATTATTATTTCTATAAGTATTATTAATATGTTGATTATTGTTAAATTGTATCATTTATGAAATATAGATATTGTTACTTATATATGTATTAGTATTATTATGGTTAGGGTTATCACTATTATTAAGGAATATTATACAAGTTATCATTTTTCTCATTAATATTAGTACCAGTATCACTTTTGTAACTATTAGTATTATTATTATTATTATTATTATTATTATTATTATTATTATTATTAAACAAAGGTATCATTATTAACAATATCTTTACTAATATTATCATTTTTAACAAAGTTATTATTATTATTATTGGTAAATTATTTAATATCATAACTACCATAAACAATAAAATTAATATTGTTACAAATACTATTATTAATATCATTGTTATTATCCCTAATAGGGTTATTATTAATATATGTATATTATTAATGTTATTATCATTATTTATTTTTACTAATATTAGTTTGGTATAATAGAACTAATGTTTTGATAAACAAATTAAATACATACATAAATACATATATTTAACACATACAACATAACAAAATTTAATATTTTTATATATATACAAAATGAACATATAAAACATATATATATATATATATATATATATATATATATATATATATATATATATATATATATATATATATATATATATATATATATACATTACTAACATGAAAATAATATAACTAATATAATTATATATATACATGTGTTCAATTACAAATATGAATATTAATAAATATACAAATGATATAGGTTCGTGAATCCGAGGCCAACCCTGCATTGTTCAGTTGTTCAATGACGTCATATGTATTTTTACTACAAAATACAGTATGGTGAGTTTCATTGGCCTTTTTACCCTTTATATTTTTGGGCTGAGAATACATGCGCTGCTTTTATAATGTTTTACGAAATAGACACGAGTAAATGAAACTACATTCTATGGCTGGATTATTAAACTGAATATGCCCCTTTTTAGTCTGGTAATCTAAGAATTAGGGAACAGACACCCTAATTGACGTGAATCCTAAAGATAGATCTATCGGGCTCAACAAGCCCCATCCAAAGTACCGGATGCTTTAGTACTTCGAAATTTATATCATGTCCGAAGGAGGATCCTGGAATGATGGGGATATTATTATATGCATATTGTTAATGTTGGTTACCAGGTGTTCAATCCATATGAATGATATTTTTGTCTCTATGCATGGGACGTATGTTTATGAGAAATGGATATATGAAATCTTGTGGTCTATTAAAATTTATGAAATGATTATTTATGTTAAACTAATGAACTCACCAACCTTTTGGTTGACACTTGAAAGCATGTTTATTCTCAGGTACGAAAGAAATCTTCCGCTGTGTATTTGCTCATTTTAAAGATATTACTTGGAGTCATTCATGACATATTTCAAAAGACGTTGCATTCGAGTCGTTGAGATCATCAAGATTATTATTAAATCAATTATAGTTAGATATATTATAAAATGGAATGCATGCCGTCAACTTTCGTTGTAATGAAAGATTGTCTTTTCAAAAACGAATGCTATGTTTGTAAAAGGTATCATATAGAGGTCAAGTACCTCGCGATGTAATCAACTGTTGTGAATCGTTTATAATCGATATGGACTTCGTCCGGATGGATTTGGACGGGTCTCTACAGTTGGTATCAGAGCGGTGGTCTTAGCGAACCGGGTCTTGCATTAGTGTGTCTAACTGATAGTCGTTAGGATGCATTAGTGAGTCTGGACTTCGACCGTGTCTGCATGTCAAAAGTTTTGCTTATCGTTTTTGTTGAAAATCATCTGCTTATCATCCTTAGGAAATTACCTGCTCATTATTCTTAGTCAAGACACGTTTTACTGCATTGACTGCATGAATAGTGTATAGACAAAATTCATATCTTAGCATATCTGTTACTGTAGACTTTGCCTGACAACTTTCGTAGATTCCTCCATAACTTATGGGATTTTAGTATTATATATGCATATGTAAATTATGTATTGCAGGGTACTAATCTACATCCTATAATCTATTTCTTATCGAAAATCCTTCATCTGATCGTACGAGATGAATCCCTCAACCAGTTCGAGTCCCTCAAATTTCGATAGCTATTCTGACATGGATATTCACCTAAGCTCCGGAAGTAACGTCACCAGAATGAATTAACCAATCAGCCATCCCCAATTCATTTGATGGGTTCGTAGTCGACTAAATCAATGAAGACGAGAATAAGTCGATCCTTTCCACCAACCGAATTCACCTCTTAGTGAAGAACCTGAAGCACTTACCGGCGAATCTATTCGAAACACCATATTCACCCTCATTGCCAGGATATCCCACAACGATTATATTCTATCCACAATTTTAGATCTTATTCATTCGCTCGTTCCGACAGACAATCACTCTGGAATAATGGAAGAAGTCAACGAACTTCGCGTTCGAGTAATCAATTTGGAGAGTATGGTGTAAAATGTACCAGCTTCAGCAACATCACCAGTATCTACAGTATCATCAGTAACAGCACCCGTACCACCAATAACCCAAGTTTCAACAATCCATGCCTCAACATCTCATCCTGTACCTCGAGTATAATCATCGTTCTACGAATTGTTCTACATCAATTACCTTCGTTCGACATGGCGATTATGTAATCTTTAATGTTTTAGAGATTATATATTCTTGTTTTAACGATAAACCAAATGAGTTTAATATCATATTAACTCATTAAATCCATGATTATATCTGAAGAAAATATATATGTAAATATATTTTCATAAAGATTGTAATTAAAAATTCTTTTGGTACAAACTGTTAATGGTGAAAATATTTTAACGGGTAGGTAATACCCGAGGAATATTTAGATTCCACATTAATAAGTTACACTGTACATTCTTCGAATCTGATTCAACAGTCATTTACTATCCTATTTACAACCACCGATATAAGTATCCGTTCATCGCAGAATAACCATTTTCATTCAATTTCATATTTGGATTTTGATCTATCAGAATCCAACAAGTGGCATAATGAAGAAAAACATTGGACAAAATAAAATTTGTTAGAAACAAAGAAATTAACTATGAGAAATTTTGTTAAGAAATCACGCTAACAAAACCCTAGCTAACTGTTCCTAGCTAACTGATAATTCGTTATTACATTTTATTTATCGCAGTTTATTTATGGCAATTTAATTATCGCAATTTTATTTATCGTCAATTTTTGTTATTTACTTTACGCACTTTATTTATCGTCATTTAATTTTTGTAATTTATTTTACGCATTTTAAATATCGGGACACGTATACAAGGTTTTGACATATCATATCGACGTATCTATATATATTATTGGGAATAACCATAGACACTCTATATGCAGTAATGATCGAGTTCTCTATACAGGGTTGAGGTTGATTCTACAATAATATATATAATTTGAGTTGTGATCGAGTCTGAGACATGTACACGAGTCACGATACGTATTAATTAATTTGAATATTATATATTAAACTATATATGAATTATTGGACTGTTAATTGTGGACTATCGACTGTGGACTAATAACATTGGACAATTAAAATGAATTAAAATATTGTTTATAATATATGAAACTAAACAATTCTTCAAGTTTGCCACTTGATTTCATCTTAAACCTCATTTGTATTTTGACAATTACAATCTACGTTCAAACCTTTCATGATTCTTAAAAACACCTCAATCGAGAGTATGAACCAACCGCACTTCATCTACGGAAGAAGAGATTGACGCATATAGTTATGCACCTGAAAACACTCGGAACCTGAGTAAAACGTTTAACCCGTATCTGTGTTAGCTCCTTTAGCATTATTATTACCCAAAATAACTTGGTAATCCCTTTCAAAGTAGCAAATTTTATCACAGCTCCAGCAAGTCAACTTCGACTTTTCGTTCAAAACAACCTTATTATAACCTTGTTATATATATGTGTACTCTTTTATTGTTACCGAGGAACCTTTTATATTCCACGACATTATCAGAAGATGTACCAGCAACTCCGTTGATCTTTGATTTTTCGAAAATCATGATATTCATTGAAACCCTATCATATACCTATCCGCATCGTGTAATGAGTATTGCCATACCAGATACCGGGAATCAGCAATCATTATTTTGAATTTCGCAACAATTTTACAACAACATTATATGTATATATATATATATATATATATATATATATATATATATATATATATATATATATATATATATATATATATATATATATATATATATATATATATATATATATAACATGTACCTCTTAAAATCATGATCTTCAATTCTGAAATTTTGAACAGCACCCAGTCTACAAATCAATACCACAAATTTCTGAAAAAGCTGAATACAGCAGCACAAACTGTAGACGACCTTAACAGTCAAAAGTTTGATAATAATGAATGGAGTATTGGAAACACTCAATAGAAAAATTTAGTACCGAAAAGCGGATTATGCGAAACTATGAAGGAAGCCGTGGACAAATCACAAAGAATAAGTTTGACTTCAAAGAATCCAAATGATTCTGTTTCTGATGAAATCTTTAGCGAATACCTTGCTTCCGAATCTAAACCCTTACGGATAAATCTTCTTCATCATCCCTCGATATTAGAAATTCCAAGATATCATCGTATCTTTCATTATAAATATCCTCCATATTTCTGAAGATATTTTCATAACTATTCTTATCTGAATTCAATAATCTCTTCGTGCTATCAGTTTTACATCATATAGAAACTGTTAGTTTCTATATTCTGTAAACTTTCGAGCTTAAAATATGAATGTTATTGAAGTAATGATTGGGAACTGAAGCATGAGTTAGTATAATATAATGACACTTGATCAACGTGATTATATTACAGTAGGTCATGCTGAGTTTCTAATGGAACGTGATGATTCACAGGTCATAACGTCATCATGTGCCATGTTACATGACTCTTATATTCTATCTAATCTATGAACATATCAAGAATATATTTTCTTGATAGTTCTATCTTTTCTCTTGAATTCTGGTAATTTAACCAATTAAGATCGTGCTATTACAATTTCTCTCTTAGAATGTTAGTAATGTTCATTCGAAACTCCATACCTACGAATTCTGGACCATTATTCGCTTGACTTGAGGACGGGAAGAGGAAACGAAAGAATGAAGCTCCGAAATAGAAATTGGAGTATAAATCGCAGCAAATAGGAGAGAGCATTAACTGTGGATGACAATGATTATAGAAGACAAAAGCAGGGACATCGAAGTATAAGGGAAGATATAAAACCTAACAACCACCCAGAAATTATAAACCGTATATGTCAATGCGTATAGCAATATAAAGACACGGGAGGACTAGAAACACTAAAAACCCAAGAGTATAATAGAAGTAAATAGAATCTTATGGCGGTAGATGAAAGAGAAGAATGACAGATATGAAAGTTAAGAGTATATCAAGGATCAGAATGGGATGGAGCATATTGACAAATGTTTTAAAGTATGAATTAAGGAGGAAGAATAAAAGGTGTGAGTTTTAAGGAAACGACGGGGGTGGATTTATAGCAAAATATCCGACAGAGCAATCAAAACAAACGATCGAATTTAAAGCGGATCCTAATTCCCTTGATTACCGAAGAATCAAATCTTATTAAGAAGATTTTCTCCAAATCTCTTGAACTTGGAAATCAATTCTATCTATGTCAAAAGATATGATGAATCTATACCTACTCATTTCACTCTTTGGTGATAGTTTCACTCGTACTCTTCACAAAGTCAAATGGTTTTATCCATATTACTCAATGATGATAAAACTCTATTTATCAACTCATATTTGTCATGAAAACATTCTTATTGTTATCCATGACGACCTCTATCAAATTTCGGGGACGAAATTTCTTTAGCGGGTAGGTACTGTGATGACCCAGAAATTTCCGACCAAATTTAAACCTTAATCTTTATATATTTCTGACACGATAAGCAAAATCTGTAATGTTGAGTCTCTAAAGTTTTGAAATCTATATTCATGTAATCAACTACCCTTTGACTATGCTCGACGATTCACGAACAATTATTTGTTAATAGATATGTGTGTATATATATAAATAGTAATTGGAAGTATAATTTGAAATATTGAATGTTGTTGTTATGAAATATGATATTATAATAATTACTATCTAAAACATATCTATATATACATAAATGTATATTAAAAATAAATATTAAATGATTGTAATACTCATTTAATGTTTCGATTGATACTAAGTCAGTTAAATTCAAATTTATATGATTTTAAAATAAACGGTGATTCGAAAATGAGGTCTATAAATTTTAGGCTTACTAAAAATGTATTTAGGATCTAGTTATTAAATTTTAACACTTTTTATATTTTACTCAGAATTGAGAAGGACAGTTAGTGTAATTTTTATTTAGTAAATTAATGATCAAATTTTATACCATAATGACTGGAATAAATAAAGGAAGTTAATTTAAAAATATAGAATTTTTCTGAAGACTTTTTATTCGCCACTAAGTGAACAACAGGGCACGATATAGCACTCCGTTAAAACTGTCAGCATAACCATACAAAGTGATGGCTGCTAAAATGCTATTCACACGGTTTCTACTCATAGATATTCTTAAAAGTTGTACTAATCCACTTTAAATATTATAAACTAGTGAATATTTATCTTGCTTTCAATTTGATACAATGATTGATTATATATACATATTTGTCTCTATTTTCTTCAATTACCAACCCACAAATCAACTTGATCGATTACCCCACCCAAAATTATTCTTGACTAACCTCTTCCACTATCTATTATTATTACTTTAGTTCTATTATTATATTAAATTTACACACATACATGATTAACTACAACAAAACCCACTTAAGTTTTGCTGCATAATCAACTTTCGAACACAATTATGATTCTACTATTTGATCATCACTTCATCTACTTCTTTAAACGAACCACAACCACCACAATCGAGCTTCCAAAATCACCGTGAACCACCACCGTTTACCACCATGATATCCGCCATCCACACCCACTACAACACCACCCTCTCTCCTTCTCTGTACGTCCAAGAACCGCCAAACCACCATCGTGAACTTTCTCCACCTATCACCACCCAACGGCCACCTTCAATAACCCAAGAACAACCACCACTAACCCTCTCTATCTCTCTTCTCTCTCTCTCTCACTTGTTACTTTCTATTTCAAACTCTTATTTTCTGTTTACAGACAATCCTCACAACCAACCGTGAACTGCTACACATAACGTTTTCTATATCCATGATTCTGTTTAGACGCCATTAAAGCACATGTTACAGCTTCTAGGGTTCTGGTTACGGATCAAATCAAAACAAGATGAGAATGATGACACTTTACGTTGAAAAAGATGATGAATAGTTGATATGTTTGTGAACCACCATTTAAACTTGCAACTATATTGTTTCTATTTCTTCTTGTTTCGGTTCAAATCAAACACCAATAAATCACACAACCTGAAATCACATCGACTGTTACAGTTCTGCTTATTTTCGTTTTTAAACGAAACCTACTTGATGTATTGTTGCTACTGCACGATCGAATTGATGAAAATGATCTGATAATGATGATGATAGATAGAAACGATGACCGTGAATAACAAAGATTGATGATAGTGATACAGCGAATGATGATGCTGTGATGATGGGATAACGATGTTATGATGTACGATAAAGGATGATGAACGTGATTCGATAATGATGATGTTAGTAAGACGATGATAGGTAACGGGTTTCATTCTTGAATTCTTTTGATCAATTTAAGAACGATAATAAACATGATTATGCTTATGATTAAAATTATGATTATGATTATGTTAAGATTAGAGTTATGATACATATGAAGAATAATTAGATGATGATAAAGAATATGAGTATGATGATGAGGACCGATGGTTTATGATTAATGATGGTGTAAAGAAGATGAAACATGGTAAAAAAGAAGAGGAAGGTATAGAAGAACGATGATGATGAAATATTGATTAGGGCGTGTGTTTTTTTTATTTATTTATGTTTCTGACTTTTGCACTTCGTTTACCAGATCCAAAAATCCATGAAGTTGCTTGGGTCGTTATGAATTGGTGTTTCATAATTGGGCTACCAGTTTTTTTTTATTGTTGGGCTGAAAACCGTTATTGTTGTTAGGCCAAATAACATGGATATGAATAGAAAATGGGTTAAGTAAATTGGGTCGTGAAGTTATTTAGGAAAAACAAATATGGCCGATTGGTTAATGGGTTATTGTGTAAACGAGAGGTTGTGAGTTCGAGTCCTGTCTGCAGCAAATCTTTTTACGCAAAGCTTTTTAAAGGGTATAAACTTTTATTTTACTTCTATTATCATCATTATTATTATTATTATTGTTATTAATATGGTTACTATTGATTATTAATGTTATTAATATGATTATAAGTATTATAATTAATATTAGTGTTAGTATTATAATCACCATGATTATTAATAATATCATAATCATTATTGTTACTATTATTATTATTATTATTATTATTATTATTTCTATAAGTATTATTAATATGTTGATTATTGTTAAATTGTATCATTTATGAAATATAGATATTGTTACTTAAATATCTATTAGTATTATTATGGTTAGGGTTATCACTATTATTAAGGAATATTATACAAGTTATCATTTTTCTCATTAATATTAGTACCAGTATCACTCTTGTAACTATTAGTATTATTATTATTATTAAACAAAGGTATCATTATTAACAATATCTTTACTAATATTATCATTTTTAACAAAGTTATTATTATTATTATTGGTAAATTATTTAATATCATAACTACCATAAACAATAAAATTAATATTGTTACAAATACTATTATTAATATCATTGTTATTATCCCTAATAGGGTTATTATTAATATATGTATATTATTAATGTTATTATCGCTATTTATTTTTACTAATATTAGTTTGGTATAATAGAACTACTGTTTTGATAAACAAATTAAATACATACATAAATACATATATTTAACACATACAACATAACAAAATTTAATATTTTTATATATATATAAAATGAACATATAAAACATATATATATATATATATATATATATATATATATATATATATATATATATATATATATATATATATATACACATTACTAACATGAAAATAATATAACTAATATAATTATATATATATATATATATATATATATATATATATATATATATATATATATATATATATATATACATTACTAACATGAAAATAATATAACTAATATAATTATATATATACATGTGTTCAATTACAACTATGAATATTAATAAATATACAAATGATATAGGTTCGTGAATCCCAGGCCAACCCTGCATTGTTCAGTTGTTCAATGACGTCATATGTATTTTTACTACAAAATACAGTATGGTGAGTTTCCTTTGCCTTTTTACCCTTAATATTTTTGGGCTGAGAATACATGCGCTGCTTTTATAACTGTTTTACGAAATAGACACGAGTAAATGAAACTACATTCTATGGCTGGATTATTAAACCGAATATGCCCCTTTTTAGTTTGGTAATCTAAGAATTAGGGAACAGACACCCTAATTGACGCGAATCCTAAAGATAGATCTATCGGGCCCAACAAGCCCCATCCAAAGTACCGGATGCTTTAGTACTTCGAAATTTATATCATGTCCGAAGGAGGATCCCGGAATGATGGGGATATTCTTATATGCATATTGTGAATGTTGGTTACCAGGTGTTCAATCCATATGAATGTTATTTTTGTCTCTATGCATGGGACGTATGTTTATGAGAAATGGATATTTGAAATCTTGTGGTCTATTAAAATTTATGAAATGATTATTTATGTTAAACTAATGAACTCACCAACCTTTTGGTTGACACTTGAAAGCATGTTTATTCTCAGGTACGAAAGAAATCTTCCGCTGTGTATTTGCTCATTTTAAAGATATTACTTGGAGTCATTCATGACATATTTCAAAAGACGTTGCATTCGAGTCGTTGAGATCATCAAGATTATTATTAAATCAATTATAGTTAGATATAATATAAAATGGTATACATGCCGTCAACTTTCATTGTAATGAAAGATTGTCTTTTCAAAAACGAATGCAATGTTTGTAAAAGGTATCATATAGAGGTCAAGTACCTCATGATGTAATCAACTGTTGTGAATCATTTATAATCGATATGGACTTCGTCCGGATGGATTAGGACGGGTCTCTACAGTACTGGTGTTTTCGGTGCTGTTGTTGAAGCTGGTAGGTTTTGCACCACGTTTTCCAAATTGATTACTCGAGCGCGAAGTTCGTTGACTTCTTCCATTATTCCGGGATGATTGTCGGTTCGGACGAGTGGATGAATAAGATCTAGAATTTTAGATAGAATATAATTGTGGCGAGATACTCTGGAAATGAATATGAGAATGGTGTTTCGAATAGGTTCGCCGATAAGTGCTTCAGGTTCTTTGCCAAGAGTGCAAGTTGGTGGGTGGAAAGGATCGCCTTTTTCGCGTCTCCATCGGTTATGTCGACTACGAACCCATCAGATGAATTAGGAATGGTTGACTGGTTGCTCCATTCCGGTTACACTGCTTTCGAAGTTCGAGTGGAAATCCATATCGAAATAGCTGTCGGATTAACTATCAGAATAACTATCAGAATCTGAGGGACTCGAACTGGTTGAGGGATTCATCTCGTACGATCAGATGAAGGATTTTCGATAAGGAATAGATTATAGGATGTAGATTAGTACCCTGCAATACATAGTTTACATATGCATATATAATTCTAAAATCCCATAAGTTACGGAGGAATCTACGAAAGCTGTCAGGCAAAGGTAACAATAACATATACGCTAAGATATGAATTTATCTATACACTATCTATGCAATAGAGGTAGTAAGACGTGTCTAGACTTTAAGGATGATAAGCAAATAATTTTCGACACTAATGATAAGTAAAACTTTTGACATGCAGACACGGTCGAAGTCCAGACTCATTAATGCAACCTAACGACTTATCAGTTATACACACTAATGCAGACCTGGTTCGCTAAGATCACCGCTCTGATACCAACTGTAGAAACCTGTCCTAATCTATCTGGACGAATACATTACATTTGGTTACATCATGAGGTATTTGACCTCTATATGATACATTTTACAAACATTGCATTCATTTTTAAAAAGACAAACTTTCATTACATCGAAAGTTGACGGCATGCATAGCATTTCGTAATATATCAAACTATCAATCACTTAATAATGATCTTGTTGAACTCAATGACTCGAATGCAACGTCTTTTGAAATATGCCATGAATGACTCCAAGTAATATCTCTAAAATGATCAAATGCACAGCGGAAGATTTCTTTCATACCTGAGAATAAACATGCTTTCAAGTGTCAAACAAAAGGTTGGTGAGTTCATAAGTTTATCATAAACAGTAAAAATTCATCATTTTGATAGACCACAAGATTTTCATATTTCATAAACATCATTCTCATATCAGGCATTTTGCAAACTGTATAGAGATAAAAATCATTCATATGGATTGAACACCTGATAACTGACGTTAACTTAATGCATAGAATATCCCCAAAACAGAACCTCTCGTCTGTATAATAATCTCGAAGTACTAAAGCATTCGTACCCCGAATGGGACTGGTCAAGGTCCATAGATCTATCTTTAGGAATCGCGTCAATCAGGGGCCATTTCCCTAAATTCTTAGGTTACCAGACTTGAAGGGCGATATTCGGTTTAATAATCCAACCATAGAATGTGGTTTTAAGTATTTGAGTCTATTTCGTAAAAATATTTATAAAAGCAGCGCATGTATTCTCAGTCTCAAAAATATATATTGCAAAAGCATTTAAAAAGGGAGCAAATGAAAACTCACCTAATGTATTTTGTACTAAAAATACATATGACAATATTGAACAATGCAGGGTTGGCCTTGGATTCACGAACCTATATCATTCGTATATATATTAAAACATATACTCGTAATCGAATAATTATAACTTTATGTAATTAATTTGTATATATATTTGATAATGATTATTATCTATTTAGTTATATATATATATATATATATATATATATATATATATATATATATATATATATATATATATATATATATATATATATATATATATATATATATATATATATATATATATATATATATATATATATATTAAAAATACTTAGTTTATTATATATGAATATTTATATAAAGATTGGTAACCTAATTAATTTATACTTTTATGTAGTATACTTATAAGTATATTTTACATAGATAATAATGTTTGCTATATATAAAAAGTTGTATTTAATTATATTGATATGAAGATTACTAATAATATCGTTAATAATACTTAATGACGTTACTTAATCTAAATGATAATAATATTAGTCATAGTATTTACGTTAACATAATGATAATAATAATAATACACCTATTAGTAGTTAATAAATATAATAATAATAGTAGTAATAACAATATTTTTAGTTATAACTTTAATTGTGATAATAATAGTGATAAATGATAATTAATACTTATTAGTAATAATAATAATAATAATAATAATAATAATAATAATAATAATAATAATAATAATAATAATAATAATAATAATAATAATAATAATAATAATATTTGTAACACTAACAATAATAACAATAACAATGACAATAATAATTACAATAACAATATTAATAATCATAGCAATAGCAATAATAATAATAATAATAATAATAATAATAATAATAATAATAATAATAATAATAATAATAATAATAATAAAAATAATGAAATAATAGTAATTAGAATAATAACAAAAGATTGCTACCTCACAAAAATGGGTTCCAAAAAAAAATATAATTGGTGTTGCCCGGACTTGAACCCGCGACCTCCCGATTTTACATAACACCCTTTGCCACTCGTCTGCCACTCGTCTTTCTGATTAATACTAGGATTGAAAAATATATAAACCGTATTATTTTTGTGTTCCTCTACTTCTTCTTCTTCGCTATAACCCAATCGACCTAGCATCACTTTAATCTTAATAATAGCTACAAAATTTGATTTTAAGATTTAATATTTATCACGAAACACTTATTGATGATTGATTGGTTTTGAAAATAAATACAGAAAAAAAAACTGCTACTGCTCGACGCTATTGAAGAAAAAAAAATTGATTTTGATTTGTGGTGTGTTTTAGCCAAAGGTTGTAACACAAAATATATTGCAAATCCATCCTAAAAACTTTTTCAAACATCAAAAGAACTTGAAACCTAAAGACAAGTTCGAATTTCTTTATGAACAATTTCGTTGACTTTTTGAAAAATAAGTTTGACTCATAAATTCGATCTTGTTTTGAAGATTTTGAATTTCGTATTTCACAGATAGATTGTATGGAAGATTCCTAACATATTGGCATTTATGGATTTTGCTATATGGTTTGAAATTGAATTAAGAAGAAAAAGAAGACGTGCAGAGGACAGAGAGAAAGAAGAAAATAGAAAAAAAAAATTCGCTGAGCTTTCCAAATCTCATTCTGGATTTTCTGTTTCGCTGTGTAGTGATAACAAATCACTAGATGGACGTTTTAAATAATAGGATTTATTAGCTATAAACAAAAATTGGTGGGATTAGTCAACAATATCTCACGAGGGTGCAGGAGTCAGAAGAAACAAAACAGATTAGAACAAAAAAAAATACGCCTGCTATATCTATTTCTATATATTTATTATTTTAGTTTTTAATATTTAATAATTTTATTAATAATAATAATATTGATATTATTATTAATAATTAATAATAATAACATAGACATACTAATAGTAATAATAATATTAAGAGAAATAATGATATGTCTTAATAACAATAATTTTTAGTGAAATTTTATAATTATTGATAATAATTATAATAATAATACTAATTTTATTTATTAGTAAAAATAAATTATTTATATCATATTTCATATCTATATATAATGTCTTCAAAATAATTATACTAATAACACTAGTATTGATATTATTATTAAAAGTAATAACAACATTTTTATAACAATTATAACTAATAAATTATTATTACAATTTATGGATTATGTAATATAACTATATAATAGGTTATATAGTAATGAGTATTATATATTTTAATAGTAATAATATTTAATCATAAAAAAATATAACAAGTTACATGTTTCCAATACTAACAATACATATATTGATATTAATGATAATAAAAGCAATTATAACAAATATATATATATATATATATATATATATATATATATATATATATATATATATATATATATATATATCTATTAAATCATGGAATTATAATAACATATGCATGTTTATATATATTAACAATACTTAATTATTCTAATTGTTATTTTACATTTTAAATTCTAATTATTTAAAGTATACATTATTAAATCAAAATATTATATATTCTAATGTTTATATTTATCTAATATATTCATATTTATTTTTAAATAATTGCTCGTGAATCGTCGGGAATAGTCAAAGGGTAATTGATTACATGAATATAGTTTCCAACATTATTGAGACTCAACATTACAGACTTTGCTTACCGTGTCGGAAACATTCAAAGATTAAGTTTAAATTTGATCGGAAATTTTTTGGGTCATCACATTAACGCATCTGCCACAACATTGGCCTTCTCCGGGTGGTATAAAAGTTCACAATCATAATCATTCAGCGTCTCAACCCACCTACGCTGCCTCATATTCAACTGTTTCTGATCAAGGATATGTTGAAGACTTTTGTGATCAGTGTACACTGTACTATTGACCCCATATAAATAAGGTCTACAAATCTTAAGCGCAAACACAACAGCTCCCAACTCTAAATCATGGGTTGTATAAATCTGTTCATGGATCTTCAACTGACGTGACGCGTACGCAATAACTTTCTTTCACTGCATCAAAACGCAGTCAAAGCCCTGACGCGATGCATCACAATAAACCACAAAATCATCATTACCCTCAGGTAGTGACAATATCGGAGCGGTAGTCAACTTCTTCTTCAGAGTTTGAAAATCAGTCTCTTGTTCATCCTTCCACTCATACTTCTTCCCCTTGTGCCTTAAAGCAGTCAGAGGTTTCGCTATACGAGAGAAATCTTGAATGAACCTTCTATAGTAGCCTGCCAACCCTAGAAACTGACGAATCTGAGTAAGAGTCTTTGGAATTTCCCACTTCTCAATTACCTCAATCTTGGTAGGATCAACTTGTATTCCTTACTTACTAACAACATGTTCAAGGAATTGAACTTTTCAGCCAGAATGCACATTTCGAAAACTTAGCATACAGCTCTTCTTTTCTTAACAAATCAAGCACTAGCTTCAGATGCTCTTCGTGCTCTTGATCACTCTTGGAATAAATAAAGATATCATCGATGAATAAAATAACAAATTTGTCCAGATAGGGTCTACACACACGGTTCATGAGGTCCATGACACAGCAGGTGCGTTGGTTAATCCGAACGGCATAACAAGAAATTTGTAGTGACCATAACGGGTACGGGAAGCAGTTTTCGGAATATCAGTCTCTTTAACGCGTAATTGGTGATAACCAGAACGGAGATCAACTTTAGGATAAACGGACAAACCTTGGGGCTGATCGAACGGATCATCAATTCTCAGAAGAGGATAACAATTCTTAACAGTAAGCTTGTTCAACTCGGGATAACCAATACACCATCGGAACGAACCATCTTTCTTCTTAACAAACAAAACAGGAGCTCCCCAAGGGTACGAACTAGGACGAATAAAATATAGTTGCAACAATGAAGGAAGAAATATATGGAGTAGTCACATCAGTGGCATAGATATTTAAGGCAATTCTCTCAAAGGAGTTAACGAGGATCATGGACTTCAAAGTAAATTTTCATTACACTTCTGAAAGGAAGATGTACGAAAGGTGTGATCTTTCAACGAGAGTGAATTTCCTTGTACAATGAGCGAGGCAATCTAGGATTCATCCATATTCTTAAATTTATGTGCGGATGAAAAGAACGCGAATCATGGGTTATAAAGAATGGTCGACTCCAGGTGAGATGAATCTCCAAAAATAATTTCGTGCACCTCAAAGTATTGAATCCTAGGATTAATGTTTACGAGGGTGTTGCGGTTAACCGCGAATATTGAGAGTAGAAACTCCTCAAACGGTCTAGTGTAATATATATCCATGATACCCACTATAACAACAGTTGGGGTAGAAACCCACCTAGCGCCTTTCCTACAATAGGGTGACCACCGAGTGTACCCCAGAAAATTGATTTATCGGTCCGCGTTTCGGCCATGTCCAATCATAATAGGGAAAATTTTATGAGCGCAAAGACTTTCCAACAAATTTTATAAAACCGGCATCCAAAGTGGTGTAAGGGTTTCTATCAATGAACTTAATGATAAGTTTCATCCTTAAACGGATGATGAGAAGAACTGTGACCCAAACACTCTGTAGAGTAATGTAAAATTTTGATAAAATCAATCAAAGGAGTTTTAAAAAAAAAGCTTTAAACGTTTGATGTGACAACATAAACGGAACGAAGTTCTTAGTAAATTTAGAAGTATGTACAACGTGTACTATTTTATATAAAACAATAGGATTTAGTCAAACAGCTCAATAAATGAGTGGTTTTAAAATAATTTTGAAGGTATGATTTAGTATATACTAGCCAAAATAGGTAAGGGTAAATTTATTCATTTGAATCCATACGTACATATATGATTATATAAATTGTATACATGACAACATATTTCATTACTTCTATTCGCCCATAAATCTCGTGAGAACCGCCCAATTAAACAAATGTGTAAAACTCCCGATGATAAACAGAGTATCTGTATTTCAGAGGTTACGAGTTGAAGTAAGATCGTAGAAGATCGAGTAAAGGACTTGAATCGTCATTTGACCAACAAATGTTACGAGGTCATGAAAACTACGAGTTAAATATTGTTTTGACTATTATCAGGACATAAGTCCTTGGGCCAAACTGTTCTCGAGCGAAGCTGTTGCTAACAAGCGAGTTATGAAGGATAGAGCATGAGATAGATAATCTGGTTAAAACGAGCTTCTCGTATATCAACAAATAAGATAATAAGTATTTTCCTTACCCATGTAATACATCAAAATTTCTGAATATTTCTTTGACTCGCTTTCTATTCCTCATGTCACAATATTAGAACTTCTTTAAGAATTACCATAATATAATCATGTTGGCCTGACGCCATTTTATTTCACTAATTCATAGTTCCATTCCAATAGCACTACATGAGGTCAGGACACGTGATCAACCTTGAATTTCCACACAATTTCCCTAAAACAATTTCTTAAACAATGTGCTAAGGGTAGCACAAGAGACAAAACATTAAAAGTAATGAATAAGAGTAACGATGACATAAAAATGTCTTTGAAGTATCAAGAATCTTTAAATGTCAAGAATGACGTTTTCGATTCGCAACCCAAAGCACAAAGGCACAATGACACAAAGGCACGTAATATAACAAGAATGTTATATACCTAAACATAATAGCTGAAATTGAAATGCCGAGCCTTTAGAAGTCAAGAATGACATCTCGCGTAATATAACTCAAATGTTATATACATAACCATAACAGATGACATAGAAATGTCGATAATTTCAGAAGTCAAAAATGACATCCCCCGGTATCACTAACCGAGGTGTTCTTATAAAAGAAAAATCCTCATAAGAGTTGGAAAATACGTGTAATCGAAATGGGAGTTCCTCCCGGAATCAGAAGATAGAAGAGATGTATGTATATTAACGATATACATACTTATAGGATACAAATAACCATACATAATAATACGCTATAGGTCGGGCTCTAGATTAGACTCACTAATGCACCCTATTGACTCGGGTAACGACATCAATGCAGCCTAATTCCCTACAACCAGGGCTCTGATACCAACTTTAATGACCCGTCAAAGTACACTTGACGACCATCGTTATCTTGGTATCACAACTTGATCATAACTCTAAATGAATTTAATAAATAACCTTACATTCTTTATTTAAAAATGATTTTCTATAAAGGAAACCTACTAGAAAATGTAAGTTTAGAAAAACTATACATAAATACTTAATCAAAAGTTGACCAAAACAAAGTCAACAAACACCCACATTTAATGTATCAAAATAGAATGCAAGTTAATGTTTAACAAAAGTTGCCATCATAAATATGCAGACTCTCTAAGCACATCGGAAGCAATCAATCATGAACCTGAGAATAAAACATGCGAGTAACTGTCAACAAAAATATTTAGTGAATTATAGGTTTAATATTGCAAACAATATTTAATTTAAACCGTAAAAATTTATGTTTGAAAACATAAAGCCTTATTTTGGACCACAAAAATTATATGCTCGAAAACATATAAAACATTATTCCATTAATCCGTGAGCCACCTGGTAACCACTTAACCAATTCCACCCTTACCAAACACAATATACACTGAACAGGTGTATCTTCAAATAATTACGAAGTACTAATACATTCCGTCTTAAAAAATTGCTAGCGCGACTAGCACGAAATGGGGTTGTCAAACCCGATAGATCTATCCATAGGATTCGCGTTCACCAGTAGAAACCAGTGATTACAATTACCAGGCTAGGGAATATTTTCGTTCAACTCACAATGAATAACTTAAACCAACTTCCACTTGTGTCCAATAAAAAAATGCATGTATTCTCATCCCAAAAGATATAAAATAGAAAAATGGGACTATAACTCACCTTAACGTAAACGAAGTAATATCAAAGAACGTGAACCGCAGAAACTAAAGTGATCAAGAATGATCACAACGCCGACCTATAAATAAAGCAGGACGATATAAATAACTAACTTAGGTCAAGTCTTAGTATGATAGCTATAGTACTTATTGCAAGTAAACATAGAACATTACTCGATATGTTTCGGTATGATCAGGACAGCGTATAACACGTAGTTTCTATTTTTAGAAAGTTTCTATTTTTAGCAGGTTTCCATTTTTGAAAAGTTTCTATTTTAGAAAAGTTTCTATTTTTAGAAAGTTTCTATCTTTGGAAAGTTTTCTTAATTAAAAAAGTCAACAAAAGTCAACTGAAAGTCAAAGTCAATCGAAAGTCAACTCAAAAGTCAACCTTAGTCAAACTTAGTCAACATTGAAATTTAAAGTGTAAATTATATTAATAATATAAGTTATAATATTATTTAAAGTAATATTTGTATAATCATGTCATATCATAAGTTTAATTGAATTAAATCGAATTATAAAGTTAATACAAGTTTAAATGATATAATAGATATAACATAAGTATTTAATTAATTAATTAAATATTAATCATATCGTAAGTATTATTAATTAATAATGAATTATTAATCATAATATAAGTATCTTGAATTAATTATGAAATGTTACACATATCATAAGTATTTTTAATATAACTATTAAACCATAAGTATTTAATAATAAAATTGTATTATAATTAAATAATAACTAAGTCTTTTAATAAATAAATAAATAATTAACCTTTATTATAAGTCTTGATATAATAATCTCATAACATAAGTTTTATACTTATCATAAGTATTCCATTAATAAATGTATTATTAATCATAAGTTTAATTATAAGAATAATTAAATCATAATGTAATTATTAAATGATATAATAAATATATATCACAAGTATTAATTAAAAATAATTACTTTTATATCATAAGTAATTTAATTATAATGAAAATCATTATTTATATAACCTAAGTTAAAATTTATAACCATAAGTTTCATTAATAATCGTCGGGTCATAACTTAAGCCTCGGGTGTCGGTTTTTGACGAATCTTATATATATCCTCGTCCAACAAACCATCCCGACACCTTATAACACTAAAGAACACCCTAAAATCAGTTCATGGGGTCGTGATGATCAGCCATGAACCAAACCATTCGCTAATCCATTTCAAAACAAGTTTTAATCATTCCGGGTGATCCGTGGCTCGAATATTGATGACCCGAACATGAAAGTTCATTCAATCATCAACCCTAAAACAATGGAACACCCTAAAATCTCAGATTATGACCCCAAAGTCGGACCACAACCTGATTTCAAAAGTTATCAATTTCAATCTTTACAAGACCTTAAATCAAGCGTAGGTTTTGATCCGTAACTCGAAACAAGACGAATCCAAAGTCTAAAATTATGTACTAAATGAGAAGAACACATTGAGACATTTAAATTAATCAAAAACATTAGCCAAAGTAACTGATTTAATTGGTATAGCTGCTGTCCCAATTTTGATCAACCGAAAACATACGAAATCGAGCATTTCTAAGCAAACTAACAACACCACAATCAAATACAAGTACTTTAACATTAACATACATGTAAGATCAGTAAAAATAAATTAAAATTGAAAAGCTAGGGTTTGTGTTCATACCTAAATCAATAATCAAGAAGAAGAGGCTTAAAGATCGTGAGATAAGACAACCGATTATGCAAATGATCTTGATAAATGATGAAGATTCGTATGGTTGATGATGTTGGCTGATTTTTGGTGTATGGATGAGTAAAATTTCGGCCTAGGGTGAGGGAGAAGAGAGGAGGTGAAGTGATTTAGGGTATAGGAAAAATAAAGTGTGTAAATGAAAGTGTAAAATGGACCTTATGAAAAATAATCCACAAATGAATGAGGGGAGGCACATTTTTGCTGAAATGGACATGGGGATGGGCCCCACTTAGCCTAAACTTGATTCCATGAATTAGTTTTTGGCCCAAAAGCGCGAACGAAACCCGATTCTCGAAAACACTGCTACGGGATTAATTTTTCGGAAAGAACACACACACGCGGGAAAAATAAATTATAAAAATATTTTACAACTCATATGATATAGAAATATCATAAATAAAATAATTTGGATTTGAAAATCACAAAAGTCTAATCGTTGGTTTGAAAACTGAAATGATTCACCGGATAGAAATCCACGACAAGTAGAAACGTACAATTTTAGATATGAATAAATATATTCATATAACACATAATAAAGAATATATTATTATTAATGTAATAATATAAGTCATAGAAATGAGGTGGCACAAATATTAAATAACAGACGTTAAATTTAAACGGAAAAAGTAGGGTCGTGACATGATGCTCAAAGCTCAAACCAAGCTCAGGCCAACTGAATCCTGTCGGATACTGTATTGCTAGTTTGTATTTTGTTTTTGATGATGTATTTATGCGAGAGAGAGAGAATCTGGATGTGTATTTGATGTTAAACTGATGTTACTTTTGAACTTATATGTATTTCACGAACGTTTACTTTATTGTAATCGATGGTCTATGTCCTAGGGGGAGTTGTTGATGCATTTTCTGTAAGTCCCTAGACATCTACCTTACGTTTGTGAACAGTACTTCAGTTTATGGGCTACCATGATCGTTCGTTATTATCCTATATGTGTTTATATGTGGTTACAGGTACTGCAGGAACGCGATAAGGATGTCTGATATTATTAGACTCTGTCAGACATACGAGTGAAGTCTCACTCATACGGCTCACAAGCTCATACGCACGGTTGAGCTGAGCTGAGTCACAAATCTAATCTGAGTATACATACACGAGTGAGTGATCACCCGCATGGCTGAGACAGATCACTCGTACGAGTGACAGCTGACTCACGCGGTTGACTCAACAGCAGGGGTATTTAAGTGTTATGTTCTTCATTTTAGGTTAAGCCTCTCATTACACATACATCACTCAGATCTGGTGGCCTAATCTGATTCTCTCTCAACCCAAATCACTCAAGAGGTGAATAATAGCTCTAGGTGTTAATCTAATCACACAATCCATTGTTGTGGTTTGACTAAATTAATCCCAAAAAGCACAATATTCACTAGAATGGTTTGATTTACTAATTCCGCCTTTGTGTGAATTAAACATGTTGATTTCGAAGTTCCTAGTCATGTTTCATCAAATACAACCCTATCCTTCACTCATATAAAGTTTTTTCTGTATTACTCGATTATAGATTGCATCCAGAAAACGATCTTACGGTAACAGGTATGTTCTTCAAACATAAACCCTATGCAACCACCTTTAGTGGCCATTGGTTCAGTAGTTGCCATCAACGATGGGCGACATTTTGGTCACCCTCTTGTAGATCATCATCTCTATTAGGATTATTCACAGTAAACTGGACTGGAGATCAAAACTATGAATGTCCTTAAACACTCCCTACTACACTCAACTTAAATCTTGCTCCTAGAGCAGATTTATGTTCGATCACCTACCCATCAACACGCCACTCAGCTCGTCCAATGTTTTCTTCATTATGCCACTTGTCGAATTCTGATAAATCAAAATCCAAATATGAAATTGAATGAAAATGATTATTCTGTGGTGAACGGTTACATATATCTGTGGATGTGAATAGGATAGTGAGTGACTATTGAATCAGATTCGAAGAATATACAGTGTAACTTATTAATGTGAAATCTAAATATTTCTAGGGTATTACCTACCCGTTAAAATATTTTCACCATTAACAGTTTGTACAACAAAATTTTTTTAATTACAATCTTTATGAAAATATACTTGCATATATATTTTCCTTAGATGTAATCATGAATTTAATGAGTCAATATGATATTAGACTCATTTGATTTACCATTAGAATAAGAATATATAATCTCTAAAACATTTAGAGATTACTTAATCGCCATGAAGAACGAAGATAATCGATGTAGAACGATACATAGAACGATGATTATACTCGAGGTACAGAATGAGATGTTGAGGCATGGATTGTTGATGGTACTGGTGATGTTACTGATGGTATTGTTGGTGCCGGTGATGTTGCTGAAGCTGGTACATTTTGCACCATATTCTCCAAATTGGTTACTCGATCGCGAAGTTTGTTGACTTATTACTCCAGGATGATTGTCGGTCGGAACGAGTGGATAAATAAGGTTCAGAATTGTGGATAGAATATAATCTTGTCGATTTACCCTGGAAATGAGACTGAAAATGGTGTCTCGAACAGGTTCGCCGGTAAACGCTTCAGGTTCATTGTCAAGAGGTGAATTCGGTTGGTGGAAGGGATTGCCTTCTGCGCGTTTCCATTAATTAAGTCGACTACGAACCCATCAGATGAATTGATAATGGCTGATTGGTTGATTCATGCCGATGACGTTGTTTTCGGAGCTTAGGTGAACATCTATGTCGGAATAGCTGTCGGAATAACTATCGGAATAGCTATCGGAATAGCTATCGGAATCTAAGGGACTCGAATTGGTTACAGGATTCATCTCATACGATCAGATGAAGGATTTTCGATAAGAAATAGATTATAGGCTGTAGATTAGTACCCTGCAATACATAATTTACATATGCATATATAATACTAAAATCCCATAAGTTACGGAGGAATCTACGGAAGTTGTCAGGCAAAGTTACAGTAACAGATATGCTAAGATATGAAGTAGCAGATACACTAAGATATGAATTTTGTCTATACACTATTCATGCAGTCAATGCAGTAAAACGTGTCTAGACTAAGAATGATAAGCAAGTGGTTCTCTAAGAATGATAAGCAGGTAATTTTTGACACAAAATGATAAGCAAAACTTTTGATATGCAGACACAGTCGAAGTCCAGACTCACTAATGCATCCTAACGACTTATCAGTTAGACACACTAATGCAGACATGGTTCGCTAAGACCACCGCTCTGATACCAACTGTGATGACCCGTCCTAATCCATCCCGACGAAGTCCATATCGATTATAAACGATTCACAACAGTTGATTACATCGCGAGGTACTTGACCCCTATATGATACATTTTACAAACATTGCATTCGTTTTTGAAAAGACAAACTTTCATTACATCGAAAGTTGACAGCAGGCATACAATTTCATAATATATCCAACTATAATTGACTTAATAATAATATTGATGAACTCAACGACTTGAATGCAACGTCTTTTGAAATATGCCATGAATGACTCCAAGTAATGTCTCTAATATGAGTTAATGCACAGCGAAAGATTTCTTTCGTACCTGAGAATAAACATGCTTTAAAGTGTCAACCAAAAGGTTGGTGAGTTCATCAGTTTAACATGAATAATCATTTCATAATTTTAATAGACCACAAGATTTCATATTTCCATTTCTCATAAACATACGTCCCATGCATAGAGACAAAAATATCATTCATATGGATTGAACACCTGGTAACCAACATTCACAATATACATATAAGAATATCCCCATCATTCCGGGATCCTCCTTCGGACATGATATAAATTTCGAAGTACTAAAGCATCCGGTACTTTGGATGGGACTTGTTGGGCCCGATAGATCTATCTTTAGAGTTCGCGTCAATTAGGGTGTCTGTTCCCTAATTCTTAGATTACCAGACTTAATAAAAAGGGGCATATTCGATTTCGATAATTCAACCATAGAATGTAGTTTCGATTACTTGTGTCTATTTCGTCAAACATTTATAAAAATTGCGCATGTATTCTCAGTCCCAAAAATATATATTGCAAAAGCATTTAAAAGGGGATTAATGAAACTCACGCATATAAATATTGTAAAATAGTTAATAAAGCATTTGCATGTATTCTCAGCCCAAAAACTTAAAGAGTAAAAGGGATCAAATGAAACTCACCTAATGTATTTTGTAGTAAAAATACATATGACTATATTGAACAATGCAGAGTTGGCCTCGGATTCACGAACCTATAACATTCGTATATGTATTAAAACATATCCTTGTACTCGAATAAATTTATATATTATTATTAGTGATGTAGTTGTTATATTTATTAATTTATAAATTTCTATTTATTTATATATTTCCATTTTGTATATCGTAATATTGATACAGTTAAATTAAGTATATTAAATATATATCTTTTATATGAAGATCATTTGTTTATGAAATTATTATTATTAGTTTTGGTAATACTAAAGTTAATAAAAATAATGATATTTATAATAATATTGATAAAAGTGATAGTAATAATAATGTTATTAGAAATAATGATATTAACAAATATAATACTAAATTGTGCTATGATAATAATAGTTATAAAAATTTTAGTAATTCCTATGATTCATAAATTAATTAAAATTTTAATTTAATGATTTTTTTTTCCTGCAAATCTATATATACAAGATTTTTATTTTCATAATTGTAATAAAATTATTAAAACCGTTATATTCTTAATCATGAAAATCATAATCTTCGTGTCAATTTTCTATGATAACGACTATAGTTCCTTATAACATTAATTTGTATTTATAATCATAACTTTTACATGTATTCGTATATCTACAACTATTTTCTATAATCTTTATCCTATTATCTTTTATTATATATATTTATGTTATTAATATGTTTAATATCCTTGAAATCATAATAATAATACTAATAATAATACAACAATAACGATAATATTAGTAATGATGATATTAATAATTTTAAACATATTAATAATACTAATATTTATAAAATGATACAAATTTTAGTATTTATGATAATAGTGATAATAATCCTAATCATGTTAATAATAATAATAGTTATTCTAGTAATAACCATAATAATAATATTTTTAATTATTCTAGTAAACATATTAATGATATTAGTTATAATAACAATTAACAACAACAATAAATAATAATAATAATAATAATAATAATAATAATAATAATAATAATAATAATAATAATAATAATAATAATAATAATAATAATAATAATAACAATAAATGACTACCTTTAAAAGTTCCTCTAAAAACAATTACCCCGGCCTAGACTCGAACACGAGACCTCTTGTAAACCTGAACACCCACTAAACCATCTGCTCTACATGCTTTTTCTGTTATTTACCCAGTTCCATATTTATATAACCCTTATTACTTGCTTCCCTATTCCTTCTTCTCCTTCACAGCCAATTCAACCAAGGTAATCCTAACAGTGAATTACTTGATTGTTTTTGGGTTTTCAATATAATCAGAAACGTTCCTAAATGGGAAAACTGAATTAACAGAAAAGAATTTGGAAACAGAATAAGCAACAACAGTTCATACGAACCCCATATGAACTCTAACCTAAATTTTGATTTTTAGAGGGTTTTAGACAAAATCCTCAACATGAAATAAGTTCTAAATCATTATTAAAAACTTTTTGAATCTTCAATTGCAACAGAAACGTTAAATCAAAAGCGAATTTCGTGAAGAACATAAATTTTGACTTTTTATACTCAAGGTTTGACTCCAAAATTCGTACTCAATAGGTAAAATTGAACCTTGAAACTTTCCAGATAGATTAGTTGGAAGATTAGTAACGACTTTGCATTAACACATTTTGAGTTTTGTTTCGAAATCGGGGTATATGCAAAACGGAATAAGAACAGGGTAGTTTGGTGTTCTTCTCTTTTTTTTTTTTTTGAAATCACGACTTGCAGTACCTAATTACATATACGGTGATAGATAATTGAAGTAGAAACATGAGGTGGTCAATTGAGGTCGACTTGTAACGAATTAGACAGGAAGTACACCTTTTTCAATCAGACAAATATATAATAAAAAAAATAGAAAAGAAAATCGATTCATGACAGATTTTTGGATTGTTTTGTAACGACCCGGAAATTTCCGACCAAATTTAAACCCTAATCTTTATATGTTTTCGACACGATAAGCAAAATCTGTAATGTTGAGTCTAGAAAGTTTGAAATCTATATTTATGAAATCTGTTACCCTTTGACCATGCCTGATGATTCACGAACAATTTTGTATATAACATTAATAATAAGTACATATGTAAATAATTATACTTTATCAATTAAGGAATTATGTGATTTAGTATTATGACAGATAACTAAATATAACTTAAAACTATATATATTTGAATATATAATTATATCATAATATTATTATAGTAATATCAGTATTATTATAATTAATAGAAAAATTTTAATTAGCATTATGATTATTATGTTCATAATTATTAATTATAAGATTAACTACAATCTATAAATATACGTATATATATATATATATATATATATATATATATATATATATATATATATATATATATATATAAGATATATACAACTATGATTTATTTGTTATTACTAAAAGTTATTACTTCCATGTAAAATTCTTATTATCATTATAATTATATTTTTTTATTACTTCTATTATTATTAGTACATCTGCTTTCAGTAATATTATGAAAATAAAAGAATTTTATTCTTTATTCTTATTATTATTAATAATATCATTTTTAGCATTTTGGTTATTAATAATTATTAATATTACTATTAATAATTATTTTAAAAAAAAATAAAAAAAAATATAAATCTTTTTATTCCACAAAATCAGGGACTTGATTAGCTTTAAATCACATTCAATCTTTATCTGTTTTTGTTTTTACTCCTAATCTGTACCCATCATAATCAAACTGTATCATTTGTGGAAAAATAATCGAGCCAGATATATATTTGTCTTAATCCTAATCGAATAATTCTTGTCACCACCAATTTCTGATATAAAAGACTTAAATCAGTGCTTAGGGATAGAGGAAAATCCCACATTATTAGTTACCAATCACCAATAATCCTTTACAACAATATTTGAATAAATCATAATAGAACCGAAGCAAAGAACAGGCTCCTGCCCCTGTTCGTGGAGTTTTTTTTTAAAAAAAAACCTTGATTTTATGATAAACTTTAAAATGTAATAATGGCAATTGGTTAGGAATCTTCCCCTAAAACTATCTGGGAAATTTCAGAATCCAATTCAAGCTATCGAATCTTAATTTTGAATTCAAAGGTATAATTTCCAAAGTCATACGATTATGTTCATGACAAAATTTGTTTTCCTTATGACGTTTCAATTTAAATTAATTTTACAGAAAGTTTCTAATGAGGATTTGGAACCTGATTTATGTTATAACATTTGTTAAAAACACTCTAGAATCCAAAAGTGGGTTTAGTGTTCTTCGTTTTTTTTTACAGCAATTATATTTGATTTTTTTTTTTGTTTTCGATTTAAATCCCTGTGATAAACATTAAAAACCCCAATAATAACTTACGCTTCGTTTAAAACCTGTTTTAAGAGTTGCTGTCATGAACCTTGGGTATCAATCGGTTTGACTGAACATGGGAACGAGAAGGAAGAAATAACAGAAGTTATTATAGGGTTATAAATAACAATGTGGGTATTAAAACAAATAAACGAGCCAGCTTGACTGGTTAGGCATCTTAATGAGTATACTAGAGGTCACGGGTTCGAGCCCAGTATGGGGCTATTCTTTTTAGAAACTCTCTTATAAAGGTAGTTTTATTCTTGAAAACTTACTATTCTCATTATTATCATTACATGTATTATAATTATTATTATTATCAAATCTATAGGTATTATAAAAGTTATTACCATTGGTATTAATTATATAATTATTATTATTAATTTGATCACTTAAAATATTATTAGCATTATTATGATTGTTATAATTATCAATATTATTATGACAATAATATAATCTGTTGTGATTTAAAAAAAAATAATATTAGTAACACCCTAAAAATATTAATATTATTATTTATTATTACTATTATTTTCGTAAATGTTAACATTAACATCCATTTATAAGTGTGAGTATTATTATTATTATTATGTATTAATAATATTATTATCATTATTAGTATTATCAGATCATTATAAGTATTATTATTATTATTTTAAACTAACTGAATATATATAACTATAACTATCTAAACACTAACTATTTTTTTTTATGTACACAAAATTAAATATATAATATATAACATAAGTTATAATATATGAATTTGTTCAATTATGATTATATATTAATAAATATACAAATGATATAGGTTCGTGAATCCAAGGCCAACCCTATACTTGTTCAATGGTGTTATATGTATTTTTACTACAAAATACAGTATGGTGAGTATATAGATCCCTTTTAAACTCTAAATATTTTGGGCTGAGAATACATGCGCTGTTTTTTTTAAATGATTTACGTTATGGACACAAGTGATCAAAAATAAAATCTACGTTGAGTTGTACCATGGCATATTTCTTTATACTTGGTAGCTAATATTTACGTGAGGAGCGTAAACGCGAATCCTGTTGATAGATCTATCGGGCCTGACAACCCCAACCGGGCTGGACGACCAGTTTTTAACGGTTGCACAGTACTTCGTTTCGTTACTACACTTGGTACGGTGTTTATTTAAGAATATGCTGCTGTGATTTAAATGTTAAGTATGGTTACCAAGTGCTCAACGACTTTTCTATACACGAGGAGTGTATTATGTATAAACTTTAAATCTTGCGGTCCATTGTTATAACGCTGCTAGCATCAAACCTATATATCTCACCAACTTTATGTTGACGTTTTAAAGCATGTTATTCTCAGGTACGAGTTAAGTCTTCCGCTGTGCATTTACTCATGATAAGGACATTACTTGGAGTCGATCATCGCAATGGAACCAAATGTTGAAGATTTCATCCAGGGGGATAAGGACGGGTCCTCACAGGTGGTATCAGAGCGGTGGTCTTAGCGAACCAGGCCTTGCATTAGTGTGTCTAATTGGTAGTTGTTAGGATACATTAGTGAGTCTGGACTTTGACCGTGTCTACTTGTCAAAAAGTTTTGCTTATCACATCTGGTCGGAAACCATCTGCTTATCATCCTTAGGGAATTTCCTTCCTATCATTCTTAAGTCTAGACACGTCTTACTGCATTTAGTGCATCGATAGTGTATAGACAAAACTCATATCTTAGCGTATCTGTTACTGTAGAATTGCCTGACTTATGCTGTAGGTTCCTCTGTTGGCTACGAAATCTTTAGTATATTATATAGATATTCTATGAAGTTAGAATATCATTCTATATTCGAAAATCATTTCACATCAAAGATCCTTCTCAAATTGCCCTCTTGGCGATAAACCTGAAAGCACTTACCGGCGAACCTGTTTGAGAAACAATTTATCCTCTCATTTCTAGGGTATCTCGTCACGATTATATATTATCCTATATTTGAATCTTACTTACCCGCTTGTTTCAATCGTCCATCATCTCGACATAATATAAGAAGTTAACGAACTACGTGCTCGAGTAATGGCTTTGAAAAATCTGGTGCGGAGGTTACAAACACCAGCAGCAGCACCAGCAGCATAAACCGTACCACCATCATCAACGCCGACAATACTCTTATCACACCAACCACAATCACGTCATAAACGTCACGATCTGTACCTCGGATATCAACATCATATGCCTCAATATCATCATCTGTACTTCAAGTATAATCTTCGTTCTATATATTGTTCTACATCGATTACCTTCGCTTTACGTAACGTTCTACCTCATATATCTTCGTTCGACATGGTGATTATGAAATCTCTAATGTTTTAAAGATCATGTAATCCAGTACTAACGATAAAACAAATGAGTTTAATATCTTATTGACTCATTAAATCCAAGATTACATCCGATGAAAATATATATGCAAGTATATTTTCATAAAGATTGTAATTAAAAATTCTCTCGTACAAACTGTTAATGATGAAAATATTTTAACGGGTGGGTAGTACCCGATGAATATTTGGATTTCACATTAATAAGTTACACTGTACATTTTTCAAACCTGATTCAACGGTCATTTACTATCCTACTTGCAATCACCGATATACGTATCCGTTCATTCCAGATTAATCATTTCCATTTAAATTTCATATTTGGATTTTACCTACCCGAATCCAACAAGTGGCATAACGAAGAAAACATTGGACAAAAATAAAAAGTGTTAGAAACAAACGAATTAATTAATTGGAATTGTGATAGGATTTCACGCTAACTGTTCCGGCTAACTGTTCTCAGCTAACTGATTAACATTTAATTTATCGCAATTTACATTCTCGCAATTTTATTTATCGTCATTTAATTTCTGTTATTTATTTTTACGCACTTTAAATAACGGGACACGTATGCAAGGTTTCGACTTATCATATCGACCCATCTATATATATATTTCGGAACAACCGTAGACACTCTATATGTGAAGGTGGGAGTTGGCTATACAGGGTCGGAGTTGATTCCAAAATATATATATATACTTTGAGTTGTGATCGACACCGAGACCGGTACACGGGTCACGATACGTATTATTTAATTCGAATATTATATATTAAATTATATATGAATCATTGAACCATCGGACTATTGGACTGCTAACTTTGGACAATTAAAATGAATTAAATTAAAATATTGATTATAACATATGAAACTAAATAATTCTTCAAGCTTGCCACTTGATTTCATCTTAAACCTCATTTGTATCTCGACAATTACAATGCGTGTTCAAATCTTTCATGATTCTTGAAAACCCCTCAATCGAGAGGATGAACCAACCGCGTTTCATCTACGGAAGAAAAGACTTATGCTCCTGTAAGACTCTCGGAGACTGAGTCAACGTTTAACACGCAACATTGTTAATTTCTTTAGTGTTATTATTACCCAAAATAACTTTGCAATCCCTTTTCAAATTAGCCAATTTTGTCACAGCTCCAGCAAGTTAACCTCGACTTCTCAGAAAGGTTAGTTTCGATATATATACACGTTATTCTTTAGCTGTCGTTACCGGAGAATCTTTTATATTCCATCATCAGCGTTTAACCATCTAAAAAGACAATTCTCCTGAAACCACCTCAGTTTGATAACCGATGACCCAGATCCGTTAACTTTGAGAATGCTGACGAAGCAGCATGTTGTAGATGGTCTTAATAGCCAAAAGTTGATGATAAAGAACGGAGTATTGGAAACACTCAATAGAAAATTTAGTACCAAAAAGCAGATTATGCGAAACTATGAAGTAAGCCGTGGACAAATCACAAAGAATAAGTTTGACTTCAAAGAATTTAAAAGATTCAGTGCCTGCTGAAATCCTTAGTACATACCCTACTCCTTACTCTAAAAACCTTTGCTGACACTATTCTTCATCATCATCCTTCGGCATTAGAAGTTCCAAGATATTATCATATCTTTCATTATAAATATCCTCAATGTTTCTGAAGATAATTTTATAACTATTCTTAACGGAAATCATCTATCTTCTCGCGCTATTTGTATCACATCATAAAAGAAACTGTGTTAGTTTCTAAATTCTGAAACCTCCGAATTTAAAATATGAATGTTTTGAAGTAGTGTTAGGAACTGATGCATGAATTAGTATAATATAATGAAACTTGATCAACTTCATTATATTACAGTAAGTCATGTTAAGTTTCTAATGGAATGTGATGATTCACAGTACCGTCATCATGTGCCATGTTACACGGCTCTTACATTCTATCCAATTCCTAAACGTATTAGGAACATATCATCTTGATAGTTCTATTTTCCTGGATATTCTGGTAATTTGACAAATCAGAATCGTGCCATTACCATTTCTTTCTAAGAACATTAGCTATATCCATTCCGAATTTCATACCTACAAATTCCGGACCATTACTCGCTTGACTCGAAGTCGGGAAGAGAAAACGAAAGCATGAAGCTCTGAAAAAATAATGAAAAATACAAAGGCCTATAACAACTTCGAAACTACAAACCGTGTATATCAATGCATATGGCAATATAAAGACACGGGAGAACTAGAAACACTATAAACCCAAGAGTATAGTAGAAGTAAATAGATTCTTCTGGTGATAAATGAAAGAGAAGAATGATGGATGTGAAAATTAGGAATATATCAAGAATCAGAAATGGGATGGAGCATATTAATGAATGCTTTAAAGTATGAATCAAGGGAGAAAAGATAGAAGGTGTGAGTTGTGGAAAATAAGGAAACGAAAGGGGTGGATTTATAGTGAAATATCCGACAGAGAAATCAAAACAGATCGCCGCATTAAATCAAAGAAGATCTTGATCGTCGAAGAACCAAATCTTATTACGTAAGATTTTCTTTAAATTCCTTAAATCCCGGAAATCAATAGAAACACATCATTGGTTAAAACAAGTATATTTTTATTCACCCCACTCTTTTGCGATAGCCTCACTTATATTCTTCGCGTAATCGAATCTTTTATCTACATTACTCAATGATGATAAAACTCCATTATTCCCTCATATTCGTCATGAGAACATTACTATTATTATCCATGACGACTTCTATCAAATTTCGGGGACGAAATTTCTTTAACGGGTGGGTACTGTAACGACCCGGAAATTTCCGACCAAATTTAAACCCTAATCTTTATATGTTTTCGACACGATAAGCAAAATCTGTAATGTTGAGTCTAGAAAGTTTGAAATCTATATTTATGAAATCTGTTACCCTTTGACCATGCCTGATGATTCACGAACAATTTTGTATATAACATTAATAATAAGTACATATGTAAATAATTATACTTTATCAATTAAGGAATTATGTGATTTAGTATTATGACAGATAACTAAATATAACTTAAAACTATATATATTTGAATATATAATTATATCATAATATTATTATAGTAATATCAGTATTATTATAATTAATAGAAAAATTTTAATTAGCATTATGATTATTATGTTCATAATTATTAATTATAAGATTAACTACAATCTATAAATATACGTATATATATATATATATATATATATAAGATATATACAATTATGATTTATTTGCTATTACTAAAAGTTATTACTTCCATGTAAAATTCTTATTATCATTATAATTATATTTTTTTATTACTTCTATTATTATTAGTACATCTGCTTTCAGTAATATTATGAAAATAAAAGAATTTTATTCTTTATTCTTATTATTATTAATAATATCATTTTTAGCATTTTGGTTATTAATAATTATTAATATTACTATTAATAATTATTTTTAAAAAAAATAAAAAAAAATATAAATCTTTTTATTCCACAAAATCAGGGACTTGATTAGCTTTAAATCACATTCAATCTTTATCTGTTTTTATTTTTACTCCTAATCTGTACCCATCATAATCAAACTGTATCATTTGTGGAAAAATAATCGAGCCAGATATATTTGTCTTAATCCTAATCGAATAATTCTTGTCGCCACCAATTTCTGATATAAAAGACTTAAATCAGTGCTTAGGGATAGAGGAAAATCCCACATTATTAGTTACCAATCACCAATAATCCTTTACAACGATATTTGAATCAATCATAATAGAACCGAAGCAAAGAACAGGCTCCTGCCCCTGTTCGTGGAGTTTTTTTTAAAAAAAACCTTGATTTTATGATAAACTTTAAAATGTAATAATGGCAATTGGTTAGAAATCTTCCCCTAAAACTATCTGGGAAATTTCAGAATCCAATTCAAGCTATCGAATCTTAATTTTGAATTCAAAGGTATAATTTCCAAAGTCATACGATTATGTTCATGACAAAATTTGTTTTCCTTATGACGTTTCAATTTAAATTAATTTTACAGAAAGTTTCTAATGAGGATTTGGAACCTGATTTATGTTATAACATTTGTTAAAAACACTCTAGAATCCAAAAGTGGGTTTAGTGTTCTTCGTTTTTTTTTAACAGCAATTATATTTGATTTTTTTTTTGTTTTCGATTTAAATCCCTGTGATAAACATTAAAAACCCCAATAATAACTTACGCTTCGTTTAAAACCTATTTTAAGAGTTGCTGTCATGAACCTTGGGTATCAATCGGTTTGACTGAACATGGGAACGAGAAGGAAGAAATAACAGAAGTTATTATCGGGTTATAAATAACAGTGTGGGTATTAAAACAAATAAACGAGCCAGCTTGACTGGTTAGGCATCTTAATGAGTATACTAGAGGTCACGGGTTCGAGCCCAGTATGGGGCTATTCTTTTTAGAAACTCTCTTATAAAGGTAGTTTTATTCTTGAAAACTTACTATTCTCATTATTATCATTACATGTATTATAATTATTATTATTATCAAATCTATAGGTATTATAAAAGTTATTACCATTGGTATTAATTATATAATTATTATTATTAATTTGATCACTTAAAATATTATTAGCATTATTATGATTGTTATAATTATCAATATTATTATGACAATAATATAATCTGTTGTGATTTAAAAAAAAAAAAATATTAGTAACACCCTAAAAATATTAATATTATTATTTATTATTACTATTATTTTCGTAAATGTTAACATTAACATCCATTTATAAGTATGAGTATTATTATTATTATTATGTATTAATAATATTATTATCATTATTAGTATTATCAGATCATTATAAGTATTATTATTATTATTTTAAACTAACTGAATATATATAACTATAACTATCTAAACACTAACCATTTTTTTTTATGTACACAAAATTAAATATATAATATATAACATAAGTTATAATATATGAATTTGTTCAATTATGATTATATATTAATAAATATACAAATGATATAGGTTCGTGAATCCAAGGCCAACCCTATACTTGTTCAATGGTGTTATATGTATTTTTACTACAAAATACAGTATGGTGAGTATATAGATCCCTTTTAAACTCTAAATATTTTGGGCTGAGAATACATGCGCTGTTTTTTTTAAATGATTTACGTTATGGACACAAGTGATCAAAAATAAAATCTACGTTGAGTTGTACCATGGCATATTTCTTTATACTTGGTAGCTAATATTTACGTGAGGAGCGTAAACGCTAATCCTGTTGATAGATCTATCGGGCCTGACAACCCCAACCGGGCTGGACGACCAGTTTTTAACGGTTGCACAGTACTTCGTTTCGTTACTACACTTGGTACGGTGTAGGGTTTATTTAAGAATATGCTGCTGTGATTTAAATGTTAAGTATGGTTACCAAGTGCTCAACGACTTTTCTATACACGAGGAGTGTATTATGTATAAACTTTAAATCTTGTGGTCCATTGTTATAACGCTGCTAGCATCAAACCTATATATCTCACCAACTTTATGTTGACGTTTTAAAGCATGTTATTCTCAGGTACGAGTTAAGTCTTCCGCTGTGCATTTACTCATGATAAGGACATTACTTGGAGTCGATCATCGCAATGGAACCAAATGTTGAAGATTTCGTCCAGGGGGATAAGGACGGGTCCTCACAGGTTTCATGTGATAGATTCTGATATCTAATAATACTATACATAAAGCAAAATTTACAGAATGTTGATGTGGATGTGTAACTATTTCAGCATCTATATGTACCATTTTTTCAATTAATTAATGAATATAAATGTTATATTAATAATACTTTTAATATTAATAATCATAATTAATAATATATATAAAATAAATAATTTCTGTTAAAAATGATAATATTTTTAATAATCATAATGATAACAATAATACTAAAATAATACTAAGAATGATACTAATAAGAATGATATTAATAATAATAATATTGATAAAGATAATAATAACAATACATAATCATTAATAATAACTAAAATTGTAATCTTACTACTAATTACGATATGATTAATGATAACAACAATACTAATAATACTACTAATATTAGTAGTTATATAACAAATTAATTGTATCAATTTCATACTCATGTATTATACATAATAATAATAATAATAATACCACTAATATTAATATTAAATATTTATTTTAATAATAGTAATGAATGTAATAATAATATTAGTAAAGATAGCAAATTAAATGTATTAAATTTTCATATTTTAATTTTCAATAATTTTAATAGTACTGATATTAAATAATAATAAATGTAATAATAATATAACAAATAGAATTAAACTTTTAATTACATCTTATATATTAATATTTTAATTTATTAATTTGGTAATACCTAATAATTATATCATATTGAATATTTAGTGTTTATATGTTTTATAACCGTTACAATATAATAATTAGTAGAAATCATTTACGTATTTTTATCTATGTAGATTCATAATAATATTATATATATATTTATATATATTCTTTTTAATAATAACTTAATTGTTTTGTTTATTATTTTACATTTTTAATTCTAATTGATTAATGTAAATTTTATTAATTCAAAATATTATATATACACTTTTATTTATATAAATGTAATTTACATTTTTTATATACACTCAACTGTTCGTGAATCGTCAGTCATAGTCAAGGTTTAAAATAAATACATGGACAAGGTTCAAAATTTTGTGATTAAATTCAACAGACTTTGCTTATCGTGTCAAAATCCTATAAAGAGTAAGTTTAAATTTAGTCGGAAATTCCCGGATCGTCACAGCCCGTCAAGCACCACACCCCCTACCCATCAACACGTCAACATACTCGTCATTGTTAAAGATGGTCTAAATGGGCCACAATATTGCCGCAACATGATCTTTCAAACGGAAATGTTATACGCATTATTACACTTGATGAATCTATCTCTATCTATCTTCTATACATTATATTAAGCATCTTCATAAATTTTACATGTCATTTCTTAATTAATTGTATAAATAATCTTACGTATTATTTTCTTAATTAACCTGATTTAAATAATAATGGCTCCTTTAAGTAACTCCCTAAATTCGATATTCTATTTAATTTAATTGCGTATAGAATTATAATCATAATTTAAATATGATAATGACTCCTATCTTTTTCATTAATATTAATATTATAGGACTTCAAATTTTATTTAATGTTCATTAAATTTAATATTTTAATAATTATAGATTACTATATTTATATTTTTAAATAAATAATACGTCACATAAATTGGCTCATAATTTATGCGTTAGTATTCAGTACTAATGTTTTCATTATAAATGTTAGTAGTATAGTTTTTCATGGTATTTGTGTTATATATTTGATAAATATCAATACTAACGTTATCAAATACTAATTTATACAATTGTCGTGTGATGCACGGGCTCACGTTAGTATTCAATACTAATGCTTTCGATACAAATATTATTCGTAATAAATATCAATACTAGCGTATCTAATACTAATTTGTACAACTTACGTGCAATACACGAGCTCGTAAAACTAGTTTATATAAAAATAAAATCGATTTTTAATATACGTAACTATCTTTATAAGGATACAAACACGACAGAAAACTCTCCTCGAGCCACATCTAAATTATGGTCAAAATTAAACCCACAAATTACAGGGGGGGAAAAAAAAAAACTAGACCACATATTTGAGCAGAGACATTATTCAATTTGAATATTTGATTGCTTTTGAAAGCACACAGAGGCATTATGAGGCTATAATTAATGAAGAAAAAAAGACACACTATACCACATATCTGTAGTTTGTCCTGGAAAACAGGTAGCTGAGATACTCTCTCCGTCTCAAAACTATTGTCTCCTGACAAAAAACACACCGTTTAATAGTAAAAAGTCCTTTCACATGTACTTTTCTGTCCACTTTCCAATTTTACTCCTTACTTTTTACCTATCTTTTTGTCTTACATTTATTAAGTCCGAACACAAAAGAAATTTATCACATTATTCTTTTTCATTTATGAAATTGGACAATATTTGAGAAATCCAAAAAATGAATAGTGGACACTATGGGACGGAGGGAGTATTATTTAGTAGAGGTGTTCAAAGAACGTTAATTAATGATCCGGTTAAATGAAAGTTTATTAACCCGAAAATTGGCTTGCCACTCTTTTAAAGCTAAACCGAAACAGATATGGTAATTAGTTACTCAACATTTACGGTTTGATTATTCCGTTAAATAATTACACATTTCGATATCATTACACCACCAAATTTTATCAATACACCTTCTAAATTTGCTCTAAGATGTTTTAATGTATAACATCATAATGCATTTTTGATAGTGGATGGATAAAATTAGTTACGTAATACGGAGTAATCACTACCTCATTTCTCATCTATACTATTTCTCATCTATACGGAGTAATTTCAGGTATGATTTAAAACCCATGGAAATTTGATTCTACCATTTTCATGGCGTCTATTATTATTTTTATTATTATTATTATTATTTTTTTAAATTCCTACTTAAAGGCCGGAGGTCCTCTCGGAAGCAATCTCTTTATCCGTCGAATAAAGAGAGGGATGACTTTCTCTACTCTTGAGACTGTTTTCAATCTGGTGGAGAAATGACTTGTCTTTATTCTCGGATAGGGGAAGAATTCTCTACATCTCACCTCCCCATACACCAATCATGTGGTATTGAGTTTGTTTTTTTTTTTTTTTTTTTTTTTTTGAAAGGCAAGTTTGTTGTTGTGGTGGTGGTGTATCTATCTACTACTCTGCTAATAATGGAATAATGGAGTAATAATATAATAATAATAATGATAAGGATAATGATATAATGATAATATCAGCACAAATCCAAATACATTTCTATGTCATGGGTCTTGTGTATATTTAGGCACAAATTGGGTTAACATGAAGACATAAACACGCTGGCCAGTAAACTACAAGAAAAATGGTAAAATTTTAAGTTAATTACATTTCAGTTGACCATTTCGCTTAAATCGTAAACCAAAACCGAAAAACTATCAGTTGGGTTAAAAAAATGAAAAATAGAAATGAATTGTTCGATTAACCTAATTTTAATTAGTGGGGATCTTAGGCACCTCTTTAACGATGTTTATTGGATGATTACCTCTGTTAGATTTAGGTTCAAACAGACTAAGATAACCTTAAGTTAGCCTAAAAACATCTACTCAGAATCACAAACGACCACCAAGTCAACCAGGTTTCGATATGTTGCTTGTATATACTTGCAAGAAAAAAAATCAGATACATAATAATAACGCATTCATATAAATATATAGAATATAAATGGTATAAGAATGTATGGTACAACAATTACATATAGGTTGAGAATGCCACAACGCCTATGCAAGTTTGTCATTGGCAATGTCATATATATATATATATATATATATATATATATATATATATATATATATATATATATATATATATATATATATATATGACATTGCCAATGTTTTCTATATCAAATTATATTCATATTTTATTTGTGATTATAAGTATTACATTATATTACTGGTACATATGGAGAAATCAGCAGAGGCCTCATATTTTAGAGGCAACAGCAACCTTTGATCCTGAAGAACGACCCAAATATTTACAAATGAACTCTCCCGTTTGCAAGAGCTTTTTCATATCAACATTTGTTTTGATGCCAAGCCCGTTAAGCATGTAAACAACATCTTCGGTTGCAACGTTACCCGAAGCTCCCTTAGCATATGGGCACCCTCCTAGTCCCGCTACAGAAGAATCCACAACGCTAATTCCCATCTGTCATTAATTAAAATGTTAATAATTAACTGATATTAAATTATTATGTTGGATGATTAATTATTTTTAAAAAATTATCTTACTTGGAGGGATACTAAAATGTTTGGAAGAGATTGTCCGTAAGTGTCGTGAAAGTGAACCGCTAACTTTTCAACAGGGACAACTTCCATGACTGCTTCAAGCATAGGAATTACAGTTCCTATGAAGGACCACAATCAAGTTTAAGTAAAATAATCGCATATAAGGCAACTTCAACACATTTACAGATTACTTTTGAATGGGTCGAGTCGGATCATGTAATGTAATAGGAAGTTGAAGATTACCTGGTGTACCAATCCCTGTTGTATCACCAAGTGATATTTCCATGCAACCCATCTCGTGAAGTTGTTTTGCCACATATGCAACTTTTGAGGGATCAATTGCGCCTTCAACTGGGCACCCAATCACACATGATACGTACCTGAAAACAAAACAATGCTAACACTCATCAATATACTTCGAGATTCTTGAAGATGCAATTTCAGTCCATTTGCTTAAAGCAGGTCAACTTGAGTTGTATTATATCTCTAACAAGAAACTAAACCTAAAACGGAAATGGGTCAAAACAGGTCAAATGAGTTGAAAAGCATAGTAAGTGAAAATCATATAAAGTTGTTGATCAACGAGTAAACTTCTTAATACACTAACAAACTATATAAAAATAAATAAATAAAATAAAATAAAATTCCATTTGGACCTATATAAAAAATAGCCAGTAATAAACCATTTCACCAACCAAAAGGCTTATAGCCTAGCGGTGTTCGAGGAGCCTTTCAACCAAAGAGTTTGGGGGTTCAAGTCCCGTTGTGGGCATTTTCGTGGATAGATTCGTGTTGGGCATGTGAGTTGGTGTTCTAAACAAAACCCATTTCACCAACTAATGAACCCTAAGAGTGCAATAATGAACAAGAAAATAAATTAAAAAGCAAAGTGCATACCCACGAACAGGAATGGAGAGCTTTGTCGAAGCTTGAATCACTTCACGATAACGAACAAGACTTTCTTCAATAGTACAATTAATGTTATTTTTGGAAAAGGACTCAGAAGCTGAAGCAAAAACAGCTATTTCCTTTGCTCCAGCTGCAACAGCAGCTTCAAAACCCTGTTCGATATCAGCAACATTAATTAGTTATAGTATACAACAATAAGGCTGATAAATATTTAATCTGTTTCAATATGGATGTGAAGTAGATTACACACTTTTATGTTTGGTGTCAATACAGGCAATCTTGCACCTTCCAAGTTCTTAACTGCTTCGACAACATCCCTCGCATCTGCTAGCTTTATAATAATATAATTGTATGTATTTAGATACACGTAGTAATGAGCTGATTCATGACACACACACATAATTTTTCTTTTTTAAAAAAAAAAAAAGGAGATTCAGACTACCTGCGGTACCCATTTGGGTGAAACAAAACTTGTGGCCTCAACAACAGATAACCCGCAGGAAATAAGCCGACTAATTAATTCTATCTTAACAGATGTAGGTACGATATTTTTCTCATTCTGCAACCCATCCCTTGGACCAACTTCCACTATCTTCACATAATCTGGCATACTTCGAAATAACTGGAGTTCAAGATAACATGATTAGCATATAAACATCGTCATCAAATCAAATATAACTCGAGTGTGTTGAAATTGGTGGTAGATATAAGCTGGTCAGGAGGTAAATGTCATTGTGCTATAAAGTCAAAAATGGGCAACAATGGAAGGAGGTAGTTCAAGGAGTAACGAGGCTTCCGTACTTAGTTGTCATGTAATAGTTATACATTATACATTTATGATAGCTCCTAATGTATATTTTTAACTGTTAAATTTGTGCTTCAAAGTTCAATGAATATCTAGAACTTGCCTCTTTAGGAAAAAAATATACATTTTCAATTTTAAAGTAAAGTAAATGAAAAAAAAACCCAACTTTGACATTCAAATTGCAACTAACCACCTTATTTGTTATGCCTCTCGGGCTTGTATCATTGCAATACGAGCTGTGTTGAAGGTTTGCTATGTGTCGTGTTTGACACCGATTTCCATTTACTTCAAGGTTCCTTCCTTTGCTTTCCCACACAACATCAATGTATGCATTATCTCTTGTACGGTTCGTCCAAGTGAAAGCTTCTCGCCTGTACTCTTTCAAACTTTCCCTGAAACAGATATCACATCAGCATCAAGAGCATTCTGAAAATAGGCAAAAATAGATTATGAAAATTCTGTTATTTCTAGTGCTTCTTATATATGATCTATATACAAAATTTTAATGTTTTTGTATTGATAAGACAAATGATATACAGTTTTATCAACAATACGCACTTGTAGCTATTAGACGATCCACAAGTCATTCCATCAATCCAGCAATAACCCAATCCATTGTCATCTCCACTAGTACTGCAACGTTTTGATGAAAACCTTCGTGAAAAATCGATGTCACTTAAGCTTGGCAATTTGTCCAAACCAATAGGCTCCTCCAAACTCGACATTTTCAGCAGCAGGGAGTAACAACACTGCAATATAAATATATAAACATAACATAATATTAGTAAGCCTTCTACCTATATAGTTAACTACAAAATATACAACTAGCAAATTAAGTAGCAGAGTAACATCCAGAAACCTAAATTTTCAGAGAAAACGAACACTTCAAGCTTTTTTCCTTAATCGAAAACTTATCTCATAAATAGCATTTTCATGTCAAAAGTTACTAAAAATTCAATTAATGACAATTTTTGCAAATTATAAGTATTCTAACATAAAATCCCTAATTAAGACACATACATCTAACAACAGAGCTGTAGCATCTAAAAGTTAGCAGAAAATTAACATGTATTTGCATATGTACATGAATACAGAAAATCAGAAATCACAGAGACCTTAATTCACAAATGACAGTACTCAAAACTGAAATCAAATCTAATTAAACACTTGTTGGTTGACCTCGTAAAACAAATAAACTAATTATTAAACCCAATTTCACAGATCCACAACTCAGTTTCAGAAATGACGTAAGAAAGAAATTAAGCATCATCACCTTGCTCTAGGACCCGAAATCAATCAATCAATCAAAATTAAAGTAAACGTAAATTAGACGAAAAAAAAAAAAGTCAAGGAATTAAAAGGATTATTATACCTAAAGTTTAATTTGTGCAATATGAATTGGTCGTACAGATGGAAGGTAGTTTTCAGTTGGAAGTTGGTCGATTTCTTCTCCTAACTCACTTCATTTTATATCAAAAAATTTCAATTTTTAATTCATTTATTGTCTACAAGAGGTGTCCCACTATTCATTTCTAGATCCATTTTTCATTCACATTTATTTTATTATATTTTAATTTAATATATTTTTATTATTAATAGTTGTTTCTTTATAAATTAATAAAAATAAATAAACAAGATAAAATTTATACTCAGTAATAAATTTCATAGATTAGTTAATTATGTAAAAAAACAAACAAAATAAATATAAAAAAGTAATACAGTACGAATACATTGAAACTTATTCTCTCCGTTTCATATTAATAGTCAACAGACAAAAAAATACACAGTTTAAGAAAATGTTATAAAAGTATTATACTTTCTGTTTAATTTCTATTTTTACCTTTACATTTTATTTCTACTTTAATCATATCCACATACATTAAGGGTATAATAGAACTTAATTTTTTTATTCTTTTTATTTATGAAAGTAAACTATTAATTTGAAATATTCTAAAATGAAATACTGGATTATTAAAATGAGACGGAAGGAGTATAAAATATCAACACTTATACATACAGCATGAAAACTTGTACATTTGTCTCTCCCTTTTTACATCTTCTTCTTCCTTCTTTTTCACTACCAAAAGACAAGTCCTTCATGTTTGTATCAAATAGCATGGTAAACCTTTATCTTTTTTTTCGACGTAGATAACAACTCAACCACTAACATCCGTTGGTTTTTAGACGTTAAGCACGCTCACATAACCAGTACGTGAGGGCAATTTAGTCAACTACTATTTTTCTTTGCACTAAAGATGATCATAAGCAGAGTACTTGGGAAGATGAACAATCTGCGAAAACAAAATTAGTACAAAATATTTGTGCAAGTTGATTCAACAACCTTTCTGCATCTTCCTTGAACAATTTCCATTTGATAACAATCTTCAAAAACTCCTTGAAATTTCCATAAATTGTAAGAACAGAAATAACATGAAAGTTATGAATTCAATATTCGATATCGAGATTTAGTTAGTTTATGATGATGAAACCTTCACAAAATATCTTCCAATTCGCAATCCTAACACTCATATACAAGTTTTAGATCCTGAAACCACTTTAATCGATCCAATTCAAATATAGGTCAAACTACATGATAAACTTTGATGAAGAATTTGTACGTCTTTTGTTGTTATTATTCCGAACTAATGGTTTACTAGGCTCAAATAAGATAACGTATACAAATTTGATCACAAATTGAACTAAGAAACTCTCACTCTCCAATTCGTTTGCGATTTCGTGACCGCAATAGTGAATGATGAAGAACAGCTGAAGAGAACTTCATTTAGAATAATTTTGTGTTGATTTTTATTCAATCCGAACTTAATCGAGTACCTACATAACAATCGGGAATTAAATATTCAACTGATTTGGTAGATCTGTGATGTTCGATGGTGATAAGAAACTGAGATGAAGATGAGTGTTGATTGAATGATGAAGATAAAGACGATGAAGGTGATGATGTGTGAGTTTTGATTGTTGAACGATGATAGATTTATTTGTTTTTATTTCTAAGATCTGAAATACGAACTCTGGATGAAAATTTGGGTCTGTGAAAATTTTGTTAGTGAAAAATAATTCTGAAATTTGAGATGAATTCGTAAGATATCAGAAATATTTCTGTGTTTTTGTTTTTGAGTTTTTATATTATATTAGATATTAGATAGATGAAGATGATAAACTACACACCTCAATAAATTTCCCTCACATGCTTGGCATGTGAGCGTGCTTAACGTCTAAAAACTAACGGACGTTAGTGATTGGGTGATCCATGTTGAAAGTTGATAGTTGAAGGCCATCTACGTCGAAAAAAAGATAAAGATTTATCATGCTATTTGATACAAACGTGAAGGACCATCAGCGCAATTTTGTCCTACCAAAAATCCCTCTCACAAAGTCATATGTAGCCAACCAAGTATCCACGTATTATTTTGGTACGTCACATAGATGTTTCTTTATACTTTTTTCTTCATTGAACATCAGTTCGAGATCATCTAGGGGGGACTAAACCACCCACGCGTTCATCTCCCGCAGTTGCATAACATGTCCCCAACTGATGTCCAAGAGGAAACCCGATCCAATCCGAGAGCATGTGATATTGCTCTAAATTATACATGTTTATCTCGCAATATCTTCCTCACTTTACTCGGTTTTTGATGATTATGGAGTCTATTTGATATGCTTATGAGCTAAATGGCAATTTGGGGGCTAAAAGCTTGATTTGATGTAAAATTGACCAAGTCTTGATCAAAAGTGGCAAAGAAATTGAAAAGTGCAGGATTCAGCTCTAGAAGTTACGCTCCTACAACAAAAGCGCCGCTCCTTATGGACAAAAGCGCCGCACCTCATCTAAAATCGATGTTCTTGTACACGTTTTTGCACCATTTTCCACCAGTAGCCAGAAGCGTCGTTCCTCATTGCCAAAAGCGCCGCTCCTATCCACCAAAAGCGCTGCTCCTAATCACAAAAGTGACGCTCCCGAAGATAGCCAAAAGTGCCGCTCCTAAGCCAAAAGCGGCGTTCCTGACGCTGATCATCCCAGAATTCTCAACACTATAAAAGGAAAGAGATGAGGCCATTTTTGAGAGAGCTCCAATTCTAAGTCCGATTTTCACCTACAAAACCCTAATTTCATCATCCATTGGAGTTTAAAGGTGAATTGAAGGAAGCAAGCTCAAGTTCTATCATAGATTAGCTCTAGATCTTCATCATCTTTGTATTTGAGTTGTAATCTCTACTTTTCTTACTCTATTTTGAATCATTTGCTTGTAATAACTTAAGTTGATGATTATTTGTGTTTCTATGCTTAATATTAGTGTAATCTTAGCCGTGATTGGCTAAATCTCTTGTGTTTGCGTATCTATGAATCTCTAATGCAAAGATTTGCCCCTAAATCAATTTAATGATGTTGTTTGAATGAAATACATGATCAAGTGTTATTGTGTTAGCTACAGATCCATTGCTATGCATTTATTTTAGGCTTTACTTTGATTACATAGGTTGAGTAGCTCTCTTAATGATTTGAGAAGTGAATCAATTTGTGATTCAACGCCTTGAGTGATCTAGACAAGTAGATTAGGGATTTCAAGTGATTATGTTCTTGATCTAAGTTGGTTTTCAATTGGCCTTTAGTCAACATAGTGGTGTTCGATTATCTTAAGTGATTTCGATAGTTGAAGAGTTCTAAGTGATTTCAACCCAAGCATAATCTCAATAACCATTCATGCATAACTTGATTTTAGAATGCAATGCTTATGTGAATTCGCAAAGTGTTATTTGATTAAGGTTTGTTAGTAATGCTCGCCGCTGGTGCACCTCTCCTAACTATTGCCCATTTATTCTGGAATAATCTTTTTAGGAGGGACAATTTTACATATTTCTGCCAAATCCTTCTAAACATTTAATAGTTCAACAACTAGTGCGATAGCAATTTGGGTAAAACAGGAATCTAAGCATAGTGAGGATTAGATAAGTGAACACTACTTAGTTAGTTGATGTAACTTCTCAATATTTTGTTACTTGCTACTTGCAACTAGTTTTAATTGTTAAGTTTAAGTTTATTTATGTGTGCATGTTTAGTTGTTAATTAAAATCAATCAACCCCCCCTAATCAAACAAATCTTAGGATAATTAATAGTTTCAATTATTCTACTTACACCGCTCTCTTGGGACGAACTTGAAAAGAATACTTACATTGAAGTGCTATAATAACCGGGTTCTAACTACTCGTTAGTTGTGTGTGCTTGTTTGTAGTGTTTGATTCTTGTATAAATTTAGAGGGTAATGATGTATTGTTACGCATAAATCATCAATTTCTTGGCGCCGCTGCCGGGGAGCGGTTAGCTAGTGGGATATTTGATTTAAGCTTTTAATCGTTCGATCATTTTTTAAGGGTTCACCCTTACAAAAGTTACTTTTCTTGTTTTTACATTTTTTATTTTGTATTTGGAAAACCGCTTGTGTTTGTGTTGTGATTGAAGGATAGGTGCCTTTCGTGTATGAAAAGGAGATCCCAAAAGGATCAAGAGTTTACACATCCATTCTCCGATCATGAAAAACGCGTGCACGGGGTTTATAAGTGTAGAAAAGAACGGGTATTAAGGAAAAATTTTAAGGTTTTGCCATTTTGTTTAAAAGACGTGGATCCAAACAGTCAACCAAATCACAATGAAGAGGGTGATCCAATCAACCAAGGTCCACCGGTTGATCAAGAGCAACTAAATGATCCAAATGATACACCGATGTGGAACGCTAGATTGGTGGCACCAACGGTGATAGCTCCAGCTATTAAAAAACCACCAATTAGAGTTGATAATTGGAAGATTGAGGGTAACTTTTTCACGATGATCAAAGATATGTTTTTCCATTGGTTAATAGAAGAAAACCCTTTCGAGCATATTCAACACTTTAACGATATTTGTGATCTCTACAAAACCAAAGATGCCACCGATGACGCTTTTAAGTTAAGGGCATTCCCCTTTACACTTCAAGGAGATGCAAAAGTTTGGATACGGAATTTGCCACCCGATTATATTAGGACTTTTCAAGATTTAACCAATGAGTTCATCTATCACTTTTTTCCACCATCATAGGTAGAACGTCTTTCTAATGGAAATCAATGGATTCACCCAACAGGGTGATGAAACTTGTATGATGCGTGGGTACGATTCAAGAAGATGCTAAGAGCTTGCCCACCGCATGGTTTGACTAAGAAGGAGTACATCAACAGGTTCTACCGGGGTACTAATGCTTTGACTAAGCAGTATATTGATTCATCTTTGGGGGGAGTAATTATGTATAAATTGCCAAACGCGGCCGAAACTTTGCTAGAGGACATCACGGTGAGATTTGACAAGGAAAAGTGTAGCACAAGTAGAGAGCGATAATGGGCAAGTCACGCTTGCAAGCTTAAATAATCAATTTCAAATGTATGGGAAAGAGTTGAAAAAGCTACAACAATCGGTCGTCGTGATGCAAGTAGGTTATCAAAGGTGCGAAGGGCCACATCTCACCAAGAACTGTCCCCAAATTAGTCATTGCAACCATATTGATCTAGATAACATTCCCATGAATTCGGATGCTCATGTCAATTACGTGAGCAATCAAAACCATCAACGGGGTGGAACATCAAACCAAGGCTACTACAATCCTAACCAAAAGCAAGTTTCGTTCAACAATCAAACCAATACACCACCCGAATTTACAAAACAAAACCAAAACCAAAGCCGAAACTAAAGTTACAACAACAACTATAACCAAAACCGAAACAACATCTTCCAATACCAAAACCAACAACCTTACAACAACCAACCTTTCAATAACCAATCCAATTCAAATTTTCAAAACAACCAAGGTTATAGTCAACCACAAAATAATCAAGATTACAATCAACAACCTCAACAAAATACTCTACAATCCCAATCTTCGAAGAGTTTGGAGAAAATGATGCAAAGTTATATAAAGAAGGCAGAAACAACCGAAGCATTCTTGTTGAAGGAGAATGAGTTCTTAAAGCAACAATTGAAACACCAAAAAGCTTCATTTCAAAATCTTGAGAGCATCGTGGGGAGACTTTCCAACCAAGTTGCCGAAAGACCACAAGGAACCTTACCATCCAACACACAAGTCAACCCGAACAACAATTACAACAATAATCGACAATTAAACCAAAATCAATAAAACAACAACACAAGAACCATCCCTATTGAGAACGTTAACCAAATTGAGTTTGTCAATGCCATTTCAACAAGAAGCGGTTTCACTTATGAAGAACCACAAATCCCAACAATTCCAACCCAAACACCAAACCCTATTGCACCTACTTCATAAACCGTTGAGAATTAATCAAGTGTTAATGGGGATTCGCAGAAGCAAGGGTTAAAAGGAGTGAACCACCGAAGGTTAAGGGTAAAAAGAATGAAGAAGCGCCTTTGAGGAAGTACAAGGAACCGATTCCATATTCGCAAGCTTTGAGGAAGGAAAAAGTTGAAACGCAACGGAAGGACTTCATGAAAGTGATGAAACAAGTTCATGTCAACATACCGCTCATCCAAGTGCTTAAGGGTATGCCTAATTATGGGAAGTTCATTAAAAATCTTTTATCTTCAAAAGGCAAATATAAGGAGGTGTCGTCTACATTTCTCGTAGAGGAATGTTCGGCTATCTTGCAAAAACAAAAGATGCCTCCCAAATTGGGTGATCCAGGTCGTTTTGTAATCCCATGCAATATGGGCGGGTCGATGCACTTGTCTAATTGGGGGCTAGTGTAAATCTTATGCCCTATTCAATATATAAAAAGTTAAATCTTGGGGAACTAAAACTGACCCGGATAGTTTTTAAAATGGGAAACCAAACATTTGATACACCAATCGGCATAGCCGAAGACCTTATGGTCAAAGTTGGTAAATTGACCTTTTCGGCCGATTTCGTGATCCTCGAAATGCTCGAGGATGAACATGTCTCAATAATTTTGGGACGACCTTTTCTAAACACCGCCGATACAATTATTTTCGTGCAACAAAACAAAATAAGTATCGGGGTAAAAGATGAAAGACTTGATTTTTATGTGCGTGAAGATGACAATAAACAAAATTTGTCAAATATTGAGTCTTTTAGTCAAATCGAGGTCATGAATTTGTGTGAAGAAAATGACTTTAAAGCTTTATTAGCGGTTGACACTCCGGATGTTGACCAATTTGATAAAAATGAGGATTTTGATGTTGATAAAGAGTTTGAATTGTTTATGAAATCTTGCGATGAAAACGGTTTTGAAAACGCTTGTGAAGGTATTATTGATGGGAAACTTTATGAAAATGCTTTAAGTGACCCCAAAACGGTCAAGGGAATGAATTTGGACCTAAATGTAGGGGGATGTTGTTGGTGAAAACGTCTTGTTGGACCCAATTGTGGAAAATGTTGTTGAGAAGGTGGTTAAACCCACCCAAGTGCTTAAAAAAGGTGAGAAATTTGTTTTCGAAAAGGTTAAAAAGAAATCATTGCAAAAACTGGTTTTAAAGGAAAAAATCAATGTTGATACTCACTATGCGAAACACCAAAGGTTCAAACCGGATGGCAAAGTCTTATTATTTAATCCCAATCTTAAAAAATCACCCGGTCGATCTAAGTCAAGATGGCATGAGCCATTTGTTGTTAAAAACATACTTGAAAACGGATTTGTTGAGTTGATTGGAAAGGGCAACCCATTTAAAGTTCACGGGGATCATTTGAAACTTTTTAAAGATGAAGTTGTGATGACCCGGGAATTTCCGACCAAATTTAAACCTAATCTTTATATAATCCCGACATGATAAGCAAAATCTGTAATATTAAGTCTCAAAAGTTTTGGAAACTATATCCATGAAATCATTTAACCTTTAGACTGTTCCCGACGATTCACGAACAATTGTATGTAAGTAAATGTGTACATATAATAATATAACAAAAGTATATATATAATAGTTAGAAATAATAAAATATAACCGAAATATTAGAATCTAGTATGTAAAAATAATATACAAGATAAATATGGTCTATGTATAATTATTATTAGTTGTAACATATATATGTATAAATAATAAATATGTAATTAAAGTTAATATATATAATATATTACACAAGTAATGGTACTGATATATAATACAAATATAAATATAGTTTATATAATAATATTGTTACTACTTCCAATATTAATATCAATGTGAGTGTTATGAATAATCTATAAATATAAACTTAGTAAATATAGATTGATAATGTATTATTATTATTAATATATTTGTTATTATTAATAATATTAGTATTATTAATATTATTGTAATGCTATTATTATAAAAAAAATTTTAACATTAAGTGTATTATTATTAAAGTTATATTTATTAGTAAGATTAATTATAATCTATAAAATAAATAAATATAAGAGATGTATAAATATAGATATATATAAAAAATAAATAGATAAATACAAATACATATAAAAAAATGCTATATATACCGATAATTACATTAGGAAATCAGTATTTATTATTATTATTATTATTATTATTATTATTATTATTATTATTATTATTATTATTATTACACTTATTTATTTAATAATAATAATTATATTATAAACGTATTTATATCAAAAGGAGAATCATAATCAGATTCAAGTAGTAATCAATCTGTTTATGATTTTGATTCTGTCCCTACAACTAGTACAAAGCACGAATTTAAAACTTCAGTACCATTCAAAATCAGTTGAGAGTCATTTTCTACTTTTATTTTTTTTTAACTCTTCTGATGGAATCGAATATTATTGTTGAACCTTAATCTATATTTAACAAGGGAATTGATCACTGTTATGGGTAAAAGTCATTCAGTTCTTACATCATCTTTATCAGTTATCAATTTCATTTAACTCAAACGATTGAATTTAAAACATAATAATAAAACCGCAGCTCATTATGCTCTGTCGTGTTTAAAATTTTGAAAAAGTCGAATTCAAACCTTATTTCAAAAAGTAAGAATGCAATTTGGTTAGGATTAGTTATTATAAACTATCTGCAAAAGATCTTTCTTCAAATCTTTCTATCAATCTTTAATTTTGGAGTCAAAGTAAATCTTCAAAAAAGTCAAAGACTTTGTTCATAGTAAAATCCGGATTTATGTTGATGATTTGAATTCAATTGATCACGGATAAAGTTTCTAGGAGGGATTTCAATCAATTTTCATTTAGGAATCATAGTCTCAAACCATTCCAATTTCAAAATCATTAATTATGTTCTTCATTTACAAACAGCGACGACCAGCATAATATTTTTTTTATTTTATTTACTTCTTTTTCTGTATCAAATTAATTAGATGAATCTTTAAACGTTTTTTTTATAAACTATAAATTCATTGATAACTTACTGATAACTGATCGAACCTGGGTTGGTCTGGTATTGAGCAAAGGGAAGAAGATGAATCAGAATAGAATAATGTTAAATAAATTCGGGGATGGGAATTAAACAGAAAAGTACGGGCAGAGCAATGGTTAAGAGGGGTGTCGAGCTAGCGGAAGGTCACGGGTTCGAGTCCCGGCTTGGAAAACTTGTTATCTTTTTTGAGCCCTTAAGGTAGAAATCATTTGTAATATTATTTTTATTATTATTATTATTATTATTATTATTATTATTATTATTATTATTATTATTATTATTATTATTATTATTATTATTATTATTATTATTATTATTGTTAGAATAAATCATGTTGTTATAATATTATGTTACTTGTGTAAAATTAAGAGATAGAATTATTATTATTATCAAAATGATTAGTATTAGTATTATTATTATTATTATTATTATTATTGGTAATAACATTATTATTAGTTTTGTTGTTAACACAAGTAGTAAATATTATTTTTATTTATATTAGGATTATAACTACAAAAATGAATAATTATTATTATTAATGATAAGTTAAGTAATATTATAACTATCATATTACAATTTATTATTATTAATATAATCATTAAATGTTAATATTATCATTACTACTACTAATATTAAAATAGGTATTGATATAATTATAATTATTATTATTACCATTATTATGAAAATAATAAAAGTTATTATTATAAATATTGGCATCATTTTTGTAAATACTAAAATTATTGTTATCAACATTTTTTTTATTCTTATAACTACTATTACTAATATACAAATGATATATAAATATAATATATATATATATATATATATATATATATATATATATATATATATATATATATATATATATATATATATATATATATATATATAAAATAAAGATATAACTAATACATATAACATAACGAAAATTAATATTTTTATATATACAAAAGGAGTATATGAAACATATATATATTATTAATATAAAATGAAGATAACTAATAAATTTATATATACACTGTTCGATCTTCATTATGTATAATAATAAATATACAAATGATATAGGTTCGTGAATCCAAGGTTAACCCTACAATTGTTCAATGTCGTCATATGTATTTTTACTACAAAATACATTAAGTGAGTTTCATTTGCTCCCTTTTACTCATTACATTTTTGGGCTGAGAATACATGCAAATGCTTTAATAACTGTTTTACAATATTTATATGCGTGAGTTTCATTTGCCTTTTTACCCTTTATATTTTTGGGCTGAGAATACATGCGCAATATTTATAAATGTTTTACAAAATAGACACAAGTACGTGAAACTACATTCTATGGTTGAATTATCGAAATCGAATATGCCCCTTTTAATTAAGTCTGGTAATCTAAGAATTAGGGAACAGACACCCTAATTGACTCGAATTCTAAAGATAGATCTATCGGGCCCAACGAGCCCCATCCAAAGTACCAGATGCTTTAGTACTTCGAAATTTATATCATGTCCGAAGGAGGATCCCGGAATGATGGGGATATTCTTATATGCATATTGTGAATGTCGGTTACCAGGTGTTAAATCCATATGAATGATATTTTTGTCTCTATGCATGGGACGTATGTTTGCGAGAAATGGAAATATGAAATCTTGTGGTCTATTAAAATGATGAAAATGATTATTTATGTTAAACTAATGAACTCACCAACCTTTTGGTTGACACTTTAAAGCACGTTTATTCTCAGGTATGAAAGAAATCTTGCGCTGTGCATTTGCTCATTTTAGAGATATTACTTGGAGTCATTCATGACATATTTCAAAAGACGTTGCATTTTCATCAAGATCATTATTAAGTCAATTATAGTTGGATGTAATATGAAATGGTATGCATGTTGTCAACTTTCAATGAAATGAAAGTTTGACTTTTAAAAATGAAAGCAATGTTTGTAAAATGTATCATATAGAGGTCAAGTACCTCGCGATGTAACCAACTATTGTGAATCGTTTATAATCGATGTGGATTTCGTCCGGATGGATTAGGACGGGGCATTTCAGTTGGTATCAGAGCGTTGGTCTTAGCGAACCAGGTCTGCATTAGTGTGTCTAACTGATAAGTCATTAGGATGCATTAGCGATTCTGGACTTTGACCGTGTCTGCATGTCATAAGTTTTGCTTATCATTCGAAACTTACCGGCTTATCATTCTTAGAGAATCACTGCTTATCATTCTTAGTCTAGAAACGTCTTACTGCATTTAGTGCATCGATAGTGTATAGACAAAAATTCATATCTTAGTGTATCTGATAATTCATTCCTTAGCGTATCTGTTATTGTTATCTTTGCCTGACAGCTTTCGTAGATTCCTTCGTAACTTATGGGATTTTAGTATTATATATGCATATGTAAATTATGTATTGGAGGGTACTAGTCTACATCCTATAATCTATTTTTTATCGAAAATCCTTCATCTGATCGTACGAGATGAATCCCTCAACCAGTTCGAGTCCCTCGAATTCCGATAGCTATTCCAATAGTTATTCCGACAGCTATTCCGACGTGGACGTTCACCTAAGCTCCGAAAGCAGCGTCACCAGAATAAATCAACCAACCAAGCATCCCCAATTCATATGATGAGTTCGTAGTTGACTTAATTAATGGAGACGAGAAGAAGGTGATCCTTTCCATCCGCCACATTGCCCTATTGGCGAAGAACCTGAAGCACTTACCGGTGAACCTGTTCGAAACACCATCTTTTCTCTCATTTCCAGAGTATCTCGCCACGATTATATTCTATCTAAAATTCTAAACCTTATTCATCCATTCGTTCTGACTGACAATCATCCCGAAGTAATACAAGAAGTCAGCGAACTTCGCGCCCAAGTTATAGTCTTGGAAAAATATGGTGCAAAATTTACCAGCTTCAGCAACATCACTGGCACCAACAATACCACCAACATCAATACCAGTATCACCAACAACCCAAGTTTCAACATTACACTCCTCAACATCTCATTATGTACCCCGAGCATAATCATCATTCTACGTATCATTTTACATAATTTATCACCGTTCGATATGGCGATTATGAAATCTCTAATGTTTTAGAGATTATATATTCTAGTTCTAACGGTAAACCAAATGAGTTTAATATCATATTAACTCAATGAATCCATGATTACATCTGAAGAAAATATATATGTATATATGTTTTCATAACGATTGTAATTAAAAATTCTTTCGTGCAAAGTGTTAATCGTGAAAATATTTTTACGGGCAGGTAATACCCGAGGAATATTCAGATTTCACATTAATGAATTACACTGTACATTCTTCAAATCTGATTCAACAGTCATTTACTATCCTACTTACATCCACAGACATACGTATTCGTTTATCACAGAATAACCATTTTCATTCAATTTCATATTTGGATTTTGACCTATCAGAATCCGACAAGTGGCATAATGAAGAAAACATTGGACAAAAATAAAAATCTGTTAAAAACAAACAAATTAACTATGAAGAAAATTTTGTTAAGAATCCACGCTAACTGTTCCTAGCTAACTGATTACATTTTAATTATCGCAATTTAATTATCGCAATTTTATTTATTGTCATTTAATTTCTGTTATTTACTTTACGCACTTTATTTATCGTCATTTAATTTCTGTTATTTATTTTTCGCTCTTTAAATATCGGAACACGTATACAAGGTTTTGACATATCATATCGACGCATATATATATATATATATATATATATATATATATATATATATATATATATATATATATATATATATATATATATATATATATATATATATATATATATATATATATATATATATATATATATATATATATATATATATTATTTGGAATCACCATAGACACTCTATATGCAGTAATGATCGAGTTCTCTATACAGGGTTGAGGTTGATTCTACAATAATATATATATATACTTTGAGTTGTGATCGAGTCTGAGACATGTACACGGATCACGATACGTATTAATTAATTCGAATATTATAAACTGTATATGAATTATTGAATTAGTAACTGTGGATTGCTAACTGTGGACTACCCACTTTGGCTAATTAAAATGAATTAAAATATTGATTATAACATATGAAACTAAATAATTCTTCAAGTTTGCCACTTGATTTCATCTTAAACCTCATTTGTATCTTGACAATTCCAGTCTGCATTCAAACCTTTCATGATTCTTGAAAACACCTCAATCGAGAGGATGAACGAACCACACTTCAGCTACGGAAGGAAGGATTTATACATATAGTTATGCACCTGAAAACACTCGGAACCTGAATAAACGTTAACACGTATCTGTGCTAATTCCTTTGGCGTTGTTATTACCAAAAATCAATTTGCAATTTCTTTCCAAATTAGCTAAATTTGTCACAGCTCCAACAAGTTAACTTCGACTTTTCAGTCGGACTAGCCTTACTAAAACCTTGATATATATGCATACTCTTTTATTGTTACCGGGGAACCTTTTATATTTCATCTTATTACCAGCAGACGTACCAGCAACCTCGTTGCTCTTTGGGCTTAAATCTCTCTGACAAATCACTACATTTATCTATTGAAGTCTCATCATATTCTCATCCGCATCTTGTAACGAGAACTGCCATAACAATTACCAGGAATCAGCAAACAGTACTTTGAAAACTCACAGCATATCTACATCAACAGTTATATGTATGACATTTATCTATTAGAATTATGATCACTCATTCTAAAATTCTGAAAAGCACTCAGTCATAAATCAATACTCTGAATGTTGAAAAAGCTGAATGAAGCAACAGAAACCATAGACAACCGTAAACGACCTTAATCATCGAAAGTTTGATGATAAAGAATAGTATGTTGGAAAAGCTCAGAAAAGTTGAAACTGGAAAACGGATTGAACTAACCATGAAGGAGACCAAGGACAAATACAAGGACCATACTATATATTCAAAGAATCCAGATAATTCTGGATCCGATGAAACCTTCAACGAATATCTTGCTCCGTACTCATGTTAAAATCTTGTGAAAAAATCTTCCTCATCAACCATCGAACTTAAAAATTCCAAAATATCATCATCAATATCTTCGATATTTCTGAGGATATTTTCATAAATATTCTCGTCCCAAATTATGTACCTCTTCGTTCTTCCTGTGTATCATTATATTGGAAACATTCAATAGAAAATTTAGTACCGAAAAGCAGATTATGCGAAACTATGAAGAAAGCCGTGGACAAATCACAAAGAATAAGTTTGACTTCAAAGAATCCAAATGATTCAATGTCTGTTGAAATCTTTAGCGAATACCTTGCTTCTGACTCCGAACTCTTGCGGACAAATTTTCTTCACCATCCTTCAATATTATAAATTCCAAGATATCATCGTATCTTTCATTATAAATATCCTCCATATTTCTGAAGATATTTTTATAACTATTCTTATCTGAAATCATTAATCTCTTCGTACTATCAGTGTTACATCATACAGAAACTGTTAGTTTCTATATTCTGTAAACCTTCAAGTTTAAATTATGAATGATTTTGAAGTAGTGTTGGAAATTGATGCATGAGTTAGTATAATATAATGACACTTGATCAACGTGATTATATTACAGTAAGTCATGCTGAGTTTGTAATGGAACGTGATGATTCACAGATCATAACGTCATCATGTGCCATGTTACATAACTCTTTCATTCTGCTTAACTTCTGAAAACATCAAGAAAGTATATTCTTGATAGTTCTATTCTCAGTGATTCTGGTAATTTGACAAATCAAGATCGTGCCATTATAATTTTCTTCCTGGAACATTAATCATGTTCATTCCAAAATTCATATCTACAAATTCTGGACCATATCTCGCTTGGCTTAAAGTCGGGAAGAGAAAATAAAAGCATGAAGCTTCAAAATATCAATGGGAGTATAAATCACAGTAAATTGGAGAGAGTATTAACTGTGGGTGTCAATGATTACAGAAAGACAGAAGCGGAGACATCGAAATATAAGGGAAGATATAAAACTCAACAACAACCCAGAAGTTACAAACCGTGGATATTAATACGAATAGCAATATAAAGACACGGTATAATTAAGGATAGTATCACCCCAAGGTAATAGTAGAAGTAAACATATTTTCTGGTGGAAGATTGAGAAGAAGGATGATAGAAATGATAATTAGGAAAATATAAGGGTTTAGAATTGGATTAAGCATTATCATAATCTTTTGAGTATGGGAATTGAGTATAGGAATGGGGAGAATAATGGAATGGAAGAGTTAAATTTATAATGGAAGTATCAGACAGAGTAATCGAGGCAGATCATCGCATTTAATTAAAGAAATCCTAATTTTCTTAAATCTCGAAGAATCAGATCTTATAGATTTTCAAGATTTTCTTTTGAATCCCTTGAATTCCGGAATTCAACCAAGACAACATCAAAAGCTAAGACGCACCTTATTTTCTAAATTCAACCATGACTAGTCAAAAGTTATGATGAAACTTGTCTTTTTCATTTCACTCTTTTGTAATAACTTCACTCGTACGCTTCGCATAATCGAATCGTTTTAGCTATAGTACTCAATGATGATGAAACTCTATTTATCAATTCATATTCGCCATGAAAACATTTTTATTGTTAGCCATGACCACCTCACTCAAATTTCGGGACGAAATTTCTTTAACGGGTAGGTACTGTGATGACCCGGGAATTTCCGACCAAATTTAAACCTAATCTTTATATAATCCCGATATGATAAGCAAAATCTGTAATATTAAGTCTCAAAAGTTTTGGAAACTATATCCATGAAATCATTTAACCTTTAGACTGTTCCCGACGATTCACGAACAATTGTATGTAAGTAAATGTGTACATATAATAATATAACAAAAGTATATATATAATAGTTAGAAATAATAAAATATAACCGAAACATTATAATCTAGTATGTAAAAATAATATACAAGATAAATATGGTCTATGTATAATTATTATTAGTTGTAACATATATATGTTTAAATAATAAATATGTAATTAAAGTTAATATATATAATATATTACATAAGTAATGGTACTGATATATAATACAAATATAAATATAGTTTATATAATAATATTGTTACTACTTCCAATATTAATATCAATGTGAGTGTTATGAATAATCTATAAATATAAACTTAGTAAATATAGATTGATAATGTATTATTATTATTAATATATTTGTTATTATTAATAATATTAGTATTATTAATATTATTGTAATGCTATTATTATAAATTTTTTTTAACATTAAGTGTATTATTATTAAAGTTATATTTATTAGTAAGATTAATTATAATCTATAAAATAAATAAATATAAGAGATGTATAAATATAGATATATATATAAAATAAATAGATAAATGCAAATACATATAAAAAAAATGCGATATATACAGATAATTACATTAGGAAATCAGTATTTATTATTATTATTATTATTATTATTATTATTATTATTAGTATTATTATTATTATTATTATTATTATTATTATTATTATTATTATTATTATTATTATTATTATTATTATTATTATTATTACACTTATTTATTTAATAATAATAATTATATTATAAACGTATTTATATCAAAAGGAGAATCATAATCAGATTCAAGTAGTAATCAATCTGTTTATGATTTTGATTCTATCCCTACAACTAGTACAAAGCACGAATTTTAAACTTCAGTACCATCCAAAATCAGTTGAGAGTCATTTTCTACTTTTATTTTTTTAAACTCTTCTGATGGAATCGAATATTATTGTTGAACCTTAATCTATATTTAACAAGGGAATTGATCACTGTTATGGGTAAAAGTCATTCAGTTCTTACATCATCTTTATCAGTTATCAATTTCATTTAACTCAAACGATTGAATTTAAAACATAATAATAAAACCGCAGCTCATTATGCTCTGTCGTGTTTAAAATTTTGAAAAAGTCGAATTCAAACCTTATTTCAAAAAGTAAGAATGCAATTTGGTTAGGATTAGTTATTATAAACTATCTGCAAAAGATCTTTCTTCAAATCTTTCTATCAATCTTTAATTTTGGAGTCAAAGTAAATCTTCAAAAAAGTCAAAGACTTTGTTCATAGTAAAATCCGGATTTATGTTGATGATTTGAATTCAATTGATCACGGATAAAGTTTCTAGGAGGGATTTCAATCAATTTTCATTTAGGAATCATAGTCTCAAACCATTCCAATTTCAAAATCATTAATTATGTTCTTTATTTACAAACAGCGACGACCAGCATAATATTTTTTTTATTTTATTACTTCTTTTTCTGTATCAAATTAATTAGATGAATCTTTAAACGTTTTTTTTATAAACTATAAATTCATTGATAACTTACTGATAACTGATCGAACCTGGGTTGGTCTGGTATTGAGCAAAGGGAAGAAGATGAACCAGAATAGAATAATGTTAAATAAATTCGGGGATGGGAATTAAACAGAAAAGTACGGGCAGAGCAATGGTTAAGAGGGGTGTCGGGCTAGCGGAAGGTCACGGGTTCGAGCCCCGGCTTGGATAACTTGTTATCTTTTTTGAGCCCTTAAGGTAGAAATCATTTGTAATATTATTTTTATTATTATTATTACTATTATTATTATTATTATTATTATTATTATTATTATTATTATTATTATTATTATTATTATTATTATTATTATTATTATTATTATTATTATTATTATTATTAGAATAAATCATGTTGTTATAATATTATGTTACTTGTGTAAAATTAAGAGATAGAATTATTATTATTATCAAAATGATTAGTATTATTATTATTATTATTGGTAATAACATTACTATTAGTTTTGTTGTTAACACAAGTAGTAAATATTATTTTTATTTATATTAGGATTATAACTACAAAAATGAATAATTATTATTATTAATGATAAGTTAAGTAATATTATAACTATCATATTACAATTTATTATTATTAATATAATCATTAAATGTTAATATTATCATTACTACTACTAATATTAAAATAGGTATTGATATAATTATAATTATTATTATTACCATTATTATGAAAATAATAAAAGTTATTATTATAAATATTGGCATCATTTTTGTAAATACTAAAATTATTGTTATCAACATTTTTTTTATTCTTATAACTACTATTACTAATATACAAATGATATATAAATATAAAATATATATATATATATATATATATATATATATATATATATATATAATAAAGATATAACAAATACATATAACATAACGAAAATTAATATTTTTATATATACAAAAGGAGTATATGAAACATATATATATATTATTAATATAAAATGAAGATAACTAATAAATTTATATATACACTATTCGATCTTCATTAGGTATATTAATAAATATACAAATGATATAGGTTCGTGAATCCAAGGTTAACCCTACAATTGTTCAATGTCGTCATATGTATTTTTACTAAAAAATACATTAAGTGAGTTTCATTTGCTCCCTTTTACTCATTACATTTTTGGGCTGAGAATACATGCAAATGCTTTAATAACTGTTTTACAATATTTATATGCGTGAGTTTCATTTGCCTTTTTACCCTTTATATTTTTGGGCTGAGAATACATGCGCAATATTTATAAATGTTTTACAAAATAAACACAAGTACGTGAAACTACATTCTATGGTTAAATTATCGAAATCGAATATGTCCCTTTTTATTAAGTCTGGTAATCTAAGAATTAGGGAACAGACACCCTAATTGATGCGAATTCTAAAGATAGATCTATCGGGCCCAACGAGCCCCATCCAAAGTACCGGATGCTTTAGTACTTCAAAATTTATATCATGTCCGAAGGAGGATCCCGGAATGATGGGGATATTCTTATATGCATATTGTGAATGTCGGTTACCAGGTGTTAAATCCATATGATTGATATTTTTGTCTCTATGCATGGGACGTATGTTTACGAGAAATGGAAATATGAAATCTTGTGGTCTATTAAAATGATGAAAATGATTATTTATGTTAAACTAATGAACTCACCAACCTTTTGGTTGACACTTTAAAGCATGTTTATTCTCAGGTATGAAAGAAATCTTCCGCTGTGCATTTGCTCATTTTAAAGATATTACTTGGAGTCATTCATGACATATTTCAAAAGACGTTGCATTCGAGTCGTCGAGTTCATCAAGATCATTATTAAGTCAATTATAGTTGGATGTAATATGAAATGGTATGCATGTTGTCAACTTTCAATGAAATGAAAGTTTGACTTTTAAAAACGAATGCAATGTTTGTAAAATGTATCATATAGAGGTCAAGTACCTCGCGATGTAACCAACTATTGTGAATCATTTATAATCGATGTGGATTTAGTCCGGATGGATTAGGACGGGGCATTTCAGAAGTCAAGCAAAAAGGGCTTGATGAAATCGACTTTAAACCCCCATGACCACCTTTGTGCTTCAAACGGGTCAAGTGATGGACCCGTGACCCAAAACCATCACAAAACTTGTATATAAATCATTCATGTAGGATTGCATTTCATTTAGAATTGTATGATAGTTCTTTTGTTAGTTGCATTACTTGTAGTTACATTTCATGCATATGAGTAAACTGGAAAATACCAAAAATAGTTGTTGTACGGGTCAAAATGGTCTTTAAACTGCAAAAATTGCATTCAGGTATGAAAGCAGCGCTTTTAACCTAGAAGCGGCGCTTTTTATCTTCAAAACTGGCGCTCCTGTTTCTTAAAGCGACGCTTTATCCTTTGATTTTGGACCAAAAATGGACAGTGGTCAAGAGCAACACTTTTGTTCTTCAAAAGCAGCGCTTTCGTTTGCCAGGAACGGCGCTTTTATTTCAAAAGCGGCGCTCCTGGACCTGGGTATTTAAAAAGTTTCTACACGACCCAAACCCCTCATTTTCTTCACCCACTTCATTTATTCTTCCACATAGCGGCTGAATATCATAAATTGGAACCTAGCACCAAATTAACATCTCTTGTGAAGACTTCTTGCAATTCTATCATCATTTAACATGAGTAAAGTAAGATTCATGCTCCATTAACACTTATCTTCAATTTATTGCATGATTCTTGCTATGTTCTGGCTACTACTTGTTTCTAGATTTCTAAGCAATTGATGATAATTATGCTAAATTGGTGATGAACCTTTATTGTTATCATGATTCCTAACATGATTTGCATGCTTGATTTTGAAAAATCACAACTTTAATTTTTAGGGTTCTTCCCAATTTGGAGGTTTTGAATATGATGATTAATTGGGAATGTAATGATGCAATTGGTTATTACATGCTTCTATTGTATGTCTAGATTAAAAAGAAACCAACTTTCATGCTTGTATGCGGTTAAATTGAATTTAGGGTTCCTGATTCTTTGACTATTGATTAAGTTTGACCAATTGGGGTGTTTTTGTGTAAATGAACCTTACTTGTTAGTAATCATACTTGAGATGATATGGTTAATTGCTATACTAAAATGCATACTCCTAGTCTTAAGCTTAACTTGACCTTTGACTTTGACTAGAGTTGACTTTTCGCAATTAAGTTGTATTATCCATAGTTGCATGTTGTGAAGCTTTTGCTCTGAAATTAAATGTAGGGGGCATGTAGCCCCATCAATGTTAAATGCGAGATAATTGATTAATGCTAACGTCGTGGAATCATTTTCGCGTTTATTGTTTGTTGAGTTAATTTCAGAGAAGTGATAAAGGAAAGGGACTTGCAAGATCCACCGATGCTCCTGAATGGTTGCAAGAGATTTTACCGGATGAATCACTTCAATTTCAAATGGTTAATATGATTCATATGTCGGTGTGCCCGACCAAGTACATTTATTGGACTGAATTTGAATTAGCGGGTTTGGGTCATGAGATTCGAGATGAGCTCATAGTTAAGAAGTCTCATAATGTTATTCGACCATGGGAACCTCTCCTCTACATGCAAGAAGATATCTACCCAACACTAACCTGTGAATTCCTAGCAACTTAAAGGGTTCACTTCAAGGTTCGCTCGCCATGGTTAGACAACTACCTCACTTTTAGGCTAGGGGGTAAAGAAAGTCAAATAAATATGAGCCAATTCATGGCATGTCTAGGTCTCTACATGGATTCTCATCATGTTCTTACCTACATGTACTTGGCCAAATGTGAAACTTTCAATCCGAACGAGTTTGATCCAAAGCGAGTATGGCACAAATTTAGTAATATTGAGCTAACTCCCACAAATCAAGTTCCTAGTGCGCTTAAAAGCCCCATACTTCGATGCATCCAAAGGTTCTTCTCCCAATCGATCTTCCACCGAACAGAGGATTTTGATAAGATGATGTTGTTTGATATTTGGTTGATTCATCGTATTCATAAGAAAAAGTACATTCACATCCCCAACCTCATCGCAAGTTATCTATTTGATGCAAGTGGCGAGACGTCTATGCTCCCAAGTGTTGGTGGTCACTATGTGACTCGAATTGCAAAGTTTTTGAAAGTCAATCTCAGTGAGTTGGATAAGATTCATATAGCTTGCCTAGGTTATCATGAGTGCATATGGAGGCGCATCTAGACGGCAAGCCCGATACGCAATGGGTATTTGGTAGCGAATCTTAATAATGTTTTGTGAAACAATTTATTTTATGACTTGGCATGTAATTTAACTTAATTTGGCATTTGTGTAGGAACTTGGGATTATCGATTTGGTGTGAGGTAGTATACTTCTATTGCTACTCTCACACATGATCATTTCTATGTTTATAATAATTCGACAATTATGCGTGCGTGGATATTATTGTGGATGTTTGTGTTTTCTCTTGCTTATTGTGGTTCTTAGTGGCAAGATACACTATTTGATGATTGATCCAAGCTGAACATTAAGTTCAGGCATCAAGCTCATCGACTTGCATTCTTTTGGTGACTACGTTTATCCGATTGATGACAATAAAGATCACTTGATCTATTTCGGTTTTTATTTCTTCTCTATTCTATTCTCTTTTCAAAATACCCCTCATTTTTACTTATTCTATCGTTTAAATGCAATGAAGGCATTGCATCAAACTAAATGTAGGGGAGAGTTAAAATATCGGGTCATTTTAAACTTTTTCAGGTAAACTTGTCACATACTCTATAAAGATTAAAACTTGCAATGTTGATCAATTTTTGGAACAAGTTTATAACCATTACATTAACTTATATCATAACCACTAAATTGGTTAAAACTTGTAAAAATTTTAAAATTTTTGGAAAAGTAAAGTCTTTTTCTTGTGTTCCAAACTTAAGGAAGTAAAGTCTTCCTTTTGTGTTCATGATTGTAATTTCAAAGTAAAAGTAAAGTCTTTCACTTTTCATATGATTTTGTGCTAAAATGATAAAATCTTGAGAAAAATCAAACTTGTGCTTGAAAGTTAAAGTCTTTCATGCATGTTGCACCAAAACCAAGTGTTTAAAGCATCATGCTTTAATACTTCCGGATAAGTCAAGTCCATCCATGATAGGGAGTCAATGAAATGCCCCGTTCATATACCATATAAACGATTCACAATAGTTGATTACATCGCGAGGTAATTGACCTCTATATGATACATTTTACAAAAATTGCATTCGTTTTTAAAAGACACTTTCTTTACATCGAAAATTGACGGCAAGCATACTATTTCATAATACCTCCAACTATAATTGACTTAATAGTAATTTTGATGAACTCGACGACTCGAATGCAACGTCTTTTGAAATATGTCATGAATGACTCCAAGTAATATCTCTAATATGAGCAAATGCACAGCAGAAGATTGCTTTCATACCTGAGAATAAACATGCTTTCAAGTGTCAACCAAAAGGTTGGTGAGTTCATAGGTTTATCATAAAACAATAAAATTCATCATTTTGATAGACCACAAGATTTAAATACTGCATGGTACAAATGGGCCCGAATCCTATACCCACCTGTAATGTACATGCGATATCTTTTAAATACATTACACCTTTCTCGTGTACGAAATCATCTCTCATAAATCTTAGTAACCGTACACATATCTCGTGAACAAAAATAACATACACATAACCTGTGTATAAAATCATTCTCTCGATACATAACATTCACTTTTCATTGCTTTCATAGCTTGGCTTGGTAACCGACCTTAACATATAATGCGCATAATAATATCCCCAAAATAGAACTTCTCGTCTGTATAATAATCATATAAACTTCGAAGTACTAAACACCACGCCCACTAGCCCTTCCGTCTAGTGAACATTCTGGGTGGGGGTGTTAAACCCAGTAGCTACCTTTAGGATTCGCGTCAATTAGGCGTGCACTAATTCTCAAAATTAGTGATGTTTTCTAATTCTTAGGTTACCAAGCAATAATAATCGGGGGAAAAATATTCATATCAATTGTGGCAATTATCACGTCCACATATTTCAATGGTGGAAATTATCACGTCCACATAATTCATTCGAGGAATGTTTTTCTTGTGTCTATCTCGTCAAACATTTATAAGAGCATTTCATGTATTCGCAGTTCAAAATGTATTTCAAAAGCATTTAATAAAGCAGTTGTAAAAGTAGCGCATGTATTCTCAGTCCCAAAAATGTAAAGAGTAAAAGGGAATCAAATGAACTCACCATACTGTATTTTGTAGTAAAAATACATATGACGTCATTTAACAAGTGTAGGGTTGACCTCGGATTCACGAACCTATATCATTTAATATATTAACACACATAATTGTAATCGAACAAATATATATATATATATATATATATATATATATATATATATATATATATATATATATATATATATATATATATATATATATATATATATAAATTTATTAGTTATATCATTTTTATATTAATAACCTATATGTTTCATATATTCATTTTATATATTTAAAATAAATAAAAATGTAAATTTTGTCATGTTATATGTATTAAATATATTTTTGTGTATATATATATATATATATATATATATATATATATATATATTGTTTGTTTGTTAAAATTATAATAATACTAAAATAATATTAATAATGATAAAAATAATAATAATGATAATAGGGTTATTAATGATACTTTTAATATAAATGATTAAATGATAACTTTAATAGAAGTGATACTTTTTAATAAGAATGTTAATTTTAATAATAATGAATACTAATAGTAAAAAAAATTATGATTTTACTAATAATAATAATGATACTAATATTTATATTAATAACTATAATGATAATAATACTACTAATATTAATACTTATTTTAATCATAATAAGAATGATATTAATGTAATCTATATTAATGATAATAATAATAATGATCATGTTATTAGTCTTAATAATAATAATAAGTAATTTAAACTATATTAACAATACATATAATAATAATAATAATAATAATAATAATAATAATAATAATAATAATAATAATAATAATAATAATAATAATAATAATAATAATGAGTAATAAGTAAACTACCTCAAAGAAGTAGCTCTTAAAAAAATGCCCAAGTCCGGGTTTGAACCCGCGACGCCCCGCTAACCCGATAATATGCTTAACCATTACTCCGCCTTGTAGCTTTATGATTTAACTAACTCTTAAATTCTTTCAACCCATTTTGGTCTGTTTCATTTTCTTCTTCTTCACTAAAATTCAATCGATCACTTTCATTTATTTACTATATAACACGCGGTTTTATCATCTTCATAACACCACCATCTTTATGATCATTATTATCATCTTAAACTATTAACTAACATTATCATTGTTTCTTATTACGATTATCATTTTCATAATGAATCGTGAGTCATAAACACTAACTAAATCGATTCGTTAATAACAATATCAAATTTCAGGATCATCATCAATTATGTTTACCGACACCACCCCATTATTCATGATATCGTTCTATTTACAGAAGTCCACCATTTCTCCAGCCCCCAAAAATATTAAAATATATCTCGGTTCATCAATATATCAACAAGCATACGGCCCAACAATGATTTAATTGGCCTATAAATGATTCGGCCCAAAGAGATATTACAAGCCCAATCACAAGCAAAATCCAAGTATAAGTTCACGAGCCCAATTAGTTTGTTAATTTAAATTTCCCAACTAGAAAAGGAATTCGGGAACAAGATCTATGTTATTGCACTTAGGATTCGTTCTTTTTTTTTAACATGTAATTGAAGAGAAAGGACAGGTTATAGTAGTCCCCATACAACCACTCCATTATCAAACAATAAAAAAATGCTGTATCCTTTTTTTAATATATATATATCCACCCCCATCACCTATTTAATATCATCATTATATGTTTACTTTAAAAAAATCTGGTATGCAGTGCATAGAAACAGTGGGGACGAAAAGAATAATGAAGAAAAGAAAGGAACAAGTATTGAGGGTGTAGTTAGTACACAGTGGTGGTGGTTTGTATTCAGGTTCGATAGAATAGAACAAACATTAATAATAATTGGGTTCTTGCAGGTTGTAAAGGATGGTTTAAGATGATAGACTGAAGCAGAAAAAAATACGATGCAGTAGCAGCAATTTACCATAGTTGCAGGCGATTATCAAGTTGTTTTTCAGCTGTCAAAGTAATGAAAAAAGTGCAGCTGCAGTAGCAATTCAAGGGTAGTTTAATGGGTTGATGATGGTTCGTGGTGGTGGTGGTTTCGTCTTTTGAACAATGAAGCAAGTGTAGCAGCAGGTTTATGATGGTTGTTGATGGAAAAGTGACTAAGGATGATGGTTTTTCATATGTTGAGATGGTTGTGTGGTTCGAACGAAAACACAAAAAAATAGATATAGAAACGTTTCGATTTTTATGGTGTCGTGGTGGTTATTTGATTAAACAGAAAAAAATATAAATGGAAATGGGTTTGTGGTGAAAAGCGGTGATGATAGGGTGAAGAAGGTGGTCGTTTGTAGGTGATCTTCATTGGTTGGGTTGTAGCTTAAACCGAAGTATATTTTGACAGGTGATGGTTTGCAAGGTGAAAACAGTCGTAATAATAGTTTACGAAGGGTGATCAAAGTTGAGGTTATGCGATGATTGTTTCGGGGTATAAGTGAGCCAAGTGATAGTGATGTTGTCAACCAATGCTCAAAGAAAGAATTGTAACATCTCGTTCATTTAAAGGAAAAGGAAGGCATCAAGTGGTTAAATGCAAGTGGGTGGTGTTTGATTTCTTAACTCATGCATTGTATATGTATGTGTATACATATAAGATAAGAATATGAATCATAGTGAGAGTGGGAAAAACACTGACCGAAGTTTTAGATTTGCAAATGGGTGTTTATGGTAGAAGAAATAAGAGAGAGGGAGAGATGATTGCTTATCTCTATGTGTCTATGTACATGTAAATATATGTAATAGAGGTAGTGATTAGGTAGATAGTTGGTGGAAACATTCAACAGCAAAAACAGTATCACTAATTGATTCAATCATGTACAATATTAAATAAGTGATCTCATTTTAATAATTTACTGATGTATGACACAATGAGTTTTTAAATAAATGATGATTGTTATGTAATTAGAGAAAATGCGTGCATCGAATATTGATAATAATATATTAATAATTATAATATAATATAATTATATATACATGTGATATGTTAGCTGTCACCATTTACGGACTAAATTTCGTACCCCATTGATAAATCAGTAGCGGATAAAAAGTCTTCAGAAAAATCTCAAAATTTTTAAATTAATATATTTATTTATTTTAGTCATTATGGTATAAAATTCGGTTATTAACTATTAATTGAAAAAAATTACATCAACTGTCCCTCTCGATTATGGGTAAAATATAAAAAGTGTTAAAATTAAATAATTAGATCCTAAATACATTTCTAATAAGCTTATAATTTATATCACTCATTTTCGGATCATTGTTTATTTTAAAATTATATAAGTTTGAATTTTAACTTGCTTAATATCGATGGATTGACAAACGAGTGCTATGATCGTTTACTAAATAGATTCGAAATCACAAAATATATTTAATATACTTTATTTATATAGATGTGTTTTAAATAATAATTATCATAATATCATATTTTATTTTTATTTTACCTAGTTAATTAAAACATACAATATTTTAAATTATAATTCAAATACATACAATATATATATATATATATATATATATATATATATATATATATATATATATATATATATATATATATATATATATATATATATATATATATATATATATATATATGTATATATATATATATATATATATATATATATATTAAAATATATATGTATCTATTTACAAATAGTTGTTCGTGAATCGTCGGAAATGTTCGAAGGGTAATTGCATTTATTGAAATAGTTCAAAATTTTTGAGACTCAACCTAACAGACTTTTCTTATCATGTCAAAAATAAAAAATTGTATCGAGAGTTTGGTTTAAAATTAGTCGAAATTTTTCGGGTTGTCACAGTACCTACCCGTTAAAGAAATTTCGTCCCAAAATTTGAGTGTGGTAGTCATGGCTAACAATAAGAATGTTTTCATGACGAATATGAGTTGATAAATAAAGTTTTATCATCATTGAGTAATATAGATAAAATGATTTGATTACTCGAAGCGTACGAGTGAAGCTGTCACAAAAGAGTGAAATGATGAAATGAATATTTGTCCTAACTTTTGACGTAGTCACGTTTGAATTTAGAAAAATAAGATTCGTCTTAACTTTTGACGTTATCTCGATTGAATTCCGGAATTCAAGGGATTTTAAATAAAATCTTCGAAATCTATAAGATTTGATTCTTCGGTGAATAAGGAAACTAGAATCTCTTTAATTAAATGCGATCATCTGCTTCGATTTCTATGTCTGATATATCACTATAAATCCATTCCCTTCGTTTCCTTTATATTTTGAAGTTCCATCCTTTAGTTTTCTCTTCCCGACTTTAAGTCAAGCGAAATATGATCCAGAATTCGTAGGTATCAAGTTTCAAATTATCATAATATACAAGGTAGAAAGGAAAGGTAGTAGCACGATTTGATTTGGTAAATTACCAGAATCACTGAAGATAGAACTATCGAGAATATATTTTCTTGATATGTTCAGAGGTTAATTAGAATGAAAGAGTTATGTAACATGGCACATGATGAAGATATGATCTGTGATCCTTTATCACGTTCCATTAGAAACTCAACATGGCCTACTGTAATATAATCATGTTGGCTGGGCGTCATTATATTATACTAACCCATGCTTCAATTCCCAACACTTCTCCGAAATTCATTCATAATTTATACTTAGGTTTTACAGAAGTTTTCAATATAATGTAATACAGAAAACACGAAGAGGTAGATAATTTCGGACAAGAATATTTATGAAAATATCCTCAAAAATATCGAAGATATTTATGATGATATTTTGTAATTTCTAAGTTCGAAGGTTGATGAAGAAAAAAATTTTCCGCAAGATTTTAACATGACTCCTGAGCAAGATATTCTCTAAAGATGTCATCGGATCCAGAATTACATGGATTCTTTGAATATAGGGTTTGGTCCTTGTATTTTTCCTTGGTCTCCTTCATGGTTAGCTCAATCCATTTTTCAGTACCAAATTTTCTATCGAGCGTTCCCAACACTCCATTCTTTATCATCAAACTCTTGGCCGTTTAGATCATCTACAATTTTTCTGTTTCCTCTGCATTTAATGCTACGATATCTGAATCATCGGTTATCAATCCAAGGTGGTTTTAAGAGAATTGTGTTTTTAGATGATTAGACGCTGATTTCTGGTAATTGGTATGGCAATTCTCGTTACAAGGTGCGGATGAGTTCATGATAAGACTTCAATAGATAAATATATTGATTTGTTGGAGAGATTTAAGCCAAGGAGCAATGAGGTTTTTGGTACGTCTGCTGGTGATGTGGTGGAATATAAAAGGTTCTCCGATAACAATAAAAGAGTACGCATATATATCAAGGTTACAATAAGGTTGTTTCGAATGAAAAGTCGAAGTTGACTTGCTGGAGTTGTGACAAAATTGGCTAATTTGAAAAGGGATTGCAAAGTTATTTTTGGTAATAACAACTCCCAAAGGATTAGCACAGATACGTTTTAAACATTTACTCAGGTTTCGAGTGTTTTCAGGTGCATAACTATATGCATTAATCTTTTCTTCCGTAGATGAAGTGCGGTTGGTTCATCCTCTCGATTGAAGTGTTTTTCAAGAATTATGAAATGTTTGGACGCATATTGGAATCGTCAAGATACAAATGAGGTTTAAGATGAAATCAAGTGGCAAACTTGAAGAAATGTTTAGTTTCATATGTTATAATCAATATTTTAATTCATTTTAATTGTCCAATGTTATAAGTCCATAGTCGATAGTCCACAGTTAACAATCCAATAATTCATATATAGTTTAATATATAATATTCGAATTAATTAATACGTATTGTGACCCATGTACGTGTCTCAGACTCGATCACAACTCAAAGTATATATATTATTATAGAATCAACCTCAACCCTGTATATGCGAACTTGAACATTACAACTTATAGAGTGTCTATGATTATTCCAAATAATATATATAGATGCGTCGATATGATATGTCAAAACCTTGTATACGTGTCCCGATATTTAAATGCGTAAATAATAGTATTTAAATAACAATAAATAAAGTGAGTAAAATAAATAACATAAATTAAATGACTATAAATAAAATTGCGAGAATTAAAATTGCGATAAAATAAATTGCGATAATTAAAATGTAATAAGGAATTAACAGTTAGCTAGGAACAGTTAGCTAGGATTTTGTTAGCGTAGATTCTTAACAAAATTCCTCATAGTTAATTTGTCTGTTTCTAACAAATTTTATTTTATCCAATGTTTTCTTCATTATGCCACTTGTTGGATTCTGATAGGTCAAAATCCAAATATGAAATTGAATGAAAATGGTTATTCTGTGGTGAACGGATTCGTATAGCTGTGGTTGTAAATAGGATAGTAAATGACTGTTGAATTATATTTGAAAGGATGTACAGTGTAACTTATTAATGTAAAATCTAAATATTCCTCGGGTATTACCTACCCGTTAAAATATTTTCACCATTAACAGTTTGTACGAAAGAATTTTTAATTACAATCTTTGTGAAAATATACTTACATATATATTTTCTTCAGATGTAATCATGGATTTAATGAGTTAATATAATATTAATCTCATTTGATTTACCATTAGAACTAGAATACATAATCTCTAAAACATTAGAGATTACATAATCGCCATGAAGAACGAAGATAATTGATGTAGAACGATACGTAGAACGATGATTATACTCGAGGTATAGAATGAGATGTTGAGGCATGGATTGTTGATGATACTGGTGCTGTTATTGATGGTACTATTGGTGCCGATGATGTTACTGAAGCTGGTAAATTTTGCGCCATATTTTCTAAATTGATTACTCGAGCGCGAAGTTCGTTGACTTCTTCTATTATTCCGGGATGATTGTCGGTCGGAACGAGCGGATGAATAAAGTTTAGAATTTGAGATAATATATAATCGTGACGAGACACTCTGGAAATGAGAGAGAAAATGGTGTCTCGGACAGGTTCGCCGGTAAGTGATTCAGGTTCTTCGCCAAGAGGGCAATGTGGTGGATGGAAGGGATCACCTTCTTCTTGTCTCCAATGATTGAGGAGGCTACGAACCCATCAGATGAATTGGGGATGGATGATTGGTTGATTCATTCTGGTGACACTGCTTTCGGAGCTTAGGTGAAACTCCATATCAGAATAGCTTTCGAAATCCGAGGAATTCGAACTGGTTGAGGGATTCATCTCGTACGATCAGATGAAGGATTTTCGATAAAAAAAAATAGATTATAGGATGTAGATTAGTACCCTGCAATACATAATTTACATATGCATATATAATACTAAAATCCCATAAGTTACGGAGGAATCTACGGAAGCTGTCAGGCAAAGGTACCAATAACAGATACGCTAAGATATGAATTTATCTATATACTGTCTATGCAATAGAGGCAGTAAGACGTGTCTAGAATTTAAGGATGATAAGCAAATAATTTTCGACACTAAATGATAAGCAAAACTTTTGACATGCAGACACGGTCGAAGTCCAGACTCACTAATGCATCTAAGCAACTATCAGTTAGACACACTAATGCAAGACCTGGTTCGCTAAGACCACCGCTCTGATACCAACTGAAATGCCCCGTTCATATACTATATAAACGATTCACAATAGTTGATTACACCGCGAGGTAATTGACCTCTATATGATACATTTTACAAACATTGCATTCGTTTTTAAAAGACAAACTTTCTTTACATCGAAAATTGACGGCAAGCATACTATTTCATAATACCTCCAACTATAATTGACTTAATAGTAATCTTGATGAACTCGACGACTCGAATGCAACGTCTTTTGAAATATGTCATGAATGACTCCAAGTAATATCTCTACTATGAGCAAATGCACAGCGGAAGATTTCTTTCATACCTGAGAATAAACATGCTTTCAAGTGTCAACCAAAAGGTTGGTGAGTTTATAGGTTTATCATAAAACAATAAAATTCATCATTTTGATGGACCGCAAGATTTAAATGCTGCATGGTACAAATGGGCCCGAATCCTATACCCACCTGTAATGTACATGCGATATCTTTTAAATACAGTACACCTTTCTCGTGTACGAAATCATCTCTCATAAATCTTAGTAACCGTACACATATCTCATGCACAAAAATAACATACACATAACCTGTGTATAAAATCATTCTCTCGATACATAACATTCACTTTTCATTGCTTTCATAGCTTGGCTTGGTAACCGACCTTAACATATAATGCACATAATAATATCCCCAAAACAGAACATCTCGTCTGTATAATAATCATATAAACTTCGAAGTACTAAACACCACGCCCACTAGCCCTTCCGTCTAGTGAACATTCTGGGTGGGGGTGTTAAACCCGGTAGCTACCTTTAGGATTCGCGTCAATTAGGCGTGCACTAATTCTCAAAATTAGTGATGTTTTCTAATTCTTAGGTTACCAAGCAATAATAATCAGGGGAAAAATATTCATATCAATTGTGGCAATTATCACGTCCACATAATTCAATGGTGGAAATTATCACGTCCACATAATTCATTCGAGGAATGTTTTGCTTGTGTCTATCTCGTCAAACATTTATAAGAGCATTTCATGTATTCGCAGTTCAAAATGTATTTCAAAAGCATTTAATAAAGCAGTTGTAAAAGTAGCGCATGTATTCTCAGTCCCCAAAATGTAAAGAGTAAAAGGGAATCAAATGAACTCACCATACTGTATTTTGTAGTAAAAATACATATGAAATCATTTAACAAGTGTAGGGTTGACCTCGGATTCACGAACCTATATCATTTGTATATATTAACACACATAATTGTAATCGAACAAATTTATATATATATATATATATATATATATATATATATATAAATTTATTAGTTATATTATTTTTATATTAATAACCTATATGTTTCATATATTCATTTTATATATTTAAAATAAATAAAAATGTAAATTTTGTCATGTTATATGTATTAAATATATTTTTGTATATATATATATATATATATATATATATATATATATATATATATATATTGTTTGTTTGTTAAAATTATAATAATACTAAAATAATATTAATAATGATAAAAATAATAATAATGATAATAGGGTTATTAATGATACTTTTAATATAAATGATTAAATGATAACTTTAATAAAAGTGATACTTTTTTAATAAGAATGTTAATTTTAATAATAATGAATACTAATAGTAAAAAAAATTATGATTTTACTAATAATAATAATGATACTAATATTTATATTAATAACTATAATGATAATAATACTACTAATATTAATACTTATTTTAATCATAATAAGAATGATATTAATGTAATCTATATTAATGATAATAATAGTAATGATCTTGTTATTAGTCTTAATAATAATAATAAGTAATTTAACCTAATATTAACAATAATAATAATAATAATAATAATAATAATAATAATAATAATAATAATAATAATAATAATAATAATAATAATAATAATAATGAGTAATAATGAGTAATAAGTAAACTACCTCAAAGAAGTAGCTCTTAAAAAAATGCCCAAGTCCGGGTTTGAACCCGCGACGCCCCGCTAACGCGATAATATGCTTAACCATTACTCCGCCTTGTATCTTTCTAATTTAACTAACTCTTAAATTCTTTCAACCCGTTTTGGTTTGTTTCATTTTCTTTTTCTTCACTAAAATTCAATCGATCACTTTCATTTATTTACTATATAACACGCGGTTTTATCATCTTCATAACACCACCATCTTTATGATCATTATCATCATCTTAAACTATCAACTAACATCATCATTGTTTCTTATTACGATTATCATTTTCATAATGAATCGTGAGTCATAAACACTAACTAAATCGATTCGTTAATAACAATATCAAATTTCAGGATCATCATCAATTATGTTTACCGACACCACCCCATTATTCATGATATCGTTCTGTTTATAGAAGTCCACCATTTCTTCAGCCCACGGAAATATTAAAATATATCTCGGTTCATCAATATATCAACAAGCATACGGCCCAACAATGATTTAATTGGCCTATAAATGATTCGGCCCAAAAAGATATTACAAGCCCAATCACAAGCAAAATCCAAGTATAAGTTCACGAGCCCAATTAGTTTGTTAATTTAAATTTCCCAACTAGAAAAGGAATTCGGGAACAAGATCTATGTTATTGCACTTAGAATTCGTTCTTTTTTTTTTTTTAACATGTAATAGAAGAGAAAGGACAGGTTATAGTAGTCCCCATACAACCACTCCATTATCAAACAATAAAAAAATGTTGTATCCTTTTTTTAATATATATATCTACCCTCATCACCTATTTAATATCATCATTATATGTTTACTTTAAAAAAATCGGGTATGCAGTGCATAGAAACAGTGGGGACGAAAAGAATAATGAAGAAAAGAAAGGAACAAGTATTGATGGTGTGGTTAGTACACAGTGGTGGAGGTTTGTATTCGGGTTCGACAGAATAGAACAAATATTAATAATAATTGGGTTCTTACAGGTTGTAAAGGGTGGTTTAAGATGATAGACTGAAGCAGAAAAAAATACGATGCAGTAGCAGCGATTTACCATAGTTGCAGGCGATTATCAAGTTGTTTTTCAGCTGTCAAAGTAATGAAAATAGTGCAGCTGCAGTAGCAATTCAAGGGTAGTTTAATGGGTTGATGATGGTTCGTGGTGGTGGTGGTTTCATTTTTTGAACAATGAAGCAAGTGTAGCAGCAGGTTTATAATGGTTGTTGATGGAAAAGTGACTAAGGATGATGGTGTTTCATATGTTGAGATGGTTGTGTGGTTCGAACAAAAACACAAAAAAATAGATATAGAAACGTTTTGATTGTTATGGTGTCGTGGTGGTTATTCGATTAAACAGAAAAAAATATAAATGGAAACGGGTTTGTGGTGAAAAGTGGTGGTGATAGGGTGAAGAAGGTGGTCGTTTGTATGTGATCTTCGTTGGTTGGGTTGTAGCATAAACCGAAGTATATTTTGACAGGTGATGGTTTGCAAGGTGAAAACAGTCGTAATAATAGTTTACGAAGGGTGATCAAAGTTGAGGTTGTGCAATGATTGTTTTGGGGTATAAGTGAGCCAAGTGATAGTGATGTTGTCAACCAATGCTTAAAGAAAGAATTGTAACATCTCGTTCATTTAAAGGAAAAGGAAGGCATCAAGTGGTTAAATGCAAGTGGGTGGTGTTTGATTTCTTAACTCATGCATTGTATATGTATGTGTATATATATAAGATAAGAATATGAATCATAGTGAGAGTGGGAAAAACACTGAACGAATTTTAAGATTTGCAAATGGGTGTTTATGGTAGAAGAAATAAGAGAGAGGGAGAGATGATTGCTTATCTCTATGTGTCTATGTACATGTAAATATATGTAATAGAGGTAGTGATTAGGTAGATAGTTGGCGGAAACATTCAACGGCATAAACAATATCACTAACTGATTCAATCATGTACAATATTAAATAAGTGATCTCATTTTAATAATTTACTGATGTATGACACAATGAGTTTTTAAATAAATGATGATTGTTATGTAATTAGAGAAAATGCGTGCATCGAATATTAATAATAATATATTAATAATTATAATATAATATAATTATATATACATGTGATATGTTAGCTGTCACCATTTACGGACTAAATTTCGTAGTGGCGGATAAAAATTCTTCAGAAAAATCTCAAATTTTTTAAATTAAATATATTTATTTATTTTAGTCATTATGGTATAAAATTCGGTTATTAACTATTAATTAAAAAAAAATTACATCAACTGTCCCTCTCGATTCTGGGTAAAATATAAAAAGTGTTAAAATTAAATAATTAGATCCTAAATACATTTCTAATAAGCTTATAATTTATATCACTCATTTTCGGATCATTGTTTATTTTAAAATTATATAAGTTTGAATTTTAACTTGCTTAATATCGATCGATTGACAAACGAGTGCTATTATCGTTTACTATATAGATTCGAAATCACAAAATATATTTAATATACTTTATTTATATAGATGTGTTTTAAATAATAATTATCATAATATCATATTTTATTTTTATTTTACCTAGTTAATTAAAACATACAATATTTTAAATTATAATTCAAATACATACAATATATATATATATATATATATATATATATATATATATATATATATATATATATATATATATATATATATATATATATATATATATACAAATAGTTGTTCGGTCGAAGGGTAATTGCATTTATTGAAATAGTTCAAAATTTTTGAGACTCAACCTAACAGACTTGTCTTATCATATCAAAAATACAAAATCGTATCGAGAGTTTGGTTTAAAATTAGTCGAAATTTTCCGGGTCGTCACAGTCAAGTCTCCCGAATGTCGTTTTACTTGGTGTGAGAGACTTCCTAATCCACACCATTTTATATTGACATTGGTTGTCTCATCATTTTACCATCGTGTGTTGTCTTCTTGATGAAGAGCAATGGCTTTGTGCTAGTGTTATTAGACAACACATGCCATAGCCAAAAGCTATGGCACCCTTATGATCTATCAATTAACGAAAATGTAGTAGCTACTTCTTACCTTTTCTCAACATAAGCATAAAAGCTTGTTATGTGGAAAGTAGACGAGTGAATAAAAGCTTTAAGCATTGACACTCCCGGGAGAGTCGAGTCCTCCCATTTGTAGTTTCGGAAGTCGAGTCTTCCAAACTTGGAAGTAAAGTCTTTCAAGTTTAAGTTGTGTTCCAAGCTTGGGAGTAAAGTCTCCCAAGTTAAGTTCGATTTATTTTTAAGAAGTAAAGTCTTCCTAGTGCCTAAAAGCCGAGTGTTCAAGGTTTTATCTTTAACACTCGAGCGTGACTCACAACCACTCATCAAGGAATTCAAGTCCTCTAAATTTTGGAATTGATGGACCTCTTATATAGCCACGTGGGGCCCTAATTCCACAAACCTCCGTCAATGCTTTCGCTCTACTATGAGAGAAACCATAGAGTTGTGATAGAAAGCTTGATGAGTATCGGTCATCTCGAGCCCGGGTTGACCAATAAAGATAGGGGTACCCAGTCCCCTAGCTTTGGTACATCCACATTAACCCTAAATTTGGAATTGACGATTATATTTTGGAATTGACGATCGTAGGTGTTTTGGGGGCATGGAGGTGGAAGAGGGATAGCCATTGCGGGTTGATTAGGTGAGCATACTTTTTGGAGGCACACGCTTTACACGATGTATTTCTTGGTGATGGTAATTTTTATGATATTCATGGCCCTTATTCATTTAGGGCGCATTTGAGATCATTTGGGTACACTTTGTGTTTATTTGAGTGAGTTTATGTAGATTGTGAATGGCGTTGAGATTTGATTTGTTTGGTATTTTGGAGAGTTAATGGCTATCCCGTGAATCCTACATATTTGGTCAAGTTCAAGGAGGTCAAGGTTTGAGTTTGTGAAGATTTGATGCTTGTTGTTCGATGTTTGATGACCTTCTAGGAGATGGAGTTGACTTTGACTGGGGAATGGTTGATTCGGGTAGATTTAGGCTTGAAGTGTGATTGTGTTTAGTATTTGATGATTGAAGGCTTGAAGTTGTGCTAGTTGAAGAGATTGTTTGAATTTTACATTGAGTTTATGTTAGAAGAAGAAGAAAAGATGATGTTTGTGCTTGCATCATAAGCAAATGCAAGTTTTGGAGGTCATTCTAGCCATCAAAGTGCGTATCCATTAAAGATATCAAGTGTTGCTCAAACTTTTCGCACTTTGGCTTTGATCATCTATTTGCTCTTTATCTCCAAGGCTTGTTTTGTTGATTTACTTGCTTGAGGACAAGCAAGGTTCAAATGTAGGGGGGATTGATATTGCTCTAATTATACATGTTTATCTCGCAATACCTTCCTTACTTCACTCGGTTTTTGATGATTATGGAGCCTATTTGATATGCTTATGAGCTAAATGGCAATTTGGGGGCTAAAAGCTTGATTTGGTGTAAAATTAACCAAGTCTTGATCAAAAGTGGCAAAAAAAATGAAAAGTGCAGGATTCAGCTCTAGAAGCGCCACTCCTACAACAAAAGCGCCGCTCCTTATGGACAAAAGCGCCGCACCTCATCTAAAAGTAACGTTCTTGTACACGTTTTTGCACCATTTTTCACCAGTAGCTAGAAGCGCCGTTCCTTATTTCCAAAAGCGCTGCTCCTATACACCAAAAGCGCCGCTCCTAATCACAAAAGCGACGCTCCTAAAGATAGCCAAAAGCGCCGCTCCTGAGCCAAAAGCGGCGCTCCTGATGCTGATCAGCCTAGAATTCTCAACACTATAAAAGGAAAGAGATGAGGCCATTTTTGGGATAGCTGCAATTCTAAGTCCGATTTTCACCTAGAAAACCCAAATTTCATCATCCATTGGAGTTTAAAGGTGAATTGAAGGAAGCAAGCTCAAGTTCTATTATAGATTAGCTCTAGATCTTCATCATCTTTGTATTTGGGTTATAATCTCTACTTTTCTTACTCAATTTTGAATCATTTACTTGTAATAACTTAAGATGATGATTATTTGTGTTTCTATGCTTATTATTAGTGTAAACTTACCCATGATTGGCTAAATCTCTTGTGTTTGCTTATCTATGAATCTCTAATGCAAAGATTTGCCCCTAAATCAATTAAATGATGTTGTTTGAATGAAATACATGATCAAGTGTTATTGTGTTAGCTCTAGATCCATTGCTATGCATTTGTTTTAGGCTTTACTTTGATTACATATATTGAGTAGCTCTCTTAGTGATTTGAGAAGTGAATCAATTTGTGTTTCAACACCTTGAGTGATCTAGACAACTAGATTAGGGATTTCAAGTGATTGTGTTCTTGATCTTAATTAGTTTTCATTTGGGCTTTAGTCAACATAGTGGTGTTCGATTATCTTAAGTGATTTCGATAGTCGAAGTGTTCTAAGTGATTTCAACCCAAGCATAATCTCAATAACGATTCATGCTTAACTTGATCTTAGAATGCAATGCTTATGTGAATTTGCAAAGTGTTATTTGATTAAGGTTTGGTAGTAATGCTAAACATTTAATAGTTCAACAACTAGTGCGATAGCAATTTTGGTAAAATGGGGCAATCTAAGCATCGAGAGGAATAGATAAGTGAACACTGCTTAGTTAATTGATTTAAGTTTTCAATATTTAGTTACTTGCTACTTGAAACTAGTTTTAATTGTTAAGTTTAAGTTTAGTTACGTGTGCATGTTTAGTTGTTAATTAAAATCAATCAACCCCCCCCCCCCAATCAAACAAACCTTAGGACAATTAATCGTTTCAATTATTCTACTTACACCGCTCTCTTGTGACAAACTTGAAAAGAATACTTACATTGAAGTGCTATAATAACCGGGTTCTAATTGATCGTTTGTTATGTGTGCTTGTTTGTAGTTTTTGATTCTTGTATAAATTTAGAGGGTAATGATGTATTGTTACGCACGCATCATCGGAATGGTAGTAAAAACCCCCCTCCCACACTGCCCCGCAACGCAATTGTTGGTACTATTTTCGGTATAGCGGATGAAAGGTACCAGTACAGTACTATAACAGCCTAGCGTTGAGCAATATATTGTCGACTGATGTTTTCCCTCCGGAAAGAATCCCTGCAGACCCGGAACACGGATAAGAAATCCGTGGGGTCGCCTCAATCAGTCTTTGAACCAAATTAGAATTGCTCCGTGTAGCATTCTGTTGCTAAGCGGTTAAAGTCTTTTAGAGTGAGAAAGTACTGTGAGTGAGAGAAAGTGTACTTCTCTCTGACTGAAGGTCAGATGTGAAATATGGTGATCCAGGGGGTCTATTTATAGGCGTAGAATGTTCGAAATTCTCGGGAACACATGTCAAACGCTGATTAATTTTGTTATGCGATATATCCGGAACCGCCTTTGGCGTGTGCTGACGTGGCTGCTGGCTGTTCACACGCTTAATCAAAGGGCTTAAGCATAGAAGCTGCCTGCAAGGCTTATGCATGACGCTGAGTGTCCTGGCTAAACGTTGGGCGGATAATGCTAAAAACTGCCAAAATTGCTATCTTTTATAGTTTTTTTATCCTTTCTTTTGTACAAAAATTATGTTTTTATGAGTGTGTAGGATACACTATTAAATCCCCCCAGTTTAAGGTCTTAATTTTTGTAAAAAAATAATAATAAAGTCATTAAACTATAAAAAATGAAAGATGCCTTTTTCTCGAGAACACAAACTGCTGTAGCCGTCTGCTGCTCTGACTTGACGTCACCCTCTAATGATGATTTTTTCCACCAAAACACCCTTAAAAACTATTTGAAATATTTTTTAAAATGCAAAATTAATCCCAATTGATCTGGTCTGTACACGTGGCTCAATCTTACCCTTTCAATTTCCACCAATTTGACTATAAATACTCCGTGTACACTTCAATTTTGCTTTTCTGAAACTCTCAAACTCTTTCAAGGATCTTCTGCAATTACATTTAGGGTGCATAGCAATAATTTTCGCAAGGTTAGTATTCGACTTTCTTTCTCCTCTGTTCTGTTGTTTTTATTTTACTACCATGGCCGACTCTAGCAGTACATCTTCTCAGAAGGATACTCGTAATGTAAATACGATTCAATCGAGTCTAACGGAAGCAGACATAGATGAACTCTGTATAGAATACAAAAACCTAAGGCGTTTGAACCCTGTAGTACCTTCACTTGACGATAAAGCCAATAAACCACCTCCAAAGATGATTACTTTGTACAAATTACAACTAATCGTAAGAAACCTGCGTATTCCCCCTTCCGTTTTTCTACAAAAAAGTTCTTGCCCACTATTGGATAGGTTTGATCCAAATCCACCCTTTTGGCTTACAGAAAATAATTTTGTTCGATATGAACTGCAATTTTTTGAATAGGAAACCGAAAGTACAAATTTTTCACGAGTTATTTAGAACTTGATTAGTTATTCAATGTTGGTACACATTCAATTGCAAACCAGGGAAAGCCTTTACTGGCGATAAGGAATCTTCTTTGAATAAATGGAAAGAACCCTTTTTCTTTGTTAACGAGAGGGTCATTCAAGATCCATGGGCGAGTGTTCGCAAATGGCACAAAACTAAAATTGGTGCCAGTAAAGCTATCAAGCTATCGAAGAGAGAGGAAACAACCATTGAAGCATGGAAGGCATTGAAGCTTCCACAAAGATCATATATTGATTATGAAGCCATTATGGTCCTCTACGACATGATTAACTATTGGTGTTCTGGGTTTATGTCAGTACTGCGTTGGACAGGCCATGGTAGGCTCCCTTATGAATATGTTATGTCTTTATTGTTGCAATATGAGTCATATATGTTCTTATGTATGTTTTTTCTGCTTGTATTTGTGTTTGTGTTATGCAGAAGGAGAGATAAAGGTTTATAATACTTTCAACAAAGCCAACCTTGACAATGTCATTGTTGAGGAAAGGGAAAAAACTGTTGAGGAAATTGAAGTTGAGAAAGCCAAGGATGCTAAGTTAAAGCCCATAGCAGACGACGAAGGGTGAAGGTGGTAGTACTGCACAGCCATCACCAGATCTGGAAATTATTAAAGTCACCCACCGTCCTTCTGGCTCAAAGAAAACTTCCAAACGCTCTAAACATGCTGGAAAACGCCCAATGATGGATCTGTTCCACCCAAAAAACAAAGATGTATGTATTCTGCTCATTTATTGCCATTACTAGTGTAGCGTAAGCTGTTATGATACTTATTTGTTGTGTTATTGTCCAGAACTGATTCTGCAAGATGAAGAAGATGATGAAACCACTGGTGGTGGAAACAAAGATGATCAGAATGATGATGATGATGATGCTAATGATGATGATGATAATACTGATGATGATGTTATTGAGACCCCCCTTTCTCTACTCCATTGTTGTCAAAAGTTCCTGGCACTACACAATCTTCTTCTTCCTCTCTTCCGCCATCCGCCATGTCGCTAGCCGGCTTGAAGACATTTCTTGAGGACCCTGTCAACAAATCTAATAGTTTTGTTGAATTTTTGAAGGTAAACCTCATGTTTGAAAAGTTGAAGCCGATTACCATTACTTAATAGATAATAATATTCTTATTGTAATTATATGTTTCTTGTTCAGACATACACCATTGCTGATCTTTCCTCATCACTATCTACCATAACCCGGAAGCAAAGCTACCAATCTACTGCTACATCTCTGCTACTACATACACAACACGTGCTTCATAGCCTCAAAATGCAGGAGGCACAAGAGGCTGTTATTGCTAATGATGCATGGAATGCAGATAAAGTGAAAAAACTGGAGATATAGGTGCAAGATGTGCACAAAATGTGGATGACTGCAGATGATATGGTGCAGAAGAAAGATGAGTCTTTAAAGTTGGTGGTAGGTAAGTGTGTGGAAATGAGGTTTGAGAAAGACAAACTGATGCAGGAGATTGAAAAGTGGGTGAAGGAGATGGAAGAATTAAAGAAGTTTATTGAGGAAAAGGGGCGTGTAGCTGAAGAGAATGCCACCCTTGCTGCTGCTGCTCAAAAGGACTTGACAAATTTGAAAACTGGTATTACTGGCTTGGTGTATAGGATACTAGACTCAGATTTTGTTGGTCAAACATTTCATCATTATGTTGAGGCTGCAGTAGCTCAAGAGGTCTCTGAAGCTGTTGAGAAAGTGATGAACTTGGTTCCTAACAAACCGGATCCCCTGCCTATTGAAATTTCCAATTATATCAAACCTTATGCTGCAGCCGATGAAATGTCCCGTTCATATTGATTATAAACGTTCCATATTAATTGATTTTGTCGTGAGGTTGTGACCTCTATATGAGACGTTTTTCAAAGACAACATTCATTTTTAAAATAACCATAACCTTTATTTTATCTATAAAGGTTTAAAAAGCATTACGTAGATTATCAAATAATGATAATCTAAAATATACCGTTTACACACGACCATTACATAATGGTTTACAATAAGAATATATTACATCAAAAATAAGTTTCTTGAATGCAGTTTTTACATAATATCATACAAGCATGGACTCCAAATCTTGTCCTTATTTTAGTATGCAACAGCGGAAGCTCTTAATAATCACCTGAGAATAAACATGCTTAAAACGTCAACAAAAATGTTGGTGAGTTATAGGTCTAACCTATATATTATCAAATCATAATAATAGACCACAAGATTTCATATTTCAATACACATCCCATACATAGAGATAAAAATCATTCATATGGTGAACACCCGGTAACCGACATTAACAAGATGCATATAAAAATATCCCCTATCATTCCGGGAAATCCTTCGGACATGATAAAAACAACATCGAAGTACTAAAGCATCCGGTACTTTGGATGGGGTTCGTTAGGCCCAATAGATCTATCTTTAGGATTCGCGTCAATTAGTAGATCGGTTTACTAATTCTTAGGCTACCAAGCAAAAGGGGCATATTCGGCTTCGATCATTCACCCATATAATGTAGTTTCAATTACTTGTGTCTATTTCGTAAAACATTTATAAAACTGCATGTATTCTCATACCAAAATATTAGATTTTAAAAGTGGGAGTATAACTCACTTTCACAGATTTTTACTTCGTCGGGAAGTAAGACTTGGCCACTGGTCGATTCACGAACCTATAACAAATATGTACATATATATCAAAGTATGTTCAAAATATATTTACAATATCTTTAATACGTTTTACTGTTTTAAGTTATTAAGTCAGCTGTCCATGTTAGTAACCTACAACTAGTTGTCCATAATTATATTTACAGAAATAAATCGATATATATTATCTTGAATCAATCCACGACCCAGTGTATACACGTCTCATGCTAGATCATAACTCAAACTATATATATTTTTGGAATCAACCTCAACCCTGTATAGCTAACTCCAACATTACTGCATATAGAGTGTCTATGGTTGTTCCAAATAATATATATAGATGGGTCGATATGATATGTCAAAACATTTGCATACGTGTCTATGGTATCCTAAGATTACATAATATATTAGAATACATGTATAATACAATATAAGTTAGCTAGGATATGATTAATATAGATTTGTTACCAATTTTCACGTAGCTACAACAAGCAAAAATAACCAATCTTGTTTTACCCATAACTTCTTCGTTTTAAATCCGTTTTGAGTGAATCCAATTGCTATGGTTTCATATTGAACTTAAGTTTATGAATCTATACAGAAAAGTATAAGTTTATAGTCAGAATTACAGGTTACAAGTCATTTTTGTAAAGGTAGTCATTTCAGTCGAAAGAACGACGTCTAGATGACCATTTTGGAAAACATACTTTCACTTTGAGTTTAACCATGATTTTTGGATATAGTTTTATGTTCATAAGAAAAATAATTTTCCCAAAAGAACAACTTTTAAATCAAAATTTATCATAGTTTTTAATTAACTAACCCAAAACAGCCCGCGGTGTTACTACAACGGCGTATATCCGATTTTACGGTGTTTTTCGTGTTTTTCGGTTTTAAATCATTAAGTTAGCATATCATATAGATATATAACATGTGTTTAGTTGATTTTAAAAGTCAAGTTAGAAGGATTAACTTTTGTTTGCGGACAAGTTTAGAATTAACTAAACTATGTTCTAGTGATTTCAAGTTTAAACCTTCGAATAAGGTAGTTTTATATATATGAATCGAATGATGTTATGAACATCATTACTACCTCAGGTTTTGTGGATAAACCTACTGGAAATGATAAAAATAGATCTAGCTTCAAAGGATCCTTGGATGGCTTGAAAGTTCTTGAAGCAGAATCATGACACGAAAACAAGTTCAAGTAAGATTTCCACTCGAAATAAGATTGTTATAGTTATAGAAATTGAATCAAAGTTTGAATATGAGTATTACCTTGTATTAGAAAGATATCTTACTGTAAATAAGAAAGATTTCTTGAAGTTGGATGATCACTTTACAAGATTGGAAGTAAGCTAGCAAACTTGGAAGTATTCTTGATTTTATGAAACTAGGAGTTATAGAATTTATGAAGAACACTTAGAACTTGAAGATAGAACTTGAGAGAGATCACTTAGATGAAGAAAATTGAAGAATGAAAGTGTTTGTAGTGTTTTTGGTCATTGGTATATGGATTAGATATAAAGGATGTGTAATTTTGTTTACATGTAAATAAGTCATGAATGATTACTCATATTTTTGTAATTTTATGAGATATTCATGCTAGTTGCCAAATGATGGTTCCCACATGTGTTAGGTGACTCACATGGGATGCTAAGAGCTGATCATTGGAGTGTATATACCAATAGTACATACATTTAAAAGCTGTGTATTGTACGAGTACGAATACGGGTGCATACGAGTAGAATTATTGATGAAACTGAACGAGGATGTAATTGTAAGCATTTTTGTTAAGTAGAAGTATTTTGATAAGTGTCTTGAAGTCTTTAAAAAGTGTATGAATACATATTAAAACACTACATGTATATACATTTTAACTGTGTCGTTAAGTCATCGTTAGTCGTTACATGTAAATGTTGATTTGAAACCTTTAAGTTAACGATCTTGTTAAATGTTGTTAACCCAATGTTTATTATATCTAATGAGATGTTAAATTATTATATTATCATGATATTATGATATATTAATATATCTTAATATGATATATATACATTTAAATGTCGTTACAACGATAATCGTTACATATATGTCTCGTTTCGAAATCCTTAAGTTAGTAGTCTTGTTTTTACATATGTAGTTCATTGTTAATATACATAATGACAAGTTTACTTATCATTTATCATGATTAAACGTAGTGTAACAATATCTTAATATGATTCATATGTAATTAGTAAGACGTTGTTATAACGATAATCGTTATATATATCGGTTCGAGTTTCTTAATTCAATAAACACAATTTTATGTATATAACTCATTGTTAAAATACCTAATGAGATACTTACTTATCATAATATCAAGTTAACTATATATATAATCATATATATGTCATCATATAGTTTTTACAAGTTTTAACGTTCGTGAATCACCGGTCAACTTGGGTGGTCAATTGTCTATATGAAACCTATTTCAATTAATCAAGTCTTAACAAGTTTGATTGCTTAACATGTTGGAAACACTTAATCATGTAAATATGAATTTCATTTAATATATATAAACATGGAAAAGTTCGGGTCACTACAGTACCTACCCGTTAAATAAATTTCGTCCCGAAATTTTAAGCAGTTGGATGTGTTGACGTATCTTCTGGAAATAAGTGCGGGTATTTCTTCTTCATCTGATCTTCCCATTCCCAGGTGAACTCGGGTCCTCTACGAGCATTCCATCGAACCTTAACAATTGGTATCTTATTTTGTTTAAGTCTTTTAACCTCACGATCCATTATTTCGACGGGTTCTTCGATGAATTGAAGTTTTTCGTTGATTTGGATTTCGTCTAACGGAATAGTGAGATCTTCTTGAGAAAAACATTTCTTCAAATTTGAGACGTGGAAAGTGTTATGTACAGCCGCGAGTTGTTGAGGTAACTCAAGTCGGTAAGCTACTGGTCCGACACGATCAATAATCTTGAATGGTCCAATATACCTTGGATTTAATTTTCCTCGTTTACCAAATCGAACAACGCCTTTCCAAGGTGCAACCTTAAGCATGACCATCTCTCCAATTTCAAATTCTATATCTTTTCTTTTAATGTCGGCGTAGCTCTTTTGTCGACTTTGGGCGGTTTTCAACCGTTGTTGATTTTGGATGATCTTCTTGGTAGTTTCTTGTATTATCTCCGGACCCGTAATCTGTCTATCCCCCACTTCACTCCAACAAATCGGAGACCTGCACTTTCTACCATAAAGTACTTCAAAAGGCGCCATCTCAATGCTTGAATGGTAGCTGTTGTTGTAGGAAAATTCTGCTAACGGTAGATGTCGATCCCAACTGTTTCTAAAATCAATAACACATGCCCGTAGCATGTCTTCAAGCATTTGTATCGTCCTTTCGCTCTGCCCATCAGTTTGTGGATGATAGGCAGTACTCATGTCTAGACAAGTTCCTAATGCTTGCTGTAAGGTCTGCCAGAATCTTGAAATAAATCTGCCATCCCTATCAGAGATAATAGAGATTGGTATTCCATGTCTGGAGATGACTTCCTTCAAATACAGTCGTGCTAACTTCTCCATCTTGTCATCTTCTCTTATTGGTAGGAAGTGTGCTGATTTGGTGAGACGATCAACTATTACCCAAATAGTATCAAAACCACTTGCAGTCCTTGACAATTTAGTGATGAAATCTATGGTAATGTTTTCCCATTTCCATTCCGGGATTTCAGGTTGTTGAAGTAGACCTGATGGTTTCTGATGCTCCGCTTAGACCTTAGAACACGTCAAACATTCCCCTACGTATTTAGCAACATCAGCTTTCATACCTGGCCACCAAAAATGTTTCTTGAGATCCTTATACATCTTCCCCGTTCCAGGATGTATTGAGTATCTGGTTTTATGAGCTTCTCTTAGTACCATTTCTCTCATATCTCCAAATTTTGGTACCCAAATTCTTTCAGCCCTATACCGGGTTCCATCTTCCCGAATATTAAGATGCTTCCCCGATCCTTTGGGTATTTCATCCTTTAAATTTCCCTCTTTTAAAACTCCTTGTTGCGCCTCCTTTATTTGAGTAGTAAGGTTAGTGTGAATCATTATATTCATAGCTTTTACTCGAATGGGTTCTCTATCCTTTCTGCTCAAGGTGTCGGCTACCACGTTTGCCTTCCCCGGGTGGTAACGAATCTCAAAGTCGTAATCATTCAACAATTCAATCCACCTACGCTGCCTCATATTCAATTGTTTCTGATTAAATATGTGTTGAAGACTTTTGTGATCGGTATATATAATACTTTTGACCCCATATAAGTAGTGCCTCCAAGTCTTTAATGCAAAAACAAGCGCGCCTAATTCCAAATCATGCGTCGTATAATTCTGTTCGTGAATCTTCAATTATCTAGATGCATAAGCAATTACTTTCGTTCGTTGCATTAATACACAACCGAGACCTTGCTTTGAGGCGTCACAATATATCACAAAATCATCATTCCCTTCAGGTAATGACAATATAGGTGCCGTAGTTAACTTTTTCTTTAACAATTGAAACGCTTTCTCTTGTTCATCTTTCCATTCAAATTTCTTCCCTTTATTCGTTAATGCAGTCAAGGGTTTTGCTATTCTGGAAAAGTCTTGGATGAACCTTCTGTAGTAACCAGCTAGTCCTAAAAACTGGCGTATGTGTTTCGGAGTTTTCGGGGTTTCCCACTTTTCAACGGTTTCAATCTTTGCTGGATCCACCTGAATACCTTCTTTGTTCACTATGTGACCAAGGAATTGAACTTCTTCAAACTAAAATGCACACTTTGAAAACTTAGTGTACAGTTTTTCTTTTCTCAGCAACTCTAGCACTTTTCTCAAATGTTCTTCGTGCTGTTGATCATTCTTCGAGTAAATAAGTATGTCATCGATGAAAACAATGACAAACTTGTCAAGATATGGCCCACACACTCGGTTCATGAGGTCCATGAACACAGCTGGTGCGCTAGTCAATCTAAACGGCATAACCATAAACTCGTAATGACCGTAACGCGTCCTAAAAGCAGTCTTTGGAATATCATCCTCCTTCACCCGCATTTGATGATATCCAGAACGTAAATCGATCTTCGAATAAACAGACGAGCCTTGTAGTTGATCAAATAAGTCGTCGATTCTCGGTAGTGGGTAGCTGTTCTTGACGGTAAGTTTGTTCAACTCTTAGTAGTCGATACACAACCTGAATGTACCATCTTTCTTCGTGTTTTTCGGTTTTAAATCATTAAGTTAGCATATCATATAGATATATAACATGTGTTTAGTTGATTTTAAAAGTCAAGTTAGAAGGATTAACTTTTGTTTGCGGACAAGTTTAGAATTAACTAAACTATGTTCTAGTGATTTCAAGTTTAAACCTTCGAATAAGGTAGTTTTATATATATGAATCGAATGATGTTATGAACATCATTACTACCTAAAGTTTTGTGGATAAACCTACTGGAAATGAGAAAAATAGATCTAGCTTCAAAGGATCCTTGGATGGCTTGAAAGTTCTTGAAGCAGAATCATGACACGAAAACAAGTTCAAGTAAGATTTCCACTCGAAATAAGATTGTTATTGTGACGCCCCGTACTAAATCATCATGTACGGACCATCATCAACAGGATCATTACAAGGTTAAGTACTATATGCGTTTTCAAAACAGAGTTTACATTTATAAATAAAAGTGACGTCATAACATACGTCAATTGTTTTACAAATCAAAAGTATGCTTCGCTAAGTAGAAGCATTAAATAAGTGTACGTGACCATAATGGTCGTTACATAACATAAGTTCATAAGTAAAAAGTTGAATGCAAGATAAGTAGTCATGCGATAACAACTCTAGGCAGCGGGTTCTACAGCACGACTAGTAAGATAGCGGAAGCGACTTCAAACACCTGAGAAAATACATGCTTAAAAAGGTCAACACAAAGGTTGGTGAGCTATAGTTTAAGTATAACAGTAATGTAAGTAGGCCACGAGATTTCAGTGCTACAACGAGCGTTTCAAAAGTATGTAAAAGTATATGCTTAACCGTGGGCACCCGGTAACTAACTTAACGTTTAATGTACCCCCTTAAAGTGCACTTGGCAAGTGCGTATAACCTCGAAGTATTAAACACTCGTTAAATGCTAGCGCTACTAGCCCGAGTGGGGATGTCAAACCCTATGGATCCATATCTAAGATTCGCGTTCACGGTTCAAAAACCAATGATTAAACGTTACCGAGCTAAAGGGAATGTTTCTGCCGTTATATAACCCACACATATATATAAAGTTTAAGTACTCGTGCCTAGTATGTAAAACATAAAATTCGCATGTATTCTCAGTTCCCAAAATAAGTTAAAGTAAAAAGGGAATGCTATAACTCACAATGATTAGTAGTAATGGTAAGGTAGTAGTCGGAAAGTGGTGTGCAAGTAACGGTCCGAAGTCCTCAACCTAAGTCAAATAGTACTAAGTCAGTAAATCGTCTTAATAGGTTTAAAAGTATGTATTTAAGGTCTTAAGGGTCATCATCAATCATCATTAAACAAAAGGTAACAAGTAAGACTCGTTTATGAAAGTCGTTTAAAACAAAGGCTGACTTCGGTCAGTCACCACGGCCTCTAACCTTACTGAATTAAGGTGAGACCAGTGGTCATGGCTCCGTCTATGAGTCCCTTGAGTGTGGTAAAATTTACAGAAGCAAACTCGTCTTGGTTTGACCGTGGCGACGGTCTAAGTGCGAGTAGGTCAGAAATTTCTGCACAACGTTAAAGGACATGGTAACGATCGGAGGGCCATAAATCCTAAACCGTAACTCGGATTAAGACGAGTCCTATATGAAAAGTTATCTACTCGAAAAGTTCTATCTAAAAATCAAGGTTAGAACAGCCCAGGTCTACTGGTCTGTTCCAGAAGCATCAGGTCAGTAGGTCTTGGACAGAACAGTGGGTTTTGGAGAGTTCCGGTTGTCTCGGTGCTTGATGTTCATCACGGTTCTCATTCTTGATGCGTATAGCTTCAAGTGTACAACTCGTTGATATGTTAACATCATTTTGACCAAGGTTTGTCCATCATAACTCAAGTGCAAGTGTTGTAGGTGTTTGATGAACCAAGGTTACATGTAAGTTTATGAACAAGTTCATGAACACTAAGAAAGATCACAACCAAGTGTTGGATCCATGATACTTGCACCAAAGTGTAAGCTCTTGTTGGTTTCATGTCCTTGTTCAAATGTGTAGTAAGCAACTAACAATAAGAAATAAAGAAAATGAATGATAAGCCTAAACCAACCATGAAGGTGGTATTCTAGTAACATACAACAAACAAGAACACAAGTAACAAAAATTAAAGATTATAAACTTTAAATCTTTGAAATAAATAAAGTAGAAGGCTAATCTAAACAAGAAGATGATTCATAGTTGCTCTTACTTTTAAAGATTCAACCCAAGTTGATCTTTAAGTGAAGTAACTTCAAAGTTACTTCAAGAACTACAAGTAAAGAGTTTATACAACTATGAACTTTGATTCTTTGAAACAAAATATGTAGAACATAACTAGAGAGATTATGTTCTTGATGTTCTTGTTAAATACAAGATATAAATGAAGAATCAAACTAAGAAGTTGATTCTTGAAACATGTAAAGAAAGACAAGTAAGTAAGTAAGTAATAACATGTAAATAACTAAACAACAATAAGACAAGTAATCAAAGACAAGTAGCAAGTAACAAAAGAATGATGATGATGGATATAGAATTCGGTTTTGTTTAAGAAAAAAAGAGAGAAGAATGCTTCAAGTTACTTACAAAAGTTAGAGAGAAAGGAGAGAAAATGAAAGTAAGTTTGAAGTGTGTTTTGAATGAGAGAATGAGAGTGAGTAAGTAATACATAAAATGAAACAAAACTCCCCCACCCTTGCCATGAGGCCGACGGTTTTGGGGTTCCTAGGGGGGGAGGGATTAGTCCACAAGGTAATGGCATGTTAAAGTTTAAAAAGATGGGTATTTGTTTGCCATGCATGGGGATTAGGTTGTAACAAGATTCTAAAAGCCTTTAACTAACTAGTTTCAACCTAAATGATACTTACACATGGAAGAAGTGGGCTAGTGAAACCATTTAGATGTAGGGTGGGCTTATAAGCCCATGTTCATGAGTCCATTAAACTAATTAAAGCCCAAGTTGCAAGTAATCCAATAAAAGTCCAAGTTAAGCCCAAGTAACTAACTAATAGCTTTAGTTAATTAAAATGATTAATAAAACTTAATCATGAATGCAAATAATATTTAAATATATTATTCGTGAAGTTTCGTGTGTCGCAGTGACGTTCCGGGCCATAAAAAGTCAAGTACGGGCAATTAAGGCAACATGTAAATGTAATATCATACATTCGTTTAATCACACGTATTAATAATAATAATTATTAATAAATAAATGTTGTAAATTCCAGGGTCGTTACAGTTATAGTTATAGAAATTGAATCAAAGTTTGAATATGAGTATTACCTTGTGTTAGAAAGATATATTACAGTAAATAATAAAGATTTCTTGAGGTTGGATGATCACTCTACAAGATTGGAAGTAAGCTAGCAAACTTGGAAGTATTCTTGATTTAATGAAACTAGAACTTGTAGAATTTATGAAGAACACTTAGAACTTGAAGATAGAACTTGAGAGAGATTAATTAGATGACGAAAATTGAAGAATGAAAGTGTTTGTAGGTGTTTTTGGTCATTGATATATGGATTAGATATAAAGGATGTGTAATTTTGTTTACATGTAAATAAGTCATGAATGATTACTCATATTTTTGTAATTTTATGAGATATTTCATCCTAGTTGCCAAATGATGGTTCCCACATGTGTTAGGTGACTCACATGGGATGCTAAGAGCTGATCATTGGAGTGTATATACCAATAGTACATACATCTAAAAGCTGTGTATTGTACGAGTACGAATACGGGTGCATACGAGTAGAATTGTTGATGAAACTGAACGAGGATGTAATTGTAAGCATTTTTGTTAAGTAGAAGTATTTTGATAAGTGTCTTGAAGTCTTTCAAAAGTGTATGAATACATATTAAAACACTACATGTATATACATTTTAACTGTTAAACAATTTCCTTGAAGGTCCTCCTCTGACCGTATTCCCTTGTGTTTCATAAACAACAGACCGCTCTCTTGTTGGTCCTACATACTCTGAATGCACCACATCTATACCATTAGGGGTGGGCAATCTTAATTCCGCATGTGGTGTTGAAGAGATTGCACCAAACTTTCGTAAAGTCCGTCTTCCAAACAAAACATTGAACCTTGACTTGCCTTCCAGCACAGTGAAATTTACGATTTCTGTGCGAACTAAAGGATATGCTCCCATCATGACATCCAATTTGATCTTCCCAACTGCTCTTACTTATGCTCCAGTTATGCCAGCAATTTTCAAATCCATGTTGCGGAGCCTATCTCTTACACTGAATGGAAAATCCCTAAAACAATCCAAGTACAAGATATCTGCTTTGCTACCAGTATCTGTATAAATTTTGTTTATGAACTTGTTTGCAATCACAGCAGATATGACCACAGGATCTTCAGACAGTCACCAGTTAGGAATTTTGTGGAAAATGATAGGAGCATACATCCATGCCTCCGTTTGGCATTCTCCGCATTCCTCATGCTCTTCACCTTCATTCCAAAAGACCTTGATGTGTCGTTTGGAAGTTGGATCCCTCTCATCCTTTCTTTCCTCTCGCCGGTTATAATCTCTCAGCCCAATGTGATGCAACTTTTCCTGACAAGAAAAACTGTAACGACCCAAAAACTCTTACGAGAAAACACACTTCTTTAAAAAAAATAACAATAGTTCAGCACCAGACAACCTGCGCGGCGCGCAAATGGATGTGCGGTGCGCATTCCAACGCGAAACAGTTTCAGAAATTTGGACCAGGCCTGACCACCAGCTTTTAAGCATTCTGCACGGCGCGCAGGCCTAAGCGTGGCGCACTCTATTCCTGGGAGACCTTGTCAGCCATTTTTAAACACAAGACAAGCCAACTTTCACCCAAACCAAGTTTAACCACCCTCAACCAATACAACACTTTTCAAACACAACAAAAGACCAATAGTGAATAAACGTGACAATTTCGACTCATTTCGTTTAAACACAACAAAAGACCGAGCATGGCGATTGGGGACACATTACCCAATCCTAAATCAATATGAAGCACGTCTTCTAAAGCAACCTACAAAAGTCCACTAGTTCCTACACTTACCCGAGCCGCCACCTTGCGAATCTATAAAAATAATATCAATGAGAGGGTAAGCTATAAATCTCAGTGAGGATAAACATACTATATACATACATATGCATAAAACGAATACGAATCATCAACACAAATAATAAACACATACCGCATCCAAGTATAACTAGAAAGCTATAGATTACGTACCACCATGCTAAATCCGCAAGATTAGCTACAACACAAATATATATATATATATATATATATATATATATATATATATATATATATATATATATATATATATATATATATATATATATATATATATATATATATATATATATATATATACGTCTACCCAAAATCCCAAGGTTAACCCCTTAACCTCAAACTCATGAAGGCCGGCCGAAACCACACGCGTCCAGTGAATCCGAAACCACACGCAATTCACCACCTTTACCTCAACGATGATTGGGTTAGCTGAAACTACACGCGCCCTAGTGAATCCGAAACTATATGCGATTCACAACCCTAAGTCAACCACAATGGGAATGTCCGAAACCACACGCGACATCGTGAATCCGAAACCACACGCGATTCACTAATGAAGCTGAAACTACACGCTAATCACTACCCAACTCATCTCAACAAAAACAACGGGTTTGACCTACTTGTCAATGTGAATTCGTAACGCCCGAGATTCACTACCCCATGGGTTGTAACCCAAAACGCACAAATGTGCCACATGAACTCAAAATGCATAGAGTCCATCATCCCACACACATGTAGAGTGAAACCGAACACCAAGGATCACTCTACCCCACTCGCACCCATCCTATGCATACATATGCATATAATATATTTACACTCACATTGTCGCCTTGATGAATGCAAACCAAATCCGTAACACGTCAATGGAAAGTACCTATTCCATTTATCACATAACAAACAACATAATTAGGGTGGATTACAAACCAACCCAAATTGACAATTAGTGCAATTTTGATTCAATTGCACTTCCAAGCACAACCAATGCCCAAACTAACCAATAATCACTTAACACTAGTGAAAATGGTCCTATAATGCCAATTAAATGAAAACACAAGTATTAATACTTGTCTTCCCCAATTTGACCTATAAACCCTAATTTTGACCCATATCAAAATTAGTCTTTCAAATACACCTAAATGGGTTCCAACACTTCCATAATCACTAACACTAGTGATTATACCCAATTTACAAGCATGTTTCCATCTCAAAACCCACCAACAACAACATTAAACCCGATTACTAGCTCTTAACTTCCATTAAAGAGCTATGTGGGTTTTCTCAAGAACATTTAAGTTCAAACCCTAAATTGAACAATAATCATATGTAATGAAACTCGGATTCAAGACTTACCACTACCACCAAAACGTAGCTAGGAACGAGGTGAACAACTCTAACTATCGAGCTTTCACCTGAATCGACCTTCTTCTTCCCCAAATCGAGCTCTCTCTCTCTCTCTCTCTCTCTCTCTCTCTCTCTCTTTCTTTCTCTCTCTCTCTCTCTCTATAAGCTCCTCCTCCTCTCTCTATAGATGGAAATGTGTGGAAGAGGTGAAATGAGGATGAGGATAAGTATTGGGTCAATTTTGTGGCTCAAAAACCGACCCTCAAGTGAAAAGACATAAATGCCCTTCTAAATATTTAAAAAACCACGAAGTAGTCTGCCAGCTAGATTTACGCGGCGCGCAGGCAGTCATGCAGCGCGTGTTTCTGCTAAAATGAAATAAGGGTCTTACAACTTCCCCCACTTAAATTGGATCATGTCCCCGTGATCCGCATCATAACCATCAGGAAGATACACCTTCCTCACCCCTTCCATTTCTCACGAACTTTCGGAACCCTCCGATGCCGCCATTGCATCCTACAAATCCCACTTCCTTATTACGTAAAGTACGATCCACGCAACAATCTCTCACGGCTCCTTGGAATACTGTAACTCCCGACTTAGAGTTTTACCGCCAACGATAATCCATTTGGGTCATCCGCAACACGCATACGGTGATGGAATTCCCCGCAAGCTCTTCGGTAACTGGAACCGACACACAATCCTTCATAACTCCCCTCTCGTCCACCCTTCCCGAGTGAACCTTCGCTTCGACTGTCCATTAAGGATTATCTTGTCACTTCTTGAACATACAAGTCCTCATTACTCTAGAGAACTTTTTCTCAAATGCGCTCAACACCCACATATATCCTCAGGAGATAGTCAAAATCAACACCCTACGTCCCTTGTTCGCTCACCAAACGGGGTAACTTTTGATAAATCGCTCGAACACGCCTACCCAAATGAGGCAACACCGTACCTTCCGGGTACATACTCCCCCACTTATGGTTTTAATCCCATACTATCACCGTCAAGATGATAACATCTCGCGGAATTTCTGCATTCCATAATACACATGACCAGTCTCAACGTTGGTCATACACAACAATTCTTCGTGGACTTACAACAAGGTACTCGAACCTCGATTTTTCAAGTCGGTCAAATGTTAACGCCCGCTAAACACCGCAACCCAATTACAATTGTATCTTCGGGTTTCCCACCGATACCCAAGTACAATGTAATCACACCATCGGAGTGAAGCATTTCACTAGCAGGTATATGGAGGCACCTGATGCAGTGTTATGCAATTCCATCTCTACCACCGAGACTCAAGAACTCGACCCTGACAGGGTCTACTCCCAGTGTCATACGTCACCTAACTACTCAAAGTCACACAAATCCAACGAACCGCAGGGTTTAACTCTCTCAAATTTCCTAGCGACACCCGCTAGTCACAATCCACCTAGGCTGCACAACTAGCCTATCTACCTTTCAACTCAACACTAAGGAGATGCTTGGAAATACCAAGACTTACACCATTCCAACTTCGTCATAACCATTAACAAGGTTACTTTCCACATCAATTCTAGTCAACAACCATGACTCTACTCACACACGTACGTGGACGACGAAAGCGCCTCCCAAAATGGCACTATCACGCATACACATATGGAAAAGTGGTCGACAAAGAGTGAACAACACTCACCACATAACTCACACGCAAAAGTGGCCGACGAAGAGTGAACAACACTCACCACATAACTCACACGCAAAAGTGGTTAACGAAGAGTGAAACCTCATGGGATCACTCACCACTCTACATCAAGTGGCCAACAAAAAGTGAATCCTTATGCCAGGATGTCACTCGAAACCTCACTCACAACGAGCATCAAACACAACACTCTAGACAAGACTATCGCACGTCACGTACCCTCTCATGGCGATAAAACTCTCGGTACACACTAACCCAATAACATGCACACACAAGGGAACGGTACTCGCACGATGACCGTTGGTACCCGCACACTGACCAAAAGTGTACATACGCCTTGTAACACTAACCCCTAGGTGGTATTAAACACGCAAAATTTAAACTCACCTCACATCTACGCTCTTTTGGCCTCGATTACTCAAAGAGTAGTGTAACATTGCACCCTGCTACACTATAGCGAATCCTAACGGATAACACTAACCTACACACGCTCTTTTGGCCTCGGTCACAATGAGTAGTGTAACATCGTGCCCTGCTACACCATAGTGAATCCTAATGGATAACACTAACCTACACATGATCTTTTGTCCTAGGTCACAACGAGTAGTGTAACATCGCGCCCTACTACACCATATTGAATCCTGACGGATAACACTAATCATACCAATGCGAACAATTAAATCTTATACCTATACGCATAATCGTTCTACTTACTAGGACACTATCGCATCCAATGTCCTGCGGGTCTCACTCGAGCGAGCTTAACGTCCCTAGTACCCCCAAATGCCTAAATAGCAAATAACTCACACAATAGAGTCAAGGCACGAAACATTAACCACACACTCAACCGAGTGCAACGCAAAACCATAAACGTGAGCCAACCGCTCACTACAAATTATCTCCAACCGAGAATAAAGTTTAGCTAAGGCTTACATACCACACCAAACGCTATAAGAAAATGCACACGTTCGAATACCGCACTAAAAGTACCTGAACGTCTTCTCACGACGCCCGCCACCACTAGCTCGGGACATTCCGCCTTGCGATGTCCTCCTTTAAGGCAACTGAAACACACAACGCCATTACCTCTCGATACCACTAAAATGACCCATCCTAATCCATTCGGACAAAGTTCATATCGATTATAAACGATTTACAATAGTTGGTTACATCGCGAGGTATTTGACCTCTATATGATACATTTTACAAACATTGCATTCGTTTTTAAAAGACAAAATTTCTTTTCATCAAAAGTTGACAGTATGCATACCATTTCATAATACATCCAACTATAATTGACTTAATAATAATCTTGATGAACTTAACGACTCGAATGTAACGTCTTTCGAAATATGCCATGAATGACTCCAAGTAATATCCTTAAAATGAGCTAATGCACAGCGGAAGATTTCCTTAATACCTGAGAATAAATATGCTTTAAAGTGTCAACCAAAAGGTTGGTGAGTTCATAGGTTTATCATAACAATTATTTCCATTATTGTAATAGACCACAAGATTCATTTTTCATAAACATCATTCTTATATCAGGCATTTCGCAAACTGCATAGAGATAAAAATCATTCATATGGTGAACACCTGGTAACCGACCTTAACAAGATGCATATAGAATATCCCCATCATTCCGGGATACCCATCGGACATGATAAATTTTGAAGTACTAAAGCATTCCAAATTCCAGAATGGGGCTTGTTGGGCTCAATAGATCTATATTTAGGATTCGCGTCAATTAGGGGTGCACTAATTCTCAAAATTAGTGATGTTCCCTAATTCTTAGATTACCAGACTAAAACGGGGCATATTCGATTTAATAATCCAGCCATAGAATGTAGTTTTAAGTACTTGTGTCTATTTCGTCAAACATTTATAAAAGCAGCACATGTATTCTCAGTCCCAATAATATATATTGCAAACGCATTTAAAAAGGGAGTAAATGAAACTCACTATAATGTATTTTGTAGTAAAAATACATATGACGTTATTGAACAATGCAGGGTTGGTCTCGGATTCACGAACCTATATCATTTGTGTATATATATTAAAACGTATAATCGTAATTGAACAATTTATTATATCTTAATTTATATATTATATATATTTGATTTGTGTTTATATTCAAAATGGTTAACATTTATATATTTATATTAATATATCCATACTTGTTTAATGTTATTTTTTTAAAAATCAATGGTTTGCTATTTGTAAGTATTTATAATGATAATATTAGTAAGTTTGATATATATAGTTAGGTGAAATTTTAATATAATTTTGGTTTGCGTAATAAGTATATTGTATGTACAAAATATTTATCTGCTTAAAAAGATAGTTTTTGAGATTAATAATGACAATATTAATAATAATATTATTTAATAATAATAATACCTATTTTGATAATAATATTGGTAATAAAAATAATAATAATAATTGTAATTGTAACTAGGGTTATGATAACGATAATAATAGTTGGTAACTACTACTTACATTAGCAGTAATAACAATAATAACTAATATTCATAATACTTATTAATAATACTAATACTAATAACAGTTTTATTACTTAATGATAATAATAATAATAATAATAATAATAATAATAATAATAATAATAATAATAATAATAAAATGATAAGTGTAATAATAACAATAATAACAATAATAATAATAATAATAATAATAATAATAATAATAATAATAATAATAATAATAATAATAATAATAATAATAATAATAATAATAATAATAATAATAATAATAATAATAATAATAATAGTAATAGTGCTTAAATGATAAAATTAACAATAATAACTATATTAATAATACTAATAAGACTAATAATAATAATAATAATAATAATAGTTATAATGCTTATAATTATGATAATACTAATAATAATAATTATAATGCCAATAATAACAATAATAATAATAATAATCTTAATAATAACAATAATATTTGTAATAATAATAATAATAATAATAATAATAATAATAATAATAATAATAATAATAATAATAATAATAATAATAATAATAAATATTAATAAATTTGGAAATGAAATCTACCTTAAAAACTAGCTTGCAAAAATAAGTGTCCGAAACGTGACTCGAACCCGCGACCTCCCGCTAGTTCGACCAACACCTAAACTGTTTGGGCTGCTACCCCTTTTCTGATTTATATCACAAATTAAATTCTATAACTCGTATTATCTGGTTTTCCCTTTTTCTTCTTCTCCCTCATATAATAATTTGATCAGAACCCAATTAATCTTAACCATAAATACAAAATGTGTTTTAGGATTTAAATGTAAAACAGAAATGATTTGTGCTAGATTTGAATTAATTTAAACGAACGAAATATATAAATAAATAATAATAGCTGAACAGAAAATAAATACACGATACTAACTCAATCTTTGATTTTGAAATTGATAACGTTTTAGCTCGCAATTCCTAAATGAAATACATTCCAAATCCTACATAGAAACTTTCTGGGTCGATAATTTAACGGAAAACATCCAATTGAGCTCGCCCGATGAACATACACTTTGACTTTTAGAAACAATAACTTTGACTCTCAAATTCTTATTCAATATGAAAAATTGAAATTGGAAACTTTCCAGATAGATTTATTAGAAGTTTTCAAACAGAATTGCATTTATAAATTTTAAAAATTTATTTAAAAATCGGGTTTTGATTAAGGGAGTCAAGAACAGAGGGAACGACTCAGTTCTTTTTATTTTTATTTTCTGTTCTTCCTTTTTGATTGAAATTAGTAATGGATTATAAAGAGGAGTTGAGTGATGGATACTTGTAACAAATTCTGACCAAAACAAAAGCAATTACAATATTGATTGTGATTTAAAACAGATTCGTACTCTCTTTTTCTTTTATTTATTTATTTCACAGCTAAGATGAAGGTATTATATATAATTGATCAAGATTGTTGTTTAGTGAAGATTTGCAGTGGATTGATAATCATTTTAGGGACAAATACAAAATTAACTACAGCTTGATTGATACAGGCAACAGATTACACGATTTTTAGTTTATATAATCTATATAATTATTATTAATAATTAATAAATATTTTAGTAATAACAATGCTTATATGAATAATAATTATAAATAATAATAATACTAATAATATTATTGATAAAGAAAATAATAATAACAAATAATCATAATAACTTCAAATTATAATTTTTACTTATAATTGTAATGGTTATTACAAAATAAGTGTATAAATTTTATATCTTTTATTAAATAGTAATACAATAATATTAATATAACCTTTATTTTAACTTGTAATTAAATATGTATTGTTTGATAATTATATATATCGAATATTTACTGTTTATACTTTACAATATAATAATTATTTATTATTTATAGAATTCATGTATATATATATATATATATAGATTCACAATAATATATATTTTTATATGTATTTAATTATTCTATTTATTATTTTACATTTTTAATTCCAATTGATTAATTCAAATTGTTATATATACACTTATATTTATATTTATATATATGTATTTACATATTATTAACCTATAATTGTTCGTGAATCGTCGGTAATGGTCGAAGGCAAATGATTACATGAAACAGTTCCAAAATTTTCAAGACTCAACATTATAGACTTCGCATATCATGTCGAAATCATATAAAGATTAAGTTTAAATTAGGTCGGAAATTTCTGGGTCGTCACGGTACCTACCCGTTAAAGAAATTTCGTCCCGAAATTTGATTGGGGTGGTCATTGCTAACAATAAATATGTTTTCATGACTCATATGAGTTAATAAATAAAGTTTTATTACCATTGAGTAATAAGGATAAATTAATTCGATTATTCGAAGAGTACGAATGAAGCTATCACAAAAGAGTGAGATGAGTAATTAGTGTTTCGTCAAATCTTTTGACGTAGATATGGTTGATTTTCGGAATTCAAGGGATTTAGATAAAATCGTCGAGATTTGAAAGATTTGATTCTTTGGTGAATAAAATCTCTTTAATTGAATGCGATTATTTGCCTCGATCTCTTTATTAGATATTTCACTATAAATTAACTTCTTCCATTCCATTACTTTTATCACTCCTATACTCAATTCTCAAATTTAAAAGATTGTGAAAATGCTTAATCCAATTCTAATCCTTGTCCTTATCCTTACTATCACAACAATCATTCTCCTATTTCAACTTCCATAGGAGGAATCTGTTTTCTTCTACTTCGCCCTTGGGGTTATAGTGTTTTTAATTCTCCCGTGTCTTGATGTTGCGATAAACATTGATATACACGGTTTGTAATTTCTGTGTTGTTATTGGGCTTTATATTTTCTCTTATATTTTGGAGCTCTTTACCTTTTTATTATCTTCTCGACCTCTATTAAAGTGAGTAACGATCCAGAATTCGTAAGTATGGAGTTTCAAATGAACTTAATGTTCTAATCAAGAATGAACGTAATAGCTCGATTTGATTTGTCTATTTACCAGAATCACTAAAAATAGAACTATCAAGAATATACTTTCTTGATATGTTTAGAGATTAGGTAGAATGTAAGAGTCGTGTAACATGTCACATGATGACGTTATGGTCTGTGAATCATCACGTTCCATTAGAAACTCAGCATGACTTACTGTAATATAATCACGTTGATCAAGTGTCATTATATTATACTAACTCATGCATCAATTTCCAACACTACTTCAATAACATTCAGAATTTAAACTCGAAGATTTACAGAATTTAGAAACTAAAATAGTTTCTTTTATGATGTCATTCAGATAGCGCGAAAAGGTAATAATATTAATATAACCTTTATTTTAACTTGTAATTAAATATGTAATAATAGATAATTATATATATCGAATATTTACTGTTTCTACTTTACAATATAATAATTATTTATTATTTATAGAATTCATATATATATATATATATATATATATATATATATATATATATATATATATATATATATATATATATATATATATATATATATATATATATATATAGATTCACAATAATATATATTTTTATATATATTTAATTATTATATTTATTATTTTACATTTTTAATTCCAATTGATTAATTCAAATTGTTATATATACACTTCTATTTATATTTATGTGACAACCCAGAAATTTCCGATCAAATTTAAACTTAAATTTGATATATTTTGACACGATAAATAAAGTCTGTAATGTTGAGTCTCAAAATTTTTGAACTGTTTTCTTGCATTCATTTAACTTCGACCATTCCCGACGATTCACGAACAATTTGTTTGTAAATAAATATGTAAATAAATATATATAAATATATATGATTTTCCTGTATAACTATTTTTATATGTATAATGTAATACATATAAGATATAAATAATCAATATATGTTATTATATAGTTGTTAAATATTACATAGTTAATAATATGAAATCTAAACATAGTAAAATTACTTATAAGTTAAAATATAATTGCTATACTAGTATTACTTACATTAAAATAAATATTAATATTAACATAGGTATTAATAATATTATTATATAAAAATGAAATTTGATATGTATAAAACATTATATCATCATTATTAATATTATTATTATCATTTATAATATTAATAGTAATATAACTAGTAGTATTATTTGTATCATTAATATGATTATTATTATCCTTTTATTAATTAAATTTATTATCATATTATTATTTATTATTACTAATCTCTTTATCAAAAATTACTATTATTACTATTAGTAATATTATTAGTATTATTAATAATATTAATATATTTATACTTGTTAATTATCAAAATTTACCAATTATATATATACATACATATACAGTTATATGAACAGGTATATAAATGCAGATATATATAAATACATATACATATACAAAATACATTGATATATATATAATACAGATAATTACGTATTTATACATATATGAATATAAATTAGTTTTCCTATCATTATCTAAACTGGGTAATTTGTCGGCTAGATATCTGTAACTTGTACGAATCAATTTGCTATCACTCTCAGCTTCATTTTTCTTTCTGTCTTCTTGCTCTTATCGTAATTCTGTGTCGACATTTCTTTTGGCTAGAAAACAATCGAAAATCTCTTCATATTGGAAGAAGTCTTTCGAGTTCTTCCACCATCGATATCAATTATATGTATTCGTTTTTATCAGAAAATAAAGAAACATAAAATTTGTACGAAAAGTGTTAGCTTTCACTGTCTGTTAAATTGTTTTTCCTATCTTTTTTCTTCATGGTTGAAATCTTCTATCCTTCCTGTCTGATTCTTGTTACACGTCCAAATCCCTTCACAATGCAAACAAATCGATCATATCAAGTTACAAATTCAATTATTCGATTTACATTATTATAATCATTACATATATACTATATTCATATAAATATGTACATATAAGATTATAGGATAGATATATACAAGAGTTTAGACTTACAGAGAGATAAATGAAACACACATACATAATAGATATATACATACCTTTTATTTTCTTCTTGATGAACCGACACCGTGATCACCTTCAAACGGAAACAGAAGACACTTTGAACCACCATCATAGCTCCACGACACCATCTAAAACTCATTTAACCACCTTTGTCTCTATCTATCTCTCTTAAAATAAAAACCACCTCAGACCACCTTAAATTGATACATATTGCTTACGGTTTCTGTTTTACTACATGAACCCATAAAACCACCTTCCACCTTGATTAAACACCACCACAACAACCAAACTAGTCACTGTTGCAGTTAACAAACGAAACCAAACTCACCTGGCATATTTTTCCGATTCTTGCTTATTACTTCGTGAACTCAAACATCCCCACTTATTCGTGCTTCTTTTCCTTTTCCTGTTTCAAATGATTACACCCAATTACAACCATCACCTTCACCACCGTTGAGCCACCTCTTCCATCTCTCTTCTTTCTCTCTTCTTCTTCTTTACAAACCCATAACCTGCTGCTACTTCGAAGCTGCTATTACTACCTTTCTATTTACATCGTTTCTGACAAATAACCACGACCACAACTTTATAACTACTACTCGATATCTCCTTACTTCCGTTTCTACTAGGATCGAACCACAAACTTGATTATTTATATAGGAATGAAACATTAGTGGGATAAATGATCGACAAATTGGTCACCTAATCAAGGACGTGCCATTTTTTTTTCTTTCACTTTACAACGTGGATTTCACTGAAGGGTTTTACAAAGTGTGTTGCCAAATCAATTAACGGGTTTGAGTATTGGGCTCCACTTTGATTAAATAGGCTGCTATGTTATTGTTCTTCTAGTGGACAATTTACATAGAAGACTTTATGCACGTTCTCCGTTATTTAAATGCCATGATCGATAAATTATTTGCTTTTGAATCTCCTTTCTCTTCATGGTAGGCCAAGGAAACCCACTTGCTATTGAAATGTCCCGTTCATATTGATTATAAACGTTCCATATTAATTTATTTTGTTGTGAGGTTTTGACCTCTATATGAGACATTTTTCAAAGACTGCATTCGTTTTTAAAAACAAACCATAACCTTTATTTTATCGACAAGGTTAAAAGGACACCACCTAGATTATCAGAATTGATAATCTAAAAAAAATATCACACTTACACACTACCAATACATATTGGTTTACAATATTAATATGTTACAACAAAGTATATTTCGAATGCAGTGTTAAACAATATTATACAAGCATGCTGACTCCAAATCTTGTCCATATATTAGCATGCAACAGCGGAAGCTCTTAACAATCACCTAAGAATAAACATGCTTTAAACGTCAACAAAAATGTTGGTGAGTTATAGGTTTAACCTATATATTTATCAAATCGTAATAATAGACCACAAGATTTCATATTTCAATATACATCCCATACATAGAGATAAAAATCATTCATATGGTGAACACCTGGTAACCGACATTAATAAGATGCATATAAGAATATCCCCATCATTCTGGGACATCCATCGAACATGATATAAAACTCGATGTACTAAAGCATCCGGTACTTTGGATGGGGTTTGTTAGGCCCAATAGATCTATCTTTAGGATTCGCGTCAATTAGGCGTGCACTAATCCTCAAAATTATTGATGTTCCCTAATTCTTAGGCTACCAAGCAAAAGGGGCATATTCGGCTGCGATCATTCAACCATAGAAAGTAGTTTTATGTACTTTTGTCTATTTTGTAAAACATTTATAAAGCTGCATGTATTCTCATCCCAAAAATATTAGATTTTAAAAGTGGGACTATAACTCACTTTCACAGATTTTTACTTCGTCGGAAAGTAAGACTTGGCCACTGGTCGATTCACGAACCTATAACAAATATGTACATATATATCAAAGTATGTTCAAAATATATTTACAGCATTTTTAATACGTTTTAATGTTTTAAATATTTTCAGTTAGCTGTCCTCGTTAGTAACCTACAACTAGTTGTCCATAGTTAGATGTACAGAAATAAATTGATATATAATATCTTGACACAATCCACGACCCAGTGTATACATGTCTCAGGCTAGATCACAACTCAAAGTATATATATTTTTGGAATCAACCTCAACCCTGTATAGCTAACTCCAACATTACTGCATATAGAGTGTCTATGGTTGTTCCAAATAATATATACAGATGGGTCGATATGATATGTCAAAAAGTTTGTATACGTGTCTATGGTATCCCAAGATTACATAATATATTAGAATACATGTATAATACAATATAAGTTAGCTAGGATATGATTTGTATAGAATTGTTATAATATTTCCAGTAGCTACAACAATCAAAAATATCCAATCTTGTTTTACCCATAACTTCTTCGTTTAAATCCGTTTTGAGTGAATCAAATTGTTATGGTTTCATATTGAACTCTATTTTATGAATCTAAACAGAAAAAGTATTGATTTATAGTCGGAAATATAAGTTACAAGTCATTTTTGTAAGAGGTAGTCATTTCAGTCGAAAGAACGACGTCTTGATGACCATTTTGAAAAACATACTTCCACTTTGAGTTTAACCATGATTTTTGGATATAGTTTCATGTTCATAAGAAAAACAATTTTCTCAGAAGAACAACTTTTAAATCAAAGTTTATCATAGTTTTTAATTATCAAACCCAAAACAGCCCGCGGTGTTACTACGACGGCGTATGTCCGGTTTTACGGTGTTTTTCATGTTTCCAGGTTTTAAATCATTAAGTTAGCATATCATATAGATATAGAACATGTGTTTAGTTGATTCTAAAAGTCAAGTTAAAAGGATTAACTTTTGTTTGCGAACAAGTTTAGAATTAACTAAACAATGTCCTTCGAATAAGGTAGTTTTATATATATGAATCGAATGATGTTATGAACATCATTACTACCTCAGGTTTTGTAGATAAGCCTACTGGAAATGAGAAAAATAGATCTAGCTTCAAAGGATCCTTGGATGGCTTGAAAGTTCTTGAAGCAAAATCATGACACGAAACCAAGTTCAAGTAAGATTTCCACTCGAAATAAGATTGTTATAGTTATAGAAATTGAATCAAAGTTTGAATATGAGTATTACCTTGTATTAGAAAGATATATTACTGTAAATAAGAAAGATTTCTTGAGGTTGGATGATCACTTTACAAGATTGGAAGTAAGCTAGCAAACTTGGAAGTATTCTTGATTTTATGAAACTAGAACTTATAGAATTTATGAAGAACACTTAGAACTTGAAGATAGAACTTGAGAGAGATCAATTAGATGAAGAAAATTGAAGAATGAAAGTGTTTGTAGGTATTTTTGGTCGTTGGTATATGGATTAGATATAAAGGATGTATAATTTTGTTTACATGTAAATAAGTCATGAATGATTACTAATATTTTTGTAATTTTATGAGATATTTCATGCTAGTTGCCAAATGATGGTTCCCACATGTGTTAGGTGACTCACATGGGCTGCTAAGAGCTGATCATTGGAGTGTATATACCAATAGTACATACATCTAAAAGCTGTGTATTGCACGAGTACGAATACGGGTGCATACGAGTAGAATTGTTGATGAAACTGAACGAGGATGTAATTGTAAGCATTTTTGTTAAGTAGAATTATTTTGATAAGTGTCTTGAAGTCTTTCAAAAGTGTATGAATACATATTAAAACACTACATGTATTTACATTTTAACTGAGTCGTTAAGTCATCGTTAGTCGTTACATGTAAATGTTGTTTTGAAACCTTTAGGTTAACGATCTTGTTAAATGTTGATAAGCTATTGTTTATTATATCTAAAGAGATGTTAAATTATTACATTATCATGATATTATGATATATTAATATATCTTAGTATGATATATATACAGATAAATGTTGTTACAACGATAATCGTTACACATATGTCTCGTTTTGAAATCATTAAGTTAGTAGTCTTGTTTTTACATATGTAGTGTAGAGACCCATCCTAATCCATCCGGATGAAGTTCATATCGATTATAAACAATTCACAACAGTTGATTACATCGCGAGGTACTTGACCTCTATATGATACATTTTACAAACATTGCATTCGTTTTTGAAAAGACAATCTTTCATTACATCAAAAGTTAATGGCATGCATACCATTTTATAATATATCTTACTATAATTGACTTAATAATAATCTTGATGAACTCAACGACTTGAATGCAACCTCTTTTGAAATATGACATGAATGACTCCAAGTAATATCTTTAAAATGAGCAATTGCCCAGCGGAAGACTTCTTTCATACCTGAGAATAAACATGCTTTAAAGTGTCAACCAAAAGGTTGGTGAGTTTATTAGTTTAGCAAAATAATTATTTCCATCATTTTAATAGACCACAAGAATTTCATTTCCAGTTCTCACAAATATACGTTCCATGCATAGAGACAAAAATCATTCATATGGATTTAACACCTGGTAACCGACATTCACAATATGCATATAAGAATATCCCCATCATTCCGGGATCCTCCTTCGAACATGATATAAATTTCGAAGTACTAAAGCATCCGGTACTTTGGATGGGGCTTGTTGGGCCCAATAGATCTATCTTTAGAATTCGCGTCAATTAGGGTGTCTGTTCCCTAATTCTTAGATTACCAGACTAAAAAGGGGCATATTCGGTTTAATAATCCAGCCATAGAATGTAGTTTTAAGTACTTGTGTCTATATCGTCAAACATTTATAAAAGTAGCGCATGTATTCTCAGTCCCAAAAATATAAATTGCAAAAGCATTTAAAAAGGGAGCAAATGAAACTCACGCATATAAATATTGTAAAACAGTTAATAAAGTATTGGCATGTCTTCTCAGCCCAAAAATGTAAAGAGTAAAAAGGGCAAATGAAACTCACGCATATAAATATTGTAAAACAGTTATTTAAACATTGCATGTATTCTCAGCCCAAAAATGTAATGAGTAAAAAGGGAGCAAATGAAACTCACTATCCAATATTTTGTAGTAAAAATATTCATACGACGAAACTGAACAATGCAGGGTTGGCCTCGGATTCACGAACCTATATCAAATATATATATTAACACATTGTAAAATTAATAAACTAAGTTTATATATATTTTATGATATATATAGTTTAATATCCTTATATGTAGTTATATTAATCATTATGATATGATTTGTTATAATACTTATATTTATCTACTTTCATAAATGTCACATTAATATAATTAATACTATACTAGTTAATATATTAGAATTTTAGTATACTTATAATATATGAAATAAATAAATAAATAAATATATATATATATATATATATATATATATATATATATATAAATATCTTCTATTTGTAAAAATGATAATAATAATAAATTAATAATAATAATCATGATAGTAATATTAATAATGATAGAATTAATAATAATAATGATAATAATATTTATATTAATAACTATATTAATAATAATACTAATAATACTAATAATATTTATGATAATAATAATAATGATAATCATAAAAACTACCTTTAAAAGAAAAAGCTTCCTCATAGAAAATAAATAGACTTCGCTCAGACTCGAACCCAAGACCTCCCGCTAACTCATTAACCTCCATAGCCATTGTACCACTTCCGATTTTTCTGATGTTATAAACGATTTATATATATTTAACTCGCTTTATTCTGTTTAAGTTTCCTTCATCTTCAACATACAAACCCAGAACTATTCATCCTTATCGAAATCATCATCTAATATCATTATCACTGAAATCATCATCGAAATCCTAGTATCATAACATCATTCTTCTCGTTCAAGTTCATCATCAATATTAGATGAGTTTCCTAATTTTCTAAGAACTAAAGTAATCGTAGCAGCGACAAAACCAAATAAACTTCGGTTATCTTGCAACGTTCACATTGTTATCATTTCCATTATGTTTTATTCATCGTGATTAGAATAGAAATAAAATAGTAACGCAGCTATAGCAATACTAAATTCCTGTTTTTCGTTGAATAGTAAAAGAAAAATCCTGGTATTGGGTTGTATGTGATCGACTAGAAAAAAGATATAGTAGCGATGGTGGTTTTGTCTCGGACAGAAACGGAAAGCAAGCAGTAGTTTACAGAATTATGCTCACATAATATTGAGTAGCGTTTTAGTCGATAGGTAACAAAAATATATAGTAGTAGCAGTAACCTGTATAGCGAAGAAGGAAGACAATGACGGCTGGTGGTTTCGATGGTGGGCTGTGGCTTTCAGTCCACTGTAAAAGGTAAGCCCAATAGACAAAAAAAAATTAGATGGGTTTTCATTTGTTTATCTATGACCTAATCCAAATTCATAGATTTGGAACTAATAATGAAAAAGGTGTACGTTTATAGAATCCAAGAAAAAAAATTGTCCCACACTTCTTCCACTATCCCAATTCAACCGACACTTCTACTTAATGTTACCACCTTCGTTATCTTTATCCTTTTTTATATCATTAACTTAATCGTTAAATCCTATAAATCCTTTTTTTCTCATTAACGACACCTTCCTTGTATCTCATTTTCGTTTAACATCATCTCTTTGATAGGTACTAGCGAGTAAAAGTAATCAAGTAAATGTGTTGTATGGGTTCAATTGTAGTAGCGAAGGAAAAATATAACAGTAGCAAATAGTCACGTGATTTTTGGTTTGTGGGCTGTCGAGTAGTTGCACACAAAAAGAAGCAAGCAGCATGTGTAGCGAAAAAAGAAAAATAACGCTGGTCTGATTCGAATAAACAAGAAAGAAAAGAAAGAATAAACGCAGGTGGGTTTGATGGTTCGCGATTGTTTATCGTAGTGGTGATTTTTAGGTTGTTTACCGTAGTATATTAGTTGAGTAAAGTGATGTTTACTAGGGTGGTTTAGGTTATGGTGAGGTATTGGAATGGTGGTGTAATCATGCAAAGATGGTGGCTCGTTATATGATGTTTAGGGTGGTGAACATGGCGGTTTATGGTGGCTACAACGCGGTTTATGGTGATGTTAATAATTTTCGGTTTATGTTTATTGAGCTGTATATTGAGGTTCTGTTTAATTTGATTGATCTAATACGTGTAATCGCTAAAGGTTGATGGAATATGAAGACTTATTTGTGTACCAGATTGTCTTGTAGCCACATTAGTCGACAACTTGTTCAAAGGTGGAATAGAACACAAGAAAAAAAATGGAAAAGTAGATTGTGATATTAAATTAGATCTATCTGTATATATATCAGTATAATTATATCTGCAATTATAAAATATGTAATCAATATTAATAATGAATATATATATATATATATATATATATATATATATATATATATAATTAATTCTAATAATTGTAATTAATAAAAATTATATTAATATTACTTTATTATTAATTATAGAATTAGAAATACTAATAATAATAATATTAGAAATACTTACAATAATAATAAAAGTAAATATAATATCAATTTAATGATATTATTAATAACAATAATGATAATTTCAATACTAAAAAAAATGATAATAATAATATTACTAATAACACCAATATAATAATACTAATTTTAATAATACACATTATAAAATTGTAATAACAATATCAACAATAATAATAATCTAATAATTTGTACATATCAGTTTCATATTCATATCATAACATTGATATAACATTTATATTTTATCTTGTAATTACATTTAATAATTTGAATATTATAATTTATTAATTTTGTAATATTTACTATTTATATTATATTTCATATGATAATATTTATTGAATTTTGAATATTTATATATTTTATATATATTACAATATGATAATGATTACTAATCATATATATACATATACAAGTTCATAATGATATCATATACATTTATTTATATTCATTTTAAAACTAACTTAATCATTCTATTTATTATTTTATATATTTTTTTAATTCCAATTGTTTATAGTATACTTTATTAATTAATTAAAAACATTATATATATATATATATATATATATAATGTTTTTATATTGATATTTATTTATATATATATATATATATATATATATATATATATATATATATATATATATATATATATATATATATATATACACATATACATATTTATTAACAATTGTTCGTGAATCGTCGGGCATAGCCAAAGGTCAAATGCATTCATAAATAAAAATAGTTCAAACATTTTGAGATTCGATTAAATAGATTTTGCTTATCATGTCGAGATCATATAAAGATTAAGTTTAAATTTGGTCGGAAATTCCCGGGTCATCACATGTAGTTCATTGTTAATACACTTAATGACATGTTTACTTATCATTTATCATGATTAAACATAGTGTATCAATATCTTAATATGATTCATATGTATTTAGTAAGACGTTGTTATAATGATAAGCGTTATATATATCGTTTCAAGTTTCTTAATTCAATAAACTCAATTTTATGTATATAACACATTGTTAAAATACCTAATGAGATACTTTACTTATCATAATATCATGTTAACTATATATATATATAATCATATATATGTCATCATATAGTTTTTACAAGTTTTAACGTTCGTGAATCACCGGTCAACTTGGGTGGTCAATTGTCTATATGAAACCTATTTAAATTAAATCAAGTCTTAACAAGTTTGATTGCTTAACATGTTGGAAACACTTAATCATGTAAATAACAATTTCATTTAATATATATAAACATGTAAAAGTTCGAGTCACTACAGTACCTACCCTTTAAATAAATTTCGTCCCGATATTTTAAGCAGTTGGAGGTGTTATCGTATCTTCTGGAAATAAGTGCAGGTATTTCTTCTTCATCTGATCTTCTCATTCCCAGGTGAACTCGAGTCCTCTATGAGCATTCCATCGAAACTTAACAATTGGTATTTTGTTTTGCTTAAGTCTTTTAACCTCACGATCCATTATTTCGACGGGTTCTTCGATAAATTTAAGTTTTTCGTTGATTTGGATTTCATCTAACGGAATAGTGAGATCTTCTTTAGCAAAACATTTCTTAAAATTCGAGACGTGGAAAGTGTTATGTACAGCCACGAGTTGTTGAGGTAACTCAAGTCGGTAAGCTACTGGTCCGACGCGATCAATAACCTTGAATGGTCCAATATACATTGGGTTTAATTTCCTTGTTTACCAAATCGAACAACGCCTTTCCAAGGTGCAACTTTAAGCATGACCATCTCTCCAATTTCAAATTCTATATCTTTTCTTTTAATGTCAGCGTAGCTCTTTTGTCGACTTTGGGCGGTTTTCAATCGTTGTTGAATTTGGATGACCTTCTCGGTAGTTTCTTGTATTATCTCCGGACCCGTAATCTATCTATCCCCCACTTCACTCCAATAAATCGAAGACCTGCACTTTCTACCATAAAGTGCTTCAAGCGGCGCCATCTCAATGCTTGAATGGTAGCTGTTGTTGTAGGAAAATTCTGCTAACGGTAGATGTCGATCCCAACTGTTTCCAAAATCAATAACACATGCTCTTAGCATGTCTTTAAGCGTTTGTATCTTCCTTTCCCTCTGCCCATCATTTTATGGATGATAGGCAGTACTCATGTCTAGACGAGTTCCTAATGTTTGCTGTAATGTCTGCCAAAATCTTGAAATAAATCTGTCATCCCTATCAGAGATAATAGAGATTGGTATTCCATGTCTGGAGATGACTTCCTTCAAATACAATCGTGTTAATTTCTCCATCTTGTCATCTTCTCTTATTAGCAGGAAGTGTGCTGATTTGGTGAGATGATCAACTATTACCCAAATAGTATCAAAACCACTGGCAATCCTTGGCAATTTAGTGATGAAATCCATGGTAATGTTTTCCCATTTCCATTCCAGGATTTCTGGTTGTTGAAGTAGACCTGATGGTTTCTGATGCTCCGCTTTGACCTTAGAACATGTCAAACATTCTCCTACGTATTTAGCAACATCGGCTTTCATACCCGGCCACCAAAAATGTTTCTTGAGATCCTTGTACATCTTCTCCGTTCCAGGGTGTATTGAGTATCTGGTTTTATGAGCTTCTCTAAGTACCATTTCTCTCATATCTCCAAATTTTGGTACCCAAATTCTTTCAGCCCTATACTGTGACGACCCGAGAATTTCTGACCAAATTTAAACTTAAACTTCATCTGATTTTAACACGATAAGCAAAGTCTGTAATGATGAGTCTCGAAAATTTTGAAACTATGTTCATATATTCAAATTACCCTTTGACTATTCTCGACGATTCACGAACAATTGTGTGCAAATAAATATGTAAATATAAATATAAGTGTATATATTAATTTGAATTAATATAATACAGTTTAATAAGATGAAGTGTAAATATATAGTAATATGCAGAATAATTAAACTGTTACTAAAAGGAATCTAAATATATATATATATATATATATATATATATATATATATATATATATATATATATATATATATGTATGTATATATATATATATGTATATATATATATATATATATATATATATATATATATATATATATGTATACATTTTTACATAAGTGGTATTATATATATATATATATATTGTAATATATATATATATATATATATATATATATATATATATATATATATATATATATATATATATATATATATATATATAAAATTTATAAAGATTAAATATTCAATATATGTTATTTTATAATATATTATATAATTAGTAAAAAAATATAAAATAATTAGTAAACTGTAAATTTAATATATTTAATGAAATTACAAGCTGGAAATATATTTGTATAACATTATTATTTCATTGATTAGTCTATTATATATTTATATCTATATAAATGCATATACTGAATGATAGAAACCCATAATCATTTGCACTTTCCTTTCTACCTCTTGATACATCTTTTGGTTATCTATCTCTATCAATATCTCTATCAACATCTATAATTTATACATAAACTTATATTTATATCCGTGAAACAACACCCACCACCCCTCCTTTTTGTTTCAAATCATTTTCACTAATTTTTATATAATACATATATAAATATGAACACATAAGACATCATATACAAAACATAAAAACAAGTTTTACTAGGTCCTTTTCCTGCTTACTATTTTCCTTTTGACAAAAACTACATATCACTGAGTTTTGTTTCTTGCTATTTAACTTACATATGCATATACATGGGACATCTATACATACATGCATTTGAAAGAATTCCAGTTGTTGTTTTCTATTGCTCGACCCACATTGTTTCTTTCTTTTTCACATTAGACATATACATACATATACATGCACTTCACAACCACTCCACATTCCTTCTTAAAATTCCTATTATACATGACATAATATTATCATCAATTCCCTGCTTTTCTTATAAAGAATCATCACCACTGCACCCTTCTCCCTTGTTTATGTTGATTGAAACCACAACTTTCCATAATCACCTTCATCGAAAACTCTCTGCAATCACCATCGAAAATCATTAACACACCATCATCATTTAAATAACCACCATTAACACTCAAACACCACATACAATTTTTTCGGTTTTTGTCACTGTTTTTGTTCGCATTAGATCACCAAAATACCACCTTTGATCATCAAAACTTACTCGTTATTGCTTGTGTCTGAACAACCCAAAAACTTAAATCCTTCGTTGCCTCTACTAAGTAAATCGCCACACACTTCCATCATATTCTGTGGCCATTTTCTTAAGCCTTTCTGTTTCTTGAATCACCACAGCAACTCATCAACATTTCAACACCACCTACAACTCGTCTCTCATTTCTGCTCATCCAAATAATACCAACAGATACTCAACAACTATCACTACCCCTGACTGCTACTCAAAACCTTAATGTTTTGTTTGCACACCATCACCACTAGCTGCAATTCTTTCTGCACACAACTCGATCACCATTCACCACCCTAATCACCCACAACCAACCTTGATAATCTTGCCGAATACCTTCCTTCAATCTTTCAATTGAACCACCTGCAAATACATTTATTGTTAATATTTCACAGCTGCAATTCAACACCACAAACCACAATAAACCATATAAATACTGTTATATCTACTTCTGCTTCTGATTTATCCGTTTACACTGTTGCTGCCACAAAGAGATCCATTTAACTATAAGCTGTAAGTATTACTCTATGATTAACCTACAACTGCTGCTACAAATTAAGTCGTTTCTAACTTCTGTCCAAAACCACCACGAACACCACTATAATTATTTATTCAATCACAAATTATTGCTTCTTTTATTATTCAATCAAATAACATGCTATAAATTGTTCTATATTATTCACTAGTACTGTAATTAAAAACCAAAATCACAAACAAGTCTTTAATTATAACCGATTATCATTAAACCTTCATGAACACAATTTATTACGGCTTGTGTTCCATTCAATTGAAAGTACAGAATATTTTAATAAGTGAAGAAATTAAGATAATATAAATGAATTAATTACCTATTTGATCCATTAATGGACCAATTACTTGAACGATCGATGAAGGGTGATGATTGATAGTGGAGACGGAGACTGAGGATGATTTCGAACAAGGATGATGAAGAATCAAAGATCTGCTGCTCATCAAGGATTGTTCTTTGATTGCTCTGTTAATGATGATGATAGTTGATGGATCAAGATGATAGGGTGTTGTTCTCTCTGCGTTTTTGCTTTGACCTTGAACACTCTCGATCTGAATTGGGGAAGACAGCGAAACACGCTTAGATCTTTTATTTAGGTAGAATTATTATTATTATTATTATTATTATTATTATTATTATTATTATTATTATTATTATTATTATTATTATTATTATTATTATTATTATTATTATTATTATTATTATTATTATTATCATCATCATTAATATCATTATTATTATTTTTATCATTAACATTAATATTATTATCATTATTATTATTAAGATTAATACTTAACATATTATTATTACAATTACTATATATATATCATTAATATTTTAAGTATTACTATTAATTATTCTTATTATTATTATCAACATTTTTATTAATAATATTAACATCATTATTAGTATTATATAATAAGTATCATTATTTTTATTAATATTATTATTATCACTTTTATCATTATTATTACTAATACTAGTATTATCATAATTATAAATTTCACAAACAAATGATTCTTCATATAAAAATATATTTAAATTACATAGTTTAGCTATATTAAAATTTCTATATAAAAAAAATGAAAATATATAGATAAATAATGAAACTTATAAATTATTAATATAACAAATACATTACCAATAATAAATAGATTTATCCGATTACGCGTATATGTTTTAATATATATACAAATGATATAGGTTCGTGAATCCGAGGTCAACCCTGTATTGTTCAATATAGTCATATGTATTTTTACTACAAAATACATTAGGTGAGTTTCATTTGACTTTTTACCCTTTATATTTTTGGGCTGAGAATACATGCGCAGTTTTTATAAATGTTTTACGAAATGGACACAAGTAATTGAAATTACATTATATGGATGATTGATCGAAATCGAATATGCCCCTTTTTATTAAGTCTGGTAATCTAAGAATTAGGGAACAGACACCCTAATTGACGTGAACTCTAAAGATAGATCTATCGGGCCCAACAAGCCCCATCCAAAGTACCAGATGCTTTAGTACTTCGAAATTTATATCATGTCCGAAGGAGGATCCCGGAATGATGGGGATATTCTTATATGCATATTGTGAATGTCGGTTACCAGGTGTTAAATCTATATGAATGATATTTTTGTCTCTATGCATGGGACGTATGTTTATGAGAAATGGAAATATGAAATCTTGTGGTCTATTAAAATTATGAAATGATTATTTATGATAAACTAATGAACTCACCAACCATTTGGTTGACACTTGAAAGCATGTTTATTCTCAGGTACGAAAGAAATCTTCCGCTGTGCATTTGCTCATTTTAGAGATATTACTTGGAGTCATTCATGAAATATTTCAAAAGACGTTGCATTCGAGTCATTGAGTTCATCAAGAATATTATCAAGTCATTTATATTTTAGATATATTATGAAATGGTATACATGTCTGTCAACTTACGATGAAATGAAAGTTGTCATTTAAAAATGAATGCAATGTTTGTAAAATGTATCATATAGAGGTCAAGTACCTCGCGATGTAATCAACTGTTGTGAAACGTTTATAATCGATGTGGACTTCGTCCGGATGGATTAGGACGGGTCCTTTCAGTTGGTATCAGAGCTGGTATAACGCCGTCCATGTGTGGTGGGTTAGTCGTAAAGGAGGTTCTCACAGTGTTACCTGTGACGAAGCATTGGCTCTTACTCCTTGCGATCCCTTATGAGGGTTGGCAGTAGCCGAGAGGCAGACCCTAAAATCAGTATCTGAGGTACACTCAGTGGTCACCAGGCGGTTAGCTGGGAAGGCACTGGGTGGGACGGTGGTTGCCCCCAACTGTATTTCAGTTGGTATCAGAGCCGTGGTCTTAGTGAACCAGGTCTGCATTAGTATGTCTAACTGATAAGTCGTTAGGATGCATTAGTGAGACTGGACTTCGACCGTGTCTGCATGTCAAAAGTTTTGCTTATCACTTCGTGTCGAAAATTTTCCTACTTATCATTCTTAGAGAAACACTTGCTTATCATCCTTAGTCTAGACACCTCTTATTGCATTGATTGCATGATTAGTGTATAGACAAAATTCATATCTTAGCATATCTGCTAATTCATATCTTAGCGTATCTGTTATAGTAAACTTTGCCTCTCATTTTCTGTAGATTCCTCTGTAACTTATGGGATTTTAGTATTATATATGCATATCTAAATTATGTATTGCAGGGTACTAATCTACATCCTATAATCTATTTCTTATCGAAAATCCTTCATCTGATCGTACGAGATGAATCCCTCAACCATTTCGAGTCCCTCAAATTTCGATAGCTATTCCAATAGTTATTCCGACAGCTATTCCGATATGGATATTCACCTAAGCTCCGAAAGCAGTGTCACCAGAATGAATCCATCAATCAGCCACCCCCAATTCATCTGATGGGTTCGTAGTCGACTTAATCAATGGAGACGCGAAGAAGGCGATTCTTTTCACCAACCGAATTTGCCTCTTGACGAAGAACCCGAAGCACTTACCAGTGAACTAGTCCGAAACACTATTTTCACCCTCATTTCCCGAATACCTCGCCACGATTATATTCTATCTAAAATTTTAAACCTTATTCATCCACTCGTTCCGACCATCAATCATCCGGGAATAATGGAAGAAGTCAACGAGCTTCGCGCTCGAGTAATCAAATTGGAAAACATGGTGAAAAATTTACCAGCTTCAGCAACATCACCGGCACCAACAGTACCATCAGTAACAGCACCAGTACCATCAACAATCCATAACTCAATAACTCATTTTGTACCTCGAGTATAATCATCGTTCTACGTATCGTTCTACATCAAATATCTTCGTTCTTCATGGCGATTATGTAATCTCTAATGTTTTAGAGATTATGTATTCTAGTTCTAACGGTAAATCAAATGAGATTAATATTTAAATTCATGATTATATCTGAAGAAAATATATATGTATATATATTTTGATAAAGATTGTAATTAAAATTCTTTCGTACAAACTGATAATGGTGAAAATATTTTAACGGGTAGGTAATACCCGAGGAATATTTAGATTTCACATTAATAAGTTACACTGTACAATCTTCGAATCTGATTCAATAGTCATTCACTATCTTACTTACATCCACAGATATACGAATCCGTTCACCGCAGAATAACCATTTTCATCCAATTTCATATTGGGATTTTGATTTATCAGAATCCAACAAGTGGCATAATGAAGAAAACATTTGACAAAATAAAATTTGTTAGAAACAAACAAATTAACTATGAGAAATTTTGTTAAGAATCCACGCTAACTGTTCCTAGTTAATTGTTCCTAGCTAAATGATTATATTTTATTTATCGCAATTTACATTCTCACAATTTTATTTATCGTCATTTAATTTCTGTTATTTAATTTACGCACTTTATTTATCGTTATTTAATTTCTGTATTTATTTTATGCACTTTAATTATCGGGACACGTATACAAGGTTTTGACATATCATATCGACGCATCTATATATATTATTTGGAATCACCATAGACACTCTATATGCAACAATGATCGAGTTCTCTATACATGGTTGAGGTTAATTCTACAATAATATATATAATTTGAGTTGTGATCGAGTCTGAGACATGTACACGGGTCACGATACGTATTAATTAATTCGAATATTATATATTAAACTATAAATGAATTATTGGACTGTCAACTGTGGACTATCGACTGAGGACTAATAATATTGGACAATTAAAAAGAATTAAAATGTTGATTATAACATATGAAACTAAATAATTCTTTAAGTTGCCACTTGATTTCATCCTAAACCTCATTTGTATCTTCACGATTACAATCTGCGTTCAAAACCTTTCATGATTCTTGAAAACACCTCAATCGAGAGGATGAACCAACCGCACTTTATCTACGGAAGAAAAGATTGATACATATAGTTATGTACCTGAAAACACTCGGAACCAGTGTAAACGTTTAACACGTGTCTGTACTAGCTCCTTTGGCATTGTTATTACCGAAAATAACATTTCAACTCTTTTTCAAAGTAGTCAAATTTGTCACAGCTTCAGCAAATCAATTTCGACTTTCATTCGAATTTGTTTATTATAACCCTGATATATAAGTTGCCTTTCGTCATCGATACCGGAAAACCGTTTATATCTCACTACATTAGCAGTAAACTTACCAGCAACATCGTTGATCTTTGACTTTATGTAAAGTTATTATATTCATTGAAATCTTATAATCTACTCATCTGCATCTGATAACAAGAATTGTCGTACCAATCACCGAGAATCAGCAACCAATATTTTGAAATCTCGCAACATGTCTACATTAACAGTTATATGTAAACATATAAAATTTATCTATTAGAATTATGATCTTCCATTCTGAAATTCTGAAAAGCACCCAGTCTACAAATCAATACCACAAATTCTAAAAAAGCTGAATACAGCAGCAAAAACTGTACACGACCTTAACCGTCGAAAGCTTGAGGAAAAAGAATGGAGTATTGGAAACACCCAATAGAAAATTTCGTACCCAAAAGCGGATTATGCGAAACTATGAAGAAAGCCGTGGACAAATCACAAAGAATAAGTTTGACTTCAAAGAATTCAAATGATTCAATGCCTGCTTAAGTCTTTAGCGAATACCTTGCTTCTGACCCCAAACTCTTGCGGACAAATTTTCTTCACCATCCTTCGATATTAGAAATTCCAAGATATCATCGTATCTTTCATTATAAATATCCTCCATATTTCTGAGGATATTTTCATAAATATTCTTATCCGAATTCATTAATCTCTTCGTGCTATCAGTGTTACATCATATAGAAACTGTTAGTTTCTATATTTTGTAAACTTTCAAGCTTAAATTATGAATGTTATTGAAGTAATGTTGGGAACTGATGCATGAGTTAGTATAATATAATGACACCTGATCAACGTGATTATATTACATTAAGTCATGCTGAGTTTCTGAATGGAATGTGATGATTCACAGATTATAACGTCATCATGTGCCATGTTACACGACTCTTACGTTCTGTCTAATCTATAAACATATCCAGAAAATATTTTCTTGATAGTTCTATCTTTCCTTGAATTCTGGTAATTTGACAAATCAAAACGTGCTATTTCGTTCTTTCTTGTTTAGAACATGAAGTTCATTTGAAACTCCATACTTACGAGTTTTGGACCATTATTCGCCTTACTAGAGGTTGATAAGAGCATAAGAAGGCAAAGAGCTCCAAAATATAAGAGAAAATATAAAGCCCAATAACAACACGAAGATTACAAGCTGTAGATATTAATACGAATAGCAATATAAAGACACGGTATAACTAAGAATAGTATCACCCCAAGATAATAGTAGAAGTAAACAGATTCTTCTGGTGAAAGATTGAAAAGAAGGATGACAGAAATGATAATTAGAAAAATATCAAGGATTAGAACTGGACTAAGCATTTTCACAATCTTTTGAATGTATGAACTAAGAAAGAAAGTATAGGAATGGTGAGAATAATAGAACGGAAGAGCTTAATTTATAATGGAAATATAAGACAGAGTAATCAAGGCAGATCACCGTATTTAATTATAGAGATCTTAATTTCCTTACTCGCCGAAGAATCAAATCTTTTAGATTTCTAAGATTTTCTTTAAATACCTCAAATTTCGGAATTCAACCCTGACTCTGTCAAAAGTTAAGACGAATCTTTATTTTTCATATTTCAATCTTTTGTGATAACTTCATCCATACGCTTCAAGTAACCGAATTGTTTTATCTACATTACTCAAAAATGATAAAACTCTATCTATCAACTCATACTCGTCATGAAAACATTTTTATTGTTAGCCATAACCACCTCACTCAAATTTCGGGACGAAATTTCTTTAACGGGTAGGTACTGTGACGACCCGAGAATTTCCGACCAAATTTAAACTTAAACTTCATCTGATTTCAACACGATAAGCAAAGTCTGTAATGATGAGTCTCGAAAATTTTGAAACTATGTTCATATATTCAAATTACCCTTTGACTATTCTCGACGATTCACGAACAATTGTGTGCAAATAAATATGTAAATATAAATATAAGTGTATATATTAATTTGAATTAATATAATACAGTTTAATAAGATGAAGTGTAAATATATAGTAATATGCAGAATAATTAAACTGTTACTAAAAGGAATCTAAATATATATATCTATATATATATATATATATATATATATATATATATATATATATATATATATATATATATATAAAGATTAAATATTCAATATATGTTATTTTATAATATATTATATAATTAGTAAAAAAAATATAAAATAATTAGTAAACTGTAAATTTAATATATTTAATGAAATTAAAAACTGGAAATTTATTTGTATAACATTATTATTTCATTGATTAGTCTATTATATATTTATATCTATATAAATGCATATACTGAATGATAGAAACCCATAATCATTTGCACTTTCCTTTCTACCTCTTGATACATCTTTTGGTTATCTATCTCAATCAATATCTCTATCAACATCTATAATTTATACATAAACTTATATTTATACTTATATTTATATCCGTGAAACAACACCCACCACCCCTCCTTTTTGTTTCAAATCATTTTCACTAACTTTTATATAATACATATATAAATATGTACACATAAGACATCATATACAAAACATAAAAACAAGTTTTACTAGGTCCTTTTCCTGCTTACTATTTTCCTTTTGACAAAAACTACATATCATTGAGTTTTGTTTCTTGCTATTTAACTTACATATGCATATACATGGGACATCTATACGTACATGCATTTGAACGAATTCCAGTTGTTGTTTTCTATTGCTCGACCCACATTGTTTCTTTCTTTTTCACACTAGACATATACATACATATACATGCACTTCACAACCACTCCACATTCCTTCTTAAAATTCCTATTATACATGACATAATATTATCATCAATTCCCTGCTTTTCTTATAAAGAATCATCACCACTGCACCCTTCTCCCTTGTTTATGTTGATTGAAACCACAACTTTCCATAATCACCTTCATCGAAAACTCTCTGCAATCACCATCGAAAATCATTAACACACCATCATCATTTAAATAACCACCATTAACACGCAAACACCACATACAATTTTTTCGGTTTTTGTCACTGTTTCTGTTCGCATTAGATCACCAAAATACCACCTTTGATCATCAAAACTTACTCGTTATTGCTTGTGTCTGAATAACCCAAAAACTTAAATCCTTCGTTGCCTCTACTAAGTAAATCACCACACACTTCCATCATATTCTGTGGCCATTTTCTTAAGCCTTTCTGTTTCTTGAATCACCACAGCAACTCATCAACATTTCAACACCACCTACAACTCGTCTCTCATTTCTGCTCATCCAAACAATACCAACAGATACTCAACAACTATCACTACCCCTGACTGCTACTCGAAACCTTAATGTTTTATTTGCACACCATCACCACTAGCTGCAATTCTTTCTGCACACAACTCGATCGCCATTCACCACCCTAATCACCCACAACCAACCTTGATAATCATGTCGAATACCTTCCTTCAATCTTTCAATTGAACCACCTGCAAATACATTTATTGTTAATATTTCACAGCTGCAATTCAACACCACAAACCACAATAAACCATATAAGTACTGTTATATCTACTTCTGCTTCTGATTTATCCGTTTACACTGTTGCTGCCACAAAGAGATCCATTTAAATATAAGCTGTAAGTATTACTCTATGATTAACCTACAACTGCTGCTACAAATTAAGTCGTTTCTAACTTCTGTCCAAAACCACCACGAACACCATTATAATTATTTATTCAATCACAAATTACTACTTCTTTTATTATTCAATCAAATAACATGCTATAAATTGTTCTATATTATTCACTAGTACTGCAATTAAATACCGAAATCACAAACAAGTCTTTAATTATAATCGATTATCATTAAACCTTCGTGAACACAATTTATTACTGCTTGTGTTCCATTCAATTGAAAGTACAGAATATTTTAATATGTGAAGAAATTAAGATAATATAAATGAATTAATTACCTATTTGATCCATTAATGGACCAATTACTTGAACGATCGATGAAGGGTGATGATTGACAGTGGAGACGGAGACTGAGGATGATTTCGAACAAGGATGATGACGAATCAAAGATCTGCTGCTCATCAAGTATTGTTCTTTGATTGCTCTGTTAATGATGATGATAGTTGATGGATCAAGATGATGGGGTGTTGTTCTCTCTGCATTTTTGCTTTGACCTTGAACACTCTCGATCTGAATTGGGGAAGACAGCGAAACACGCTTAGATCTTTTATTTAGGTAGAATTATTATTATTATTATTATTATTATTATTATTATTATTATTATTATTATTATTATTATTATTATTATTATTATTATTATTATTATTATCATCATTAATATCATTATTATTATTTTTATCATTAACATTAATATTATTATCATTATTATTATTAAGATTAATACTTAACATATTATTATTACAATTACTATATATATATCATTAATATTTTAAGTATTACTATTAATTATTCTTATTATTATTATTATCATTTTTATTAATAATATTAACATCATTATTAGTATTATATAATAAGTATCATTATTTTTATTAATATTATTATTATCAGTTTTATCATTATTATTACTAATACTAGTATTATCATAATTATAAATTTCACAAACAAATGATTCTTCATATAAAAATATATTTAAATTACATAGTTTAGCTATATTAAAATTTCTATATAAAAAAAAATGAAAATATATAGATAAATAATGAAACTTATAAATTATTAATATAACAAATACATTACCAATAATAAATAGATTTATCTGATTACGCGTATATGTTTTAATATATATACAAATGATATGGGTTCGTGAATCCGAGGTCAACCATGCATTATTCAATATAGTCATATGTATTTTTACTACAAAATACATTAGGTGAGTTTCATTTGCCTTTTTACCCTTTATATTTTTGGGCTGAGAATACATGCGCAGTTTTTATAAATGTTTTACGAAATGGACACAAGTAATTGAAATTACATTATATGGATGAATGATCGAAATCAAATATGCCCCTTTTTATTAAGTCTGGTAATCTAAGAATTAGGGAACAGACACCCTAATTGACGCGAACTCTAAAGATAGATCTATCGGCCCCAACAAGCCCCATCCAAAGTACCGGATGCTTTAGTACTTCGAAATTTATATCATGTCCGAAGGAGGATCTCCGAATGATGGGGATATTCTTATATGCATATTGTGAATGTCGGTTACCAGGTGTTCAATCCATATGAATGATATTTTTGTCTCTATGCATGTGACGTATGTTTATGAGAAATGGAAATATGAAATCTTGTGGTCTATTAAAATTATGAAATGATTATTTATGATAAACTAATGAACTCACCAACCATTTGGTTGACACTTGAAAGCATGTTTATTCTCAGGTACGAAAGAAATCTTCCGCTGTGCATTTGCTCATTTTAGAGATATTACTTGGAGTCATTCATGACATATTTCAAAAGACGTTGCATTCGAGTCATTGAGTTCATCAAGAATATTATCAAGTCATTTATAGTTTAGATATATTATGAAATGGTATGCATGTCTGTCAACTTACGATGAAATGAAAGTTGTCATTTAAAAATGAATGCAATGTTTGTAAAATGTATCATATAGAGGTCAAGTACCTCGCGATGTAATCAACTGTTGTGAAACGTTTATAATCGATGTGGACTTCGTCCGGATGGATTAGGACGGGTCCTTTCATATACCAGGTTCCGTCTTCTCGAATATCAAGATGCTTCTCCGATCCTTTGGGTATTTCATCCTTTAAATTTCCCTCTTTTAAAACTCCTTGTTGCGCCTCCTTTATTTGAGTAGTAAGGTTATTGTGAATCATTATATTCATAGCTTTTACTCGAATAGGTTCTCTGTCCTTTCTGCTCAAAGCGTCGGCTACCACATTTGCCTTCCCCGGGTGGTAACGAATCTCAAAGTTGTAATCATTCAACAATTCAATCCACCTGCGCTGTCTCATGTTCAGTTGTTTCTGGTTAAATATGTGTTGAAGACTTTTGTGGTCTGTATATATAATACTTTTGACCCCATATAAGTAGTGCCTCCAAGTCTTTAATGCAAAAACAACCGCGCCTAATTCCAAATCATGCGTCGTATAATTCTGCTCGTTAATCTTCAATTGTCTAGACGCATAAGCAATCACCTTCGTTCGTTGCATTAATACACAACTGAGACCTTGCTTTGAGGCATCACAATATATCACAAAATCATCATTCCCTTCAGGTAATGACAATATAGGTGCTGACGCTGTAGTTAACTTTTTCTTTAACAATTGAAACGCCTTTTCTTGTTCATCCTTCCATTCAAATTTCCTACCTTTATGCGTTAATGCAGTCAAGGGTTTTGTTATTCTGGAAAAGTCTTGGATGGACCTTCTGTAGTAACCAGCTAGTCCTAAGAATTGGCGTATATGCTTCAGAGTTTTCGGGGTTTCCAACTTTTCAACAGTTTCAATCTTTGCTGGATCCACTTGAATACCTTCTTTGTTCACTATGTGACCGCGGAATTGAACTTCTTCCAACCAAAATGCACACTTTGAAAACTTAGCGTACAGTTTTTCTTTCCTCAGCAACTCTAGTACTTTTCTCAAATGTTCTTCGTGCTCTTGATCATTCTTCGAGTAAATAAGTATGTCATCGATGAAAACAATGACAAACTTGTCAAGGTATGGTCCACACACTCGATTCATGAGGTCCATGAACACAGCTGGTGCGTTAGTCAACCCAAACAGCATAACCATAAACTCGTAATGACCGTAACGCGTTCTAAAAGCAGTCTTTGGAATATCATCCTCCTTCAACCACATTTGATGATACCCAGAACGTAAATCAATCTTCGAATAAACCGACGAGCCATGTAGTTGATCAAATAAGTCATCGATTCTTGGTAGTGGGTAGCGGTTCTTGATGGTAAGTTTTTTCAACTCTTGGTAGTCGATACATAACTTAAATGTACCATCCTTCTTCTTGACAAACAAAACAGGAGCTCCCCATGGTGATGTGCTTGGTCGAATGAAACCACGCTCTAAAAGTTCTTGTAATTGGTTTTTGAAGTTCCTTCATTTCGCTAGGTGCGAGTCTGTATGGAGCACGAGCTATTGGTAAAGCTCCCGGTACAAGGTCTATTTGAAATTCAACGGATCGGTGTGGAGGTAGTCCCTGTAATTCTTTCGAAAATACATCGGGAAATTCTTTTGCGACGGGAACATCATTGATGTTCTTTTCTTCGGAATTGACTTTCTCGACGTGTGCTAGCAGAGCAAAGCAACCTTTTCTTATTAGTTTTTGTGCCTTCAGGTTACTAATAAGGTTTAACTTCGCGTTGCTCTTTTCTCCGTACATCATTAAGGGTTTTCCTTTTTCTCGTATAATGCAAATTGCATTTTTGTAACAAACGATCTCTGCTTTCACTTCTTTTAACCAGTCCATACCGATTATCACATCAAAACTCTCTAACTCTACTGGTATCAAGTCAATCTTAAATGTTTCGTTAACCAGTTTAATTTCTCGATTCCGACATATATTATCCGCTGTAATTAATTTACCATTTGCTAATTCGAGTAAAAATTTATTATCCAAGGGCGTCGGTGAGCAACTTAGTTTAGCACAAAAATCTCTACTCATATAGCTTCTATCTGCACCCGAATCAAATAAAACATAAGCAGATTTATTGTCAATGAGAAACGTACCCGTAACAAGATCCGGGTCTTCCTGCACTTCTACCGTATTAATATTGAAAACTCTTCCGCGGCACTGCCCATTAGTATTCCCCTGATTTGGGAAATTTTTAATAATGTGGCCCGGTTTTCCACATTTATAACAGACTATGTTGGCAGTACTTGCTCTGACACTATTTGTTCCGAAATTACTCGTTCCGGCATTATTTGTTCCTTTAATTCTATTATACATTGGTCCGTAGACCTCACACTTTGTTGCGCTATGACCATTTATTTTACACCTGTTGCAAAATGTTGTGCAGAACCCCGGGTGATTCTCTTCACACCTTTGGCATTGCTGTTTCTTATTATTGTTGTTGTTGCGGTTGTTATTGTTGTTGGGATGATTATTGTAATTTTTGTTGTTGGGACGTTTGTTGTAGTTGTTGTTGTTGGGATTGCGATTGTTGTTGTTGCGATTTATGTTGCGGTTGTTGGGATAGTTGTTGCGATTGTGGTTGTAATTGTTGTTGTCGTTGTTGTACTAGTGACTCTTGTCACTGTTTTCCTCCCACTTCCTCTTGAGTTGTTTCATGTTGGCTTCTTCGGCTGCCTGTTCTTTAATTCTCCCCTCATTCTGATTTATGAGTTTATGAGCCATTCGACTTGCCTTCTGTATGGAAGCGGGCTCGTGTGAACTCACATCTTCTTGAATCCTTACTGGTAACCATTTTACAAACGCGTCAATCTTCTCTTCTTCATTTTCGAATGTTCCTGGACACAATAGGCACAACTCTGTGAATCATCGTTCATACGTGGTAATGTCGAACCCTTGTGTTCGTAACTCTCTAAGCTCTGCCTTGAGCTTATTGACCTCGTTTCTAGGACGGTACTGCTCGTTCATCAATTGCTTGAATGCTGACCTTGGTAGTGCGTAATCAGCATCTTGTCCTACCTGCTCAAGATAGGTATTCCACCATGTTAACGCCGTACCTCTGAAGGTATGCGTAGCATACTTAACTTTGTCCTCTTCAGTACACTTACTTATGGCAAACACTGATTCGACCTTCTCGGTCCACCGTTTCAATCCAATTGGCCCTTCGGTTCCATCAAATTCCAAAGGTTTGCAGGCAGTGAATTCTTTGTAGGAGCATCCTACACGATTTCTTGTGGAATTAGTTCTACTGCTAGATCCAGAGTTATTGTTATTTTGCATCGCAGCCTATACTGCGGCTATGTTTGCTGCAAAGAAAACACGGAAGTCTTCCTCACTCATGTTCAAATTCTGACGAGTTGCCGGTGCCATTTCCTTCAAAAATAGCCAAAAGAATTGAGTTAATCATATAGAATTTAAGAGTAGTCAATAGTATTTCGTAGCATAATATGAACTTATTTATAAAAGCTTTTTATTCATATTAGCATTTTATAGTTTTAATTCGGGTAGTACCTACCCGTTAAGTTCATACTTACTAGCTACTATACAACTTAACTACTACGCTTCTATATGAAAAACTTATTACAATAAAATTTCGCGTTCAAACTTTATACAAAATATTACAAACTTACAATACCGCTATTATACATATAGGATGAAATATAACACATAATAACATTGCTACTCGGTAGCTATAAAGGCAATTCTAGTTAATACACAAGTTGTTCAGCAAAAGAAATAAAGACACGTAATTCATAAGTCCAGAAACAAGTCATGCATTCTGGTTTTACTAAGACGACTTTCCATCCTTGGTTTTGTGGAAAGTAACCGTTATGACCATTGGCTAAGCAGCATGTTGTAATGTCGTCAAAAGGACGAGGGTTTCGTAATGCCCAACAGCCCCGTAACAATCTAAAAACCTTGTTTCTCATCTCAACTACCGAGTCCGTCACTTGTGGGAATGTTTTATTTAAAAGTTGCAACCCAATGTTCTTTTTCTCAATTTGATGAGAAGCGAACATTATTAACCCGTAAGCATAACATGTTTCTTTATGTTGCATGTTAGAAGCTCTTTCTAACTCAAAAAATCCTATGTTGGGATATGTTGAGTCAAAATAGGTTCTTAACCCGTAGCGTAAAATTGCATTTGGGTTCCCCGCATTTAATGCTTTAAAGAAAACATGGCGTAACTTACAGTCTCTCCAATGTGATATACCCCACCTATCAAAGGAAAGCCTTTTATAAACTAAGGCATTTCTGAAAAGTCTTTCAAATATTTGACAAGTTAATTTCGCCATAACTAAATGTGCTGATGAATTCTGACCGACTCTAGACAAGATTTCCTCAATCATATCCTCTGGTAGGTCTTCTAAAATATTCGGTTGTCTACCCTTAACGTCCATTTTGTTTTTATACTGTAAAATAGACAAGTATTAGATTCGTAAAAGATAATTAACAAACAATACAAGCAATTTTTACATAGAACATAAAAGGACAAGCACACTACAATACACATAATACACATCATGATTACAACCCTCTGATCTGAATCACTGGTTTCTTCTTCTTCGAACTTGGTTCGTTTTCCTAATTTTCTAGGGATATATGGTGTTCCTCTCATATGAGCCATCGTTTTCCACAATGGTTTAGAAAAACCTGGTGGTTTAGTGGTTCCCGGGTTATTGTTATAATTTAGGAAATACGGACGTTGCCGATACATATAAAGTTCATCGGGGTTGGAATCAGGTTTCTCTATTTTTATAACTTTTCCCTTATTATTTTCTTTTGCTTTATTAAATTGGGTCGAGGTAATTTCTATAATATCATCGGAATCCTCATCAAGATCCGATTCATCGGAAAATTGGTAATCTTCCCAATATTTTGCTTCCTTGGCGGAAACACCATTGACCATTTTTAACGTTGGTCCGTTGGTTGAGGATTTTCTTTTATTTAATTGATTTACTGTAGGTATCAATATTTCTTCCTCCAGAACCTCTTCTTCTTCCGGTTCCTCCTCTTCCGGTTCCTCTTCTCCCGGTTCCTCCTCTTCCGTGGTCTTCTCTTCCGGTTCCTCCTCTTCTGATTCCTCTTCGGGAATTTGTGAATCTTTCCAAAGTATATTCGACTCTTCATTATTATCAGGCGAGTCAATGGGATTTGTACTAGTGGTAGACATCTATCACACAATATCAAATATATTAAGAGGTTAATATATCACATAATAATTACATATAGTTTTCAACAAAAGTGTTAAGCAATCGTTTTTAAAGAAAACACGGTCGAAGTCCAGACTCACTAATGTATCCTAACAAACTCGATAAGATACACTAATGCAAATTTCTGGTTCTCTAAGACCAATGCTCGGATACCAACTGAAATGTCCCGTTCATATTGATTATAAACGTTCCATATTAATTGATTTCATTGCGAGGTTTTGACCTCTATATGAGACGTTTTTCAAAGACTGCATTCGTTTTTAAAAACAAACCATAACCTTTATTTTATCGATAAGGTTAAAAGGACACCACCTAGATTATCAGAAATGATAATCTAAAAAAAATATCACATTTACACACTACCAATACATATTGGTTTACAATATTAATATGTTACAACAAAGTAAATTTTGAATGCAGTTTTAAACAATATTATACAAGCATGCTGACTCCAAATCTTGTCCATATATTAGCATGCAACAGCGGAAGCTCTTAATAATCACCTGAGAATAAACATGCTTTAAACGTCAACAAAAATATTGGTGAGTTATAGGTTTAAGCTATATATTTATCAAATCGTAATAATAGACCACAAGATTTCATATTTCAATATACATCCCATACATAGAGATAAAAATCATTCATATGGTGAACGCCTGATAACCGACATTAACAAGATGCATATAAGAATATCCCCATCATTCCGGGACATCCATCGAACATGATATAAAACTCGAAGTACTAAAGCATCCGGTACTTTGGATCGGGTTTGTTAGGCCCAATAGATCTATCTTTAGGATTCGCGTCAATTAGGCGTGCACTAATCCTCAAAATTAGTGATGTTCCCCAATTCTTAGGCTACCAAGCAAAAGGGGCATATTCGTCTTTGATCATTCAACCATAGAAAGTAGTTTCATGTACTTGTGTCTATTTTGTAAAACATTTATAAAGCTGCATGTATTCTCATCCCAAAAATATTAGATTTTAAAAGTGGGATTATAACTCAGTTTCACAGATTTTTACTTCGTCAGGAAGTAAGACTTGGCTACAGGTCGATTTACGAACCTATAACAAATATTTACATATATATCAAAGTATGTTCAAAATATATTTACAACATTTTTAATACGTTTTAATGTTTTAAATATTTTCAGTCAGCTGTCCTCGTTAGTAACCCACAACTAGTTGTCCATAGTTAGATGTACAGAAATAAATTGGTATATATTATCTTGACCCAATTCACGACCCAGTGTATAGACGTCACAGGCTAGATCACAACTCAAAGTATATATATTTTTGGAATCAACCTCAACCATGTATAGCTAACTCCAACATTACTGCATATAGAGTGTCTATGGTTGTTCCTAATAATATATATAGATGGGTCGATATGATATGTCAAAATATTTACATACGTGTCTATGGTATCCCAAGATTACATAATATATTAGAATACATGTATAATACAATATAAGTTATCTAGGATATGATTTGTATAGAATTGTTACAATATTTCCCGTAGCTACAACAATCAAAAATATCCAATCTTGTTTTACCCATAACTTCTTCGTTTTAAATCCGTTTTGAGTGAATCAAATTGATATGGTTTCATATTGAACTCTATTTTATGAATCTAAACATAATAAGTATAGGTTTATAGTCGGAAATATAAGTTACAAGTCATTTTTGTAAGAGGTAGTCATTTCAGTCGAAAGAACGACGTCTTGATGACCATTTTGTAAAACATACTTCCACTTTGAGTTTAACCATGATTTTTGGATATAGTTTCATGTTCATAATAAAAATCATATTACCAGAAGAACAACTTTTAAATCAAAGTTTATCATAGTTTTTAATTATCAAACCCAAAACAGGCCGCGTGTTACTACGACGGTGTATGTCCGGTTTTATAGTGTTTTTCGTGTTTCCAGGTTTTAAATCATTAAGTTAGCATATCATATAGATATAGAACATGTGTTTAGTTGATTTTAAAAGTCAAGTTAGAAGGATTAACTTTTGTTTGCGAACAAGTTTAGAATTAGCTAAACAATGTTCTAGTGATTTCAAGTTTAAACCTTCAAATAAGGTAGTTTTATATATATGAATCGAATGATGTTATGAACATCATTACTACCTCAGGTTTTGTGGATAAACCTACTGGAAATGAGAAAAAACAGATCTAGCTTCAAAGGATCCTTGGATGGCTTGAAAGTTCTTGAAGCAGAATCATGACACGAAAACAAGTTCAAGTAAGATTTCCACTCGAAATAAGATTGTTATAGTTATAGAAATTGAATCAAAGTTTGAATATGAGTATTACCTTATATTAGAAAGATATATTACTGTAAATAAGAAAGATTTCTTGAGGTTGGACGATCACTTTACAAGATTGGAAGTAAGCTAGCAAACTTGGAAGTATTCTTGATTTTATGAAACTAGAACTTATAGAATTTATGAAGAACACTTAGAACTTGAAGATAGAACTTGAGAGAGATCAATTAGATGAAGAAAAATTGAAGAATGAAAGTGTTTGTAGGTGTTTTTGGTCGTTGGTTTATGGATTAAATATAAAGGATGTGTAATTTTGTTTTCATGTAAATAAGTCATGACTGATTACTAATATTTTTGTAATTTTATGAGATATTTCATGCTAGTTGCCAAATGATGGTTCCCACATGTGTTAGGTGACTCATATGGCCTGCTAAGAGCTGATCATTGGAGTGTATATACCAATAGTACATAAATCTAAAAGCTGTGTATTGTACGAGTACGAATACGGGTGCATACGAGTAGAATTGTTGATGAAACTGAACTAGGATGTAATTGTAAGCATTTTTGTTAAGTAGAAGTATTTTGATAAGTGTCTTGAAGTCTTTCAAAAGTGTATGAATACATATTAAAACACTACATGTGTATACATTTTAACTGAGTCGTTAAGTCATCGTTAGTCGTTACATGTAAATGTTGTTTTGAAACCTTTAGGTTAACGATCTTGTTAAATGTTGTTAACCCATTGTTTATTATATCTAAAGAGATGTTAAATTATTACATTATCATGATATTATGATATATTAATATATCTTAGTATGATATCTATACAGTTAAATGTTGTTACAACGATAATCGTTACATATATGTCTCGTTTCGAAATCATTAAGTTAGTAGTCTTGTTTTTACATATGTAGTTCATTGTTAATACACTGAATGACATGTTTACTTATTATTTATCATGATTAAACATAGTTTATCAATATCTTAATATGATTCATATGTATTTAGTAAGACGTTGTTATAACGATAATCGTTATATATATCGTTTCGAGTTTCTTAATTCAATAAACTCAATTTTATGTATATAACACATTGTTAAAATACCTAATGAGATAATTTACTTATCATAATATCATGTTAACTATATATATATAATCATATATATGTCATCATATAGTTTTTACAAGTTTTAACGTTCGTGAATCACCGGTCAACTTGGGTGGTCAATTGTCTATATGAAACCTATTTAAATTAATCAAGTCTTAACAAGTTTGATTGCTTAATATGTTGGAAACACTTAATCATGTAAATAACAATTTTATTTAATATATTTAAACATGGAAAAGTTCGGGTCACTACAGCTATATGGTAGAATGTACTCCGTAATTGATATTGTTGTTTTATGATATGTGGAAGCCGACACCCTCCCACTAGATTCTTTTTAGGTATAAGATCAAAAGCGATGTGGACTGCCAATCGATTTTAATACTGCATTACAGTGAGCCATGATTTATTCTCTTTTTACTTGGGCCGATATTTATAATTTAATAGTTGGGCCTTGTTATCATTTGGGCTCTTGATGGTCCAAGAACCAACTCAAGAAAACATACTGTGATGACCCGGAAAATTTTGACTTATTTTGAACCAAATTCTCGATATAATTTAATATTTCCGACACAATAAGCAAAGTCTATGAAGTTGAATCTCAAAATTTTAAACTATTCAATTACCCTTTAATTGTTCTCAACGATTCACGAACAATTATATGTAAATACATACTATAACTTGAAAACATAACAAAGTGTTGAGTATATGATACTATGCATTAAACTTATAGGTTGGATTATCTGATTGATATATTCAACTACGGAGTTAAAAGATTATGACAAATGATTCAAGTAAAAGATATTTACCGAGTCTCTTAAGGATTATGATATTATTACGGGTCTCTGTTGAGAGGTCCACGTTGATTTGAGAAATCATTCATTTTTAACGGTATTCGGAAAATGGTAAAGTGTTAGATAATGAAAGTTAGATAAAATTTAATGTAGAACTAAACTGCATAATATTAAATTGGTTTTGTTTCAAACGTGCGAGAACATGTTTCGATATAATAAGATTGGTTAATTAAGTGTATTTGTTTAAATAACACATACGATAAATAAGGAATACTAACTGTTAGAATTAGTTATATGAATAATGTGCGATGTGCATTTTATAACATGTTTGTTAATATTGAAATTATATATTTAATAATACGATAAAATATAATATTAACTTGGTCATAAAACGAATTGTTATTATATATATATATTAACAAATAGCGAGACGATGATTTATAGAAGTAAATGACCAAAACACTCAAATGTATAAGTTGTACTTTGAGTGGTATAGTTATGGATAATTTAAGTTTATATTTTGACAAAGGTACGAGTCACGAAACGAAAAGTAATAGTTTTCTCAGCGTACGAAAAACCGAAATCGGGACATAAGTCGAGTGACAACGTACGACTTATCGAAACAAAAATTACAAGTCAACTATGCACGTGAATTTAATATAATATATAATTAATTATATAATTTAAATATATTATATTTATATTATTAAAACATGTCGACAAAAAAGAAAACAAAAAATTGTGAGCTGGATTTTGGGGTCATGCGATCGCATGGAAAATAGGCATAAAACCCATGCGATCGCATGGGGTCAGATTTCAGGAAAGGTCTATAAATTGAATTCGTTTTTGCTCGATTACACACACACACCCTCTGCTCTCTTTATATATATATATATATATATATTATTATTATTATTATTATTATTATTATTATTATTATTATTATTATTATTATTATTATTATTATTATTATTATTATTATTATTATTATTATTATTATTATTATTATTATTATTATTATAATTAATCTTAATACTATTAGTAGCATTATTATACATAAAATACTACGACGAGGTCATGAGCGTGTCACTTCAAAACAAGCTTTTCGAGCGGGATAGAGCTAAGGAAATTATGGGTTATAACTATGGAAGTTATGGGTAATGTTCATGGGTATTATTTCGCAAGTCAAACCTAGTGTTTATCATCTCCGTTACGTCTACGTACTTTTCTGAAATATTGAATCACAATATTGATACGTAAGCATTTATATTTTATCTTTTATACATTAATAGTGTATACATGTCAAGTGCTCGAGTATATATATTTATACATGTTTGTATGCTAAATTTCGTCGTTAAATAGTTTATAATGAATCACGAATTAAATTCATATATTACTGGTAAAAGGTATATGATATACATGTTTTTGGAAAGCTAACGAAAAATCAATAACTTTTCATTTAGACACCAAATAGTTTCGATGAACGGATTAAAAGATATAATCAACTGAATTATGACTGACGTTAATTGAAATTACTTTTGAATATGTAATTAAGATTTAAACAACTTGTTTACGAGATCGATAAAATGGATCTTTGAATATTACCAACCGAGTAAATGAATCCTTATACAAGGTATGTCTCGTTTTGTTGAACTATTGTCAAAATTGACTTTTTGAAACGATCTTGGATAACTTTTGTATGTCGATCTCGAGCATTAGGATTGTGATACAATATGACCTGACCTAGCTTGATAGACATTTATTGACCAACATATGTTCTCTAGGTTGAGATCTATGATTATTTGATATTCCGAGTTTCGGTCACATTACGATGAACAACTTTATGTGCTGCTAAGGTGAGTTTCATTTGCTCCCCTTTTAATTGCTTTTGCAATATATATTTTTGGGCTGAGAATACATACACTTTATTTTAAACACAATGGATACAAGTACATACTAAATTCTACACCGAGTTTGAACCGAAAATCCATTAGCTTTGGTAACTAGTAACTGCCGGTTATAAAAACTGGTGGGCGCGAATAGTGGTATATGGATCCATAGGGCTTGACATCCCCGTCTGTTCCAGGTATAGAAACCCTAGCCTGAACTATAAAGCGAACGTATGCTATTTGAGTTTAGTACACGTTGGTTTGCGTGTATTGTACATGTTGGTTGCATGTATGTTAGAACATGGGTACTTATTATAACGTTAAAGTTTAGTTACCAGGGTGCTCAATCTTGTAGAATAATTTGATAAACGTTTCTAGATGAAACAACTGAAATCTTGTGATCCATCTTTATATACATATTATGCGCAACAATAAAACTATGAACTCACCAACCTTTGTGTTGACACTTGTTAGCATGTTTATTCTCAGGTTCCCTAGAAGTCTTTCGCTGTTTGCTTACATGTTATACAAGCTATGTGCATGGTGTCTTGCATGCTTTATTCAAGAAAACGTTGCATTCACAAAACCATCACCATGTATCTATTTGACTGTATTGTCAACGGAAGTATTAATGTAAACTATTATTTACGGTGATTGTCTATATGTAGAAATCATCAGATGTCGAAAACCTTTGATATAAATATTCATTTATGGTGTGCCTTTTCAAAAGAATGCAATGTTTACAAAACGTATCATATAGAGGTCAAATACCTCACAATGAAATCAATGAATGACGTGTTCGTCCATAAGGATTTGGAGCGATCGTCACAGTTGGTATCAGAGCGTTGGTCATAGTGAACCAGGTCTTGCATGAGTGTGTCTAACTGATAGTTGTTAGGATGCATTAGTAAGTCTGGACTTCGACTATGTCTGCATGTCAAAAGTTTTGCTTATCATTTCTTATCGAAAATTACCTGTCTATCATCTCTAGTCTAAACACGTGTTACTGCATTGATTGCATGAATAGTGTATAGACGAATCATATCCTATCATATCTACTACAGTGGATCTTATTTGGCATTTTTCGAAATTCCCTCCGTGAATTACGGAATCTTTTTACTATATATACGTATGCTAGAAGACGAAGGTATCATCCAGTATTCAACCCTCAATTCATATCGAGAATCATTTCATAACTTTCAGTGATCGCGTAAGATGGCCTCTTCGAATAGACCAAGTCTCTCCAGCTCCAAAGATAGCGTGACGGGACCACACCGACCGATCAACTACCGTTATTTCTTTAGAAAATGGGGATTGGTTCGCGAAATACTTACCCTATGGAGAAATGAAGAAGGTACTCCATACCACGAGCCGAACTTGCCGCCTAATTTCGGAGTACTCGATCCGCTTACCGGCGAACCTGTTCGCAACACCGTTTTCACTCTTTTCGCCAGGATTTTCCGCCTCGAAGGTCGACTCGATGTAGTTAAAGATAGTATTCATCCTTTACTTCCGAATCCTAACCAGATAGGATTATTAGAAGAAGTTAGAAGACTTCGAACTAAATATCAAGAATTGACAAATCTTACGGAAGAATGGGTAGAACTAATTCATAAACTCGAGCGTAAAGTAGAAACCCTGGAGGTGACAGTGTTCGATTTGGAAGCTAGGCTCGCATCTACTTCGCAGGTGCCACAAGATGTACCAACACCAACAGCAACACCCCTAGTACCAGCATCCTCTACAGCACCACAAGCACTGCAATTACCACCAGCTCCGTAGGCACCAACAGCATCACCGGCATCAACAGTACCACCGAAAACAATACCAACAGTACCATTACCACCACCAACAACCACATCCGCATCACACGCCTCAACATCACAAGCTCCGCCAGTTCAAGAAAGCACCGTGGATATTATTACATGTCAACAACGCGTATATTTGTATCAAAGAGTTATGAAATATTAACTCATTCCCTCTGAGAAATTTATATGTATATCTTATATATATAAATTTTTAAACCATAATAAATCCTTCTGTACTAAGGTATTATGTATGGAATTTAACTACTCGGTTAATTCATATTACTAATATGCTATACATTCTTCGTTAGCAACTTAATCACCGTTAACTACAATCTCTATTTCAATTCAATGAATTCCATTTCATAATAAACCAAGTGTATTATTCAATTACATAATTGATTTTACATTTTCATTTTCGACATACTCGAAACTTTCCAGAAAACATCATATGTGCCTTGTAAGGTTCACAAAAATTCCACGAGCATCAACACCCTTCACCAAGGAATATCAATAAGAATAAATAATGAAGTATCGATTTCATTAGCAAAATACTCCGTAATAATTATGTAATCTTTAATATTTTAAAGATTAATCACTTCTAAGTCAAGCCGAAAATCAAATGAGGTTAATATGATATTAACTCATTAAATCTGTATTACATCTGAAGAAAATATACATACATATATTTTCATAAAGATGGTAATAAAAATTCTTTTGTACAAAGTATTAATTGTGAAATCTTTAACGGGTAGGTAATACTCGGGAAATATACAAGTTCACAATTAATATGTTATATTGTACATTCTTCAACTTTGATTAAAAAAAATTATTAACAATGCTCACAACGATATACAATCGTTTTCATACAAATTCAATTACATATTCTGATATTGACGGATCAGAATCCAAGTCATAACTCAGAACAGGTGACATCATTCTTAGATCTCTATATCTTTAAAGCTATACTTTGATTTCAAAACTGTGCAAGATCCTTTAGCATTGTTTTTATCGAAAATAACCTTGAAAATTCTTTTCAAAGTATCCAGTATTATCAACCATTCAACCAGTCAACGACGACATTTCAGACTTGTAACTTTGGCATATACGTTTTTGTTACTGAGGAACATTTCATGTTCCACCACATTAGCAGTAAATTTACCAACAACTCCATTGATCTTTGACCTTTCGAAAAATCCTTATACTCATTAAAACCCTATCATGTACTCATCCACGTCTTGTAACGGTAATTGCCATACCAACTACCGGGAATTAGCAATCAGTATTTCGAATATCGTAGCAATTCTACGCCATCAATTATATATATACATATAATGTCTATCTTCTAGACTTACATATTTCGAATGTGAAGTTTCTGAAAAATATCCCAAACTATGAACTAGTTCTCTGAAATTGGAACAATGTTGATGAAGCAGCAAAAACTGTAAACGACCTTAACAGTCAAAAGTTTGATGATAAAGAATAGTATGGTGGTAAAGCTGAGAAAAAGAGAAGGTTTAGAACTGAAAAACGGATTGAGCTGAAATGTCCCGTTCTTATTGATTAAAAACGTTCCATATTAATTGATTTCGTTGCGAGGTTTTGACCTCTATATGAGACGTTTTTCAAAGACTGCATTCATTTTTAAAACAAACCATAACCTTTATTTCATAAATAAAGGTTTAAAAAGCTTTACGTAGATTATCAAATAATGATAATCTAAAATATCCTGTTTACACACGACCATTACATAATGGTTTACAATACAAATATGTTACATCGAAATCAGTTTCTTGAATGCAGTTTTTACACAATATCATACAAACATGGACTCCAAATCTTGTCCTTATTTTAGTATGCAACAGCGGAAGCTCTTAGTATTCACCTGAGAATAAACATGCTTTAAACGTCAACAAAAATGTTGGTGAGTTATAGGTTTAACCTATATATATCAAATCGTAACAATAGACCACAAGATTTCATATTTCAATACACATCCCATACATAGAGATAAAAATCATTCATATGGTGAACACTTGGTAACCAACATTAACAAGATGCATATATATAAGAATATCCCCATCATTCCGGGACACCCTTCGGATATGATATAAATTTTGAAGTACTAAAGCATACGGTACTTTGGATGGGGTTTGTTAGGCCCAATAGATCTATCTTTAGGATTCGCGTCAATTAGGGTGTCTGTTCCCTAATTCTTAGATTACCAGACTTAATAAAAAGGGGCATATTCGATTTCGATAATTCAACCATAGAATGTAGTTTCACGTACTTGTGTCTATTTTGTAAATCATTTATAAAACCTGCATGTATTCTCATCCCAAAAATATTAGATTTTAAAAGTGGGACTATAACTCACTTTCACAGATTTTTACTTCGTCGGGAAGTAAGACTTGGCCACTGGTTGATTCACGAACCTATAACAATATATACATATATATCAAAGTATGTTCAAAATATATTTACAACACTTTTAATATATTTTGATGTTTTAAGTTTATTAAGTCAGCTGTCCTCGTTAGTAACCTACAACTAGTTGTCCACAGTTAGATGTACAGAAATAAATCGATAAATATTATCTTTAATCAATCCACGACCCAGTGTATACGTATCTCAGTATTGATCACAACTCAAACTATATATATTTTGGAATCAACCTCAACCCTGTATAGCTAACTCCAACATTCACATATAGAGTGTCTATGGTTGTTCCGAAATATATATAGATGTGTCGACATGATAGGTCGAAACATTGTATACGTGTCTATGGTATCTCAAGATTACATAATATACAATACAAGTTGATTAAGTTATGGTTGGAATAGATTTGTTACCAATTTTCACGTAGCTAAAATGAGAAAAATTATCCAATCTTGTTTTACCCATAACTTCTTCATTTTAAATCCGTTTTGAGTGAATCAAATTGCTATGGTTTCATATTGAACTCTATTTTATGAATCTAAACAGAAAAATTATAGGTTTATAGTCGGAAAAATAAGTTACAAGTCGTTTTTGTAAAGGTAGTCATTTCAGTCGAAAGAACGACGTCTAGATGACCATTTTAGAAAACATACTTCCACTTTGAGTTTAACCATAATTTTTGGATATAGTTTCATGTTCATAATAAAAATCATTTTCTCAGAATAACAACTTTTAAATCAAAGTTTATCATAGTTTTTAATTAACTAACCCAAAACAGCCCGCGGTGTTACTACGACGGCGTAAATCCGGTTTTATGGTGTTTTTCGTGTTTCCAGGTTTTAAATCATTAAGTTAGCATATCATATAGATATAGAACATGTGTGTAGTTAATTTTAAAAGTCAAGTTAGAAGGATTAACTTTTGTTTGCGAACAAGTTTAGAATTAACTAAACTATGTTCTAGTGATTACGAGTTTAAACCTTCGAATAACATAGTTTTATATATATGAATCGAATGATGTTATGAACATCATTACTACCTCAAGTTTAGTAGGTAAACCTACTGGAAGTGACAAGAAATGATCTAGCTTCAAAGGATCTTGGATGGCTTGAAAGTTCTTGAAGTAAGATCATGACACAAAAACAAGTTCAAGTAAGATTTTTACTCGAATTAAGATAGTTTATAGTTATAGAAATTGAATCAAAGTTTGAATATGAATATTACCTTGAATAAGAAAGATAACCTACTGTATATAACAAAGGTTTCTTGATCTTAGATGATTACTTGGAATGGATTAGAAAACTTGGAAGTAAATTAGTAAACTTGAAGGGATTTTTGAAGTGTTCTTGAAGTGTTCTTCCTATGATGATTATAGCTTGATTATTGAAGTGATTTTTTGATGAAGATGATGATTAACTACTGGAAAAATACGTTCATAATAGTGTGTGTGTGTTGAGAGAGAATTAGAAAGAGAATTGGAAGTGAAATGGAGTGAATGATGAGTGGTAATTGGTGAGTGGTGAGTGGGGTTAAAAGGAGTTCTAGTTAGTTGACTAGCTCATGGTAGAAGTTAAAATTGATTAGTCATACATGACATAATCAAGGGTGGAATCCCATGCTAGTTCCTATTGGTATATACTCATAGTAAGTACGTTTTGAAGCTGCGTATAATACGGATAAGAATACGACTAGAATTCTTGATGAAAGAAAAGAATGGAAAAGTAACTGTAACCATTTTCGTTAAGTATGAGTGTTTTGATATATGTCTTGAAGTCTTCCAAAAGTATTTTAATACATCTAAATACACTACATGTATATACATTTTAACTGAGTCGTTAAGTCATCGTTAGTCGTTACATGTAAGTGTTGTTTTGAAACCTTTAAGTTAACGATCTCAATTAATGTTGTTAACCCATTGTTTATTATATCTAATGAGATGTTAAATTATTATATTATCATGATATTATGATATATTAATATATCTTAATATGATATATATACATTTAAATGTCGTTACAACGATAATCGTTACATATATGTCTCGTTTCGAAATCCTTAAGTTAGTAGTCTTGTTTATATGTATATAACTCATTGTTAATATACTTATGGAGATACTTACTTATCATAATCTCATGTTAACCATATTTATATCCATATATATATCGTCATGTCATTTTTACAAGTTTTAACGTTCGTGAATCGCCGGTCAACTTGGGTGGTCAATTGTCTATATGAAACATATTTCAATTAATCAAGTCTTAACAAGTTTGATTGCTTAACATGTTGGAAACATTTAATCATGTAAATATCAATCTCAATTAATATATATAAACATGGAAAAGTTCGGGTCACTACAGTACCTACCCGTTAAATAAATTTCGTCCCGAAATTTTAAGCTGTTGAAGGTGTTGACGAATCTTCTGGAAATAGATGCGGGTATTTCTTCTTCATCTGATCTTCACGCTCCCAGGTGAACTCGGGTCCTCTACAAGCATTCCATCGAACCTTAACAATTGGTATCTTGTTTTGCTTAAGTCTTTTAACCTCACGATCCATTATTTCGACGGGTTCTTCGATGAATTGGAGTTTTTTGTTGATTTGGATTTCATCTAACGGAATAGTGAGATCTTCTTTAGCAAAACATTTCTTCAAATTCGAGACGTGAAAAGTGTTATGTACAGCCGCGAGTTGTTGAGGTAACTCAAGTCGGTAAGCTACTGGTCCGACACGATCAATAATCTTGAATGGTCCAATATACCTTGGATTTAATTTCCCTCGTTTACCAAATCGAACAACGCCTTTCCAAGGTGCAACTTTAAGCATGACCATCTCTCCAATTTCAAATTCTATATCTTTTCTTTTAATGTCAGCGTAGCTCTTTTGTCGACTTTGGGCGGTTTTCAACCGTTGTTGAATTTGGATGATCTTCTCGGTAGTTTCTTGTATAATCTCTGGACCCGTAATCTGTCTATCCCCCACTTCACTCCAACAAATCGGAGACCTGCACTTTCTACCATAAAGTGCTTCAAACGACGCCATCTCAATGCTTGAATGGTAGCTGTTGTTGTTGGAAAATTCTGCTAATGGTAAATGTCGATCCCAACTGTTTTCGAAATCAATAACACATGCTCGTAGCATGACTTCAAGCGTTTGTATCGTCCTTTCGCTCTGCCCATCAGTTTGTGGATGATAGGCAGTACTCATGTCTAGACGAGTTCCTAATGCTTGCTGTAATGTCTGCCAGAATCTTGAAATAAATCTGCCATCCCTATCAGAGATAATAGAGATTGGTATTCCATGTCTGGAGACGACTTCCTTCAAATACAGTCGTGCTAACTTCTCCATCTTGTCATCTTCTCTTATTGGCAGGAAATGTACTGATTTGGTGAGACGATCAACTATTACCCAAATAGTATCAAAACCACTTGCAGTCCTTGGCAATTTAGTGATGAAATCCATGGTAATGTTTTCCCATTTCCATTCCAGGATTTCGGGTTGTTGAAGTAGACCTGATGGTTTCTGATGCTCAACTTTGACCTTAGAACACGTCAAACATTCTCCTACGTATTTAGCAACATCGACTTTCATACCCGGCCACCAAAAATATTTCCTGAGATCCTTGTACATCTTCCCCATTCCAGGATGTATTGAGTATCTGGTTTTATGAGCTTCTCTAAGTACCATTTCTCTCATATCTCCAAATTTTGGTACCCAAATCCTTTCAGCCCTATACCGGGTTCCGTCTTCCCGAATATTAAGATGTTTCTCCGATCCTTTGGGTATTTCATCCTTTAAATTTCCCTCTTTTAAAACTCCTTGCTGCGCCTCCTTTATTTGAGTAGTAAGGTTATTATAAATCATTATATTCATAGATTTTACTCGAATGGGTTCTCTGTCCTTCCTGCTCAAGGCATCGGCTACCACATTTCCTTCCCCGGGTGGTAACGAATCTCAAAGTCGTAATCATTCAATAATTCAATCCACCTACGCTGCCTCATATTCAGTTGTTTCTGATTAAATATGTGTTGAAGACTTTTGTGGTCGGTATATATAATACTTTTGACCCCATATAAGTAGTGCCTCCAAGTCTTTAATGCAAAAACAACCGCACCTAATTCCAAATCATGCGTCGTATAATTTTGTTAGTGAATCTTCAATTGTCTAGACGCATAAGCAATCACCTTCGTTCGTTGCATTAATACACAACCGAGACCTTGCTTTGATGCGTCACAATAAATCACAAAATCATCATTCCCTTCAGGCAATGACAATATAGGTGCTGTAGTTAGCTTTTTCTTCAATAACTGAAACGCTTTCTCTTGTTCATCATTCCATTCAAATTTCTTCCCTTTATGCGTTAATGCAGTCAAGGGTTTTGCTATTCTGGAAAAGTCTTGGATGAACCTTCTGTAGTAACCAGCTAGTCCTAAAAACTGGCGTATGTGTTTATGAGTTTTCGGGGTTTCCCACTTTTCAACAGTTTCTATCTTTGCCGGATCCACCTTAATACCTTCTTTGTTCACTATGTGACCGAGGAATTGAACTTCTTCCAACCAAAATGCACACTTTGAAAACTTAGCGTACAATTCTTCCTTCCTCAATACTTCTAACACCTTTCTCAAATGTTCACCGTGTTCTTGGTCATTCTTTGAGTAAATAAGTATGTCATCAATGAAAACAATGACAAACTTGTCAAGGTATGGTCCACACACTCGGTTCATAAGGTCCATGAACACAGCTGGTGCATTAGTTAAACCAAACGGCATGACCATAAACTCGTAATGACCGTAACGTGTTCTGAAAGCAGTCTTTGGAATATCATCTTCTTTCACCCGCATTTGATGATACCCGGAACGTAAGTCAATCTTTGAATAAATAGACGAGCCTTGTAGTTGATCAAATAAGTCGTCGATTCTCGGTAGTGGGTAGCGGTTCTTGATGGTAAGTTTGTTCAACTCTCGGTAGTCGATACACAACCTGAATGTACCATCTTTCTTCTTGATAAACAAAACAGGAGCTCCCCACGGTGATGTGCTTGGTCGAATGAAATCACACTCTAAAAGTTCTTGTAATTGGCTTTGCAGTTCTTTCATCTCGCTGGGTGCGAGTCTGTAAGGAGCACGAGCTATTGGTGCAGCTCCTGGTACAAGATCTATTTGAAATTCAACGGATCGCTGTGGGGGTAATCCCGGTAATTCTTTCGGAAATACATCGGGAAATTGTTTTGCAATGGGAACATCATTGATGCTCTTTTCTTCAGTTTGTACTTTCTCGACGTGTGCTAGAACAGCATAGCAACCTTTTCTTATTAGTTTTTGTGCCTTCAAATTACTAATAATATGTAGCTTCGTGTTGCCCTTTTCTCCGTACACCATTAAGGGTTTTCCTTTTTCTCGTATAATGCGAATTGCATTTTTGTAACAAACGATCTCTGCTTTCACTTCTTTCAACCAGTCCATACCGATTATCACATCAAAACTCCCTAACTCTACTGGTATCAAATCAATCTTAAATGTTTCGCTAACCAGTTTAATTTCTCGATTCCGACATATATTATCTGCTGAAATTAATTTACCATTTGCTAATTCGAGTAAAAATTTACTATCCAAAGGCGTCAATGGACAACTTAATTTAGCACAAAAATCTCTACTCATATAGCTTCTATCCGCACTCGAATCAAATAAAACGTAAGCAGATTTATTGTCAATAAGAAACGTCCCCGTAACAAGCTCCGGGTCTTCCTGTGCCTCTGCCGCATTAATATTGAAAACTCTTCCGCGGCCTTGTCCATTCGTGTTCTCCTGGTTTGGGCAATTTCTAATAATGTGGCCCGGTTTTCCACATTTATAACAAACTACATTGGCATAACTTGCTCCGACACTACTTGCTCCGCCATTACTCGTTCCGATACCATTTGTTCCTTTCGTTCTATTAACCCCTGGTCCGTAGACCTCACACTTCGCCGCGCTATGACCATTCCTTTTACACTTGTTGCAAAATTTGGTGCAGAACCCCGAGTGATACTTTTCACACCTTTGGCATAGCTGCTTCTGATTGTTGTTGTTGTTACGGTTATTATTGTTGTTGGGATGATTGTTGTAGTTGCTGCTGTTGTTGTTGTTGTTGTTGTTGTTGTTGGGCCGTTTGTTGTAGTTGCGATTGATGTTGCGATTGTTGGGATAATTGTTGCGATTATTGTTGTAATTGTTGTTGTTGTTGTATTGGTGATTCTTATCACCGTTTTCCTCCCACTTTCTTTTGACTTGCTTCACATTGGCCTCTTCAGCAGTCTGTTCTTTAATTCTTTCTTCAATCTGGTTCACTAGTTTGTGAGCCATTCTACATGCCTGTTGTATGGAGGCGGGCTCGTGTGAACTTATATCTTCTTGGATTCTTTCCGGTAATCCTTTCACAAACGCGTCGATCTTCTCTTCCTCATCTTCGAATGCTCCCGGACACAATAGGCACAATTCTGTGAATCGTCTTTCGTACATGGTAATATCAAATCCTTGGGTTCGTAACCCTCTAAGTTCTGTCTTGAGCTTATTGACCTCGGTTCTGGGACGGTACTTCTCGTTCATCAAGTGCTTGAATGCTGACCACGGTAGTGCGTACGCATCATTTTGTCCCACTTGCTCTAGATAGGTATTCCACCATGTTAACGCAGAACCTGTGAAGGTATGCGTAGCGTAATTCACTTTGTCCTCTTCAGTACACTTACTTATGGCAAACACCGATTCGAACTTCTCGGTCCACCATTTCAATCCGATCGGTCCTTCGGTTCCATCAAATTCCAAAGGTTTGTAGGCAGTGAATTCTTTGTAGGTGCATCCTACACGATTTCCTGTACTGCTAGATCCAAGGTTATTGTTGGTATGTAGTGCAGCCTGTACTGCGGCTATGTTTGAAGCTAGAAAAGTACGGAATTCCTCTTCATTCATATTCACGGTGTGTCGAGTAGTCGGTGCCATTTCCTTCAAAATAGTCAAATGGAACAAGTTAATCATACACAATATTAAGAGTAGTTAATAGTATTTCGTAGCATAATATGAACTCATTTATAAAAGCTTTTTCTTCATATTAGCGTTTTATAAGTTTAAATTCGGGTAGTACCTACCCGTTAAGTTCATACTTAGTAGCTAATATACAATTCAACTACTACAATTCTATATGAAAAACTGATTGTAATAATATTTCGCGTTCAAACTTTTATACAATATTTTACAAACTTACAATACCGCTTATTTTACATAAAGCATGAAATATAGCACACAATAACTTTGATACAAGATAGTTGTGAAGATAATTCTAGCTAGTACACAAGTCGTTCAGCAAAGGCAATAAAGACACGTAATTCATACGTCCAGAAACAAGTCATGCATTCTGGTTTTACTAGGACTACTTCCCATCCTTGGTCTTGTGGAACATAACCGTTATGGCCGTTGATAAGACAGCGTGTTGTAACGTCGTCAAAGGGACGAGGGTTACGTAATGACCAATAGTTTCGTAATAACCTAAAAACCTCATTTCTTACCCCAATTACCGACTCCGTCACTTGTGGGAACGTTTTGTTTAATAGTTGTAGCCCGATGTTCTTGTTCTCACTTTGGTGAGAAGCGAACATTACTAACCCGTAAGCATAACATGCTTCTTTATGTTTCATGTTAGCCGCTTTTTCTAAATCACGAAGTCCTATATTCGGATATACTGAGTCAAAATAATTTCTTAACCCGTTGCGTAAAATAGCATTTGGGTTCCCCGCAATATATGCGTCAAAGTAAACACATCGTAATTTATGGATTTCCCAATGTGATATCCCCCATCTTTCGAACGAAAGCCTTTTATAAACCAAGGCATTCTTGGAACGTTCTTCGAATGTCTTACAAACTGATCTCGCCTTAAATAGTTGTGCCGAGGAATTCTGACCGACTCTAGACAAGATTTCATCAATCATGTCTCCGGGTAGGTCTCTTAAAATATTAGGTTGTCTATCCATTTTGTGTTTTTATACTGTAAAATAGACAAGAGTTAGATTCATAAAAAAAATACTTATTAATACAAGTAATTTTTACATATATCATAAAACATAAGCACACTATATTACATATATTACATATATTACACCACACGAATACAACTATCTTATTCCGACTCGCTCGTTTCTTCTTGTTCGGTTTTGGTTCGTTTTGCCAAGTTTCTAGGGATATATGATGTTCCCCTAATACGAGCCGTCGTTGTGCACATTGGTTTAGAAAAACCTGGTGGTTTAGAGGTTCCCGGGTTATTGTTACAACTTAAGGACTTCGGGGGTTGACGATACATATAAAGTTCATCGGGGTTGGAATTAGATTTCTCTATTTTTATGCCCTTTCCCTAATTATTTTCTTTTGCCTTTTTAAATTCAGTTGGGGTAATTTCTATAACATCATCGGAATTCTCGTCGGAATCCGATTCATCGGAGAATTGGTAATCCTCCCAATATTTTGCTTCCTTGGCGGAAACACCATTGACCATAATTAACCTTGGTCGGTTGGTTGAGGATTTTCTTTTACTTAACCGTTTTATTATTTCCCCCACCGGTTCTATTTCTTCATCCGGTTCCGATTCTTCTTCCGGTTCCGATTCTTCTTCCGGTTCCGACTCTTCTTCCGGTTCCTCTTCGGGAACTTGTGAATCAGTCCACGAATCATTCCAATTTACATTTGACTCTTCATTATTATTAGGTGAGTCAATGGGACTTGTTCTAGAGGTAGACATCTATCACATAATATCAAACGCGTTAAGAGATTAATATATCACATAATATTCACATGTTAAAAATATATAGTTTCCAACAAAATTTGTTAAGCAATCATTTTTCAAGTAAACACGGTCGAAGTCCAGACTCACTAATGCATCCTAACAAACTCGATAAGACACACTAATGCAAAATTCTAGTTCTCTAAGACCAACGCTCGGATACCAACTGAAATGTCCCGTTCTTATTGATCAAAAACGTTGCATATTAATTGATTTCGTTACGAGGTTTTGACCTCTATATGAGACGTTTTTCAAAGACTGCATTCATTTTTAAAACAAACCATAACCTTTATTTCATAAATAAAGGTTTAAAAAGCTTTACGTAGATTATCAAATAATGATAATCTAAAATATCCTGTTTACACACGACCATTACATAATGGTTTACAATACAAATATGTTACATCGAAATCAGTTTCTTGAATGCAGTTTTTACACAATATCATACAAACATGGACTCCAAATCTTGTCCTTATTTTAGTATGCAACAGCGGAAGCTCTTAGTATTCACCTGAGAATAAACATGCTTTAAACGTCAACAAAAATGTTGGTGAGTTATAGGTTTAACCTATATATATCAAATCGTAACAATAGACCAAAAGATTTCATATTTCAATACACATCCCATACATAGAGATAAAAATCATTCATATGGTGAACACCTGGTAACCGACATTAACAAGATGCATATATATAAGAATATCCCCATCATTCCGGGACACCCTTCGGATATGATATAAATTTCGAAGTACTAAAGCATCCGGTACTTTGGATGGGGTTTGTTAGGCCCAATAGATCTATCTTTAAGATTCGCGTCAATTAGGGTGTCTGTTCCCTAATTCTTAGATTACCAGACTTAATAAAAAGGGGCATATTCGATTTCGATAATTCAACCATAGAATGTAGTTTCATGTACTTGTGTCTATTTTGTAAATCATTTATAAAACCTGCATGTATTCTCATCCCAAAAATATTAGATTTTAAAAGTGGGACTATAACTCACTTTCACAGATTTTTACTTCGTCGGGAAGTAAGACTTGGCCACTGGTTGATTCACGAACCTATAACAATATATACATATATATCAAAGTATGTTTAAAATATATTTACAACACTTTTAATATATTTTGATGTTTTAAGTTTATTAAGTCAGCTGTCCTCGTTAGTAACCTACAACTAGTTGTCCACAGTTAGATGTACAGAAATAAATCGATAAATATTATCTTTAATCAATCCACGACCCAGTGTATACGTATCTCAGTATTGATCACAACTCAAACTATATATATTTTAGAATCAACCTCAACCCTGTATAGCTAACTCCAACATTCACATATAGAGTGTCTACGGTTGTTCTGAAATATATATAGATGTGTCGACATGATAGGTCGAAACATTGTATACGTGTCTATGGTATCTCAAGATTACATAATATACAATACAAGTTGATTAAGTTATGGTTGGAATAGATTTGTTACCAATTTTCACGTAGCAAAAATGAGAAAAATTATCCAATCTTGTTTTACCCATAACTTCTTCATTTTAAATCCGTTTTGAGTGAATCAAATTGCTATGGTTTCATATTGAACTCTATTTTATGAATCTAAACAGAAAAATTATAGGTTTATAGTCAGAAAAATAAGTTACAAGTTGTTTTTGTAAAGGTAGTCATTTCAGTCGAAAGAACGACGTCTAGATCACCATTTTAGAAAACATACTTCCACTTTGAGTTTAACCATAATTTTTGGATATAGTTTCATGTTCATAATAAAAATCATTTTCTCAGAATAACAACTTTTAAATCAAAGTTTATCATAGTTTTTAATTAACTAACCCAAAACAGCCCGCGGTGTTACTACGACGGCGTAAATCCGGTTTTATGGTGTTTTTCGTGTTTCCAGGTTTTAAATCATTAAGTTAGCGTATCATATAGATATAGAACATGTGAGTAGTTAATTTTAAAAGTCAAGTTAGAAGGATTAACTTTTGTTTGCGAACAAGTTTAGAATTAACTAAACTATGTTCTAGTGATTACGAGTTTAAACCTTCGAATAAGATAGTTTTATATATATGAATCAAATGATGTTATGAACATCATTACTACCTCAAGTTTAGTAGGTAAACCTACTGGAAGTGACAAGAAATGATCTAGCTTCAAAGGATCTTGGATGGCTTGAAAGTTCTTGAAGTAGGATCATGACACAAAAACAAGTTCAAGTAAGATTTTTACTCGAATTAAGATAGTTTATAGTTATAGAAATTGAATCAAAGTTTGAATATGAATATTACCTTGAATAAGAAAGATAACCTACTGTATATAACAAAGGTTTCTTGATCTTAGATGATTACTTGGAATGGATTAGAAAGCTTGGAAGTAAATTAGTAAACTTGAAGGGATTTTTGAAGTGTTCTTGAAGTGTTCTTCCTATGATGATTATAGCTTGATTCTTGAAGTGATTTTTTGATGAAGATGATGATTAACTACTGGAAAAATACTTTCATAATAGTGTGTGTGTGTTGAGAGAGAAGTAGAAAGAGAATTGGAAGTGAAATGGAGTGAATGATGAGTGGTAATTGGTGAGTGGTGAGTGGGGTTAAAAGGAGTTCTAGTTAGTTGACTAGCTCATGGTAGAAGTTAAAATTGATTAGTCATACATGACATAATCAAGAGTGGAATCCCATGCTAGTTCCTATTGGTATATACTCATAGTAAGTACGTTTTGAAGCTGTGTATAATACGGATAAGAATACGACTAGAATTCTTGATGAAAGAAAAGAATGGAAAAGTAACTGTAACCATTTTCGTTAAGTATGAATGTTTTGATATATGTCTTGAAGTCTTCCAAAAGTATTTTAATACATCTAAATACACTACATGTATATACATTTTAACTGAGTTGTTAAGTCATCGTTAGTCGTTACATGTAAGTGTTGTTTTGAAACCTTTAAGTTAACGATCTCAATTAATGTTGTTAACCCATTGTTTATTATATCTAATGAGATGTTAAATTATTATATTATCATGATATTATGATATATTAATATATCTTAATATGATATATATACATTTAAATGTCGTTACAACGATAATCGTTACATATATGTCTCGTTTCGAAATCCTTAAGTTAGTAGTCTTGTTTATATGTATATAACTCATTGTTAATATACTTATGGAGATACTTACTTATCATAATCTCATGTTAACCATATGTATATCCATATATATATCGTCATGTCATTTTTACAAGTTTTAACGTTCGTGAATCGCCGGTCAACTTGGGTGGTCAATTGTCTATATGAAACATATTTCAATTAATCAAGTCTTAACAAGTTTGATTGCTTAACATGTTGGAAACATTTAATCATGTAAATATCAATCTCAATTAATATATATAAACATGGAAAAGTTCGGGTCACTACATGAGCAAAGTATGAAGGAGGCTGTGGATAAATCACAAAGACTGAACCTGCCTTCAAAGAATCCAAATGATTCAGTGTCTACTGAAATCCTTAGTAAATACCTTGCTTCTTACTTTAAAACCTTTGCGGACAATATTCTTCATCATCATCATTATCTCAAATATTCTAAGATATCATCATATCTTTTATTATAAATATCCTCGATATTTCTGAAGATATTTTCATAACCATTCTTATTTGAAATCATTCATCTCTTCGCGCTATCTGTGTTATGACATAAAAGAAACTATTTTAGTTTCTAAAATCTGAAAAATTTGAAAAAATGGATGTTTTGAAGTAGTGTTGGGAACTGAAGCATGAATTAGTATAATATAATGACACCTGATCAACGTGATTATATTACAGTAAGTCATGCTGAGTTTCTAATGGAACGTGATAAAGGTTCACAGATCCCACCCTCATCATGACCCATGTTACATAACTCTTTCATTCTATTTAACCTCTAAATATATCAAGAAAATATATTTCTTGATGATTCGGTCTTTTTCGAATATTCTGATAATTTGACAAATCAAGATCGTGTTATTACAATTTCTTTCTTAGAACATTAACTATGTTCATTCTGAAATCCATACCTACGAATTCCGGACCATTATTCGCTTGACTTAAGGTCGGGAAGAGAAATCGAAAGCATAGAGTTCTGAAATATAAAGGAGAATAAAAGCCCGATAACAACCCCAAAAATTTACAAACCGTGTATATCAATACGTATTGCAACGTAAAGACACGGGAAAATTAATAACACTATATCCCCAAGATAAAAGTAAAAGTAAATAAAATCCTCCGGTGGTAAATGAAAGAGAAGAATAACAGATATGAAGGTTAGGAGTATATCAAGAATCAGAACTGGATGAAGCATTTCACAATCTTTTGGAAGTATGAAATGAGGAAGGAGATGTAGGAGTGATGAAAATAATGAAACGGGAGTGGTTAATTTATAGCGAAATATCAGACATAGCAATCGAGGCAGATTACGCATTTAATCAAAGGAAATCTTAATTTCCTTAAAATTCGAAGAATCAAATCTTATTTAGATTATGAAGATTTTCTATTCCTTAAATTCCAGAAATCAATCGTTACTATGTCAAAAGATAATACGAATCTCTATTCTCCATTTCACTCTATTACAATAACTTCTCTCATACGCTTCATGTAATTGGATTGTTTTATCCATATTATTCAACGGTGATAAAACTCTATTTATCGACTCATATTCGTCATAAAAACATTTTTATTGTTAGCCATGACGACCTCACTCAAATTTCGGGACGAAATTTCTTTAACGGGTAGGTACTGTGATGACCCGGAAAATTTCGACTTATTTTGAACCAAATTCTCGATATAATTTAATATTTCTGACACAATAAGCAAAGTCTATGAAGTTGAATCTCAAAATTTTAAACTATTCAATTACCCTTTAATTGTTTTCAACGATTCGTGAACAATTATATGTAAATACATACTATAACTTGAAAACATAACAAAGTGTTGGAACTAGATATTTACCGAGTCTCTTAAGGATTATGATAATGAGTTAATATGATATTAAACTCATTTTCTTTTCGGTTGGAACTAGAATAAATAATCTCTAAAACTTTAGAGATTACATATTCGCCATGTCGAACGAAGATAAATGAGGTAGAACGATACGTAGAACGAAGATCATACTCAAAGTACATATGATGATATTGAAGCATGGATATGTTGATTTGAGAAATCATTCATTTTTAACGGTATTCGGAAAATGGTAAAGTGTTAGATACTGAAAGCTAGATAAAAGTTAATGTAGAACTAAACTGCATAATATTAAATTGGTTTTGTTTCAAACGTGCGAGAGCATGTTTCAATATAATAAGATTGGTTAATTAAGTGTATTTGTTTAAATAACACATACGAAAAATAAGGAATATTAACTGTTAGAATTAGTTATATGAATAATGTGCGATGTGCATTTTATAACATGTTTGTTAATATTGAAATTATATATTTAATAATACGATAAAATATAATATTAACTTGGTCATAAAACGAATTGTTATTATATATATATTAACAAATAGCGAGACGATGATTTATAGAAGTAAATGACCAAAACACTCAAATGTATAAATTGTACTTTGAGTGGTATAGTTATGGATAATTTAAGTTTATATTTTCACAAAGGTACGAGTCACGAAATGAAAAGTAATAGTTTTCTCAGCGTACGAAAGAGCGTTCGAAAAACCGAAATCGGGACATAAGTCGAGTGACACCGTACGACTTATCGAAACAAAAATAACAAGTCAACTATGCACGTGAATTTAATATAATATATAATTAATTATATAATTTAAATATATTATATTTATATTATTAAAACATGTCGACAAACAAGAAAACAAAAAATTGTGAGCTGGATTTTGGGGTCATGCGATCGCATGAAAAATAGGCATAAAACTCATGCGATCGCATGGGGTCAGATTTCAGGAAAGGTCTATAAATTGAATTCGTTTTTGCTCGATTACACACACATACCCTCTGCTCTCTTTATATATTATTATTATTATTATTATTATTATTATTATTATTATTATTATTATTATTATTATTATTATTATTATTATTATTATTATTATTATTATTATTATTATTATTATTATTATTATTATATTATTATTATTATTATAATTAATCTTAATACTATTAGTAGCATTATTATTAATTAATATTATACATAAAATACTACGACGAGGTCATGAGCGTGTCACTTCAAAACAAGCTTTTCGAGCGGGATAGAGCTAAGGAAATTATGGGTTATAACTATGGAAGTTATGGGTAATGTTCATGGGTATTATTTCGCAAGTCAAACCTAGTGTTTATCATCTCCGTTACGTCTACGTACTTTTCTGAAATATTGAATCACAATAATGATACGTAAGCATTTATATTTTATCTTTTATACATTAATAGTGTATACATGTCTAGTGCTCGAGTATATATATTTATACATGTTTGTATGCTAGATTTCATCGTTAAATAGTTTATAATGAATCATGAATTAAATACATATATTACTGGTAAAAGGTATATGATATACATGTTTTTGGAAAGCTAACAAAAAATCAATAACTTTTCATTTAGACACCAAATAGTTTCGATGAACGGATTAAAAGATATGATCAACTGAATTATGACTGACGTTAATTGAAATTGCTTTTGGATCTGTAATTAAGATTTAAACAACTTGTTTACGAGATTGATAAAATGGATCTTTGAATATTACCAACCGAGTAAATGAATCCTTATACAAGGTATGTCTCGTTTTGTTGAACTATTGTCAAAATTGACTTTTTGAAACGATCTTGGATAACTTTTGTATGTCGATCTCGAGCATTAGGATTGTGATACAATATGACCTGACCTAGCTTGATAGACATTTATTGACCAACATATGTTCTCTAGGTTGAGATCTACGATTATTTGATATTCCGAGTTTCGGTCACATTACGATGAACAACTTTATGTGCTGCTAAGGTGAGTTTCATTTGCTCCCTTTTTAATTGCTTTTGCAATATATATTTTTGGGCTGAGAATACATACACTTTATTTTAAACGCAATGGATACAAGTACATACTAAATTCTACACCGAGTTTGAACCGAAAATCCATTAGCTTTGGTAACTAGTAACTGCCGGTTATAAGAACTGGTGGGCGCGAATAGTGGTATATGGATCTATAGGGCTTGACATCCCCGTCTGTTCCAGGTATAGAAACCCTAGCCTGAACTATAAAGCGGACGTATGCTATTTGAGTTTAGTACACGTTGGTTTGCGTGTATTGTACATGTTGGTTGCATATATGTTAGAACAGGGGTACTTATTATAACATTAAAGTTTAGTTACCAAGTTGCTCAATCTTGTAGAATAATTTGATAAACGTTTCTGGATGAAACAACTGAAATCTTGTGATCCATCTTTATATACAGATTATGCGCAACAATAAAACTATGAACTCACCAACCTTTGTGTTGACACTTGTTAGCATGTTTATTCTCATGTTCCCTAGAAGTCTTTCGCTGTTTGCTTACATGTTATACAAGCTATGTGCATGGAGTCTTGCATGCTTTATTCAAGAAAACGTTGCATTCACAAAACCATCACCATGTATCTATTTGACTGTATTGTCAACGGAAGTATTAATGTAAACTATTATTTACGGTGATTGTCTATATGTAGAAATCATCAGATATCGAAAACCTTTGATATAAATATTCATTTATGGTGTGCCTTTTCAAAAGAATGCAATGTTTACAAAACGTATCATATAGAGGTCAAATACCTCACAATGAAATCAATGAATGACATGTTCGTCCATAAGGATTTGGAGCGATCGTCACACATACGGGCATTTAACTTATACTCCTGTTTGTTCTTTGAACGAACTCCGGGAACTGAAGGGATACAAGTGCTTTTTATTTGCTGCTTTGTTGGTAAGCTGATGATGATGTTATAAACATGAACGATATCGGTAATATACATAAAATAATAAATGAATGATGTCGATGTTGTTGATGATTGTCATCGATGATGATTAGGATAATGGATGACGAGAGATGATATGATTATGATGATGGCAGTATATCATGAAGATGATGATAAATGAAGAAGATGATTAAACCTGTGAGGATAGATGAAAAGGTTCAATGATGATGATGGAATTAAGAATATATAGACGAAAACAGTAAAGGATTAATAGATTTAAGATATGAATTATTTCTGAAAATCAAGTCACAGCTCAAAGGTTTAGGGGTTAGATCTCTTAAGCAACAGGTCTTGGGTTCGATGTTGCAATTTTTTTTTATAAATAGTTGCACAGGTTGACTAAAGGGTGATTGGGCTGTTGGGCCAAGTGTGGCTGGGCTGTTCGGGCTCGAAACAGAAAACGGGTTAATATAATTATATTGGGTATTTAATCAAGAAAAGCAGACTAGATCAGGTGATTGGGGATATCTCGGGTTAGCGAGAGGTCGTGGGTTCGAGCTCGGGCTAGGGCAAATATTTTCTTTTTCGCCTTGAGGTAGTTATTCTATTTTTGTTATTATGATTATGATTACTATTATTATTATTATTATTATTATTATTATTATTATTATTATTATTATTATTATTATTATTATTATTATTATTATTATTATTATTATTATTATTATTATTACTATTATTATTATTATTATTATTATTATTATTATTATTATTATTATTATTATTATTATTATTATTTTTATTATTTTTATTATTATTATTATTATTATTATTATTATTATTATTATTATTATTATTATTATTATTATTATTATTATTATTATCATTATTACTAAAAGTATCATTATTTTTAAATTTATCATTTTAATAAAATTTGTAATATTTTTATCATTATTAGTATTATTAATATATTAAATAAAGAATTTCTATATAAAAATATATTTATAACATAAAACATAACTATAGTAATATTTTTGTAATAAATATTAATTATCTATTTAAAGTATATAAAAATAAATATATCTAATTAAGTTATTAATGAAACATATAATATATTAAAATAATAATTATATCACTAATAATGTGTAAAATTGTTCGATTACAAATATATATGTTAATATATATATAAATGATATAAGTTCGTGAATCCGAGGCCAACCCTGCATTGTTCAGTTTCGTCGTATGAATATTTTTACTACAAAATATTGGATTGTGAGTTTCATTTGCCTTTTTACCCTTTATATTTTTGGGCTGAGAATACATGCGAAATTTTTATAAATGTTTTACGAAATAGACACAAGTAATTGAAACTACATTATATAGGTGAATGATCAAAGCCGAATATGCCCCTTTTGCTTGGTAACCTAAGAATTAGTAAACCAATCTACTAATTGACGCGAATCCTAAAGATAGATTTATTGGGCCTAACGAACCCCATCCATGGTTGCGGATGCTTTAGTACTTCGATGTTGTTTTTATCATGTCCGAAGGATTTCCCGAAATGATAGGGGATATTCTTATATGCATCTTGCTAATGTCGGTTACCAGGTGTTCACTATATGAATGATTTTTGTCTCTATGCATGGGACGTATATTTATGAGAACTGGAAATGAAATTCTTGTGGTCTATTAAAAATGATGAAAATGAATATTATTGATAAACTAATGAACTCACCAACCTTTTGGTTGACACTTTAAAGCATGTTTATTCTCAGGTATGAAAGAAATCTTCCGCTGTGCATTTACTCATTCTAGGGATATACTTGCAGTCATTCTTGACATATCTTAAAAGAAGTTGCATTCGAGTCGTTGAGTTCATCAAGATTATTACTAAGTCAATTATAGTTAGATATATTATGAAATGGTATATATGCCGTCAACTTTCGATGTAATGAAAGTTTGTCTTTTAAAAACGAATGCAATGTTTGTAAAATGTATCATAAAGAGGTCAAGTACCTCGCGATGTAACCAAATGTAATGTATTCGTCCAGATGGATTAGCAAGGGGCACTACAGGTGGTATCATAGCGGTGGTCTTAGCGAACCAGGTCTTGCATTAGTGTATCTAACTAATAGTTGTTTAGATGCATTAGTGAGTCTGGACTTCGACCGTGTCTGCATGTCAAAAGTTTTGCTTATTATTTCGTGTCGAAAAGTATCTGCTTATCATTCTTAGAAAATTACCTACTTATCATTCTTAGGGAATCATTTGCTTATCACCCTTAGTCTAAACACATCTTACTGCATTGATTGCATGAATAGTGTATAGACAAAATTTGTATCTTAGCGTATCTGTTACTATAGACTCTGCCTGACAGCTTCCGTAGATTCCTCCGTAACTTATGGGATTCTAGTATTATATATGCATATGTAAATTATGTATTGCAGGGTACTAATCTACATCCTATAATCTATTTCTTATCAAAAATCCTTCATCTGATCGTACGAGATAAATCCCTCAACCAGTTCGAGTCCCTCAGATTCCGATAGCTATTCCGATATGGATTTCCACTCGAGCTCCGAAAGCAGTGTAACTTGAATGGATCAACCAATCAGTCATCACCAATTCTGGATGAATTGGGGATGGGTTCGTAGCCTACTTTGTCATTGGAGACAAGAAGAAGGCGATCTCTTTCATCCACCATATTGTTCTCTTGGCGAAGAACCTGACGCACTTACCGACGAACCTGTCCGAAACACCATTTTCTCTCTTATTTCTAGAGTATCTCGTCATGATTATATACTAAACCAAATTTTATATTTTATTTATCCACTCGTTCGAACCGACAATCACCCCAGTGTAATAGAAGAAGTCAACAAGCTTCGCGCCCGGGTTACGGCTTTGGAGAATATGGTACAAAATTTACCAGCTTCAGCAACATCACCAACACCAACACCAACAGTACCATTACCACCATCAACAGCAACATCCGCATCCCATGCCTCAACATCTCATTCTATACCTCGAGTATAATCTTCGTTCTACGTGACGTTCTACATTATTAATCTTCGTTCGACATGATGATTATGTAATCTCTAATGTTTTAGAGATTATGTACTCTAATTCTAACCGAAAAGCAAATGAGTTTAATGTTGTATTAACTCATTAAATCCATAATTACATCTAAAGAAAATATATATGTATATATATTTTCATAAAGATTGTAATTAAAAATTCTTTTGTACAAACTGTTAATGGTGAAAATATTTTAACGGGTAGGCAATACCCGAGGAATATTTAGATTTCATATTAATAAGTTACACTGTATTTTCTTCGAATCTGATTCAATAGTCATTTACTATCCTACTTACAACCACAGAAGTACGAATCCGTTCATCACAGAATAACCATTTTCATTCTATTTCATATTTGGATTTTGACCTATCAGAATCCAATAAGTGGCATAATGAAGAAAACATTGGACAAAATAAAATTTGTTAGAAACAAACAAATTAATTATGAGAAAATTTTTGTTAAGAATCCACGCTAACTGTTCCTAGCTAACTGTTCCTAGCTAACTGATTATATTTTATTTATTGCAATTTATTTATCGCAATTTATTTATCACAATTTTCATTCTCGCAATTTTATTTATCGTCATTTAATTTCTGTATTTATTTTACGCACTTTAAATATCAGGACACGCATACAAGGTTTTGACATATCATATCGACGCATCTATATATATTATTTGGAATCACCATAGGCACTCTATACGCTGTAATGTTCGAGTTCGCTATACAGGATTGAGGTTGATTCTACAATAATATATATACTTTGAGTTGTGATCGAGTCTGAGACATGTACACGGGTCACGATAATTATTAATTAATTCGATTATTATGTATTAAACTATATATGAATTATTGAATTACTAACTGTGGACTATCAACTGAGGACTACCAACATTGGACAATTAAAATGAATTAAAATATTGATTATAACATATGAAACTAAACAATTCTTCAAGTTTGCCACTTGATTTCACCTTAAACCTCAATTGTATCTTGACGATTAAAACCTGCGTTCAAACCTTTCATGATTCTTGAAAACACCTCAATCGAGAGGATGAACCAATCGCACTTCATCTACGAAAGAAAAGATTGATACATATAGTTATGCACCTGAAAACACTCGGAACCTGAGTAACCGTTTAACACGTATATGTGCTAGCTCTTTTGGCGTTGTTATTACTGAAAATAACTTTGCAATCCCTTTCCAGATTAGCCGATTTTGTCACAGCTCCAGCAAGTCAACTTCGATTTTTATTCAGATTAGCCTTATTATAATCTTGATATATATGCGTGCTCTTTTGTTGTTACCGAGGAACCTTTTATATCCCACCATATTATCAGTAGACGTACCAGCAACCTCGTTGCTCCTTGGCTTAAATCACTCCAAAAAATCACTATATTTATCTATTGAAGTCTTATCATATACTCATCCGCATCCTGTAACAAGAATTACCATACCAATTACAAGAAATCAGCAATCAGTATTTTGAATCTCGTAGCATTTCTACATCAACAGTTATATGTATACATATAACATTTCTCTCATAGAATTATGAACTTTCATTCTGAAATTCTGAAAAGCACTCTAGCTTACGAATCAGATCTCTGAGTTCTGAAAAATGAATCGAGCAAACCATGAAGGAGACCAAGGTCAAATACAAGGACCAAACCCTGTATTTAAAGAATCTTGATGATTCTGTTTCTGATAAAATCTTTAGCGAATACCTTACTCCTTAACCATTCTAAATCATCGTGAATGAATTTCTTCATCACACTTTGGTTCTAGAATTATTAGATATCATGGTATCTTTTATTATAAATATCCTCAATATTTCAGAAGATATCTTCATAAATATTCTCGTCTGATATTAATTATCTCTCCGCGCTATCTGTATTATTTCATAAAAGGAAACTGTTTTAGTTTCTATATTATGTAAATCTTCGAATTTGAAATATGAATGTTTTGAAGTAGTGTTGGAAATTGATGCATGAGTTAGTATAATATAATGACACTTGATCAACGTGATTATATTACAGTAAGTCATGCTGAGTTTCTAATAGAATGTGATGATTCACAGATCTTAACGTCATCATGTGCCATGTTACACAAATCTTACATTCTATCTAATCTATAAACATATCAAGAACATATTTTCTTGATAGTTCTATCTTTTCTCTTGAATTCTGGTAAATTAACCAATCAATATCGTGCTATTACAATTTCTCTCTTAAAACATTAGTCATGTTCATTCGAAGCTTCATACCTAGGAATTCTGGATCATTATTCGCTTGACTTAAAGTCGAAGGATGGAACTCCAAAATATGAAGGAAATGAAAAGGGTGGATTTATAGTGAAATATTCGACAGGGCAATTGTCATACCCCCAAATAGGGCCAGGGAAATATGACTTAACAATATCACAACACAAGTATGTATAAACGAGAACGACTCTATATGAGACGTTTTAATTGATAACCTATGTATTAAAGCAGCGGAAAGTATTATGTCATTACAATAATTATTTTAATGCAATAATATGAATGTTAAAATGCGGACTCCAAATGCAGCAAAGTCCAAATAGCACACAATCTTTTGCAATCTTCACCTGAGACAAAACATGCTTAAAGTGTCAACCAAAAAGGTTGAGTGAACAACGTAGATTTAATATATATAGTTTTAGACCACAAGATTTAGTTGTCAAAAGTATATGCTGAAATTATGATATTGAGACATAAACAAAGTTACCCCTGGACACCTTGAACTGTCAGTGTCGTTTAATCATTATTATGTAACCAAAGACCAACGGTCAAATGGTTAGAGACGTCACTCTCAATAGCGCTATTCACAATAACTAAGCTTACCAAAATTCCAGTAATTAACGATATCATGGTAGGGATTTAGCATGAATCAAAGCATGTCAGCACAGTTAAACAGTTTTCAGGTACTTGTGTCTAAGCGTAAAATAGTTTGAAAGCAAGCATGTGTCTCACCCCAAAAGTTCAAAATAAGTATATAAAGAAAGTTTAAAAAGTGGGGCTATGAAGTTTACCTTAATAGCAGATAGATATTCCACGCAAGTTATATGATCGGAGTGTTGAACACGGAGATGTCAACCTAGAGATATTATGTTCGATTAGTTAATGTCTAATAGACATATAGTTTGTTTATTAATATAGCAAACTATATTAACAGTGATCGTTCTCGAGAAAAGTTATATTTATATAAGTGATACTATACTTAGTGTACTTAAGTATTACTATATAGATAAGTGTATAAGTTATAATAATAATAATAATAGTATTATTATTTACCTTAATCAATTACTATGTATATCTATCATTGTATGTTACGTATATAATTATATCTATGTGATACATACATATATATTCTTTATTATTATTATACATGTATATGTTCAATACTATATATATATATATATATATATATATATATATATATATATATATATATATATATATATATATATATATATATAGTAGGTGTATGTGTTACATATATAATAGTGTAAGATGGTACATATGCATATACTTATTACTTTTCTTATTATTAGGTTTACTAACTTATAATAATACTTACTTAATACACGTTCATACATACATACACACGTACATACATATACATATATACACATACATATACACGTATGTATATATATTTACATATATATACACACACATGTACATATCGTGTATACATGTACGTACGTACGTACGTATGCATGCATGCATGCATGCATGTACATTCTTTATTATTACCTATTAATTAATCTCATGCACATAACATCATAACTTATTCATCAACCCTAATCTTAATATTTATCAACAATTCTTTTTCATAATCTATATCATAACCATACAACTATCATTATTCATACACATTCATAATTTGTATTCATTATCATTCTTTTAACACACACTTCATTATCTTTTATTTTTTAATTCATCCTAATAACTAATCAAGTTCATACTTTATATCCAATAATACTTATATTTATTCATACATGTTATTCATAACTCATTAATACGTAATACTCATAATCTTTTTCATGTACATAATCTTAGTTCTTTTATTCACAAACTTATTAATAATCTTGAAATCCTTATTCCTACATAAAATCATAATCATAATACATACATGATATTCATTAACTAGTTCAACTTATCCCATTACATTTAATTTATTATAACCATTCTTATTAAACATAATGCTTGTTCTTATGATCATTCGTTTTACACATTCACTAACCACCTACATCTTGATCATACTTAATACTTATATTCAATAATCAACTTTATTAAACCTCATAACACTTATAACATAACCTAAATGTAATTGATTTAAAAGTAAGATTGAACTAGGGTTATTTAGTTATACCTTAGGGTTTAAGATCAAGAATGGGTGCTGGTTGGGGTGCGAAAATAGACAGGAAAACAGCAGCAGCTCAGCAGCAAAATACGACCCAAAAAGTGGCGATTTGGGTGTGTTTTTATGGCAGACAGCAGCAACAATAAGAACACAGCAGAAGGGCTGAGTTGGGCGGGTCTTGAGCCTGTTTTGAGTGGTGAACAACAGCAGGAAAACAGTATAATACCTTACACGAACGTATTTGTTTCAATATGATTTTCGATGAAATAAAAAAAATATATTAAATGATTGAATTATCAGAAACATTGAATTATGATTACAAGTCTCTGTTGAGAGATCCACTATGATTTGAGAAAATCTATTCCTCTTAACGATATTCAGAATAATTTGTAAAGCTATTTATAAATAAAAACAAAAAGTGTCATTTACGAAAGTTAGACAAAAGTTAGTAGAGAATTGGTTTCCATAATATTCTATTAATTTAGTTTCAAAAGTACAAAAAACGTTTTCAGTTTAAAAAGAACTTTATTATTAAAACGTATATATCTTTTATAAATATCTAGAACCACTTTTGACAACTCATTACTTAACCAGTATGATAAAGATAACGATATTTATATTTTATTTTATTAAATATATATAACGATTTAAATTAATATTATATATACTTATACGCGTATTATACGTATATAGTTTTATACTTTTACTATACTTTAACTTTACCTTTACTTTACTTTTATTTTACTTTAACTTTAATAATTCATACTTTAATAATTCAATTTAATAATTCATACTTTAATAATTCACTTTAATAATTCATATTTTAATAATTCACTTTAATAATTTAAAAATCTGTTATAAATAGAATTCAATAGGTTTCATTATTTCATAGAAACTTGAAAATATATTTCTCTAAACTCTCTCAATCGAATTACATATATATATTTTCTTTGTATTATTTCAAGATATTATTAGTATACATAAAATATTACGACTGAGTGCTGTCCGAGTGATTTCAAAATAGTTTTTTTGAATAAGTCGAAGCTAAGGAAATTATGGGTTATAGCTATGGAGGTGATGGGTATGGTTCATGGGTATGCTCATGAGGTCAATCTAGTGTTTATCATCTCCGTTGCGTCTACGTACTTTCCTGCAATATTGAATCTCAATATTGATACGTTCGTGAATCCGAGTCCAACCTTGCACTTGTTAAATGACGTTATATGTATTTTTACTACGAAATACAGTATTGTGAGTTTCATTACTCCCTTTTTATATATTTTTGGGCTGAGAATACATGCGCTGTTTTATAAATGTTTTACGAAATAGGCACAAGTACTAAAACTAATTCTATGTGGGTTTAAACCAGAAATATACCCTTAGCTTGGTAACATTAAACTACTTATCTATGTACGGTAGGCGCGAATCCTAAAGATAGATCTATTGGGCCTGACAAACCCCATCCTGACTATGGGATGCTTTAGTACTTCGAGGTTATTTTAAACACACCTGATCTGGTGTACTTCAGAGGGTAAAACATGAACGTTAAGGCTTGTTACCGGGTGCCTACAACTTATAGAATACTTTTATACACTTGCGAGTGTACATATATTTATAAACGGAAATCTTGTGATCTATTAATATATTGAAATGATTGCTATGATAAACCTATGAACTCACCAACCTTTTGGTTGACACTTTAAAGCATGTTTATTCTCAGGTATTAAAGAAATCTTCCGCTGTGCATTAGCTCATTTTAAGGATATTACTTGGAGTCATTCATGGCATATTTTGAAAGACGTTGCATTCGAGTCATTGAGTTCATCAAGATTATTATTAAGCCAATTATAGTTGGATGTATTATGAAATGGTGTGCATGCCGTCAACTTTCGTTGTAAAGAAAGTTTGTCTTTTAAAAATGAATGCAATGTTTGTAAAATGTATCATATAGAGGTCAAATACCTTGCGATGTAATCAACTATTGTGAATCGTTTATAATGTATATGAACGGGTCCTTTCAGCAAAGGTCTTGAAAAAGTTTACCGGCAAAAAGTTTCTCGAGATGAAGTCTCCAAAAAAAATGATGAAGGAGCAGAACTAAATAAGAGAAATGCCGAAGAGAACTCGACCGAAAATGATTATCAAATGAAGAAAAAGTTCAAAAGTGCTTCTCAAAATACTTCAGCACTCCTATCTATCCGAATAAAGACTACATTACCCTTTTATCTCACCCTTCAAAAACAACTTCACTACCACTCCAAAATTCCTTCTCCATCATTGACAAATAACCCATAAAGCTGAGATTACTACCGTTCTCGCGTTAGCAGTAAGGATTTGAGTCTTTATCAAGCATATGACGATGGGTGCAGCATGACTGGCCATGAGTGTATTCATTTCTTAGATCTATAGGGAACCCTAAACACTTGAGTGATTTGAGTGACCCGTGAAAGCTAGCCTATGTCATGTAACCTCCTCGCATGCTTGCAAAGATAATTTCAATCCTAACATAGATGACTCACCTTATCTTTTTGCTCTTATAATAAAAGCAAACCGCTTAGGCTATTAGAAAAGAAACGCCGAAAATATTCTTTAAAATGAGAGTTTGCTTGAGGACAAGCAAAGTCTAAGTGTGGGATATTTGATATCGGCTAAAAAGTCACATTTTCACCCCGGTATTAAGGCCCAAAAACAAGAAAGATTCGAACGTTTTTGGCAAAATACCCACTTCATCGGTTAGAATTGAAGAACAAGTAATTACGAAGGCGGTGCAAAAAGAATCAAGAGAATCGGAGCTAAAACGAAGATTCTAGAGCAAAAACGGTGAAAGACAAGAAATCAAGTTACGATCCAGGGAATCAAGGCTGACCAGCAAGCCATACGGCCTGCCAGTATGGAAATGGCCTGCCATATACGTGCCACCACACGAGCCACCATATGGCCTGCCTTGCATACGGCCTGCCAAAAACGGGCTGCCATACGCCCTGCCATACGCCCTGCCAGGCGTATGCTGGCAAATTTCAAGTCTATTTAAAGGGTCATTGTCATTCATTCCAACACACACTTCAATTCACTTCTTTCTCTCTCTTGTACAATATTAGTCATACTTTCAAGTCCTTCTCACCTCCGAGCGGGAAATTAAGTACCCGGAGGCGAACGCTGAAGATTGTATTAGGAGCGGTCTGGAGTCTTGAAGTTGTCACTTTTGTATTCGGAACTCGTTTAATCTACTGATACTTCTATCCTTTATCTTATATAATGTTTTATGATATTATTGCCATGATTAGCGAGTAGTTATCTTTAGTGTATGCTATGATGTAAGCAGTTATAATGCCGAAATAATATTATGGTTTGTGTATGCTGTTGAAATGCTTTCCGATTATGCTTTAAACTCAATCACTTTTCCAACTAATAGAATGTAGTTATAGGCTCTGTTATTGGGAAGTCACGAACCCCGATTCAGAGTACACTATCTGTGTCACCCCTTGGTAAGAGAAGTCTCTCGGATACAACGTAAGATCGACTGAGGCACACCGATTGTAGTAAGTCTATCAAGCTTTGGATTCCGATTGAGGACTCTTTCGTAGTGAAACATCTGACTAGACCCTTAGTACATTGTCGGTCCCAGACCATGCTAGTGTAGTCACCAAGCATATAAACTTTGTACGTGCACGCTGAAGCACAGCGGTTGTTGTAAGCTGTACCTCTGCTAAGTAAGGCTTTGGAACACAGTTAGTGTTAACCAGTACACTGCACCATAATGTGGTCTCAAGCATTGCACCCCGCTTGAGGGATTCTTAGTTAATTAAGGAACTGTTTGTTTAGACACATTAAGGATTGGACCGTTACGATAACCGAACGTGTTCATGGAAGTCTTGGCCATGGTGTTCTTTATGGTTGAACTCTTTTTAAGGGCCTAACTATCTTTTACCAATCATTAACGAAAGCATTGAAGCACATCACGTCTCTCAGATATGGTAAACTATGTATTCTATTATGCTTAAGAAAGTTTAGACCATTTTGGAATGTTAATACGTCACCCAACCGAGTCGCTCAATTGGATGAGTCGTCTGAATGTGTATTGTAACGACCCGGAAATTTCCGACCAAATTTAAACCTTAATCTCTATATGTTTCCGACATGATAAACAAAAACCTTAATGTTAAGTCTAGAAAGTCTGAAATCTTTATTTGGATAATTAGTTACCCTTTGACCACGCCCGATGATTCACGAACAACTATTCTCAAAAGAATATATATATATATATGTGCTATAATAGTATATGATTTAATTAATATGTAAAATAAAATATAAAAAAATCTGTTATGAGTCTATGTATATATATATAAAGTATATATGAAACATAATAGTATAATTAACTTTAATACTCGTTTGTCATCTTGTTTGGTATTAAACAAGTTAAATATGAAATTATCAAGTGAATAATTGTATATAAACAATGATGGATTTTATATTATATTATACTATACTATAAATTCTATACATAGCTATTATAGGTGTATTGTAACTTATAGATTTTAAAAAAAAAAATATTTATTTTTATGTTGTTATGATATGTATATTATTATTATTATTACTAATAATATTATTATCATTAATAATATCATTGTTGTTATTATTATTACTATTATATTATTAATTATTATCCTTAAAATAATTAATATTATTAGGATTATTAATAATAATATATTTATATATTTATTAATACTAATTATAAAATTATAATATCAGATATATAAAAATTGAAACCCGTTTTATAAATATATCTGATTCCTATCCACAAAAGAAGCCATCGAAGCTGTAATCACGTACAGCAATCTGTTAAGGGTCATTATCAGAGTTTTTTTTTTATTCATTTATTTTCTATCCACTTTTTATAATTTGTTCGTTATTGCTTGGCTCGAATAATCTGTCATTCAAGATAAATTCTATATATAAACGTGTATTAACAGAAACCAGTCGACTTCTTCTCTTTATAATCAATTAACAATTTTATCTGCAAAGTCTTTTACAGTAAAGAACAAAAACCCATTCTTCCACCTCTGTTTCGAACTCAAGTTACAATAACCACGAATTCAAATTAAACTTCAAAATGTATAAACGTAGTGTTGTCAAAAATCATTTAAACGAACTTCCTGTAAATTATCAAAAGCAAATTCAACGTATTAAGTTCTAATTTTAAGGGCAAAACTCTGAAATACAAAAGTCAAACGATGGTAAAACATTCAAATTCGAGGGCTGTAGTTTATTTCAGGTCAAAAAGATGAATGTCGAGAGTTCTCTTGTTGATAAGTAACGTTTTTCATGAAGGTCTCAAAGTCCCAAATATCCCAATCTCAAAATCAGATTTTTGTTCTTATTTCCTTCGACGAGGACTGATATTACTTTTTATATATTTTTTTTTAACACGTAAATCAATCAACCACAATCAGAGTCGTTATCTGTTATTTTACAAAGTCTAAATTAAATTGGTTATTAGTGTTAGAGTGGGATTTGAATCTCTGGTTGATTTGATATACGAAGAAGAAGAGGAATAGGAAGATAAGGTGATACAGTTTAATATAATTAGGAGATAACTTATACTAGAAAAACGATTACAGCTCAATGGTGGGGTGTTGATTCCGGTTAGTGAGGGATTCGGGTTCGAGCCTTACATGCGACAGTTTCCCAATTCTTTTTAGGTAGGTTGTCATTTACTTTTATTATTATTATTATTATTATTATTATTATTATTATTATTATCATTGTTATTATTATTATTATTATTACTATTAATATCATTATTATTATTATTATTATTATTATTATTACCAAAATTATTATTTTTAACCTCATTATTAACTTTAATTAATTGATTTAGTGTCATTATTTTGGTATTATCATAATTATTATTTTGACTAACAAAATATAATTATATAAAACTATATTATTACATATATCATAAATATACTTAATTTACTCTTTTAATATAAAAATAACATATATAGATATATATGGTATCAGAAATATTAAATACATTAATATTTCTAACAAGTAATATAATTTATAATAAATATGCATAAACTGGATTGAATATCATTACGTGCTCATTATGTGTTTTAATATATATATTAATGAAATAGGTTCGTGAATCGAAGGCCAACCTTATAATTTACCAATGGTGTTATATGTATTTTTACTACAAAATACATTAGGTGAGTATATAGTCCCATTTTTAAACTCTAAATATTTCGGGATGAGAATACATGTATTTTATGTTTTACGTTATGGACACAAGTAACTGAAAAATATATTCTACGTTGAGTTGTACCACTGGCATACTTCCCTGTAGCTTGGTAACTAATATTTACAGCGGTATTGTAAACGCGAATCCTGTTGATAGATCTATCGGGCCTGACAACCCCAACCGGACTGGACGACCAGTATTCAACGGTTGCACAGTACTTCGTTTCGTGACTACACTTGGTACAGTGTAGTAAGATTTCATATTAAAGGGAATATGCGATGTGATTAAATGTTAAGTATGGTTACCAAGTGCTCAACCACTTAGAATATTTTTATTAAAATGTTTATATATGAAATCTTGTGGTACATAGTTATAACGCTGCTAGCATCAAACCTATATATCTCACCAACTTTATGTTGACCTTTTAAAGCATGTTATTCTCAGGTACGAATTAAGTCTTCCGCTGTGCAATAGCTCATATTAAGGACCTTACTTGGAATCGATCATCGCAATGGGACCAACTGTTGAAGACCTCGTCCGAGAGGATTAGTTCGGGTTACTACAGTTGGTATCAGAGCGTTGGTCTTAGTGAACCAGACCTCGCATTAGTGTGTTTAACTGGTAGTTGTTAGGATGCATTAGTGAGTCTGGACTTTGACCGTGTTTGCATGTCAAAAGTTTTGCTTACCATATTTAGTCGGAAATCATCTGCTTATCATCCTTAGGAATTGTCTGCTTAGTATTCTTAAGTCTAGACACGTCTTACTGCATTTAGTGCATCGATAGTGTATAGACAAAATTCGTATCCTAGCGTATCTGTTGCTATAGACATTGCCTGACGAATTTCAAAGATTCTCCGTAAATCACGGGATTTTGAGTATTATAAATACATATGTAAGTTATGTATTGAAGAATATCAAACCCAACTCCTATAATTTATCCCAAACCAAAAATTCATTCCCCGACTATACAAGATGAACTCCACGTCCAGTTCAAATTCCTCCGACTCCGACAGCTACGTTGATATGGAATTTCATTCGGGCTCCGGAGGCAGCGTCACTGGAATGGATCAACCAATTTCCCATCATCTATTCTGGATGAATTGGGGGTGGATTCGTAGTATACTAAATTATTGGAGACAAGAAGAAGGTGATCCCTTTCACCCACCAAATTGCCCTATTGACGACGAACCTGAAGCACTTACCGGCGAACCTGTTCGAGAAACCATTTTCTCTCTCATTTCTCGAGTATCTCGTCACGAATATATCCTATCCCATATTTCGGATCTTGTTCGTTCGCTCACCCCAACCGCCAATCATCCTGGTGTACTAGCAGAAATTAACGAACTTCGCGCTCGTGTGACGGCTTTGGAGAACACGGTGCGAAGGTTACAAACATCAGCAGCAGCACCAGCAGTATAATCTGTATCATCATCATCAACGCCGACAATACTCTTAACACCCAACCACAATCACGTCGTAAATCTCAACATCACGATCTGTATCTCGGATATCAACATCACACGCCTCAATATCATCATCTGTACTTCAAGTATAATCCTCGTTCTATAAATCATTTTACATTGATTACCTTCGCTTTATGTAACGTTCTACCTCATATATCTTCGTTCGACATGGTGATTATGAAATCTCTAATGTTTTAAATATCATGTAATCCAGTATTAACGATAAATCAAATGAATATAACATCTCATTGACTTATTAAATTCATAATTACATCCGAAGAAAATATATATGCAAGTATATTTTCATAAAGATTGTAATTAAAAACTCTTCCGTACAAACTGTTAATGATGAAAATATTTTAACGGGTGGGTAGTACCCGAGGAATATTTAGAATTCACATTAATAAGTTACATTGTACATTCTTCGAATCTGATTCAACGGACGTTTGCTATACTGCTTACAACCACCGTATACATATCTGTTCACCATAAAATGACCATTTCTGTTCAGATTTCATATTTGGATTTTGACCTATCAGAATCCAACAAGTGGCATAAAGAAGAAAACATTGGACAAAATAAAATTTGTTAGAAACAGACGAATTAACTAAATTGAAATATTGTTAGGAATCCACGCTAACTGTTCCTAGCTAACTGTTCCCGGCTAACATTTAATTTATCGCAATTTACATTCTCGCAATTTTAATTTCTGCACTGTACATACTGTCGGGACACGTATGCAAGGTTTCGACTTATCATATCGACCCATCTATATATATATTTCGGAACAACCGCAGACACTCTATATGTGAAGGTGGGAGTTGGCTATACAGGGTCGGAGTTGATTCCAAAATATATATATACTTTGAGTTGTGATCGACACCGAGACCGGTACACGGGTCACGATACGTATTAATATTATATAATAAATTATATATGAATATGTTGAACTATTGAGCTGTTGGACTGTAAAATTTTGGACAATTAAAATGAGTTAAAATGCTGATTATATATATATGAAACTAAACAATTCTTCAAGTTTGCCACTTGATTCTATTTTAAACCTCATTCGTATCTTGACGATTACAATTCGCATTCACAACTTTTCATGATTCTTGAAAACACTTCGATCGAGAAGTTGAATCAGTCGCACCTCGTCTACGGAAGAAAGATTCCTGCATATGGTTATGCACCTGAAAACTTTCGGAAACTGAGTCAACACGTAGCAGTGTAAATTCCTTTAGTGTTACTAATACCTAAAAGAACTTTGCAATTTCTTTCCAAACTAGCCATTTTTATCACAGCTCCACTTTGACTTCTCAGTAAAACTAGTCTTATTATCATCTCGATATAAATACGTTGTCCTTTCGCCGTCGTTACTGGAGAACCTTTCACGACATCATGTACCAGCAGCTCGGCATCCCTTTGGCGGAATCCGCTAGTCGTATTTTGAAAATCTGGCAGAACTTCTCCAGCTATACTTAAGATGTCTATCTCTAAGAATTTCATACCACGAATGTGAAGTTTCTGAAAAACGTCTTGAACTATGAAGTAGTTCTTGAAATGCTGACGAAGCAGCATGTTGTAGACGGTCTTAATGACCAAAAGTTGATGATAAAAGAAGGGAGTGTTAGGAACGCTCGATATAAAATTTGGTACTAAAAAAAAAAAAAACCGGATTGAGCAAATCGTGAAGGAGACTTTGAACAAACTACAAGGACTAAATTTGTACAAAAAGAATCACGACAATTCTGTAGCAAACACCTTGCTTCTGAATCTAAACCCTTACGGGTCAATCTTTATCATCATCCTTCGACATTAGAAATTCCAAGATATTATCAGATCTTTCATTATAAATATCCTCAATATTTCTGAAGATATTTTCACAGCTATCCTTATCTGAAATCATTTATTCCTCCGTAATATCTGCGTTACAATATAAAAGAAACCGTGTTAGTTTCTAAATTCTGAAACCTCCAAGTATAAAATAGGAATGTTCTGAAGCAGTGTTGGGAACTGATGCATGAATTAGTATAATATAATGAAACTTGATCAACTTCATTATATTACAGTAAGTCATGTTAAGTTTCTAATGGAATGTGATGATTCACAGTACCGTTATCATGTGCCATGTTACACGGCCCTTACATTCTGTCCAATTCCCAAACATATTAGGAACATATCATCTTGATAGTTCTATTTTCCCGGATATACTGGTAATTTAACAAATCAAAATCGTGCCATTACCATTCCTTTCTGAGAACATTGGTTATGTTCATTTCAAATCTCATACCTACGAATTCCGGACCATTAGAAGAGACGCTTAACCGTAAGAAGAGGAAATGAAAGAATGAAGCTTAGAAATAAAAAATTTGGGGTATAGATCGCAGCAAATAGGAGAAATCATTAACTGTGGATGACAATGATTATAGAAGACAGAAGTAGGAACATCGAAATATAAGGGAAGATATAAAACCCAACAACCACCCAGAAATTACAAACCGTGTATATCAATACGTATTGCAACGTAAAGACACGGGAGAATTAGAAACATTATAATCCCAAGGAAATCATAAAAGTAAATCGATTCTTCTGGTGGCAGATAAAAGAGAAGAATGAAAGATATGAAAGTTAGAAGTATAATAAGAATCAGGATTGGATGAAGCATATTAAGGAATGAGTAAAGGAAGAAAGAATAGAAGGTGTGGAAAATAAGAAAACGGGGGACGTAGATTTATAGTGAAATATCCGACAGAGAAATCAAAACAGATTGCCACATTAAATCAAAGAAGATTCTGATCCTTAAAGAGCCAGATCTTGTTACATAAGATTTTCTTTAAATCCCTTAGATTCTAGAAATCAATCCTAATCACGTCATCGGCTAAAACAATTCCATATACACTCATTTCATTCTTTTGTAATAGCTTCGCTCGTACACTTCACATGATCGAAATGTTTTATCTATATCTATTAATAATGATAAAACTCCGTTGTTACCTCATATTCGTCATGAAAACATTCCTATTGTTATCCATGACAACCTCTATCAAATTTCGGGGACGAAATTCCTTTAACGGGTGGGTACTGTAACGACCCGGAAATTTCCGACCAAATTTAAACCTTAATCTCTATATGTTTCCGACATGATAAACAAAAACCTTAATGTTAAGTCTAGAAAGTCTGAAATCTTTATTTGGATAATTAGTTACCCTTTGACCACGCCCGATGATTCACGAACAACTATTCTCAAAAGAATATATATATATATATGTATATATATATATGTGCTATAATAGTATATGATTTAATAAATATGTAAAATAAAATATAAAAAAATCTGTTATGAGTCTATGTATATATATATAAAGTATATATGAAACATAATAGTATAATTAACTTTAATACTCGTTTGTCATCTTGTTTGGTATTAAACAAGTTAAATATGAAATTATCAAGTGAATAATTGTATATAAACAATGTTGGATTTTATATTATATTATACTATACTATAAATTCTATACATAGCTATTATAGGTGTATTGTAACTTATAGATTTTAAAAAAAAAAAAATATTTATTTTTATGTTGTTATGATATGTATATTATTATTATTATTACTAATAATATTATTATCATTAATAATATCATTGTTGTTATTATTATTACTATTATTAATTATTATCCTTAAAATAATTAATATTATTAGGATTATTAATAATAATATATTTATATATTTATTAATACTAATTATAAAATTATAATATCAGATATATAAAAATTGAAACCCGTTTTATAAATATATCTGATTCCTATCCACAAAAGAAGCCATCGAAGCTGTAGTCACGTACAGCAATCTGTTAAGGGTCATTATCAGAGTTTTTTTTTTATTCATTTATTTTCTATCCACTTTTTATAATTTGTTCGTTATTGCTTGGCTCGAATAATCTGTCATTCAAGATAAATTCTATATATAAACGTGTATTAACAGAAACCAGTCGACTTCTTCTCTTTATAATCAATTAACAATTTTATCTGCAAAGTCTTTTACAGTAAAGAACAAAAACCCATTCTTCCACCTCTGTTTCGAACTCAAGTTACAATAACCACGAATTCAAATTAAACTTCAAAATGTATAAACGTAGTGTTGTCAAAAATCATTTAAACGAACTTCCTGTAAATTATCAAAAGCAAATTCAACGTATTAAGTTCTAATTTTAAGGGCAAAACTCTGAAATACAAAAGTCAAACGATGGTAAAACATTCAAATTCGAGGGCTGTAGTTTATTTCAGGTCAAAAAGATGAATGTCGAGAGTTCTCTTGTTGATAAGTAACGTTTTTCATGAAGGTCTCAAAGTCCCAAATATCCCAATCTCAAAATCAGATTTTTGTTCTTATTTCCTTCGACGAGGACTGATATTACTTTTTATATATTTTTTTTAACACGTAAATCAATCAACCACAATCAGAGTCGTTATCTGTTATTTTACAAAGTCTAAATTAAATTGGTTATTAGTGTTAGAGTGGGATTTGAATCTCTGGTTGATTTGATATACGAAGAAGAAGAGGAATAGGAAGATAAGGTGATACAGTTTAATATAATTAGGAGATAACTTATACTAGAAAAACGATTACAGCTCAATGGTGGGGTGTTGATTCGGGTTAGTGAGGGATTCGGGTTCGAGCCTTACATGCGACAGTTTCCCAATTCTTTTTAGGTAGGTTGTCATTTACTTTTATTATTATTATTATTATTATTATTATTATTATCATTGTTATTATTATTATTATTATTACTATTAATATCATTATTATTATTATTATTATTATTATTATTATTATTATTATTATTATTATTACCAAAATTATTATTTTTAACCTCATTATTAACTTTAATTAATTGATTTAGTGTCATTATTTTGGTATTATCATAATTATTATTTTGACTAACAAAATATAATTATATAAAACTATATTATTACATATATCATAAATATACTTAATTTACTCTTTTAATATAAAAATAACATATATAGATATATATGGTATCGGAAATATTAAATACATTAATATTTCTAACAAGTAATATAATTTATAATAAATATGCATAAACTGGATTGAATATCATTACGTGCTCATTATGTGTTTTAATATATATATTAATGAAATAGGTTCGTGAATCGAAGGCCAACCTTATAATTTACCAATGGTGTTATATGTATTTTTACTACAAAATACATTAGGTGAGTATATAGTCCCATTTTTAAACTCTAAATATTTCGGGATGAGAATACATGTATTTTATGTTTTACGTTATGGACACAAGTAACTGAAAAATATATTCTACGTTGAGTTGTACCACTGGCATACTTCCCTGTAGCTTGGTAACTAATATTTACAGCGGTATTGTAAACGCGAATCCTGTTGATAGATCTATCGGGCCTGACAACCCCAACCGGACTGGACGACCAGTATTCAACGGTTGCACAGTACTTCGTTTCGTGACTACACTTGGTACAGTGTAGTAAGATTTCATATTAAAGGGAATATGCGACGTGATTAAATGTTAAGTATGGTTACCAAGTGCTCAACCACTTAGAATATTTTTATTAAAATGTTTATATATGAAATCTTGTGGTACATAGTTATAACGCTGCTAGCATCAAACCTATATATCTCACCAACTTTATGTTGACCTTTTAAAGCATGTTATTCTCAGGTACGAATTAAGTCTTCCGCTGTGCAATAGCTCATATTAAGGACCTTACTTGGAATCGATCATCGCAATGGGACCAACTGTTGAAGACCTCGTCCGAGAGGATTAGTTCGGGTTACTACATGTATGCCTGTAGTCAGACTGCACGGGCGTCGGGGTAAGGAACGTTGCTGTCTATTCAGAATCTTCAAGCCTAACGCAGTACCCAGTGACATGTCTTATGACAGGGGCGTTTAGGACCAGTGTAATGAATACAGGGCATCTGCCTATTCATGTGCCAGCATTCCATAATCTCGGCAGAATAATTGATGAAGTCATAGTATGCACTTACTTTAACCTTATATGGATTACAAATTTTATCGCATTTACTTTATCTATCTTAAATTAGAAAATCCCAAAATAAATATTCACTACTCCCTAACTATCTTATGCTACAATATAGGTTCAATGTTACTGATATCTCAAAAATATGACTCTAGGTCATACTTCCCTTACTTATAAGGAGTAGTAAGATTTAGGCCCTGCTAAATATAAATTTAAAACAGTACTCTCTCCCACGAGTGGCTGATTCTGGCAAGCCGCGGCCTAACGACACCGCGCAAATAAAAACCGTCTGTTTCGGCCATATCAAGAAACTTAACGAAATCTTCCAAAATGTAAAAGTACTAAATGGTAACATAAAGAATACTATGAAAATGAAAATTTAAATGTCTCTAATGGTTTCCAAAAACTCTTTATTGTGGCTCTTCATTCTTCTTCTCATCCGAACATTGATTTTTGAAATGCCCTACTCCTCTTCCGTTATAGCAAGTAGGAACGGTTGCATTTGCTGGAGTTTTGATTGATGGGATAACAACTCTACAATTCTTGGCTACGTGACCCACCTTCTCACACTTGGTGCACTTGGCCTTACACCATCCTTCATGATGTTTCTCACATCTCTTGCAATAAGGATGTTTTCCCTTATACAACTTGTTAAATTTGCTTTTAGAATTGTCTTGCCCCATTCCTTCTCTTTTCCTTTTTGCACCTTCTTTCTCCTTATGTTTGTCGATGAAATAGCTTGCCATGCAAGCAGCTTCTTGTATGGTGCCCGGGTTCTCCAAGATAACATCTCTTCGGACTTCATTAGGCAATCCATTAATGTAGCATTGGATCCCTAGATACTCGGGAGTAGCCATGAGAGCAAACTCTTGAAATCGATTGGTGTAGCTCATTAGATCAGCGTTCACCATTTCTATATTACTGAGCCCAGGTCCTTCAGTACTCTTATATGTAGGGGGCAGGTAGCTTATAAAACTTTGATAAGAACGAATAGTCGAAAGGTTTCGCGGTACGCCATTGTTGCCATTGCCTTGCACGGCAGCCAACAGTCGTTGAAATTATGAGAGAGTCAAAGTGACATTTGGATGAGCGTTAGCGCCACGAGTTGGTTGAGCCATTGACCTTCAACACATACAACAGTATTAGTCGAAGAGTTATGGTGCCAGTAAGTTATAAGTTTGTTTAATGATGCATAAATTTCACACAACATATATTAGGAAAATAGATAAGAGAAATAACGAGATGTTTTAAAAACACTTGAATTTCATTAAACACCACAAAGATAACTAACATATTTTGTTACACATGAAACAAAACTAGAATAAACATGAAATGAAACTAAGATAGTTGATTTAGGCAAAGCCTTTACAATGAACGAAAACTAATACGAAAATAGAAAAGAAATCCTAAGATCAAATTCTTAGGTGATGGGGGTTAGGTCTGGAAAATGTTCCCACAGAAGATCCTTGAGAAACTGCACCTCCTTCTCTAGTTCCTCAATCCTTTGATCTTGAAGCTCAATCTTTCTATCATGTCTCTTAGCAGTCTTTCTAAAGATGTTATACACATCATATGAGTATTTTGAAAATTCCTCTTGTTGATCTTCAAGTGTACTAAATTGTCCATCGAGAAGTTCCTTTATCTTACCAAATTCTGTCTTCACTTCTTGTAAATCACTCTTTACCTTAGCATGTTCAACAGAGTTCGTGCAAAGCACGGGTACAGTGGTAAGACGGGGTTCCTTGGATGAACTTGAACTCTTAGTTTTTAATGTTTCGGGTTCCTTTCTTTTTAAAGAAGAAGGTAAGGCAACAGAGGGCTCGGACTTGGATTCTTCCTCCGATTCTCCCTTATAAGGCTCCTCTTCCACTTCTTCTTCAATCATCTCTTCCACAAACTCTTCCTCCTCGTCATCCCCATCATAGTTATCATTAGTGTGGGATTCTTCCAAATGAGGGGAGGGTGGGGGACTAGCAAGGACATAGTTTGGGTGAGTTAGTGAAAATGGAGGGGAAACGAGTCCATAAGTCGGTGTGCGGACAGATCTTTCAGAGTAGGATTCCTCGGAGTCAGAAATGACGATCGGGTTAAGGCGAGACATCCTAAATGAAAAGAAAGGAAGATGTTTAGGTAGATTCTAAGGATGACGCAAAAGCTAGAATAAAATGTAAGGGGAAAATGCACTAAAAACTTAAAACAGGAAAGGTTATAGTCCTATAGATTGCTAAGGCACCTAACTAACACATAAGGCACACATAATATGCAATCCTGGTTCTCTATAACAACCTGGCTCTGATACCACTCTCTCATACCCCCAAATAGGGCCGGGGAAATATGACTTCACAATATCACAACACAAATATGTATAAACGAGAATGACTCTATATGAGACGTTTTAATTGATAACCTATGTATTAAAGCAGTGAAAAGTATTATGTCATTACAATAATTGTTTTAATGCAATAATATGAATGTTAAAATACAGACTCCAAATGCAGCAAAGTCCAAATAGCACACAATCTTTAGCAATCTTCACCTGAGATAAAACATGCTTAAAGTGTCAACCAAAAAGGTTGAGTGAACAACATAGGTTTAATATATATAGTTTTAGACCACAAGATTTAGTTGTCAAAAGTAAATGCTTAAATTATGATATCGAGACATAAACAAAGTTACCCCTGGACACCTTGAACTGTCAGTGTCGTTTAATCATTATTATGTAATCAAAGACCAACGGTCAAATGGTTAGAGACGTCACTCTCAATAGTGCTATTCACAATAACTAAGCTTACTAAAATTCCAGTAATTAACGATATCATGGTAGTAATTTAGCATGAATCAAAGCATGTCAGCACAGTTAAACAGTTTTCAGGTACTTGTGTCTAAGCATAAAATAGTTTGAAAGCAAGCATGTGTCTCACCCCAAAAGGTCAAAATAAGTATATAAAGAAAGTTTAAAAAGTGGGGCTATGAAGTTCACCTTAATAGCAGATAGATATTCCATGCAAGTTATATGATCGGAGTGTTGAACACGGAAATCTCAACCTAGAGATATTATGTTCGATTAGTTAATGTCTAATAGACATAAAGTTTATTTATTACTATAGCAAACTATATTAACAGTGACCATTCTCGAGAAAAGTTATATTTATATAAGTGATACTATACTTAGTGTACTTAAGTGTTACTATATAGATAAGTGTATAAGTTATAATAATAATAATAGTATTATTATTTACCTTAATCAATTACTATGTATATCTATCATTATATGTTACGTATATAATTATATCTATGTGATACATACATATATATTCTTTATTATTATTATACATGTATGTGTTCAATACTATATGATATATATATAGTAGGTGTATGTGTTACATATATAATATTGTAAGATGGTACATATACATATACTTATTACTTTTCTTATTATTAGGTTTACTAACTTATAATAATACTTACTTAATACACGTTCATACATACATACACACGTACATACATATACATATATACACATACATATACACGTATGTATATATATTTACATATATATACACACACATATACATACCGTGTATACATGTACGTACATACGTATGCATGCATGCATGCATGTACATTCTTTATTATTACCTATTAATTAATCTCATGCACATAACATCATAACTTGTTCATCAACCCTAATCTTAATATTTATCAACAATTCTTTTTCATAATCTATATCATAACCATACAACTATCATTATTCATACACATTCATAATTTGTATTCATTATCATTCTTTTAACACACACTTCATTATCTTTTGTCTCTTAATTTATCCTAATAACTAATCAAGTTCATACTTTATATCCAATAATACTTATATTTATTCATACATGTTATTCATAACTCATTAATACGTAATACTCATAATCTTTTTCATGTACATAATCTTAGTTCTTTTATTCACAAACTTATTAATAATCTTGAAATCCTTATTCCTACATAAAATCATAATCATAATACATACATGATATTAATTAACTAGTTCAACTTATCCCATTACATTTAATTTATTATAACCATTCTTATTAAACATAATGCTTGTTCTTATGATCATTCGTTTTACACATTCACTAACCACCTACATCTTGATCATACTTAATACTTATATTCAATAATCATCTTTATTAAACCTCATAACACTTATAACATAACCTAAATGTAATTGATTTAAAAGTAAGATTGAACTAGGGTTATTTAGTTATACCTTAGGGTTTAAGATCAAGAATGGGTGCTGGTTGGGGTGCGAAAACAGACAGGAAAACAGCAGCAGCTCAGCAACAAAATACGACCCAAAAAGTGGCGATTTGGGTGTGTTTTTATGGCGAACAGCAGTAACAATAAGAACACAGTAGAAGGGCTGAGTTGGGCGGGTCTTGAGCCTGTTTTGAGGGGCGAACAACAGCAGGAAAACAGTAGGAAAAGGGCTGAGATGATGGCGGTTTGCAGCTGCAAAAAGTCAGCATGTTTGGGTCTAAAAGTAGCAGCAAAAAGCTGCTGTTATGGCGTTATGGGATGCCCAAAAATGCAGCGGCAGCAGGGGTGAAAGGCTGCAGAAAAACGCAGCTGAACGGCGTTTTAAAGTGGTGGTAGTAGTTGGTTTTAGGGTGGTGTTTGGTGATCGAAAAGCACAGCAAAAACATGAGAGATCGGGCTGCAATAATCACGGAGCAGGTGGCAGCGGTGGACTGCAAAAACGCAGCTGCAGGTGTGCTGTTTTGGACTGAAAAAAGAAGGTGGAGGATGAGGGCTGAATTGGTGGAGAATGCAAGCTGTTTTGGGGATGGTTTGTAGACGAGGCAAGTGAGGTTTGTTGAGGGATGTAGACGGCCGAATAAATGCACAAGGGAGAGGGATGTTTATGTGTCTGCAAAAAAAAAAAAAAAGAGCTGAAGGGCTGTCGACTTCTTGCAGTTTATGAACGAGATTTGTGTGTTTAAATTTTGTGATGCAAATAAGGGAAAACATGAGCCCTTTTATAGATAAGTTTCAAGAGTTAGGTTCAAACTAGGATTCATGAAAGACTTGTTGATCAAGGACTTGAATTAGATTAGGATACAAGTAATTAGAGTTAGGCTAGGATTAGGAATGACTTAATGATCAAGTCTTTTATTATTTATTATTTTATTTATTTTATATCTATTCTAGCCGATTTTTTTTATTTAATTTTTTTTTAAAGTTAATATTATTATTATTACTAAAGTTACATTTTATTTAAATTACATTTTATTTTAATTGTTAGTCCCCAACTTTTATTAATTGTTGATTTGGTTCTAATTAGTTTATTAGTTTTTAATAGTTATAAAATGTCACATTTATTATTAATACATATAGTTTATATTATTTATTTAGTATTAGGGTTTAGGGTTTAATATTAAATGGTATTAGGGTTTAACACTTAATGCATAGGATTAGGTTTAGGGTTTTAAAATATTATTAGAGTTTTAACAATACACGCGATCATTTAATGAAAGCATAAATGTTCGTTTGTCGAAATGGATAACAACCCTAATGGTGATGCACAGAATATGACATTGAAACCCTAAGGACAACTTGATTAATTCAAAAGGGAAAAATGAGGGTTGTTATAGCAATCAAAACAGATTATCATATTTAACCAAAAAAGATCCTATTTCCTTAATTACCGAAGAACCAAATCTTAATACAAAGATTTTCTCTAAATCCCTTAAATTCCAGAAATCAACCGTGACTACGTCACCGGTTAAGACGAACTTGCATTTACTCATTTCATTCTTTTGTGATAGCTTCCCTCATACTCTTCGAGTAGTCGAATTATCTTATCCATATTACTCAACAGTATTAAAACTCTATTTATCAGCTCATATTCTTCAGGAAAATATTCTTATTGTTAGCCATGATGATCCCACTCAAATTTCGGGACGAAATTTCTTTAACGGGTAGGTACTGTGACGACCCGGAAATTTCCGATCAAATTTAAACTTAAATTTAATATATTTTGACACGATAAATAAAGTCTGTAATGTTAAGTCTCAAAATTTTTGAACTGTTTTCTTGCATTCATTTAACTTCGACCATTCCCGATGATTCACGAACAATTTGTTTGTAAATAAATATGTAAATAAATATATATAAATATATATGATTTTCCTGTATAACTATTTTTATATGTATAATGTAATACTTATAAGATATAAATAATCAATATATGTTATTATATAGTTGTTAAATATTACATAGTTAATAATATGAAATCTAAACATAGTAAAATTACTTATAAGTTAAAATATAATTGCTATACTAGTATTACTTACATTAAAATAAATATTAATATTAACATCAGTATTAATAATATTATTATATAAAAATAAAATTTGATATGTATAAAATATTATATCGTTATTATTAATATTATTATTATCATTTATAATATTAATAGTAATATAACTAGTAGTATTATTAGTATCATTAATAAGATTATTATTATCCTTTTATTAATTAAATTTATTATCATATTATTATTTATTATTACTAATCTCTTTATCAAAAATTACTATTATTACTATTAGTAATATTATTAGTATTATTAATAGTATTAATATATTTATGCTTGTTAATTATCAAAATTTACCAATTATATATATACATACATATACAGTTATATGAACAGGTACATAAATGCAGATATATATAAATACATATACATATACAAAATACATTAATATATATATAATACAGATAATTACGTATTTATACATATAGGAATCAAAATCAGTTTCCCTATCATTATCTAAACTGGGTAATTTGTCGGCTAGATATCTGTAACTTGTACGAATCAATTTGCTATCGCTCTCAGCTTCATTTTTCTTTTTGTCTTCTTGCTCTTATCGTAATTCTGTGTCGACATTGAAGGTATTTTGTATGCCCGATAGACATATTAAATTAATGTGGCTAATATGTTTTGATCCAAGTCGGGACATACCCAATAACAAGCTTACCGACACCTTATTCGTATTTGATCTTAACGATTGGATCATTGATTAAATACGCGACACTTGAACTTTAAGGAAAATAGTTTTCTGAAATATTACTTGATGTGTACATATATATATAAATTATGAAATAATTTATATAATATGGAATTAATTATTTATAGGTTAAATAATTAATTTATTTATGTTACATTTTATATAAATGGGTTTTATATAATAAAATGTATATGTATAAATAAAATGGAAGGTTTTATAAAATAGTTTTATAAAATTTAATTTTATAAAACTTATTTAAAAGCCTACAAGTAAGTGGCATTGGAGCATGCACTTTGACTTGCCATGTGTATGGTTACTTCAAGTATCAAGAGGCATAAGTACCAAGACTTGTAGTAGACCAAAACACACATGCATACACATCAAAATAGCTCAAAAAAACTGCAAAAATCTGCTCTCGTTGAGCTGTAAAAACCGTGGGGTTTCAAGGGGGTAGAGGTGTTCTTAATTTGATTTTTGCAAGCCATATTGTAGTGTTAACAAACCTTAACCAAAGCACAAGGTGTTGGTGATAAGCTTGGGGTATAACAACTTGAGGTTTCATAGTTTTGGAGCTCCATTCATCTTCATCACTCATCAACAAGCTTGGAATAGGTATAACCTCTTTATTCTTGCTTGTAGTTTGTAAGTATATTTCATGACTTGATCCTAATTGGGATTTAACTTTAATTGGTTAAAGATTAACATGTTTTAAATGATAATACTTGCATGCTTCCGCTTTTATTTGATTCTTAAAAGGTTTTAAGTATCATGTAACTTCTTAAATCCCAACAATGGTATCTAGAGCCGAAGTTGTTGAAATATGCTTCGAGATGAACTATTAAACCCACTAGATTTTTGTATTTTATGAACATGCAGGATAGTAGAATGCAAAAAATTTCAGTTGTATGTAAATATTCACAATCTAAGCCTTGGCCTTGTGTTTGGTTGCATACTTGTTTGGTTGATTATTTATTCATTTGGTTTGTAATAATATTATTTTGGTTATGTAATTTATTTTATATTTGGCATGTAAAATAGATTAGGTTGTATTTTCATTTTTTTAGAGAAAAATGTATTAGGATATATATTTTGTAAAAGATGAAGATGCAAGATGAAGAACACAAGAAGAAGCATTTGGATGCAAGATTAAGTGGGAGATTTAAAATCTCCTACTTTGTGTTATAACCCTTAACCGGTGACATTTGTTTTCGGCTAAACAAATGTCTACCAAATTGGCTTGATTATGAACACATTTGTTTTGCATGCATGGTTGTTTATTGTATGATTGTGGATTGTATGTTTGTATGCTATAAGTTAATCACACAAGTTAACAACAAGCAAAATGGAAATTTAATTGGTTAAATTAAACATTATTAACGGCATGCAAAATGTCAATTTAAATGGTTAAATTAAAAGTGGCTAAAAGAACATTAATAAACGGTTATTAAGAACATGATAAGGATCATATATATAAAATGGTTTATATCAAGTAATTGGCTAAAATTACAAGACTTGAAAATGGATTTCAAATGAACCATACACTAAATGCATATTGGTGCATGGCATAAAAGTTTTCTTAAACTAGAAATAATGAAAACTTAAAATCCCTTATTAACAAGGCAAACAAGTTAAACGCCATCCTTTCGTATGACACTTGAAAATATTAGGGAACTCATAATGGGATAAAGGTCACCTAACCGTTATGAGCAAAATAATATGATTGAGGTAAATTTCGCACACTTGTGGGATAAAGGTAACCTAACCACTTGGATGTTAAATTTACACGTTTACACAAGTAGGACGACTTGATTTGGGAATCATGAACTTAGGGTCACCGAAGCATGAGGAACAAATAGGCATTGATGGGATGAATATGCCATGCAAAAGGATTGCATGATCCCATAACTTAGAAGTTGCAAAAGGATTGCAATTGTCATATAATGACTACCTAGCTAAATCAAATGACGGGATAAAGGTCACCTAACCGAAATTTAGTTTACCGATGGATTCTAAAATTTAATAAATATCAATTGGATTTAAAGGGTATTGATTGTTAAATTAAAATTGATACTTAAACTACTTTGTTAAATTTTGTAGATGGCTGCCAATAACAACAATATTCCAAACGCACCAATAAACTTTAACAACCTATCATTGAGGTCAATCCTCGAAATGGAAAAACTCAACCATACGAACTTCATGGATTGGTTTCGCAATCTAAGAATTGTCCTCAAATTAGAGGATAGGGCGTAGGTGTTGGAAGACCCCATTCCCGATCAATCGGACGAGGATGATACGGAAGGCATGGCTTATTGGGAGAAATATTGCACCGATTCGGTGCAATTTTCTTGCCTCATGCTTGGACTATGATACCCAAACTCCAAAAGAATTTTGAGGATCATAGTGCATATGACATGATCACACACTTGAAGGAGATGTTCCTTCAACAAGCTCGTGTCGAGCGCTTTGAAATGGTCCGAGCGCTTCATGCATGTCGGATGGACGACTCCCAATCCATTTTATCTTATGTCCTTAAGATGAAAAGCCTAATTGATCGAGCGAACCGTCTAAACTGCAACGTGTCTAATGAATTAGCCACGGACCTTATCCTTAACTCCTTGTCAAAGAGGTTTGACACATTTGTAATGAATTACAATATGAATGGATGGGATAAGAGCATTGGCGAATTACACGCCATGCTTAAGACGGCCGAAGCGAGCATGGGTAAAAGGGCTTCACCCATGTTTATGATCAATGAAGGTAGGTCCAAAAACAATAACACTTCTAAGCCGAAGGCAGCTAAGAAGAAAGGACCCGCCTACCAAGGCAAGGGCAAGGGAAAGGGGAAGATGGTTACCCCAACCAACAACAACAAGAAACAAAAGGTTGCCAGAAAAGCTAACCCCAAGGAAGATCCGTGCTTTGGTTGCGGTGAAATGGGTCACTGGAAACACAACTGCCTGGTCTACCTTAAGGAGTTGAAGGAAAAGAGGGATGCAGGGCAAACCTCAGGTAATGTATATATGGTATACATTGAGCTTAGTATTACTTCTTCTAATACATGGGTATTAGACACAGGATGTGGAACTCACATTTGCAATTCTATGCAGGGGTTCAAAAGAAGTAAACAAGAAGCGGGAACATCAAGTCTCTACATGGGAAATGGAGCTAAGGTGAACGTAGTAGCTCAAGGAGACTTTATTCTAAAGCTTCCAAGTGGTTTGGAACTTATTTTGAAAAATGTTTTGTATGCACCCGATTTATCGCGAAACATTATTTCTGTATCCCGTTTAAAACAATGTGGTTTTAATCTTAATTTCATTACTGATGATATCCATGTTTCTTTAGATAGTGTGTTCTATTTCAAGGCTTCGCCTGTGAATGGTATTTATGAATTGGTTCATGATGGCACATCATACAATAGCTCAATATACCATGAAACGCCAAGAAACTCAAAAGGGATTTGAGTGATTCCTACTTTTGGCATTGTCGCCTTGGTCACATAAACAAGAATTGAATGCATACACTTCAAAAGAATGGACTTTTGAAATCAAATGAACTAGACTCATTTGATGTATGTGAATCTTGTTTACAAGGCAAAATGACAAAAGCACCTTTCAAAGGGACCTATGAAAGGGCTAAAGACTTATTGGAATTAATACATTCAGATGTATGTGGACCCTTTAAGCCCATAATTAGGAATGGTGAAAGATACTTCGTTACTTTCATTGATGACTTCAGTTGTTTCGGATATGTCTACTTGTTAAGACATAAGGACGAAACTTTTGAAGCATTCAAAGAGTATCAAAAAGAAGTACAAAATCAACTCAATAAGACAATCAAGGTACTTCGTACCGATAGAGGAGGTGAATACCTAAGTAATGCTTTCCAAGATCATCTTAGAAGTTGTGGGATTATCTCGCAACTCACTCCTCCTGGAACACCCCAACTGAATGGAGTTTCCGAAAGGAGGAACCGAACCCTAATGGATATGGTTCGATCTATGATGGCTAGAAGCTCGTTACCTCTATCATTTTGGGGTTATTGTCTATGCTCTGCGGCTCGTATTTTAAATATGACCCCAACCAAGAAAGTGGAACGAACACCTCATGAGATGTGGTTTGGAAAACCTCCATCTCTATCATACTTAAAGGTATGGGGATGTGAAGCTTACCCTAAGCGTTACGTCCCTAATAAGTTGAATTCTCGATCCACGAAGTGTATCTTCATAGGATATCCCAAGGATGATATGGGATATTATTTCTATGATCCTTCCGAACAGAATGTATTTGTTGCTCGAAAGGCTGAATTCCTTGAAACTAAGTTCCTAATGGAAGGTGATAGTGAAAGGAAGATAGATCTTGAGGACGTTCGAGATCAAGTAGATGATATACAATTGGTTGATACTAGCACTCACCATGAAAATGTTGAAAGTGATTAAATGGATGATCAAAATACACAAGACGTTCGCAAATCTGGTAGGACTAGTAATCCTCCTGAGAGATATGGGTTTCTCATGGATGGTTGCTATGTGGTTGATTTGGATGAACCAACAAGCTACCAAGATGCTTTATCAAGGATTGATAAAGATAAATGGCAGGAAGCCATGAACGCCGAGATGCAATCCATGTATGACAACCAAGTTTGGGAACTGGTTGTACAACCTACTGGCTCAAGGCTAGTTGATTGTAAATGGCTTTTCAAAATGAAAACTGACATACATGGAAACTTGGATACATATAAAGCTAGACTTGTAGCAAAAGGTTTCACTCAAACTCAAGAGGTTGACTATGATGATACTTTTTCGCCTGTGGCAATGCTAAAGTCTATTAGGATATTATTTGCCATTGCTGCTCATTATGATTATGAAATTTGGAAAATGGATATCAAGACCGCTTTCCTAAGTGGATATCTTGTGGAAGATATCAATATGGTTCAGCCTGAAGGTTTTGTTGATCTGAAATATCCTAAAAAGGTATGCAAGTTAAAGAAGTCAATCTACAGATTGAAACAAGCATCTAGAATGTAGAATCATCGTTTTAATGAGGAAGCCGAGAAATTTGGCTTCATTAAAAATGGTGACGAAGCTTGTGTATATAAGAAAGCTAGTGGAAGCACTATCATGTTCCTTGTACTATATGTGGATGATATATTGTTATTTGGAAATGATATTCCGGCAATGCAAGGAGTTAAAACTTGGCTAAGTAAATGCTTCTCCATTAAGGATCTTGGAGAAGCACAATACGTTTTGGGGATTGGGATCTACAGGAATAGATCCAAGAGACTGATAGGTTTGAATCAAAGTGCATACATTGAAAAGGTCTTGAAAAGGTTCAAGATGGAGAACTCTAAGAGTGGTTTGGTACCTATTCAAAGAGGAACACCTCTCAGTTCATCTCAGTGCCCTACCACGAAAGATGAACAAGAGAGAATGAAGAGAGTCCCTTATGCATATGCTATTGGGTCAATCATGTATGCAATGATATGCACTAGACCGGATGTGTCATGCGCCCTAAGCTTGACAAGTAGATACCAGAATAACCCAGGAAACAGTCATTGGATTGCGGTTAAAAGTATATTGAAATACCTTAGGAGGACTAAGGATATGCTTCTAATATATGGATCTGGTGAGGAGGAACTTGCTGTAAAAGGTTACGTGGACGCGAGTTTCCAAACTGATCGAGATGATTCTCGATCACAATCCGGTTATGTCTTCACATTAAATGGAGGTGCGGTCTCTTGGAAGAGTTCAAAACAGGATTTTGTTGCTTTATCCACTACAGATTCGGAGTACATCACCGCATCATTGGCAGCTCAGGAAGCTGCATGGATGAAGAAATTCATCGACGACTTAGGAGTAGTCCCTTCCATTCAGGACCCTCTTGAGATCTTTTGTGACAACGAGGGTGTGATTGCTCAAATCAAGGAACCTCGTGCTCACCAAAAGACTCGTCACATTGAGCGGAGATTCAACTACATAAGGGATGAAGTTGAAAAGGGAAAGATATGTATTCACAAAGTTCACACAGATCTTAATATAGCGGATCCTCTCACGAAGCTCTTACATGGAGCAAAACATGCCGGACATGCTTGTGCATTAGGGCTTTGATATTCTAGTGATTGGTCATGATCTATTTTATGTATTATAACGGAACGAAATTTGTTCAAACTCATTAATATAAATTATGGTATTAATTTATTAATCTTGAGTCATGTTCCTATTTTGCATATTTTATCCATGAATAAGTAATTATTCTAAAATTCCGTAGTCGATCACATTTGTGGGAACAAGTGTGAGGTTTAGACTATTATGAACTTGGATTGGTAAACGTTCACGGTATGAATGTGGGTCAAGGTTGCAACTAAGGTTCATAGATATTTGTGGGATACAAATATTGGAAGACCCGCCCTCAAGATTTACTAAATGGAGCCTTTGTGGTTGATCACATGTAGTCTTGAGTAAAGGAGAATATCATTGTATCCTCTGACCTGAGATACATATTGAGTTCGGATATTTACCAAGTATCGTACCTTGATTCTTTCCTTTGCTATTCTGAAATATGGTAGTTCATAAGGAAGAGCTCGGGTATAATGCAAGGTATATATTTAGGACGTATGTAATCAAGATGGCATTTGTCCCTCTTATTCGTTGAGAGTCAGATGTCTAAGGCCTGATAAAGTTAAATCTAGAAGAGAGTGATCACTCTGTGTCTCTTGGATTTAACATGACATCTAGGATGAAAGGATATAATGAAAAGATTCACCTATTCATATTCGAGATGGGAACTCGAAAGGGATGATGTTATTGAATGGCACAAAGTCATAACATATTTGGGATGATGGACGGTCGTTAGGTGGTATCCATCACTTGCATTAATTTCTTATGTTTCTCGTGCAAGTGGGAGATTGAAGGTATTTCGTATGCCCGAGAGACATATTAAATTAATGTGGCTAATATGTTTTGATCCAAGTCGGCTCATACCCAATAACAAGCTTACCGACACCTTATTCGTATTTGATCTTAACGATTGGATCATTGATTAAATACGTGATACTTGAACTTTAAGAAAAATGGTTTTCTGAAATATTACTTGATGTGTACATATATATATAAATTATGGAATAATTTATATAATATGGAATTAATTATTTATAGGTTAAATAATTAATTTATTTATGTTACATTTTATATAAATGGGTTTTATATAATAAAATGTATATGTATAAATAAAATGGAAGGTTTTATAAAATAGTTTTATAAAATTTAATTTTATAAAACTTATTTAAAAGCCTACAAGTAAGTGGCATTGGAGCATGCACTTTGACTTGCCATGTTTATGGTTACTTCAAGTATCAAGATGCATTAGTACCAAGACTTGTAGTAGACCAAAACACACATGCATACACATCAAAATAGCTCAAAAAAAACTGCAAAAATCTGCTCTCTTTGAGCTGTAAAAACCGTGGGGTTTCAAGGGGGTAGAGGTGTTCTTAATTTGATTTTTGCAAGCCATATTCAAGTGTTAACAAACCCTAACCAAAGCACAAGGTGTTGGTGATAAGCTTGGGGTATAACAACTTGAGGTTTTATAGTTTTGGAGCTCCATTCATCTTCATCACTCATCAACAAGCTTGGAATAGGTATAACCTCTTTATTCTTGCTTGTAGTTTGTAAGTATATTTCATGACTTGATCCTAATTAGGATTTAACTTTAATTGGTTAAAGATTAACATGTTTTAAATGATAATACTTGCATGCTTCCGCTTTTATTTGATTCTTAAAAGGTTTTAAGTATCATGTAACTTTTTAAATCCCAACAGACATTTCTTTTGGCTAGAAAACTATCGACAATCTCTTCATATTAGAAGAAGTCCTTCGAGTTCTTCCACCATCGATATCAATTATATGTATTCATTTTTATCAGAAAATAAAGAAACATAAAATTTGTACGAAAAGTGTTAGCTTTCACTGTCTGTTAAATTGTTTTTCCTATCTTTTTTCTTCATGGTTGAAATCTTCTGTCCTTCCTGTCTGATTCTTGTTACACATCCAAATCCCTTCACAATGCAAACAAATCGATCATATCAAGTTACAAATTCAATTATTCGATTTACATTATTATAATCATTACATATATACTATATTCATAAAATATGTACATATAAGATTATAGGATAGATATATACAAGAGTTTAGACTTACAGAGAGATAAATGAAACACACATACATAATAGATATATACATACCTTTTATTTTCTTCTTGATGAACCGACACCGTGATCACCTTCAAACGGAAATGGAAGACACTTTGAACCACCCTCATAGCTCCACGACACCATCTAAAACCCATTTAACCACCTTTGTCTCTATCTATCTCTCTTAAAATAAAAACCACCTCAGACCACCTTAAATTGATACATATTGCTTACGGTTTCTGTTTTACTACGTGTACCCATAAAACTACCTTCCACCTTGATTAAACACCACCACAACAACCAAACCAGTCACTGTTGCAGTTAACAAACAAAACCAAACTCACCTGCCATATTTTTCTGATTCTTGCTTATTACTTAGTGAACTCAAACATCCCCACTTATTCGTGCTTCTTTTCCTTTTCCTGTTTCAAACGATTACACCCAATTACAACCATCACCTTCACCACCGTTGAACCACCTCTTCCATCTCTCTTCTTTCTCTCTTCTTCTTCTTTACAAACCCATAACCTGCTGCTACTTCGAAGCTGCTATTACTACCTTTCTGTTTACATCATTTCTGACAAATAACCACGACCACAACTTTGTACCTACTACTCGATATCTCCTTACTTCTGTTTCTGCTAGGATTGAACCACAAACTTGATTATATATATATGAATGAAACATTAGTGGGATAAATGATCGACAAATTGGTAACCTAATCAAGGACGTGCCATTTTTTTTCTTTCACTTTACAACGTGGATTCCACTGAAGGGTTTTACAACGTGTGTTGCCAAATCAATTAACGGGATTGAGTTTTGGGCTCCACTTTGATTAAATAGGCTGCTATGTTATTGTTCTTCTAGTGGACAATTTACATAGAAGACTTTATGCACGTTCTCCATTATTTAAATGCCATGATCGACAAATTATTTGCTTTTGAATCTCCTTTCTCTTTATGGTAGGCCAAGGAAACCCACTTGCTATATGGTAGAATGTACTCCGTAATTGATATTGTTGTTTTATGATATATGGAAGCCGACACCCTCCCACTAGATTCTTTTTAGGTATAAGATCAAAAGCGATGTGGACTGCCAATCGATTTTAATACTGCATTACAGTGAGTCGTGATTTATTCTCTTTTTACTTGGGCCGATATTTATAATTTAATAGTTGGGCCTTGTTATCGTTTGGGCTCTTGATGGTCCAAGAACCAACTCAAGAAAACATACGGGCATTTAACTTATACTTCTGTTTGTTCTTTGAACGAACTCCGGGAACTGAAGGGATACAAGTGCTTTTTGTTTGCTGCTTTTTTGGTAAGCTGATGATGATGTTATAAACATGAACGATATCGGTAATATACATAAAATAATAAATGAATGATGTCGTTGTTGTTGATGATGATTCATCGATGATGATTAGGATAATGGATGACGAGAGATGATATGATTATGATGATGGCAGTTGTGATGACCCAGAAATTTCTGATCAAATTTAAACTTTAATCTTTATATGGTTCCGACACGATAAGCAAAATCTGTAATGTTGAGTCTCGAAAGTTTTGAAATCTATATTCATGTAATCAATTACCCTTTGACTATGCTCGACGATTCACGAACATTTATGTGTATATTGATATGTATATATAATATATACTTATTAATTGAAAACGTTAACAAAGTATTAGATATATAATACTTTACATGAACGTATTTTGTTTCAATATAAGTTTATTATAGTTATCGATGAGATTTAAAGATAATATCAAATGATTGATTTATCGGATATATTGTATGGTTATGAGTCTCTGTTACGAGACCCACATTGATTTAAGAAATCGTTTCTTTTAACGGTATTCGGAATAAATGGTAAAGTAATTTACAAGTAAGAACAAAGTATCACTTATCGAGAGTTAAACAAAAGATAGTGGAAAATTGAATTTCATAATACTTGATTTATCTATTTTTCAAACGTGTGAAAATGTTTTTCGATATAATAGAACTTGTTTATTAAAATATCTTTGTTTAAATAACGTAAGTTGGGATATTGATTATTAGATATATAAATAACGTGCAACTTGTATTTAAAACGTGTTTATGTATATTAAATATATATGATTTCAAATTAGTTAAGTAAACGATAGTAACACTTGTTTATTTGATTCAATTGTTATTAAATTATATTATATATAGTAGTTATTATCATTATCATTAATAATATTATTATTACTATATTATAAATTTGTATTATTATTAAGAGTACTAATATTATAGTTATATTTATATTTACAAGATTAATTATAACCTATAACTAAATATATATATAAATATACAAACACAGATAATAAATAGAGATATGCAGATATATATATATATATATATATATATATATATATATATATATATATATATATATATATATATATATATATGCTGATATATATAGATACATATCATAAAATTAGTATTAATATTATAAAGATAATTATTAACATTAATATTATTATTATTATTATTATTATTATTATTATTATTATTATTATTATTATTATTATTATTATTATGTATCGAAAATTCGAATTATTAATATTATTATTAATAATATCATTATAATTATTGGTATTATTATTCTAAAAATTGTTATTATTAGAATAATTAGTATTAATATTATTTTTATGATATCATAATTAACAATAATCAGTATTTTATTATCTAGTAAATAATAGAATTACTTTTATTAAAAATTATGTTTTATAAATAAAAAAATCGTATATAAATATAAAATAGGAATCAGATTAGTTTTACATTATCATTCTGTTGTATCAACTTTTGTATTTTGTCTTCAATCGATTTCCAGTCTAAAGCAGATTCAAATGCATCCAAATTCTGTTGTAAATCATTTTCTAACTTTATGCTTTATATTTTTTTTATTATTCTTCTTCAGAAAACGAATATCTCTGTGTACTTGTTGTCGATTAAATTCAATTACCATCCAGTTGTTAATTGATCCTTATTAATCATAATAATATCTCCTACCCTTTATATAACCTCTAATAATACAAATTGAGGAAAAACAGATCGAGTAAACAATATTTTTTTATATAAACCGTTGACTGCTATTGTTATTACTTCAATTTTCAAACAACTTGATTTCTTAACGAATTTCAAAATATGTTAATGCAGTTCTGTTAGGAATTTAATACCTAATCTTTCTGCAAAAGTTGAAGATTCAATTCGTAGTATTAAATTCTAATTTTTAAGTGAAAGATAATTTTCTAAAAAGTCAAACTGTTGTTCATAGAAAAATTCGAATTCATTTTTAGGTTTCATGTTAAGTTGAAGATGCAGAAAGTTTCTAAATAGGATTTCCAACCTTTTTCATGTTGAAAGTTTCATTTAAAACGAGCTAGAATTTGAAAATCGATTTGGAGTTCATCTTTGCCATTTAGCGAGCTGTTATGGTTCCCTTTTTTATTTTTTCAGTTTTAATTAAGTTCCAACATAGCTATTTGATTTTTATTGCAGTTTAGTATTCTGAAAACAACACTAAATTCGTGTATATGTTTATCTTAGGAATTTTGGGTCGATTAGATTTTTGGTATAAAGGAGATGAAATAACAGACTGATGGAAATAGTTTAATTATAATTCAATAGTAATAATAATCAGAAAGACGAGCACAACGGAATGGTTGGGTGTTTGTTTGGGTGAGCCGGGTGGTCGTGGGTTCGAGTCTCGTCGTGGACTTTTCTTTTTGGTAAAGCTTTAAAAGGGTATATATATTTATATTTTCATTTCTATTATTATTTTTATTATTATTATTATTATTATTATTATTATTATTATTATTATTATTATTATTATTATTATTATTATTATTATTATTATTATTATTATTATTATGATTATCATTGTTGTTATTGGTGTTATAAAAATTATTATTATTATCACTTACATAAGTATTAAAATTATTACTATTATTATTAGTATTACTAATACAAGTAGTAAATATAAATTATTATTAATACGATCATAATTACAATGATGATATATATTGTATTTACTAAAATTAATGTCATTACTAAAATGTGTGCTATCATTATTAACATGTTTAGGATTATTATTATCACTACTAAAGATATCATTATTATTATTAGTATCACTATTATTAAAAATTATCATTATCATTTGTGTTATTAGTAAGATTATTATTAGTATTACCATTAGTATAGGTATTATTATTTAAAAATTATTATCATCATCACTATGTATTATTATTAATGATAACAAAACATTAAAAGTACTACTATTAATATTATCATGAGCAACATTTTTACTATATAATTATTAAAACTATGAATCTAAATGGTAATAGCAGTAAAAGTATCATTTTTTATAATTAAAATTATTATCAATATTATCATTATTAATATCAGTATTATTGTTATTAGTATTATCATTAAGTTAACAAACAAAAGCTATTTATAAATAAATATAGATATTTTTTATATGAAATTCGTTATAATAATATTAATATTATATATCACTATATTCTTGTTATTAAAATGATATTAACTTAGCTATATATAAATATATCAACTAATAAATAAATATTTTTTTATAAACCTTAATATAAATGAGTATTATTAATATATTATAATGAATATTAGTTATATGAATATATAAATTAAATATATTAAACTTATCTATATAACACATAATATAATTAGTATGTTCATTAATATATATAAACTTATTCAAATACGATTATATGTTTTAATATATATATATATATATATATATATATATATATATATATATATATATATATATATATATATATATATATATATATATATATGAATAATATAGGTTCGTGAATCCAAGGCCAACCCTATACTTGTTCAATGTCGTTCTATGTATTTTTACTACAAAATACATTAGGTGAGTTTCATTTTCCTTTTTACCCTTTACATTTTTGGGCTGAGAATACATGCGCAACTTTTATAACTGTTTTACGAAATAGACACAAGTACCTTAACTGCATTCTATGATAGAATTATATGGGATTGGGGTTGATTATTATGACACGCATTAGCCCCCGGTTTCCGTTAGAGCGTATGAGCTCCCGAGCCGGGTGGATGGTTTATTATTTATGACATTTTGGCACCGGTTGGTCTATATTTTATAAACATGTGTTCAGCCGTGGGGTGTAAAGACCGGCACAGAGGTTCTATATTTTGAAGGCACATGTATTCAGCCGTGGGGTAAAAGAGCGACACAGATGGTTAAAATTATATTTTGAATCCTCACCAGGTGTTCTTCATATGAAAGATATTTTTTTGTGCAGTTGGAATGGGACTTCTGCACGTTTTATAATATTTAAAATCTTGTGGTCGATTAAAATGATGAAAATGAAATGATTACTATAAACTGATGAACTCACTAACCTTTTGGTTGACACTTGAAAGCATGTTTATTCTCAGGTTTGAAATAAATCTTCCGTTGTGCATTAGCTCATTTTAAGGATATTACTTGGAGTCATTCATGACATATTTCAAAAGATATTGCATTTGAGTCGTTGAAGTTCATTAGAGATTATTATTAAGTAAATGACGAATTAGGTCATTTATAGTTAGATATTATGAAATGGTATGCATACCTGTCAATTTTCGATGAAATGAAAGTTTGTCTTTTAAAAACGAATGCAATGTTTGTAAAATGTATCATATAGAGGTCAAATACCTCGCGATGTAATCAAATGTAACGTATTCGTCCTTATGGATTAGGACGGGGCGTTTCAATTGGTATCAGAGCAGTGGTCTTAGCGAACCAGGTCAACATTAGTGTGTCTAACCGGTAGTTGTTAGGATGCATTAGTGAAGTCTGGACTTCGACCTAGTAGTTGTTAGGTTATATTAATGAGTCTGGACTTGAACCTGGTCCGCATGTTAAAAGTTTTGCTTATCATTCTTATCAAAAATTATCTGCTTATCATTCTTAGTCTAGACACATCTTACTGCATTGACTGCATGAATAGTGTGTAGACAAAATTCACATCTTAGCGTATCTGCTAATCCATATCTTAGCGTATCTGTTACTATAAACTTTGCCTGATATATTTCGTAAATTCCTCCGTAATCTACGAAATCTTCTGTTCTATATATAGGTATTCTATGTAATTAGAATATCATCCAATATCCGAAAATCATTTCATTTCGAGAAATCCTTCATTCAATTGTACGCAATGGAACTCACAACTAGTTCAAGTCCCTCAGATTCCGATATGAAGTCCTACTCCAGCTCCGAAAGCAGCGTCACCAGAATGAATCAATCAATCAGCCATCCCCAATTCATCTGATGAGTTCGTAGTCGACTTAATTATTAGAGACAAGAAGAAGGCGATCCTTTCCATCACCCGAATTCACCTCTTGGCGAAGAACCTGAATCACTTACCGGCGAACCAATCCAAAACACCATTTTCACCCTCATTACCCGAATATCTCGCCATAATTATATACTATCTCAATTTCAAAACCTTATACATCCGCTCGTTCCTATTGACAATCATCCCGGAGTAATAAGTCAACGAGCTTCGCACTCGAGTTATAGCCTTGAAAAATATGGTGCAAAATGTACCAGCTTCAGCAACATCAACGGTACCACCAACAACAACATCCGCATTCCAAGCCTCAATTTCACAATCTGTTCCACGAACATCAACATCATACGCACCATAGATACCAAGGAGTACCAATAGCAATTAACAATGAAGTATTGATCCATAACTTCATTAATATTCTGCGAAGAATATGTGGATCCTAATAATTAACGATGAAGTATTGATCCATAACTTCATCGATATTCTGCGAAGAATATGTGGATCCTAATAGTTTTAGAGATTACTTATTCTAGCTCAAACCGAAAATCAAACGAATTTAATATTATATTGACTCATTAAATCTATGATTACATCTGAAGAAAATATATATGTATATATATTTTCATAAAGATTGTGATTAAAAATTCTTTCGTACAAACTGTTAATGATGAAAATATTTTAACGGGTAGGTAATACCCGAGGAATATTTAGATTTCACATTAATAAGTACACTGTACATTCTTTCAAATCTAATTCAACAATCATTTACTATCCTATTTACAACCACCGATATACGTATCCATTCACCGCAAAATAACCATTTTCATTCAATTTCATATTTGGATTTTGATTTATCAGAATTCAACAAGTGGCATAATGAAGAAAACATTGGACAAAATAAAAATTTGTTAGAAACAAACGAATTAACTATGAGAAATTTTATTAAGAATCCACGCTAACAAAAATCCTAGCTAACTGTTAATTCCGTATTACATTTTATTTATCGCAGTTTATTTATCGCAATTTAGTTATCGCAACTTTAATTATTGTCATTTAATTTCTGTTATTTACTTTACGCACTTTATTTATCGTCATTTAATTTCTGTTATTTATTTATGCACTTTAAATATCGGGACACGTATACAAGGTTTTGACATATCATATCGACGCATCTATATATATTATTTGGAATAACCATAGACACTCTATATGCTGTAATGATCGAGTTCGCTATACAGGGTTGAGGTTGATTCTCAAATAATATATATCGTTTGAGTTGTGATCGAGTCTGAGACATGTACATGGGTCACGATATGTATTAATTAATTCAAATATTATAAATAAAACTATATATGAATTATTAGACTGATAACTGTAGACTATCGACTGTGGACTAATAACATTGGACAATTAAAATGAATTAAAATATTGATTATAACCTATGAAATTAAACATTTCTTCAAGTTTGCCACTTGATCTCATCTTAAACCTCATTTGTATCTTGACGATTACAATCTGCGTTCAAACCCTTCGTGATTCTTGAAAACACCTCAATCTAGAGGATGAACCAACCGTATTTCATCTACGAAAGAAAAGATTGATGCATAGAGTTATACACCTGAAAACACTCGAAACCTGAGCAAACGTTTAACACGTATCTGTGCTAGCTCCTTTGGCGTTGTTATTACAGAAATTAACTTTGGAAATTTTTTCAAATTAGCCAATTTTATCACAGCTTCAGCAAATCAACTTTGACTTTTCATTTTAATGAACTCTATTATAACTTTGATATATAAGTTCGCCCTTCGTTATCGTTACCGGGGAACCTTGTATATTTCATCTTACTACCAGCAGACGTACCAGCAACCTCGTTGCTCTTTGGCTTAAATCCCTCCGACAAATCACTACTTTTAGCTATTGAAGTCTCATCATATTCTCATCCGCATCTACTAACGAGAATTGCCATACCAATTATCGGGAATCAGCAAATCTGTATTGGGAGCCTCGCAACGTTTCCTCATCAACAGTTATATGTAAACATATAACATTTATCTCTTAGAATTATGATCTTCCATTCTGAAATTCTGAAAAGCACCCAGTCTACAAATCAATACCACAAATTCTGAAAAAGCTGAATACAGCAGCAAAAACTGTACACGACCTTAACCGTCGAAAGTTTGATGATAAAGAATGGAGTATTGGAAACACTCAATAGAAAATTTAGTACCGAAAAGCGGATTATGTAAAACTATGAAGGAAGCCGTGGACAAATCATAAAGAATAAGTTTGACTTCAAAGAATCTAAATGATTCAATGCCTGCTGAAGTTTTTAGTGAATATCTTGCTCCTTACTCTAAATTCTTGCAAACAATAGTTTCCATCATTCTCTGATCTTAGATATTCAAAATATTATCGTATCTTTCATTATAAATATCCTCCATATTTCTGAAAATATTTTTATAACTTTTCTTATCTGAAATCATTAATCTCTTTGTGCTATCAGTGTTACATCATATAGAAACTGTTAGTTTCTATATTCTGTAAACTTTCTAGTTTAAATTATGAATGTTTTCAAAGTAGTGTTGGGAACTGAAGCATGAGTTAGTATAATATAATGACACTTGATCAACGTGATTATATTTCGGTAATTCATGTTGAGTTTCTAATGAAACGTGATGATTCACAGAACATACCGTCATCATGTGCCATTTACACGATTCTTACATTCTATCTAATCTCCAAACATATTAAGAACATATCTTCTTGATAGTTCTATCTTTTCGGATATTCTGGTAATTTACCAAATCAATATCGTGCCATTACGATTCCCTCCTTAGAACATTAAATATGTTCATTTCAAAATCCATACCTACGAATTTCGGACCATTATTCACTTGACTTGTAGTCGGGAAGAGGAGAAAAAAGTAGGGAATCCTTGAATATAAAAGAAAATATAAAGTTCGAAAACAACACATAAATTACAAACCGTGCATATCAATACGTATTGCCACGTAAAGGTACGGGAAAATTAATAACACTATAACCCCAAGATAATAGTAGAAGTAAATAAAAATCCTTCGGTGGTAGATGAAAGAGAAGAATGACAGATATGAAGGTTAGAAGTATGTCAAGAATCAAAACGGGATGGAGCATATTGACGAATGTTTTAAAGTATGAATTGAGGAGAAAGAATAGAAGGTGTGAGTTGTAAGAAAACGAAGGGGGTAGATTTATAGTGAAATGTCTGACAAAACAATCAGAAAAGATTATTGCATTTAATCAAAGAAGATCCTGATTTCCTAAAATCGCCGAAGAACCAAATCTTATTATGAAGATTTTCTTTAAATCCCTTGAATTTCGGAAATCAATCATAATTACGTCATCAGTTAAAATGAATATACATTTACTCATATCACTCTCTTGCGATAGCTTCACTCGTACTCTTCACAAAATCAAATGGTTTTATCTATATTACTCAATGATGATAAAACTCTATTTATCAACTCGTATTCGTCATGAAAACATTTTTATAGTTATCGATGACGACCTCGATCAAATTTCGGGACGAAATTTCTTTAACGGGTAGGTACTGTGTTGACCCGGAAATTTCCGATCAAATTTAAAATTTAATCTTTATATGGTTCCGACACGATAAGCAAAATCTGTAATGTTGAGTCTCGAAAGTTTTGAAATCTATATTCATGTAATCAATTACCCTTTGATTATGCTCGACGATTCACGGACATTTATGTGTATATTGATATGTATATATAATATATACTTATTAATTGAAAACGTTAACAAAGTATTAGATATATAATACTTTACATGAACGTATTTTGTTTCAATATAAGTTTATTATAGTTATCAACGAGATTTAAAGATAATATCAAATGATTGATTTATCAGATACATTGTATGGTTATGAGTCTCTGTTACGAGACCCACATTGATTTAAGAAATCATTTCTTTTAACGGTATTCGGAAGAAATGGTAAAGTAATTTACAAGTAAGAACAAAGTATCACTTATCGAGAGTTAAACAAAAGATAGTGGAAAATTGAATTTCATAATACTTGATTTATCTATTTTTCAAACGTGCGAAAACGTTTTTCGATATAATAGAACTTGTTTATTAAAATATCTTTGTTTAAATAACGTAAGTTGGAATATTGATTATTAGATATATAAATAACGTGCAACTTGTATTTAAAACGTGTTTATGTATATTAAATATATATGATTTCAAATTAGTTAAGTAAACGATAGTAACACTTGTTTATTTGATTCAATTGTTATTAAATTATATTATATATAGTAGTTATTATCATTATCATTAATAATATTATTATTACTATATTATAAATTTGTATTATTATTAAGAGTACTAATATTATAGTTATATTTATAAGATTAATTATATCCTATAACTAAATATATATATAAATATACAAACACAGATAATATATATATATATATATATATATATATATATATATATATATATATATATATATATATATATATATATATATATATATATATATATATATATATATATATATATATATATATATGCTGATATATACAGATACATATCATAAAATTAGTATTAATATTATAAAGATAATTATTAACATTAATATTATTATTATTATTATTATGTATCGAAAATTCAAATTATTAATATTATTATTAATAATATCATTATAATTATTGGTGTTATTATTCTAAAAATTGTTATTATTAGAATAATTAGTATTAATATTATTATTATGATATCATAATTAACAATAATCAGTATTTTATTATCTAGTAAATAATAGAATTACTTTTATTAAAAATTATGTTTTATAAATAAAAATATCGTATATAAATATAAAATTGGAATCAGATTAGTTTTACATTATCATTCTGCTGTATCAACTTTTGAATTTTGTCTTCAATCGATTTCCAGTCTAGCATCCAAATTCTATTGTAAATCGTTTTCTAACTTTATGCTTTATATTTTTTTTATTATTCTTCTTCAGAAAACGAATATCTATGTGTACTTGTTGTCGATTAAATTCAATTACAATCCAATTGTTAATTGATCCGTATTAATCATAATAATATCTCCTACCCTTTATATAACCTCTAATAATACAAATTGAGGAAAAACTGATCGAGTAAACAATATTTTTTTTATATAAACCATCGACTGCTATTGTTATTACTTCAATTTTCAAACAACTTAATTTCTTAACAAATTTCAAAATATGTTAATGCAGTTCTGTTAGGAATTTAATACCTAATCTTTCTGCAAAAGTTAAAGATTCAATTCGTAGTATTGAATTCTAATTTTTAATGAAAGATAATTTTCTAAAAAGTCAAACGTGTTGTTCATAGAAAAATTCGAATTCATTTTTAGGTTTCATGTTAAATTGAAGATGCAGAAAGTTTCTAAATAGGATTTCCAACCTTTTTCATGTTGAAAGTTTCATTTAAAACGAGCTAGAATTTGAAAATCAATTTGGAGTTCATCTTTGCCATTTAGCGAGCTGTTATGGTTCCCTTTTTATTTTTTTCAGCTTTAATTAAGTTCCAACACAGCTATTTGATTTTTATTGCAGTTTAGTATTCTGAAAACAACACTAAATTCGTGTATATGTTTAGCTTAGGAATTTTGGGTCGATTAGATTTTTAGTATAAAGGTGATGAAATAACAGACTGATGGAAATAGTTTAATTATAATTCAATAGTAATAATAATCAGAAAGACGAGCACAGCAGAATGGTTGGGTGTTTGTGTGGGTGAGCCGGGTGGTCGTGGTTTCGAGTCTCGTCGTGGACTTTTCTTTTTGGTGAAGCTTTAAAAGGGTATATATATATATATATATATATATATATATATATATATATATATATATATATATATATATTTTCATTTCTATTATTATTTTTATTATTATTTTATTATTATTAATATTGTTATTATGATTATCATTGTTGTTATTGGTGTTATAAAAATTATTATTATTATCACTTACATAAGTATTAAAATTATTACTATTATTATTAGTATTACTAATACAAGTAGTAAATATAAATTATTATTAATACGATCATAATTACAATGATGATATATATTGTATTTACTAAAATTAATGTCATTACTAAAATGTGTGTTATCATTATTAACATGTTTAGGATTATTATTATCATTACTAAAGATATCATTATTATTATTAGTATCACTATTATTAAAAATTATCATTATCATTTGTGTTATTAGTAAGATTATTATTAGTATTACCATTAGTATAGGTATTATTATTTAAAAATTATTATCATCATCACTATGTATTATTATTAATGATAACAAAACATTAAAAGTACTACTATTAATATTATCATGAGCAACATTTTTACTATATAATTATTAAAACTATGAATCTAAATGGTAATAGCAGTAAAAGTATCATTTTTTATAATTAAAATTATTATCAATATTATCATTATTAATATCAGTATTATTGTTATTAGTATTATCGTTAAGTTAACAAACAAAAGCTATTTATAAATAAATATAGATATTTTTTTATATGAAATTCGTTTTAATAATATTAATATTACATATCACTATATTTTGTTATTAAAATGATATTAACTTAGCTATATATAAATATATCAACTAATAAATAAATATTTTTTTATAAACCTTAATATAAATGAGTATTATTAATATATTATAATGAATATTAGTTATATGAAATATATATATTAAATATATTAAACTTATCTATATAACACATAATATAATTAGTATGATCATTAATATATATAAACTTATTCAATTACGATTATATGTTTATATATATATATATATATATATATATATATATATATATATATATATATATATATATATATATACATATATATATATATATATTAATAATATAGGTTCGTGAATCCAAGGCCAACCCTATACTTGTTCAATGTCGTTCTATGTATTTTTACTATAAAATACATTAGATAAGTTTCATTTGCCTTTTTACCCTTTACATTTTTGGGCTTAGAATACATGCGCAACTTTTATAACTGTTTTACGAAATAGAAACAAGTACCTTAACTGCATTCTATGATAGAATTATCTGGGATTGGGGTTGATTATTATGACACGCATTAGCCCCCGGTTTCCGTTAGAGCGTATGAGCTCCCGAGCCGGGTGGATGGTTTATTATTTATGACATTTTGGCACCGGTTGGCCTATATTTTATAAACATGTGTTCAGCCGTGGGGTGTAAAGACCGGCACAGAGGTTCTATATTTTGAAGGCACATGTATTCAGCCGTGGGGTGAAAGACCGGCACAGATGGTTACTATTATATTTTGAATCCTCACCAGGTGTTCTTCATATGAAAGATATTTTTTTTTGTGCAGTTGGAATGGGACTTCTGCACGTTTTATAATATTTAAAATCTTGTGGTCGATTAAAATGATGAAAATGAAATGATTACTATAAACCAAGGTTGCAAAAAACGTGAGACGGGGTCGAGACGGTCGGGTCCGAAAAAGGTCGAGACTTTCGAGACGGGGTCGAGACGGGGGTCGAGACGGACGTTGACCAAAGTTGACTTTTAAATATATAAGTATAAAAATGCATATATGTATACATATTTTAAAGCTAAAAACTTTAATTAATTAATTTGTGCCCATAATTGCTATCATCGTTAATTTAATACAAAAAATTCAAACTAAAATACGATATATTTTACCGATTTTGCCGATTTTCTTTTTTTTCTAATTTTTGACCGACTTTGACCCGATTTTTTCAACTTTGACCCGAATTTTGACCGTTGACTGTCATATTAGACGGTTTTCTTCAAGACGGGACGGACTAGTCACCAAAACGTCGAGACGGGCGTCGAGACGGCCCGAGACGGGGTGTTTTGCAACAGTGCTATAAACTGATAAACTCACCAACCTTTTGGTTGACAATTGAAAGCATGTTTATTCTCAGGTTTGAAAGAAATCTTCCGCTGTGCATTAGCTCATTTTAAGGATATTACTTGGAGTCATTCATGACATATTTCAAAAGACGTTGCATTCGAGTCGTTGAAGTTCATTAGAGATTATTATTAAGTAAATGACGAATTAGGTCATTTATAGTTGGATATTATGAAATGGTATGCATACCGGTCAATTTTCGATGAAATGAAAATTTGTCTTTTAAAAACGAATGCAATGTTTGTAAAATGTATCATATAGAGGTCAAATACATCGCGATGTAATCAAATGTAATGTATTCGTCCTTATGGATTAGGACGGGGCGTTTCAGCAGTATATCATGAAGATGATGATAAATGAAGAAGATGATTAAACCTGTGAGGATAGATGAAAAGGTTCAATGATGATGATGGAATTAAGAATATATAGACGAAAACAGTAAAGGATTAATATATTTAAGATATGTATTATTTCTGAAAATCAAGTCACAGCTCAACGTTTTAAGGGTTAGATCTCTTAAGCAATAGGTCTTGGGTTCGAACCTAGGCTGCTGCATTTTTTTTATAATTAGCTGCACAGGTTGGCTAAAGGGTGATTGGGTTGTTGGGCCAAGTATGGCTGGGCTGTTCGGGCTCGAAACAGAAAACGGGTTAATATAATTATGTTGGGTATTGAATCAAGAAAAGCAGACTAGATCAGGTGATTGGGGATATCTCGGGTTAGCGAGAGGTCGTGGGTTCGAGCTCGGGCTAGGGCAAATATTTTCTTTTTCGCCTTGAGGTAGTTATTCTATTTTTGTTATTTTGATTACTATTATTATTATTATTATTATTATTATTATTATTATTATTATTATTATTATTATTATTATTATTATTATTATTATTATTATTATTATTATTATTATTATTATTATTATTATTATTATTATTATTATTATTATTATTATTATTTTTATTATTATTATTATTATTATTATTATTATCATTATTACTAAAAGTATCATTATTTTTAAATTTATCATTTTAATAAAATTTGTAATATTTTTATCATTATTAGTATTATTAATATATTAAATAAAGAATTTCTATATAAAAATATATTTATAACATAAAACATAACTATAGTAATATTTTTGTAATAAATATTAATTATCTATTTAAAGTATATAAAAATAAATATATCTAATTAAGTTATTAATGAAACATATAATATATTAAAATAACAATTATATCACTAATAATGTGTAAAATTGTTCGATTACAAATATATATGTTAATATATATATAAATGATATAGGTTCGTGAATCCGAGGCCAACCCTGCATTGTTCAGTTTCGTCATATGAATATTTTTACTACAAAATATTGGATTGTGAGTTTCATTTGCCTTTTTACCCTTTATATTTTTGGGCTGAGAATACATGCGAAATTTTTATAAATGTTTTACGAAATAGACACAAGTAATTGAAACTACATTATATGGGTGAATGATCAAAGCCGAATATGCCCCTTTTGCTTGGTAACCTAAGAATTAGTAAACCTACTAATTGACGCGAATCCTAAAGATAGATCTATTGGGCCTAACGAACCCCATCCATGGTTGCGGATGCTTTAGTACTTCGATGTTGTTTTTATCATGTCCGAAGGATTTCCCGGAATGATAGGGAATATTCTTATATGTATCTTGTTAATGTCGGTTACCAGGTGTTCACCATATGAATGATTTTTGTCTCTATGCATGGGATGTATATTTATGAGAACTGGAAATGAAATTTTTGCGGTCTATTAAAAATGATGAAAATGAATATTATTGATAAACTAATGAACTCACTAACCTTTTGGTTGACACTTTAAAGCATGTTTATTCTCAGGTATGAAAGAAATCTTTCGCTGTGCATTTGCTCATTCTAGGGATATACTTGGAGTCATTCTTGACATATTTTAAAAGTCGTTGCATTCGAGTCGTTGAGTTCATCAAGATTATTACTAAGTCAATTATAGTTGGATATATTATGAAATGGTATGTATGCCGTCAACTTTCGATGTAATGAAAGTTTGTCTTTTAAAAACGAATGCAATGTTTGTAAAATGTATCATATAGAGGTCAAGTACCTCGCGATGTAACCAAATGTAATGTATTCGTCCAGATGGATTAGGACGGGGCAGTACAATTTATATATATGTATTTACATATTATTAACCTATAATTGTTCGTGAATCGTCGGTAATGGTCGAAGGTAAATGATTACATGAAACAGTTCCAAAATTTTCAAGACTCAACATTATAGACTTTGCTTATCGTGTCGAAATCATATAAAGATTAAGTTTAAATTTGGTCAAAAATTTCTGGGTCGTCACAACCGGGCACTCCCAGCACTCATGCCCTCATTCTCCACAATTGAAACATCTAGAGGCACTAGTATCCGACACTCCTTTCCTCCCGTTACTCGTGCTATTAACAGCACTTCTAGCCTTCTTGCTCGGAGCGCTATACGATTTAACCCTTTGCTCACCTAAAGTATCATCAACCATCGTAGGAGCATACGATTCAAAACCCTTAGCCACGGCAAATAGCTTAGCAAAAGAGTCCACTTGCCTGATGCTAATTTTCTCACTCAAATCATCATTCAAGGTATTACGAAAATCCTCCATCAACAACCTATCGTTATCAGTATACTCGGGGAAAAATCGAGCCTTAGACATAAAGGTAGCCCTAAGAGTATTTAGGTCCATAGACCCTTGTTGCAAACTTCACAACTCATCACGCATCCTCATCAAATCGGCTTGTGTCTGGAACTCCTCAAAGAATTCCTTCTTAAAATCATCCCACGACAACCCCATGAATGGTTCATCGCTCACGATATTAATCTTACCATCCAACCAATTCTTCTCATTACCCCGCAACAAACTAGTAGCGAGTCTCTTTTTTTGTCCGGAGGACATTCACTTGTACGAAAACACCCTTCGACATCTGAGATCCAACCGGTACTCACTAACAGATCGGGATCTCCGTAGTACATGGGAGGTTTAGTCACTCTAAAGTTCTTGTAACTAAACTCCTTTTCACCATCACCTCGAGGTTTGAGAAACCCCATTTTGAACTCTTCTCAGAGCGCACTCATCCGCTCCTTAACCGCGGCTTCAATCCTAGCCGTCATCTCATCATCGTCATTTATTTATCCGTTCAAAGTACCGCTTTTCATCGACATTCTAAAGAATACAAATCGATCAAATAACGAAACGCAAATATACCACACCTAAAACCGCCCCATCTTGCTTAACACCCGTCGTACATCACTTGTTAGACACGATTTGCACTCATAACAATGGTAGCTAGTAATTATTATGTGTACACGCTGTCTCAACTCATTAGTAGAACGACTATCTTGCTCGATGATAAACACAAACACAACAAAAATTGTACGTGAAGGGGAGAGTTGTAAGATCCAGTTTTTCCCTGTTATGTTGGACGCCGTCCAACAGGGCTGGACGCCGTCCCGTTTTCAAGGGCTGGACGCCGTCCAGATGGCCTGACGAGCCAGCTTTGGTATTTTGATATTTAAAAAGGGGTAGTTTGGTAATTTCACTTTGTGGATGACTTTAAGACCCTATATCAGTTTTGGTGAGCCTCATTACTCCATTTTCATCTACTTTATCTCCCTCCACTAAATTCTAGAGAGAGAAGAAGTTCTAGAGTGAGAGAGCTCCATTAAAGGAAGAAAGAGGTTGAATCGGGTCTTAGTGCGAGTTCTAAAGTTGTTCATCTAGTCGCTAGCTACGTGGTGATTGTGTTGGTAAGTTATAAAAAGTAATTTCTTTAATTAAATTGTGTTAAGGGTTAGGGTTTGGGTTAGTGTTGCACTTAAAACCCATTTGTTAGTGATTTGGGGGTTTTGGGTAAGTTTGGGTCATGAAGACCCAAAAGATGACTAACGTAGGGTTTTGAAAAGTTAAAGTGTGTAAATGGGTCTTAAAGGCTTAGTAAATCACTAGCACATTTGTAGTTAATGTTAGTGGGTGTCATTTGGGTTGTGGGTGACCCAAATGGGAGTGTTGACCTCGAAATGGGTCTCGGGCGACCTAGGTTGTTAAATGTGTATGAGAACACACTAAACTTGTGATTATAAAGTGTTTAAGACCATATTTGGCTAGTGTTAGGGTTTTGTTGGTGTTGACCCAAATATTAGGGTTAAGGGTGCAAATGGGTCGGAATTGCATCTTGTGTCAAAATGGCACTAGAATGGGGAGTAAGCTGGTTGACCAACTTGAGTTGTGATTGATTATGTACTAAATGTGATAGGTACGTTACATTGAAGTTGCAAGCTCGGTTATCTTTCGCAAAAGACTCTAAGGTGAGTGAACTAATTATATGCGTAAGTATATAATGTATCTATTTTTTGTAGCGTGAGATGTGAAGTGTCGAGGTGCTAAGACACCACGTTTCACATGACGAGTGAAGTGTCGAGGTGTTAAGACGCCACTCGGAGTGAAGCATCGAGGTGTTAAGATGCCACTATAAGTAATTGACGGGTGAAGCATCGAGGTGTTAAGATGCCACTTGGGGTAAAGCATCGAGGTGTTAAGATGCCACCTAGGAGTGAAGTGTCGAGGTGTTAAGACGCCACTCCGTAAAATAAAGAGTGAAGCATCGAGGTGTTAAGATGCCACTCGGGGTGAAGTACCGAGGTGTTAAGGTGCCACCCTAGGGTTTAGTGATACGAGGTGTTAAGTACACTAACGGATGTTATGAACACCGAGAGCATTTTCGCGAGCGCCATTCCCTTGTACGATTGGTTAACCATGGTTATTGTGTTGAGTTGTAAGCTATTATATGGTTCGAGTTATATACATATATATGCCTTTGTTATGCTAGCTTGTGATATAGGAGGTTAATAGCTTTGTACTTAAGATGTTAAGCCCTTTGGTGTTACTACCATGTATGCGGTATTCGTGTAAGTGTGCAAGTAGGTATTTTATATATGTACGTGTATAACTATTGCATTCACTAAGCGTTAGCTTACCCTCTTGTTGTTTACCTTTTTAGGCTTCAGCGTGGACAAAGGCAAAGGTATTCAGTTGGATTAGTGGTCTCCCACTTATTTTTATGGGGGATGCTTTTGTGTTAGCTTTTGGAAGTTCGGCCAAGATTTGGGTAGTTTAACCCCAAACACCATGCTCTAGTGTCGTTTAGAAATTAAACTTGTATTGGTCGAAACTTGTATTTTTGATCGAAACGCGTAAGACGGGTTGATGTGGGCCCGATGTTGTAAAACTTGTTTTGATGATGGAAACCTCATATTTTATTATATTATGATATGTTGTAAATAGGTTTTCGTTTAAAAGTGTCAGGAAGCGGGATTTCCGCTCACGTGAGTTGGACCCGGGGACAACAGCTGCTAGGCAATCTGGACGCCGTCCAGATATGCTGGACGCCGTCCTGGTCTTAAGTGCTGGACGCCTTCCAGAAATCTGGACGCCGTCCGGATGGGCAGGTCCAGATTTTTTTTTTTTTTGGGCGTGTTTTTGGATTAACGAAGTCGGGTTGTTACAAGTGGTATCAGAACATGGTCTAAGGGATTTAGGCGACTTGAGATAAGTGCCTAGACTTAGACTTTATTGTGTGTGCGCTTTATGCGGGACTTGTAGGACTTTGGGTCGGAACGGGAATTGTTAGTGCTAGGGTTTATGTGAATTAACCTTGCACTAATTGTTTTGTGTTGTTTTAGCAATCATCAAGCGAGATAGGCGTTGTACTAGCAAGTTAATGCGACGTGCTCACGTAACAATGATTAGCTACCATTGTTACGGGTTCAAATCGTGTCAAACAAGCGATGTACGACGATTGTTGAGCAAGATGGGGTAGTGTGGTGTATATGTATGTACATATGTGTTAAGTCCTTTCGTTTCGTTGCTTAATTTACTTCGTTTTATAGAATGAAGATGAGAAATGGACACGACACAAATGACGGAAGTACGATTGAGGACGTTGAACTCACGGCCAAGGTTGAGGCCATCTTTAAAAGGCTAAAAAAGGATTTTCTTGACGATGTTCGAAAGGTTTTCCAAAAGTCGGTTGATGGGCAAGTAACCGAAATGATAAATGAGCGAATGAATGCCGCGATCGAGGAAGCATTAGAAGCTAGAAACATTCATCCTCGTGGTGAAGGGGGTGATGGTAACGGTGGGAATGGAAGGCGGGACTTCCATTACAAAAATTTCAAGGATGCTCAACCCCCGATGTTTAATGGGGTACAAGATCCGTTAAAAAGCACATGTTGGATTTCCGATATCGAGGGAGCTTTTCGTACCGCGGAATGTCCTCCCGAGAAGAAGGCGAGGTATGGTTCTAGTATGTTGCGGGAAGAAGCTAAGTTGTGGTGGGATGATAAAATCAACTTATATGGTGAGGAGCAATGTATGAGTTTGACGTGGGAAGAGTTTAAGAAGGAATTTTTCAAAGAATACCGAACTTCTTCCGATCTTGATAGAATCCGGGACGAGTTGCACAATTTGCAACAAGGTTCAATGGACTTGGTTACTCTCAAGTCTACCTTCTTGGCAAAGACTCGTTTTTGTCCAGAATATGTTGGTGACGATCACAAGCTAATGAAAGATTTCTACCGTACCATGAATGATGAGTTCAAGGGTAAGATTAGTCGAGGAGCGGCTAAGTCTTTCGACGAGTTATTTGAATTGGCTCGGGGTTTTGAGCTGGAGGTTCCAAGAAAGAGCGACTTCTCATTTTCCAAAAGAAAGTTTGAAGGCTCTAGTCATTCTAACTTTTCAAACAAGAAGAACAAGAATAAGAAGGGTTTCGAGAGTGTCAATAGCGTGAAGAAGGGCGCTTCCGGGGGTTTTTCTTATACATGCTACAATTGTGGGCAACCAGGTCATATGGCTCGTGAGTGTCCGAAATCATCTGCCGGAAACAAGCTCATTTATTTTAATTGCGGTAAAGAAGGGCATAAGAAGCCAGAGTGTCTCGATTTGCGAAACGATAATGTTAAGCGTCTAGAGAAGGCGGCGGGTACGGCTAGGGGTCGCAACTATTTGATGACGAATGATGAAGCCAAGAAATCCAACGAAGTTGTCTCAGGTACTTTTACGGTTAACTCTAATCCGGCAAGGATCCTATTTGATAGCGGTGCAAATTTGTCGTTTGTGTCTCCAAAATTTGTGCCTAGACTTAATAGACCGTTAGCTAAGTTAAGTCGTCCGGTAGAAGTCGAAATAGCGGGCGGCAAGACGGTGCTAGTGGTTGATGTGTGTAAAAATTGTGATGTCGTTTTTGGTGCCGAAAACTTTAAGATAGATCTTATCCCGATGACTTTGGGTGATTTTGATATCGTTGTTGGTATGGATTGGATCGATCATAATAGGGTCGATATTGCATGCCATGAAAAATTTATTCGTGTGAAGACCCCAAGTGGGGGAGAGTTAATTATTCACGGTGATAAGCGTAGAAGACTTGTGCCGATATGCACTTTTGCACGGGCACATCGTTTCCTTGTTAGTGGTGGCATGGCTTTTCTTGCCCATGTTGTTGATACTCGTGATGAGCCACCACCCATTCGTGAAATTCCGGTGGTAAATGAGTTTGGAGACGTTTTTCCGGATGAGTTACCGGGTGTTCCGGCAGAAAGACAAGTTGAATTTCGCATTGAGTTGGTTCTGGGAGCTACTCCCATTGCTAAAACTCCTTATCGTTTAGCGCCGACGGAAATGCAAGAATTGTTAAATCTAACCCAAGAGCTACTTGAAAAGGGTTTTATCCGACCGAGTGCTTCACCATGGGGCGCTCCGATTTTATTTTTGAAAAAGAAGGATGATAGTATGCGGATGTGCATCGATTACCGGGAGTTGAATAAAGTGACGATCAAGAATCGTTATCCATCGCCTCGGATTGACGATTTGTTTGACCAACTCCAAGGTGCTACGTATTTCTCTAAGATTGACCTACGGTCCGGCTATCACCAAATTCGGGTCCGTGAGGAAGATATTGAGAAAACGGCTTTTCGAACGCGCAATGGGCATTTTGAGTTTGTAGTTATGCCTTTTGGTCTTACGAATGCACCGGCGGCATTCATGGATCTTATGAACCGAGTGTGCCAACCTATGTTGAACAAGTCAGTAATTGTGTTCATTGACGACATACTTGTCTATTCGAAGAGTATGAAAGAACATGAACTTCATTTGTGGTGTATGTTAAAGACGTTGCGGAAGGAGAAGTTGTGTGCTAAATTCTCCAAATGTGAATTTTGGCTAAGGGAAGTTCAATTCCTTGGCCATATTGTGAACAAAAATGGTATTCAATTAGATCCGGGGAAGATAGAGACGGTGAGGAGTTGGAGACGACCGACTACGCCTACGGAAATTCGAAGTTTTCTCGGATTGGCTGGTTATTATCGTCGATTTATCCAAGACTTTTCTAAGATTGCTTCTTCATTGACAAAATTGACGAGAAAGAACGCGAGGTTTATTTAGGAGAACGAGCAAGAAATTGTTTTCCAATTGCTAAAAGAGAAATTGTGTCAAGCTCCGTTGTTAGTGTTGTTGGAAGGTGTGGAAGACATGACGGTGTATTGTGATGCCTCTCTAAATGGGCTCGGGTGTGTTCTAATGCAAAGAAGTAAAGTCATCGCTTACGCCTCTCGACAATTAAAGGAATACGAGACGAGATATCCGACTCATGATCTTGAGTTGGCGGCGGTTGTGCATGCATTGAAAATTTGACGCCATTACTTGTATGGTGTCAAGAGTACGATTTATTCGGATCATAAGAGTTTGAAACATCTCTTTAACCAAAGAGAATTGAATTATCGTCAACGTAGGTGGATGGATGTGGTAAAAGATTTTGATTGTGAAATACTTTATCATCCGGGCATGGCGAATGTGGTCGCGGATGCGTTAAGTCGAAAGAGTCATCACCCGGCGTTACGATTGGGATTGTTACGTATGATTATTACTAACGATTTTCTTGAAAGACTTGGTGTGATTCAAATAGAAGCATCCGTTCACAACAAGCATGCGGAACAAATATTGGGGCAATCGGAGTTCATTACTATGGGCTCGCGTGGTTTGTTGTCTTTTCAAGGAAGGGTGTGGGTGCCTAAGATGGGTGATTATCGACAAGTGCTACATGATGAAGCACATAAGTCAAAGTATTCCATTCATCCGGGCGCGACGAAAATGTATCTTGATTTAAGAAAAGAGTATTGGTGGCCGGGCATGAAACGTGATGTTGTAAAGTATGTTGAGCAATGCGTCACGTGCTTGCAAGTTAAAGCCGAGCACCAAAAGCCGTATGGTAAGTTGCAACCGTTAGAAATCCCGAAGTGGAAATGGGAGCACATTACCATGGATTTCATCACAAAGTTACCTAAAACGGCGAGAACCCAATTTGATTCGATTTGGGTGATAGTTGATCGATTGACGAAAAGTGCCTTGTTTCTTCCCATTCGGGAAGCGATATCGTCGGAGACCTTGGCTAAATTGTTTATCAAGGAAGTAGTCGCTCGACATGGGGTTCCTATATCTATTATTTTGGATCGAGATACCAGTTTTACATCTCGGTTTTGGGAAAAGTTTCATGACGATATGGGTACACAATTAAAATTGAGCACGGCGTATCATCCTCAAACGGACGGTCAAACCGAACGTACGAATCAAACATTAGAGGATATGTTACGGGCGTGTATTATTGATTTCGGTGGTAGTTAGGATGAGCACTTACCTTTGGTGAAATTCTCGTACAATAATAGTTATCATACTAGTATCGGGATGCCACCGTATGAGATGCTTTATGGGCGAAGATGTCGAACTCCAATTTGTTGGGGTGAAGTGGGACAAAAGGGAATCGGGAGTACCGATTTGGTTTTAGAGACGAATAGCAAGATTGATGTGATTCGGGATCATTTAAAAAAGGCGTAAGATAGACAAAAGTCGTATGCCGATAAACGTAGGCGAATGATCGAATTCCAAGAGGGCGACATGGTGATGCTTAAGGTTTCGCCATGGAAAGGCATTATTCGGTTTAGAAAAAGGGGAAAGTTAGCTCCTCGGTTTATTGGGCCATTTAAGGTCTTAGCTCGTGTTGGTGAAGTCTCATATCGTTTAGAATTACCCGAAGAATTTGCGGGGATCCATAATACATTTCATGTTTCCCATCTCCGTAAGTGTCTTACGGATGATTCTTCGTGGGTGTCATTAGACGAAATTGAACTAAACAACAAGCTATAGTATATTGAGGAGCCAGTTGCCATACTTGACGAAAAAGTGAAAAGATTGAGAAATAAAGATATGAGAACTTTTAAAGTTCAATGGCGGCGTAGTATAGGTTCCAAGTTTACTTGGGATCCTGAAGAGTTTGTTCTTGTGTATCTTCCTGCTTGTCATGAGGCTTGGATAGCGAGGTCGCAATCCTGTTCAAGTGGGAGAGAGTTGTAAGATTCAGTTTTTCCCTGTTATGTCGGACGCCGTCCAACAGGGCTGGACGCCGTCCCGTTTTGAAGGGCTGGACGCCGTCCAGAAATCTGGACGCCGTCCAGATGGCCTGACGAGCCAGCTTTGGTATTTTGATATTTAAAAAGGGGTAGTTTGGTAATTTCACTTTGTGGACGACTTTAAGACCCTAGATCAGTTTTGGTGAGCCTCATTACTCCATTTTCATCTACTTTATCTCCCTCCACTAAATTCTAGAGAGAGAGGAAGTTCTAGAGTGAGAGAGCTCCATTAAAGGAAGAAAGAGGTTGAATCGGGTCTTAGTGCGAGTTCTAAAGTTGTTCATCTAGTCGCTAGGTACGTGGTGACTGAAATGTCCCGTTCTTATTGATTAAAAACGTTCCATATTAATTGATTTCGTTGCGAGGTTTTGACCTCTATATGAGACGTTTTTCAAAGACTGCATTCATTTTTAAAACAAACCATAACCTTTATTTCATAAATAAAGGTTTAAAAAGCTTTACGTAGATTATCAAATAATGATAATCTAAAATATCCTGTTTACACACGACCATTACATAATGGTTTACAATACAAATATGTTACATCGAAATCAGTTTCTTGAATGCAGTTTTTACACAATATCATCCAAACATGGACTCCAAATCTTGTCCTTATTTTAGTATGCAACAGCGGAAGCTCTTAATATTCACCTGAGAATAAACATGCTTTAAACGTCAACAAAAATGTTGGTGAGTTATAGGTTTAACCTATATATATCAAATCGTAACAATAGACCACAAGATTTCATATTTCAATACACATCCCATACATAGAGATAAAAATCATTCATATGGTGAACACCTGGTAACCGACATTAACAAGATGCATATATAAGAATATCCCCATCATTCCGGGACACCCTTCGGATATGATATAAATTTCGAAGTACTAAAGCATCCGGTACTTTGGATGGGGTTTGTTAGGCCCAATAGATCTATCTTTAGGATTCGCGTCAATTAGGGTGTCTGTTCCCTAATTCTTAGATTACCAGACTTAATAAAAAGGGGCATATTTGATTTCGATAATTCAACAATAGAATGTAGTTTCACGTACTTGTGTCTATTTTGTAAATCATTTATAAAACCTGCATGTATTCTCATCCCAAAAATATTAGATTTTAAAAGTGGGACTATATCTCACTTTCACAGATTTTTACTTCGTCGGGAAGTAAGACTTGGCCACTGGTTGATTCACTAACCTATAACAATATATACATATATATCAAAGTATGTTCAAAATATATTTACAACACTTTTAATATATTTTGATGTTTTAAGTTTATTAAGTCAGCTGTCCTCGTTAGTAACCTAAAACTAGTTGTCCACAGTCAGATGTACAGAAATAAATCGATAAATATTATCTTGAATCAATCCACGACCCAGTGTATACGTATCTCAGTATTGATCACAACTCAAACTATACATATTTTGGAATCAACCTCAACCCTGTATAGCTAACTCCAACATTCACATATAGAGTGTCTATGGTTGTTCCGAAATATATATAGATGTGTCGACATGATAGGTCGAAACATTGTATACGTGTCTATGGTATCTCAAGATTACATAATATACAATACAAGTTGATTAAGTTATGGTTGGAATAGATTTGTTACCAATTTTCACCTAGCTAAAATGAGAAAAATTATCCAATCTTGTTTTACCCATAACTTCTTCATTTTAAATCCGTTTTGAGTGAATCAAATTGCTATGGTTTCATATTGAACTCTATTTTATGAATCTAAACAGAAAAAGTATAGGTTTATAGTCAGAAAAATAAGTTACAAGTCATTTTTGTAAAGGTAGTCATTTCAGTCGAAAGAACGACGTCTAGATGACCATTTTAGAAAACATACTTCCACTTTGAGTTTAACCATAATTTTTGGATATAGTTTCATGTTCATAATAAAAATCATTTTCTCAGAATAACAACTTTTAAATCAAAGTTTATCATAGTTTTTAATTAACTAACCCAAAACAGCCCGCGGTGTTACTACGACGGCATAAATCCGGTTTTACGGTGTTTTTCGTGTTTCCAGGTTTTAAATCATTAAGTTAGCATATCATATAGATATAGAACATGTGTTTAGTTGATTTTAAAAGTTAAGTTATAAGGATTAACTTTTGTTTGCGAACAAGTTTAGAATTAACTAAACTATGTTCTAGTGATTACAAGTTTAAACCTTCGAATAAGATAGCTTTATATGTATGAATCGAATGATGTTATGAACATCATTACTAACTTAAGTTCCTTGGATAAACCTACTGGAAAAGAGAAAAATGGATCTAGCTTCAATGGATCCTTGGATGGCTCGAAGTTCTTGAAGCAGAATCATGACACGAAAACAAGTTCAAGTAAGATCATCACTTGAAATAAGATTGTTATAGTTATAGAAATTGAACCAAAGTTTGAATATGATTATTACCTTGTATTGATAACATACTGTAAGGAACAAAGATTTCTTGAGGTTGGATGATCACCTTACAAGATTGGAAGTGAGCTAGCAAACTTGAAAGTATTCTTGATTTTATGAAACTAGAACTTTTGGAATTTATGAAGAACACTTAGAACTTGAAGATAGAACTTGAGAGAGATCAATTAGATGAAGAAAATTGAAGAATTAAAGTGTTTGTAGGTGTTTTTGGTCGTTGGTGTATGGATTAGATATAAAGGATATGTAATTTTGTTTTCATGTAAATAAGTCATGAATGATTACTCATATTTTTGTAATTTTATGAGATATTTCATGCTAGTTGCCAAATGATGGTTCCCACATGTGTTAGGTGACTCACATAGGCTGCTAAGAGCTGATCATTGGAGTGTATATACCAATAGTACATACATCTAAAAGCTGTGTATTGTACGAGTACGAATACGGGTGCATACGAGTAGAATTGTTGATGAAACTGAACGAGGATGTAATTGTAAGCATTTTTGTTAAGTAGAAGTATTTTGATAAGTGTATTGAAGTCTTTCAAAAGTGTATAAATACATATTAAAACACTACATGTATATACATTTTAACTGAGTCGTTAAGTCATCGTTAGTCGTTACATGTAAGTGTTGTTTTGAAACCTTTAGGTTAACGATCTTGTTAAATGTTGTTAACCCAATGTTTATAATATCAAATGAGATTTTAAATTATTATATTATCATGATATTATCATGTATGAATATCTCTTAATATGATATATATACATTAAATGTCTTTACAACGATAATCGTTACATATATGTCTCGTTTAAAAATCATTAAGTTAGTAGTCTTGTTTTTACATATGTAGTTCATTGTTAATATACTTAATGATATGTTTACTTATCATAGTATCATGTTAACTATATATATATCCATATATATGTCATCATATAGTTTTTACAAGTTTTAACGTTCGTGAATCACCGGTCAACTTGGGTGGTCAATTGTCTATATGAAACATATTTCAATTAATCAAGTCTTAACAAGTTTGATTGCTTAACATGTTGGAAACATTATATCATGTAAATATCAATCTCAATTAATATATATAAACATGGAAAAGTTCGGGTCACTACAGTACCTACCCGTTAAATAAATTTCGTCCCGAAATTTTAAGCTGTTGAAGGTGTTGACGAATCTTCTAGAAATAGATGCGGGTATTTCTTCTTCATCTGATCTTCACGCTCCCAGGTGAACTCGGGTCCTCTACGAGCATTCCATCGAACCTTAACAATTGGTATCTTGTTTTGCTTAAGTCTTTTAACCTCACGATCCATTATTTCGACGGGTTCTTCGATGAATTGAAGTTTTTCGTTGATTTGGATTTCATCTAACGGAATAGTGAGATCTTCTTTAGCAAAACATTTCTTCAAATTCGAGACGTGGAAAGTGTTATGTACAGCTGCGAGTTGTTGAGGTAACTCAAGTCGGTAAGCTACTGGTCCGACACGATCAATAATCTTGAATGGTCCAATATACCTTGGATTTAATTTCCCTCGTTTACCAAATCGAACAACGCCTTTCCAAGGTGCAACTTTAAGCATGACCATCTCTCCAATTTCAAATTCTATATCTTTTCTTTTAATGTCAGCGTAGCTCTTTTGTCGACTTTGGGCGGTTTTCAACCGTTGTTGAATTTGGATGATCTTCTCGGTAGTTTCTTGTATAATCTCTGGACCCGTAATCTGTCTATCCCCCACTTCACTCCAACAAATCGGAGACCTGCATTTTCTACCATAAAGTGCTTCAAACGGCGCCATCTCAATGCTTGAATGGTAGCTGTTGTTGTAGGAAAATTCTGCTAACGGTAGATGTCGATCCCAACTGTTTCCGAAATCAATAACACATGCTCGTAGCATGTCTTCAAGTATTTGTATTGTCCTTTCACTCTGCCCATCAGTTTGTGGATGATAGGCAGTACTCATGTCTAGACGAGTTCCTAATGCTTGCTGTAATGTCTGCCAGAATCTTGAAATAAATCTGCCATCCCTATCAGAGATAATAGAGATTGGTATTCCATGTCTGGAGACGACTTCCTTCAAATACAGTCGTGCTAACTTCTCCATCTTGTCATCTTCTCTTATTGGCAAGAAGTGTGCTGATTTGGTGAGACGATCAACTATTACCCAAATAGTATCAAAACCACTTGCAGTCCTTGGCAATTTAGTGATGAAATCCATGGTAATGTTTTCCCATTTCCATTCCGGGATTTCGGGTTGTTGAAGTAGACCTGATGGTTTCTGATGCTCAGCTTTGACCTTAGAACACGTCAAACATTCTCCTACGTATTTAGCAACATCGGCTTTCATACCCGGCCACCAAAAATGTTTCTTGAGATCCTTGTACATCTTCCCTGTTCCAGGATGTATTGAGTATCTAGTTTTATGAGCTTCTCTAAGTACCATTTCTCTCATGTCTCCAAATTTTGGTACCCAAATCCTTTCAGCCCTATACCGGGTTCCGTCTTCCCGAATATTAAGATGCTTCTCCGATCCTTTGGGTATTTCATCCTTTAAATTTCCCTCTTTTAAAACTCCTTGTTGCGCCTCCTTTATTTGAGTAGTAAGGTTATTATGAATCATTATATTCATAGATTTTACTCGAATGGGTTCTCTGTCCTTCCTGCTCAAGGCATCGGCTACCACATTTGCCTTCCCCGGGTGGTAACGAATCTCAAAGTCGTAATCATTCAATAATTCAATCCACCTACGCTGCCTCATATTCAGTTGTTTCTGATTAAATATGTGTTGAAGACTTTTGTGGTCGGTATATATAATACTTTTGACCCCATATAAGTAGTGCCTCCAAGTCTTTAAGGCAAAAACAACCGCGCCTAATTCCAAATCATGCGTCGTATAATTTTGTTCGTGAATCTTCAATTGTCTAGACGCATAAGCAATCACCTTCGTTCGTTGCATTAATACACAACCGAGACCTTGCTTTGATGCGTCACAATAAATCACAAAATCATCATTCCCATCAGGCAATGACAATATAGGTTCCGTAGTTAGCTTTTTCTTCAATAACTGAAACGCTTTCTCTTGTTCATCATTCCATTCAAATTTCTTCCCTTTATGCGTTAATGCAGTCAAGGGTTTTGCTATTCTGGAAAAGTCTTGGATGAACCTTCTGTAGTAACCAGCTAGTCCTAAAAATTGGCGTATGTGTTTCGGAGTTTTCGGGGTTTCCCACTTTTCAACAGTTTCTATCTTTGCCGGATCCACCTTAATACCTTCTTTGTTCACTATGTGACCGAGGAATTGAACTTCTTCCAACCAAAATGCACACTTTGAAAACTTAGCGTACAATTCTTCCTTCCTCAATACTTCTAACACCTTTCTCAAATGTTCACCGTGTTCTTGGTCATTCTTTGAGTAAATAAGTATGTCATCAATGAAAACAATGACAAACTTGTCAAGGTATGGTCCACACACTCGGTTCATAAGGTCCATGAACACAGCTGGTGCATTAGTTAAACCAAACGGCATGACCATAAACTCGTAATGACCGTAACGTGTTCTGAAAGCAGTCTTTGGAATATCATCTTCTTTCACCCGCATTTGATGATACCCGGAACGTAAGTCAATCTTTGAATAAACAGACGAGCCTTGTAGTTGATCAAATAAGTCGTCGATTCTCGGTAGTGGGTAGCGGTTCTTGATGGTAAGTTTGTTCAACTCTCGGTAGTCGATACACAACCTGAATGTACCATCTTTCTTCTTGACAAACAAAACAGGAGCTCCCCACGGTGATGTGCTTGGTCGAATGAAACCACGCTCTAAAAGTTCTTGTAATTGGCTTTGCAGTTCTTTCATCTCGCTGGGTGCGAGTCTGTAAGGAGCACGAGCTATTGGTGCAGCTCCTGGTACAAGATCTATTTGAAATTCAACGGATCGATGTGGGGGTAATCCCGGTAATTCTTTCGGAAATACATCGGGAAATTCTTTTGCAATGGGAACATCATTGATGCTCTTTTCTTCAGTTTGTTCTTTCTCGACGTGTGCTAGAACAGCATAGCAACCTTTTCTTATTAGTTTTTGTGCCTTCAAACTACTAATAAGATGTAGCTTCGTGTTGCCCTTTTCTCCGTACACCATTAAGGGTTTTCCTTTTTCTCGTATAATGCGAATTGCATTTTTGTAACAAACGATCTCTGCTTTCACTTCTTTCAACCAGTCCATACCGATTATCACATCAAAACTCCCTAACTCTACTGGTATCAAATCAATCTTAAATGTTTCGCTAACCAGTTTAATTTCTCGATTCCGACATATATTATCTGCTGAAATTAATTTACCATTTGCTAATTCGAGTAAAAATTTACTATCCAAAGGCGTCAATGGACAACTTAATTTAGCACAAAAATCTCTACTCATATAGCTTCTATCCGCACCCGAATCAAATAAAACGTAAGCAGATTTATTGTCAATAAGAAACGTACCTGTAACAAGCTCCGGGTCTTCCTGTGCCTCTGCCGCATTAATATTGAAAACTCTTCCGCGGCCTTGTCCATTTGTGTTCTCCTGGTTCGGGCAATTTCTAATAATGTGGCTCGATTTTCCACATTTATAACAAACTACATTGGCATAACTTGCTCCGACACTACTTGCTCCGCCATTACTCGTTTCGACACCATTTGTTCCTTTCGTTCTATTAACCCCTGGTCCGTAGACCTCACACTTCGCCGCGCTATGACCATTTCTTTTACACTTGTTGCAAAATTTGGTGCAGAACCCCGAGTGATTCTTTTCACACCTTTGGCATAGCTGCTTCTGATTGTTATTGTTGTTGCGGTTATTATTGTTGTTGGGATGATTGTTGTAGTTGCTGTTGTTGTTGTTGTTGTTGTTGTTGTTGTTGTTGTTGGACCGTTTGTTGTAGTTGCGATTGATGTTGCGATTGTTGGGATAATTGTTGCGATTATTGTTGTAATTGCTGTTGTTGTTGTATTGGTGATTCTTATCACCGTTTTCCTCCCACTTTCTTTTGACTTGCTTCACATTGGCCTCTTCAGCAGTATGTTCTTTAATTCTTTCTTCAATCTGGTTCACGAGTTTGTGAGCCATTCTACATGCCTGTTGTATGGAGGCGGGCTCGTGTGAACTTATATCTTCTTGGATTCTTTCCGGTAATCCGTTCACAAACGCGTCGATCTTCTCTTCCTCATCTTCGAATGCTCCCGGACACAATAGGCACAATTCTGTGAATCGTCTTTCGTACGTGGTAATATCAAATCCTTAGGTTCGTAACCCTCTAAGTTCTGTCTTGAGCTTATTGACCTCGGTTCTGGGACGGTACTTCTCGTTCATCAAGTGCTTGAATGTTGACCACGGTAGTGCGTACGCATCGTCTTGTCCCACTTGCTCTAGATAGGTATTCCACCATGTTAACGCAGAACCTGTGAAGGTATGCGTAGCGTACTTTACTTTGTCCTCTTCAGTACACTTACTTATGGCAAACACCGATTCGACCTTCTCGGTCCACCGTTTCAATCCGATCGGTCCTTCGGTTCCATCAAATTCCAAAGGTTTGCAGGCAGTGAATTCTTTGTAGGTGCATCCTACACGATTTCCTGTACTGCTAGATCCAAGGTTATTGTTGGTATGTAGCGCAGCCTGTACTGCGGCTATGTTTGAAGCTAGAAAAGTATGGAATTCCTCTTCATTCATATTCACGGTGTGTCGAGTAGTCGGTGCCATTTCCTTCAAAATAGTTAAATGGAACAAGTTAATCATACAGAATATTAAGAGTAGTTAATAGTATTTCGTAGCATAATATGAACTCATTTATAAAAGCTTTTTCTTCATATTAGCGTTTTATAAGTTTAAATTCGGGTAGTACCTACCCGTTAAGTTCATACTTAGTAGCTAATATACAATTCAACTACTACAATTCTATATGAAAAACTGATTATAATAATATTTCGCGTTCAAACTTTTACACAACATTTTACAAACTTACAATACCGCTTATTTTACATATAGCATGAAATATAGCACACAATAAATTTGATACAAGATGGTTGTGAAGATAATTCTAGCTAGTACACAAGTCGTTCAGCAAAGGCAATAAAGACACGTAATTCATACGTCCAGAAACAAGTCATGCATTCTGGTTTTACTAGGACTACTTCCCATCCTTGGTCTTGTGGAACATAACCGTTATGGCCGTTGATAAGACAGCGTGTTCTAACGTCGTCAAAGGGACGAGGGTTACGTAATGTCCAACAGTCCCGTAACAATCTAAAAACCTCATTTCTTACCCCAATTACCGACTCCGTCACTTGTGGGAACGTTTTGTTTAATAGTTGTAGCCCGATGTTCTTGTTCTCACTTTGGTGAGAAGCGAACATTACTAATCCGTAAGCATAACATGCTTCTTTATGTTTCATGTTAGCCGCTTTTTCTAAATCACGAAGTCCAATATTCGGATATATTGAGTCAAAATAATTTCTTAACCCATTGCGTAAAATAGCATTTGGGTTCCCCGCAATATATGCGTCAAAGTAAACACATCGTAACTTATGGATTTCCCAATGTGATATCCCCCATCTTCCGAACGAAAGCCTTTTATAAACCAAGGCATTCTTGGAACGTTCTTCGAATGTCTTACAAACTGATCTCGCCTTAAATAGTTGTGCCGAAGAATTCTGACCGACTCTAGACAAGATTTCATCAATCATGTCTCCGGGTAGGTCTCTTAAAATATTGGGTTGTCTATCCATTTTGTGTTTTTATACTGTAAAATAGACAAGAGTTAGATTCATAAAAAAAATTACTTATTAATACAAGCAATTTTTACATATATCATAAAGCATAAGCACACTATATTACATATATTACACCACACGAATACAACTATCTTATTCCGACTCGCTTGTTTCTTCTTTTTCGGTTTTGGTTCGTTTTGCCAAGTTTCTAGGGATATATGATGTTCCCCTAATACGAGCCGTCGTGATCCACATTGGTTTAGAAAAACCTGGTGGTTTAGAGGTTCCCGGGTCATTGTTACAACTTTAGGACTTCGGGGGTTGACGATACATATAAAGTTCATCGGGGTTGGAATTAGATTTCTCTATTTTTATGCCCTTTCCCTTATTATTTTCTTTTGCCTTTTTAAATTCAGTTGGGGTAATTTCTATAACATCATCGGAATTCTCGTCGGAATCCGATTCATCGGAGAATTGGTAATCCTCCCAATATTTTGCTTCCTTGGCGAAAACACCATTGACCATAATTAACCTTGGTCGGTTGGTTGAGGATTTTCTTTTACTTAACCGTTTTATTATTTCGCCCACCGGTTCTATTTCTTCATCCGGTTCCGATTCTTCTTCCGGTTCCGATTCTTCTTCCGGTTCCGACTCTTCTTCCGGTTCCTCTTCGGGAACTTGTGAATCAGTCCACGAATCATTCCAATTTACATTTAACTCTTCATTATTATTAGGTGAGTCAATGGGACTTGTTCTAGAGGTAGACATCTATCACATAATATCAAACGCGTTAAGAGATTAATATATCACATAATATTCACATGTTAAAAATATATAGTTTCCAACAAAATTTGTTAAGCAATCATTTTTCAAGTAAACACGGTCGAAGTCCAGACTCACTAATGCATCCTAACAAACTCGATAAGACACACTAATGCAAAATTCTGGTTCTCTAAGACCAACGCTCGGATACCAACTGAAATGTCCCGTTCTTATTGATTAAAAACGTTCCATATTAATTGATTTCGTTGCGAGGTTTTGACCTCTATATGAGACGTTTTTCAAAGACTGCATTCATTTTTAAAACAAACCATAACCTTTATTTCATAAATAAAGGTTTAAAAAGCTTTACGTAGATTATCAAATAATGATAATCTAAAATATCCTGTTTACACACGACCATTACATAATGGTTTACAATACAAATATGTTACATCGAAATCAGTTTCTTGAATGCAGTTTTTACACAATATCATACAAACATGGACTCCAAATCTTGTCCTTATTTTAGTATGCAACAGCGGAAGCTCTTAATATTCACCTGAGAATAAACATGCTTTAAACGTCAACAAAAATGTTGGTGAGTTATAGGTTTAACCTATATATATCAAATCGTAACAATAGACCACAAGATTTCATATTTCAATACACATCCCATACATAGAGATAAAAATCATTCATATGGTGAACACCTGGTAACCGACATTAACAAGATGCATATATAAGAATATCCCCATCATTCCGGGACACCCTTCGGATATGATATAAATTTCGAAGTACTAAAGCATCCGGTACTTTGGATGGGGTTTGTTAGGCCCAATAGATCTATCTTTAGGATTCACGTCAATTAGGGTGTCTGTTCCCTAATTCTTAGATTACCAGACTTAATAAAAAGGGGCATATTTGATTTCGATAATTCAACCATAGAATGTAGTTTCACGTACTTGTGTCTATTTTGTAAATCATTTATAAAACCTGCATGTATTCTCATCCCAAAAATATTAGATTTTAAAAGTGGGACTATAACTCACTTTCACAGATTTTTACTTCGTCGGGAAGTAAGACTTGGCCACTGGTTGATTCACGAACCTATAACAATATATACATATATATCAAAGTATGTTCAAAATATATTTACAACACTTTTAATATATTTTGATGTTTTAAGTTTATTAAGTCAGCTGTCCTCGTTAGTAACCTAAAACTAGTTGTCCACAGTTAGATGTACAGAAATAAATCAATAAATATTATCTTGAATCAATCCACGACCCAGTGTATACGTATCTCAGTATTGATCACAACTCAAACTATATATATTTTGGAATCAACCTCAACCATGTATAGCTAACTCCAACAGTCACATATAGAGTGTCTATGGTTGTTCCGAAATATATATAGATGTGTCGACATGATAGGTCGAAACATTGTATACGTGTCTATGGTATCTCAAGATTACATAATATACAATACAAGTTGATTAAGTTATGGTTGGAATAGATTTGTTACCAATTTTCACGTAGCTAAAATGAGAAAAATTATCCAATCTTGTTTTACCCATAACTTCTTCATTTTAAATCCGTTTTGAGTGAATCAAATTGCTATGGTTTCATATTGAACTCTATTTTATGAATCTAAACAGAAAATTATAGGTTTATAGTCAGAAAAATAAGTTACAAGTCGTTTTTGTAAAGGTAGTCATTTCAGTCGAAAGAACGACGTCTAGATGACCATTTTAGAAAACATACTTCCACTTTGAGTTTAACCATAATTTTTGGATATAGTTTCATGTTCATAATAAAAATCATTTTCTCAGAATAACAACTTTTAAATCAAAGTTTATCATAGTTTTTAATTAACTAACCCAAAACAGCCCGCGGTGTTACTACGACGGCGTAAATCCGGTTTTACGGTGTTTTTCGTGTTTCCAGGTTTTAAATCATTAAGTTAGCATATCATATAGATATAGAACATGTGTTTAGTTGATTTTAAAAGTCAAGTTAGAAGGATTAACTTTTGTTTGCGAACAAGTTTAGAATTAACTAAACTATGTTCTAGTGATTACAAGTTTAAACCTTCGAATAAGATAGCTTTATATGTATGAATCGAATGATGTTATGAACATCATTACTACCTTAAGTTCCTTGTATAAACCTACTGGAAAAGAGAAAAATGGATCTAGCTTCAATGGATCCTTGGATGGCTCGAAGTTCTTGAAGCAGAATCATGACACGAAAACAAGTTCAAGTAAGATCATCACTTGAAATAAGATTGTTATAGTTATAGAAATTGAACCAAACTTTGAATGTGATTATTACCTTGTATTAGAATGATAACATACTGTAAGAAACAAAGATTTCTTGAGGTTGGATGATCACCTTACAAGATTGGAAGTGAGCTAGCAAACTTGAAAGTATTCTTGATTTTATGAAACTAGAACTTTTGGAATTTATGAAGAACACTTAGAACTTGAAGATAGAACTTGAGAGAGATCAATTAGATGAAGAAATTTGAAGAATGAAAGTGTTTGTAGGTGTTTTTGGTCGTTGGTGTATGGATTAGATATAAAGGATATGTAATTTTGTTTTCATGTAAATAAGTCATGAATGATTACTCATATTTTTGTAATTTTATGAGATATTTCATGCTAGTTGCCAAATGATGGTTCCCACATGTGTTAGGTGACTCACATAGGCTGCTAAGAGCTGATCATTGGAGTGTATATACCAATAGTACATACATCTAAAAGCTGTGTATTGTACGAGTACGAATACGGGTGCATACGAGTAGAATTGTTGATGAAACTGAACGAGGATGTAATTGTAAGCATTTTTGTTAAGTAGAAGTATTTTGATAAGTGTATTGAAGTCTTTCAAAAGTGTATAAATACATATTAAAACACTACATGTATATACATTTTAACTGAGTCGTTAAGTCATCGTTAGTCGTTACATGTAAGTGTTGTTTTGAAACCTTTAGGTTAACGATCTTGTTAAATGTTGTTAACCCAATGTTTATAATATCAAATGAGATTTTAAATTATTATATTATCATGATATTATCATGTATGAATATCTCTTAATATGATATATATACATTAAATGTCTTTACAACGATAATCGTTACATATATGTCTCGTTTAAAAATCATTAAGTTAGTAGTCTTGTTTTTACATATGTAGTTCATTGTTAATATACTTAATGATATGTTTACTTATCATAGTATCATGTTAACTATATATATATATCCATATATATGTCATCATATAGTTTTTACAAGTTTTAACGTTCGTGAATCACCGGTCAACTTGGGTGGTCAATTGTCTATATGAAACATATTTCAATTAATCAAGTCTTAACAAGTTTGATTGCTTAACATGTTGGAAACATTATATCATGTAAATATCAATCTCAATTAATATATATAAACATGGAAAAGTTCGGGTCACTACAGTACCTACCCGTTAAATAAATTTCGTCCCGAAATTTTAAGCTGTTGAAGGTGTTGACGAATCTTCTAGAAATAGATGCGGGTATTTCTTCTTCATCTGATCTTCACGCTCCCAGGTGAACTCGGGTCCTCTACGAGCATTCCATCGAACCTTAACAATTGGTATCTTGTTTTGCTTAAGTCTTTTAACCTCACGATCCATTATTTCGACGGGTTCTTCGATGAATTGAAGTTTTTCGTTGATTTGGATTTCATCTAACGGAATAGTGAGATCTTCTTTAGCAAAATATTTCTTCAAATTCGAGACGTGGAAAGTGTTATGTACAGCTGCGAGTTGTTGAGGTAACTCAAGTCGGTAAGCTACTGGTCCGACACGATCAATAATCTTGAATGGTCCAATATACCTTGGATTTAATTTCCCTCGTTTACCAAATCGAACAACGCCTTTCCAAGGTGCAACTTTAAGCATGACCATCTCTCCAATTTCAAATTCTATATCTTTTCTTTAATGTCAGCGTAGCTCTTTTGTCGACTTTGGGCGGTTTTCAACCGTTGTTGAATTTGGATGATCTTCTCGGTAGTTTCTTGTATAATCTCCGGACCCGTAATCTGTCTATCCCCCACTTCACTCCAACAAATCGGAGACCTGCATTTTCTACCATAAAGTGCTTCAAACGGCGCCATCTCAATGCTTGAATGGTAGCTGTTGTTGTAGGAAAATTCTGCTAACGGTAGATGTCGATCCCAACTGTTTCCGAAATCAATAACACATGCTCGTAGCATGTCTTCAAGTGTTTGTATTGTCCTTTCGCTCTGCCCATCAGTTTGTGAATGATAGGCAGTACTCATGTCTAGACGAGTTCCTAATGCTTGCTGTAATGTCTGCCAGAATCTTGAAATAAATCTGCCATCCCTATCAGAGATAATAGAGATTGGTATTCCATGTCTGGAGACGACTTCCTTCAAATACAGTCGTGCTAACTTCTCCATCTTGTCATCTTCTCTTATTGGCAAGAAGTGTGCTGATTTGGTGAGACGATCAACTATTACCCAAATAGTATCAAAACCACTTGCAGTCCTTGGCAATTTAGTGATGAAATCCATGGTAATGTTTTCCCATTTCCATTCCGGGATTTCGGGTTGTTGAAGTAGACCTGATGGTTTCTGATGCTCAGCTTTGACCTTAGAACACGTCAAACATTCTCCTACGTATTTAGCAACATCGGCTTTCATACCCGGCCACCAAAAATGTTTCTTGAGATCCTTGTACATCTTCCATGTTCCAGGATGTATTGAGTATCTAGTTTTATGAGCTTCTCTAAGTACCATTTCTCTCATATCTCCAAATTTTGGTACCCAAATCCTTTCAGCCCTATACCGGGTTCCGTCTTCCCGAATATTAAGATGCTTCTCCGATCCTTTGGGTATTTCATCCTTTAAATTTCCCTCTTTTAAAACTCCTTGTTGAGCCTCCTTTATTTGAGTAGTAAGGTTATTATGAATCATTATATTCATAGATTTTACTCGAATGGGTTCTCTGTCCTTCCTGCTCAAGGCATCGGCTACCACATTTGCCTTCCCCGGGTGGTAACGAATCTCAAAGTCGTAATCATTCAATAATTCAATCCACCTACGCTGCCTCATATTCAGTTGTTTCTGATTAAATATGTGTTGAAGACTTTTGTGGTCGGTATATATAATACTTTTGACCCCATATAAGTAGTGCCTCCAAGTCTTTAAGGCAAAAACAACCGCGCCTAATTCCAAATCATGCGTCGTATAATTTTGTTCGTGAATCTTCAATTGTCTAGACGCATAAGCAATCACCTTCGTTCGTTGCATTAATACACAACCGAGACCTTGCTTTGATGCGTCACAATAAATCACAAAATCATCATTCCCTTCAGGCAATGACAATATAGGTGCCGTAGTTAGCTTTTTCTTCAATAACTGAAACGCTTTCTCTTGTTCATCATTCCATTCAAATTTCTTCCCTTTATGCGTTAATGCAGTCAAGGGTTTTGCTATTCTAGAAAAGTCTTGGATGAACCTTCTGTAGTAACCCGCTAGTCCTAAAAATTGGCGTATGTGTTTCGGAGTTTTCGGGGTTTCCCACTTTTCAACAGTTTCTATCTTTGCCGGATCCACCTTAATACCTTCTTTGTTCACTATGTGACCGAGGAATTGAACTTCTTCCAACCAAAATGCACACTTTGAAAACTTAGCGTACAATTCTTCCTTCCTCAATACTTCTAACACCTTTCTCAAATGTTCACCGTGTTCTTGGTCATTCTTTGAGTAAATAAGTATGTCATCAATGAAAACAATGACAAACTTGTCAAGGTATGGTCCACACACTCGGTTCATAAGGTCCATGAACACAGCTGGTGCATTAGTTAAACCAAACGGCATGACCATAAACTCGTAATGACCGTAACGTGTTCTGAAAGCAGTCTTTGGAATATCATCTTCTTTCACCCGCATTTGATGATACCCGGAACGTAAGTCAATCTTTGAATAAACAGACGAGCCTTGTAGTTGATCAAATAAGTCGTCGATTCTCGGTAGTGGGTAGCGGTTCTTGATGGTAAGTTTGTTCAACTCTCAGTAGTCGATACACAACCTGAATGTACCATCTTTCTTCTTGACAAACAAAACAGGAGCTCCCCACGGTGATGTGCTTGGTCGAATGAAACCACGCTCTAAAAGTTCTTGTAATTGGCTTTGCAGTTCTTTCATCTCGCTGGGTGCGAGTCTGTAAGGAGCACGAGCTATTGGTGCAGCTCCTGGTACAAGATCTATTTGAAATTCAACGGATCGATGTGGGGGTAATCCCGGTAATTCTTTCGGAAATACATCGGGAAATTCTTTTGCAATGGGAACATCATTGATGCTCTTTTCTTCAGTTTGTACTTTCTCGACGTGTGCTAGAACAGCATAGCAACCTTTTCTTATTAGTTTTTGTGCCTTCAAACTACTAATAAGATGTAGCTTCGTGTTGCCCTTTTCTCCGTACACCATTAAGGGTTTTCCTTTTTCTCGTATAATGCGAATTGCATTTTTGTAACAAACGATCTCTGCTTTCACTTCTTTCAACCAGTCCATACCGATTATCACATCAAAACTCCCTAACTCTACTGGTATCAAATCAATCTTAAATGTTTCGCTAACCAGTTTAATTTCTCGATTCCGACATATATTATCTGCTGAAATTAATTTACCATTTGCTAATTCGAGTAAAAATTTACTATCCAAAGGCGTCAATGGACAACTTAATTTAGCACAAAAATCTCTACTCATATAGCTTCTATCCGCACCCGAATCAAATAAAACGTAAGCAGATTTATTTTCAATAAGAAACGTACCCGTAACAAGCTCCGGGTCTTCCTGTGCCTCTGCCGCATTAATATTGAAAACTCTTCCGCGGCCTTGTCCATTTGTGTTCTCCTGGTTCGGGAAATTTCTAATAATGTGGCCCGATTTTCCACATTTATAACAAACTACATTGGCATAACTTGCTCCGACACTACTTGCTCCGCCATTACTCGTTCCGACACCATTTGTTCCTTTCGTTCTATTAACCCCTGGTCCGTAGACCTCACACTTCGCCGCGCTATGACCATTTCTTTTACACTTGTTGCAAAATTTGGTGCAGAACCCCGAGTGATTCTTTTCACACCTTTGGCATAGCTGCTTCTGATTGTTGTTGTTATTGCGGTTATTATTGTTGTTGGGATGATTGTTGTAGTTGCTGTTGTTGTTGTTGTTGTTGTTGTTGTTGTTGTTGTTGTTGTTGTTGGGCCGTTTGTTGTAGTTGCGATTGATGTTGCGATTGTTGGGATAATTGTTGCGATTATTGTTGTAATTGCTGTTGTTGTTGTATTGGTGATTCTTATCACCGTTTTCCTCCCACTTTCTTTTGACTTGCTTCACATTGGCCTCTTCAGCAGTCTGTTCTTTAATTCTTTCTTCAATCTGGTTCACGAGTTTGTGAGCCATTCTACATGCCTGTTGTATGGAGGCGGGCTCGTGTGAACTTATATCTTCTTGGATTCTTTCCGGTAATCCTTTCACAAACGCGTCGATCTTCTCTTCCTCATCTTCGAATGCTCCCGGACACAATAGGCACAATTCTGTGAATCGTCTTTCGTACGTGGTAATATCAAATCCTTGGGTTCGTAACCCTCTAAGTTCTGTCTTGAGCTTATTGACCTCGGTTCTGGGACGGTACTTCTCGTTCATCAAGTGCTTGAATGCTGACCACGGTAGTGCGTACGCATCGTCTTGTCCCACTTGCTCTAGATAGGTATTCCACCATGTAGCGACCCCGACAAATCGTCAAGTGACGGCGTCGTCTACGTAGGTCCCATTGCATGGTCATAAGTCTTTAAGACAAAGTTTGACCAAAATATGTCGCCTTCATTTCAAAATAAAGATGTTTCAAAGTTTACAAACGTAGTTTCCATAACAAGTACATAACAATGTTTAAAGTTTGTATGAAACACGTGCGACACGATTAAAAGTAGTCAAAAAGACGCTCCACATATGCAAGTATACTCGACATCCAATGCAAGTATCAAAAAGTATGAGCGGAAGCATGTATCACCTAAGTTCAAGGACCTGAGAAAAACATAGAGAATCTGTCAACGAAAACGTTGGTGAAATCATAGGTTTAAATAAGTAAGTGAGTAAAAGTAAGTTGAACCACAAGATTTGCAACATCGATAAAGTCATAGTACATTCTAAAAGTTAATATTCACGAGCACTCAATTATCAAAGCTTAACATTCCGTCCGTTGAACCCCGTAATAATAGTGTTAGAACATACACTGTTTCCCGAAAATATATTTCACCCGTAGACGGTAGCGAACCGTCCGAAGTGAGGGTTTGTCAAACCCATATGGCCATATAACATAAGTTCTCGCTTACACCATCTGATGTAACTAATGATAATCGAATTGAGGATTTGTGTTCAAACTCGTATGTAGAATGTTTGTTTTCCCTGTACTTGTGTTCACGTAGTTTAAAAGAACGTTTATGTTTTCTCATCCCAAAAGTAAGTTCAAAAAGAGTAAAAGTGGGACTATGATCTCACCTTTGATTGCAAGAGTGTAAAAGTACTTCAACAAGTAAACGTGCAAGGAACAATGCTAGTCTCGACCTAAACAAATAGGTTGTATCAATAACGATAGTCACGAAGGGTCAAAGATGTTCAATTAGTCCTATGGCTCGTTACGACTCGATTAATATATCATGTGAATCAATTTGTCAAGTTTCATGCACGATACAAGTAGTTAGGCATGTTAGAACGATTGTATAATCGTTTGGTTAAGTTTGACTAAAAGTCAAACTTGGTCAAAGTCAAAGTCAAAGTCAACGGGGTCGGGTCGGGTGTCCGACAATTTTCTCATGATGAGAAGTCATATACGAGCATAATAGTCAAGTTTCATGTTAATCGGAGTTACGGTTAAGCGGGAAACATTTTGGGAGCGTTTAAAGACAAGAAAGTTGGCCTGGGCCATTTGCGCGGTGCGCAATGGGTTGCGCGGCACGCACCCATGTGCAATACCAGGTCAGAACTCGACCAAGGGAACCATTTATTTGGTTTTTCTGATTTGCGCGGTGCGCAGGTGAACGCGCGGCGCGCATAACCTGGGGAATTGCTGATTGCAGAAAAATAACTTAAGTAACGAACCAAAACTCATTTTAACATATTTCATGCACCGAAAACACTTAAAACGCATATCATATATCATGAGAAAGGTAATTTGACAAGGAGAATAACTAAATGCATTTACTCAATCAAAACCAAACAACTTATATCAAAATCACCATTAATGCTCATCATTTATTACTCCAAGTTCATAAATGCCATATTATGATTCGGTAAATTAATGCACATGTGTAATACGCCGTTTTGAAGATAATCAAGCATTCTTTCAATATGAGCTAGTTACACCAAAATAGCAAGTACAAGCATACAAAACACATAATCATACTAGACTTGAGCCATAGACACTAATTAACAACCTTTTTAACTCAAAAACTCAAGAACACATAAAATTAGTGATTTTAGAAAGTTACCCAAATTTGATGAAGCCGGTATGGAATCGAAGAGGAGATCACGAGGAGTTCAAATATGTAATTTGTTTGGCCCGAAGCTTGATCGATTGAATATGGATGATGAATTGCTTTTTGATGAATTAGAGAAAAATATGAAAGTGTTGAAAGAAAAGAAAAAAAAAAAGAAAATGAGGAAAGAGGTGGAAGATGGTTGACTAGTCAAGTGCTAGTCACCATTTTGGCATGTTGGCAAAACAAGTCCCTCTACTTCCAATCGGGTGCGTTAAATTACCTAAACAAGATAATTTAAAACGCGTATTAACGGGAGATGTTATAAACATATAACGGAGTTTAAAATAGGTAAACGGAAAAGTTGACGGAAAAAGGCGGGATGTTACATTACCTACACCTTAAAAGAAATTTCGTCCCGAAATTTAGGTAGGCGTAGTGGTCGTTGTTTCTTCCTCGGAATCTGACGTTTCCGGAACCGGGAATAGATGAGGGTGTTTCTTTCGCATTTGATCTTCTCTTTCCCACGTAAACTCGGGTCCCCTTTTGGCGTTCCAACGGACCTTAACAATCGGGATCCGGCTTTGTTTCAATTCCTTCTCGACGTAGTCCACAATTTCAACCGGTTCCTCCACAAAATGGAGTTTGTCATTAATAGTAAGTTCCTCGAGAGGGACGACGATATCGGGCTCGGCAAGACATTTCTTCAAGTTAGATACATGAAAAGTAGGATGGACGGAGCTTAGTTGAGGCGGAAGATCCAAACGATACGCAACGGTTCCAACACGCTCTAAGATTTCGAAAGGACCAACGTACCGCGGATTTAGTTTCCCACGTTTCCCAAAACGGATGACACCTTTCCAAGGTGCGACTTTTAACATGACGCGGTCACCGACTTGAAATTCGAGGTCTTTGCGTCTTTTGTCGGTATAGCATTTTTGACGACTCCGGGCCGTCCGAAGTCTATCTCGGATTTGAAGAATCTTTTCGGTTGTTTCGTGAATGAGTTCGGGCCCGGAAATTTGCACGTCACCCACTTCGGCCCAACAAAGAGGAGAGCGACATTTTCGACCATATAACGCTTCAAAAGGTGCGGCCTTAATATTCGCGTGATAACTATTGTTGTAAGAGAATTCGGCGAGAGGTAAGTGATTGTCCCAAGCTTTTCCAAAATCAACAACGCAGGCTCGTAACATATCCTCTAAGGTTTGTATTGTACGTTCACTTTGCCCATCGGTTTGGGGATGATATGCGGTGCTCATGTCCAAACGCGTTCCCAACGCTTCTTGTAACGTACGCCAAAATCTAGAAACGAAACGACCATCTCGGTCGGAGATAATCGATAACGGTACTCCGTGTCGGGCTACAATCTCTTTAATGTAAAGTCGTGCAAGTTTCTCCATTTTGTCGGTTTCTTTCATGGCGAGAAAGTGCGCGGATTTGGTGAGACGGTCAACAATGACCCAAATTGTATCATAACCGCCCGACGTTTTCGGTAGTTTGGTGATAAAATCCATCGTGATCCTTTCCCACTTCCATTGCGGGATCTCGGGTTGTTGAAGTAACCCGGACGGTCTTTGGTGTTCGGCTTTGACTTTAGCGCAAGTCAAACAATTGGCGACGTATCTAGCAACCTCCTTTTTGATGTTCGGCCACCAATATTGTTCTTTAAGGTCATGGTACATCTTATTGGCGCCGGGATGAATCGAGTATCGCGATTTGTGGGCTTCGTCTAGGATGAGGTTTCGTAGATCGCCATATCTAGGCACCCAAATTTTTCCGGCGTAATATCGAAGTCCGGTCTCCTTAACTTCGAATCGGGAGACGAGAATGTTTAAAAGTTCGCGTGCGATGTTGTTGTCCTTAAGAGCTTCATCTTGGGCTACCCGAATTTGGCTATTAAGGTTGGAGTGGATGGTGATATTCAATGCTCGGACACGAAGAGGCACCGCTCTTTCCTTTCGACTTAAGGCATCGGCCACTACATTAGCCTTTCCGGGGTGGTAACGAAGTTCACAATTGTAATCGTTCAAGGTCTCAATCCACCTTCGTTGTCTCATGTTTAGTTGCTTTTGATCGAAGATATGTTGGAGACTTTTGTGATCGGTAAAGATAGTACTCTTGGTACCAAGAAGATGATGTCTCCATAGCTTAAGTGCAAAGATGACGGCACCGAGTTCAAGATCATGTGTCGTGTAGTTTCGTTCGTGAACCTTGAGTTGTCGAGAGGCATAAGCAATGACTTTATTTCGTTGCATTAGTACACACCCATAACCGTTTTTCGAGGCATCACAATATACAACAAAATCATCATTGCCTTCGGGAAGTGACAAGATAGGAGCGGTGGTTAGTTTAGTTTTCAAGATTTGGAAAGCGGTTTCTTGTTCGGATGTCCAAACGAATTTTCGGTCCTTGTGAGTTAATGCGGTTAAAGGGCGAGCGATTAAGGAAAAGTCCTTGATGAATTTACGATAGTATCCGGCGAGACCCAAGAATTGACGAATTTGAGTAGGAGTAGTAGGAGTCTCCCATTTACTAATGGCTTCGATTTTCGCGGGATCGACTTTAATACCTTGATCACTTACAACATGACCAAGAAATTGAACTTCCTTTAACCAAAATTCACACTTGGAGAATTTGGCATAAAGTCGTTCTTGTCTCAAGAGTTCAAGCACAAGTTGGAGATGTTGTTCGTGCTCTTCTTCATTTTTAGAATAGATCAATATGTCATCGATGAACACAATAACGAATTTATCGAGATACGGTTTGGACACGCGGTTCATAAGATCCATGAACACCGCCGGTGCATTTGTGAGACCAAAAGGCATGACAAGGAATTCATAACTACCATAACGAGTCCGGAAAGCGGTTTTGGAGACGTCTTCCCCCTTAACCCTTAGTTGATGATAACCCGAACGGAGATCGATTTTTGAATATACACGAGAACCTTGTAGTTGATCAAAGAGATCATCGATGCGAGGAAGGGGATATCGGTTCTTAACCGTCAATTTGTTTAGTTCACGATAATCAATGCACATTCGTAGGGATCCGTCTTTCTTCTTGACGAACAAAATCGGAGCGCCCCATGGTGAATGGCTAGGTTGAATGAAACCACGGTCAAGTAGCTCTTGGATTTGACTTTGCAATTCTTGTAATTCGGATGGAGCGAGTCTATACGGTGTACGCGCTACGGGTGCGGCTCCTGGAATAAGATCGATTTGAAATTCAACCGGTCGATGAGGTGGAAGACCTGGTAATTCGTCGGGAAATACATCGGAAAAGTCACTAACAATTGGCACATCTTCGATGCGCTTTTCGTCGGCCTCGACTTTCTTAACGTGAGCAAGAATCGCGAAACAACCCTTGCGAAGTAGCTTTCGAACTTTAAGGCACGAAACGAGATTGAGTCCGGTGCAATTTTTGTCGCCATAGACAATCAATGGTTCACCATTCTCGATAGGAATTCGGATTGCATGAAGATCGCAAAGAATGTGAGATTTATTTTTGACCATCCAATTCATACCAATTATTACATCAAAACTCCCTAATTCCATGGGTATCAAGTCAATTTCAAATTCCTTACCCAAAATGTTCAAAGTACACCCCCGGTAATATGTGTCGGCACTTAAGAGTTTTCCGTCGGCCACTTCGATGGAATAAGTAGTATCTAAAGGGTGTGGTGGAGTGCAAAGGGTAGGAGCCAAAGTCTTAGACACAAAACATTTATCGGCACCCGAATCGAATAAGCAAGTAACATAAGAGTTGTTGAGAAGAAACGTACCCGTGACTAGTTCATTGTCATCTCGGGCTTCCTCGGTGTTGATGTTAAAGGCTCGACCTCGGTTGTTGGGGTTGGCTTTCTTTTTCGGGCATTCGTTCTTATAATGGCCCGTTTGGCCACATTCGTAACAAGTGACCGTTTTTGGAGGATTGGGCCCCTTTCGAGCAACGGGGGCGGCGCTTGTGCAATTGTTGGCCCTATGACCAACACCTTGGCAACGGTGACAAACTAGTTTGTTACATTCGCCGTGATGATGCTTGTGGCATTTGTTGCAAAAAGGTAAGTTTCCGACATAACCCTTCTTGCCGTCGTTGTTGAAAGGCTTTTTGGTGAAGGTGTTGTTGTTGTAGTTGGTTGATGGAGTGGCTTCCCATTTCCTTTTGTTGCCACCCGACTTGTCCTCGGCCTTAGGAGCCGGCACTACGATTTCGTCAACCATTTCAATTAGTTGGCGAGCCATGTTCATAGCGGCTTGATGAGTAGTGGGTTTGGATGACATCACCCCTTGTTTGATGCTCTTTGGAAGACCGAGCATGTAGAGCTCAATCCTTTGAGATTCGGGGTTAACAAGATTAGGACACATCAAGGATAGTTCGGCGAAGCGTTGGTTATAAGCTTTAAGATCGTTTCCGACCGCTTTCAAAGCTCTTAGTTCTTCCTCAAGCTTTCGGGTTTCTTCGCGCGGAAAATATTCAACAGTCATCTTTTCCCTTAGATCGGCCCAAGAGAGGGCATGAGCTTCATCGGTACCCACCGATTGAACATAGGTGTTCCACCATGTTAGAGCAATTCCGGAGAAAGTGTGGGTGGAGTATTTGACCTTGTCTTGATCCCGACAACCGCTTATGCTAAAGACGGCCTCGGTTTGTTCGAACCAACGAGTAAGCACAACCGGTCCCCCGGTTCCATCATAAGTGTGAGGTTTGCACCCCATGAAAGCTTTGTAGGAGCACCCTTCGCTAGAGTTACCGGCTCCTTGGTTATTGTTGTTGTGGTTGGTGTTATTGTTGTTGTTAGACGAGTGACCGGCCATGGCCGCATCCACGGCGGTGGCTATCATGCGTTGTAAGGCTTGTTCGGGAGTTTCATTGCGTCGTACACGGCGAGGAGGCATTGTTCCTTCAAAACAAAAGAATACCGTTGGTTAGTATTCTAAATAATACTAACCGTGATATGGAATAAAGATAGAGAGAAAATTATCCTTGACTCGCCTTAAATTCTTTATGGCATAATGTCGGTATGTTCATATGAGTCACCGTAATATAATTTCCGGAAATTATATTACCCTAATTCATATGTGCATTCGACATTACATCATATAGTCAAGGTGGCGTGTCAATTAAATTATACAACACAAGATTTAGATAGAATAAGAGTAGATATGAGTAGAAGAGTTAGAGTATAAATGCACAATTTGCCAAGTAATTCCTATGTCAAGTCTATATGCCGGTTGTAGTCTAGACTCACCAATGTACCCTATGACTCGGGGTCGACACCAATGAACTCTAAATCCCTACAACCAAGGCTCTGATACCACTTGTAGCGACCCCGACAAATCGTCAAGTGACGGCGTCGTCTACGTAGGTCCCATTGCATGGTCATAAGTCTTTAAGACAAAGTTTGACCAAAATATGTCGCCTTCATTTCAAAATAAAGATGTTTCAAAGTTTACAAACGTAGTTTCCATAACAAGTACATAACAATGTTTAAAGTTTGTATGAAACACGTGCGACACGATTAAAAGTAGTCAAAAAGACGCTCCACATATGCAAGTATACTCGACATCCAATGCAAGTATCAAAAAGTATGAGCGGAAGCATGTATCACCTAAGTTCAAGGACCTGAGAAAAACATAGAGAATCTGTCAACGAAAACGTTGGTGAAATCATAGGTTTAAATAAGTAAGTGAGTAAAAGTAAGTTGAACCACAAGATTTGCAACATCGATAAAGTCATAGTACATTCTAAAAGTTAATATTCACGAGCACTCAATTATCAAAGCTTAACATTCCGTCCGTTGAACCCCGTAATAATAGTGTTAGAACATACACTGTTTCCCGAAAATATATTTCACCCGTAGACGGTAGCGAACCGTCCGAAGTGAGGGTTTGTCAAACCCATATGGCCATATAACATAAGTTCTCGCTTACACCATCTGATGTAACTAATGATAATCGAATTGAGGATTTGTGTTCAAACTCGTATGTAGAATGTTTGTTTTCCCTGTACTTGTGTTCACGTAGTTTAAAAGAACGTTTATGTTTTCTCATCCCAAAAGTAAGTTCAAAAAGAGTAAAAGTGGGACTATGATCTCACCTTTGATTGCAAGAGTGTAAAAGTACTTCAACAAGTAAACGTGCAAGGAACAATGCTAGTCTCGACCTAAACAAATAGGTTGTATCAATAACGATAGTCACGAAGGGTCAAAGATGTTCAATTAGTCCTATGGCTCGTTACGACTCGATTAATATATCATGTGAATCAATTTGTCAAGTTTCATGCACGATACAAGTAGTTAGGCATGTTAGAACGATTGTATAATCGTTTGGTTAAGTTTGACTAAAAGTCAAAATTGGTCAAAGTCAAAGTCAACGGGGTCGGGTCGGGTGTCCGACAATTTTCTCATGATGAGAAGTCATATACGAGCATAATAGTCAAGTTTCATGTTAATCGGAGTTACGGTTAAGCGGGAAACATTTTGGGAGCGTTTAAAGACAAGAAAGTTGGCCTGGGCCATTTGCGCGGTGCGCAATGGGTTGCGCGGCGCGCACCCATGTGCAATACCAGGTCAGAACTCGACCAAGGGAACCATTTATTTGGTTTTTCTGATTTGCGCGGTGCGCAGGTGAACGCGCGGCGCGCATAACCTGGGGAATTGCTGATTGCAGAAAAATAACTTAAGTAACGAACCAAAACTCATTTTAACATATTTCATGCACCGAAAACACTTAAAACGCATATCATATATCATGAGAAAGGTAATTTGACAAGGAGAATAACTAAATGCATTTACTCAATCAAAACCAAACAACTTATATCAAAATCACCATTAATGCTCATCATTTATTACTCCAAGTTCATAAATGCCATATTATGATTCGGTAAATTAATGCACATGTGTAATACGCCGTTTTGAAGATAATCAAGCATTCTTTCAATATGAGCTAGTTACACCAAAATAGCAAGTACAAGCATACAAATCACATAATCATACTAGACTTGAGCCATAGACACTAATTAACAACCTTTTTAACTCAAAAACTCAAGAACACATAAAATTAGTGATTTTAGAAAGTTACCCAAATTTGATGAAGCCGGTATGGAATCGAAGAGGAGATCACGAGGAGTTCAAATATGTAATTTGTTTGGCCCGAAGCTTGATCGATTGAATATGGATGATGAATTGCTTTTTGATGAATTAGAGAAAAATATGAAAGTGTTGAAAGAAAAGAAAAAAAAAAGAAAATGAGGAAAGAGGTGGAAGATGGTTGACTAGTCAAGTGCTAGTCACCATTTTGGCATGTTGGCAAAACAAGTCCCTCTACTTCCAATCGGGTGCGTTAAATTACCTAAACAAGATAATTTAAAACGCGTATTAACGGGAGATGTTATAAACATATAACGGAGTTTAAAATAGGTAAACGGAAAAGTTGACGGAAAAAGGCGAGATGTTACACACCATGTTAACGCAGAACCTGTGAAGGTATGCGTAGCGTACGTTACTTTGTCCTCTTCAGTACACTTACTTATGGCAAACACCGATTCGACCTTCTCGGTCCACCGTTTCAATCCGATCGGTCCTTCGGTTCCATCAAATTCCAAAGGTTTGCAGGCAGTGAATTCTTTGTAGGTGCATCCTACACGATTTCCTGTACTGCTAGATCCAAGGTTATTGTTGGTATGTAGCGCAGCCTGTACTGCGGCTATGTTTGAAGCTAGAAAAGTACGGAATTCCTCTTCATTCATATTCACGGTGTGTCGAGTAGTCGGTGCCATTTCCTTCAAAATAGTTAAATGGAACAAGTTAATCATACAGAATATTAAGAGTAGTTAATAGTATTTCGTAGCATAATATGAACTCATTTATAAAAGCTTTTTCTTCATATTAGCGTTTTATAAGTTTAAATTCGGGTAGTACCTACCCGTTAAGTTCATACTTAGTAGCTAATATACAATTCAACTACTACAATTCTATATGAAAAACTGATTATAATAATATTTCGCGTTCAAACTTTTACACAACATTTTACAAACTTACAATACCGCTTATTTTACATATAGCATGAAATATAGCACACAATAAATTTGATACAAGATGGTTGTGAAGATAATTCTAGCTAGTACACAAGTCGTTCAGCAAAGGCAATAAAGACACGTAATTCATACGTCCAGACACAAGTCATGCATTCTGGTTTTACTAGGACTACTTCCCATCCTTGGTCTTGTGGAACATAACCGTTATGGCCGTTGATAAGACAGCGTGTTCTAACGTCGTCAAAGGGACGAGGGTTACGTAATGTCCAACAGTCCCGTAACAATCTAAAAACCTCATTTCTTACCCCAATTACCGACTCCGTCACTTGTGGGAACGTTTTGTTTAATAGTTGTAGCCCGATGTTCTTGTTCTCACTTTGGTGAGAAGCGGACATTACTAATCCGTAAGCATAACATGCTTCTTTATGTTGCATGTTAGCCGCTTTTTCTAAATCACGAAGTCCAATATTCGGATATATTGAGTCAAAATAATTTCTTAACCCATTGCGTAAAATAGCATTTGGGTTCCCCGCAATATATGCGTCAAAGTAAACACATCGTAACTTATGGATTTCCCAATGTGATATCCCCCATCTTCCGAACGAAAGCCTTTTATAAACCAAGGCATTCTTGGAACGTTCTTCGAATGTCTTACAAACTGATCTCGCCTTAAATAGTTGTGCCGAAGAATTCTGACCGACTCTAGACAAGATTTCATCAATCATGTCTCCGGGTAGGTCTCTTAAAATATTGGGTTGTCTATCCATTTTGTGTTTTTATACTGTAAAATAGACAAGAGTTAGATTCATAAAAAAAATTACTTATTAATACAAGAAATTTTTACATATATCATAAAGCATAAGCACACTATATTACATATATTACACCACACGAATACAACTATCTTATTCTGACTCGCTTGTTTCTTCTTCTTCAGTTTTGGTTCGTTTTGCCAAGTTTCTAGGGATATATGATGTTCCCCTAATACGAGCCGTCGTGATCCACATTGGTTTAGAAAAACCTGGTGGTTTAGAGGTTCCCGGGTCATTGTTACAACTTAAGGACTTCGGGGGTTGACGATACATATAAAGTTCATCAGGGTTGGAATTAGATTTCTCTATTTTTATGCCCTTTCCCTAATTATTTTCTTTTGCCTTTTTAAATTCAGTTGGGGTAATTTCTATAACATCATCGGAATTCTCGTCGGAATCCGATTCATCGGAGAATTGGTAATCCTCCCAATATTTTGCTTCCTTGGCGGAAACACCATTGACCATAATTAACCTTGGTCGGTTGGTTGAGGATTTTCTTTTACTTAACCATTTTATTATTTCCCCCACCGGTTCTATTTCTTCATCCGGTTCCGATTCTTCTTCCGGTTCCGATTCTTCTTCCGGTTCCGACTCTTCTTCCGGTTCCTCTTCGGGAACTTGTGAATCAGTCCACGAATCATTCCAATTTACATTTAACTCTTCATTATTATTAGGTGAGTCAATGGGACTTGTTCTAGAGGTAGACATCTATCACATAATATCAAACGCGTTAAGAGATTAATATATCACATAATATTCACATGTTAAAAATATATAGTTTCCAACAAAATTTGTTAAGCAATCATTTTTCAAGTAAACACGGTCGAAGTCCAGACTCACTAATGCATCCTAACAAACTCGATAAGACACACTAATGCAAAATTCTGGTTCTCTAAGACCAACGCTCGGATACCAACTGAAATGTCCCGTTCTTATTGATTAAAAACGTTCCATATTAATTGATTTCGTTGCGAGGTTTTGACCTCTATATGAGACGTTTTTCAAAGACTGCATTCATTTTTAAAACAAACCATAACCTTTATTTCATAAATAAAGGTTTAAAAAGCTTTACGTAGATTATCAAATAATGATAATCTAAAATATCCTGTTTACACACGACCATTACATAATGGTTTACAATACAAATATGTTACATTGAAATCAGTTTCTTGAATGCAGTTTTTACACAATATCATACAAACATGGACTCCAAATCTTGTCCTTATTTTAGTATGAAACAGCGGAAGCTCTTAATATTCACCTGGGAATAAACATGCTTTAAACGTCAACAAAAATGTTGGTGAGTTATAGGTTTAACCTATATATATCAAATCGTAACAATAGACCAAAAGATTTCATATTTCAATACACATCCCATACATAGAGATAAAAATCATTCATATGGTGAACACCTGGTAACCGACATTAACAAGATGCATATATAAGAATATCTCCATCATTCCGGGACACCCTTCGGATATGATATAAATTTCGAAGTACTAAAGCATCCGGTACTTTGGATGGGGTTTGTTAGGCCCAATAGATCTATCTTTAGGATTCGCGTCAATTAGGGTGCCTGTTCCCTAATTCTTAGATTACCAGACTTAATAAAAAGGGGCATATTTGATTTCGATAATTCAACCATAGAATGTAGTTTCACGTACTTGTGTCTATTTTGTAAATCATTTATAAAACCTGCATGTATTCTCATCCCAAAAATATTAGATTTTAAAAGTGGGACTATAACTCACTTTCACAGATTTTTACTTCGTCGGGAAGTAAGACTTGGCCACTGGTTGATTCATGAACCTATAACAATATATACATATATATCAAAGTATGTTCAAAATATATTTACAACACTTTTAATATATTTTGATGTTTTAAGTTTATTAAGTCAGCTGTCCTCGTTAGTAACCTACAACTAGTTGTCCACAGTTAGATGTACAGAAATAAATCGATAAATATTATCTTGAATCAATCCACGACCCAGTGTATACGTATCTCAGTATTGATCACAACTCAAACTATATATATTTTGGAATCAACCTCAACCCTGTATAGCTAACTCTAACAGTCACATATAGAGTGTCTATGGTTGTTCCGAAATATATATAGATGTGTCGACATGATAGGTCGAAACATTGTATACGTGTCTATGGTATCTCAAGATTACATAATATACAATACAAGTTGATTAAGTTATGGTTGGAATAGATTTGTTACCAATTTTCACGTAGCTAAAATGAGAAAAATTATCCAATCTTGTTTTACCCATAACTTCTTCATTTTAAATCCGTTTTGAGTGAATCAAATTGCTATGGTTTCATATTGAACTCTATTTTATGAATCTAAACAGAAAAAGTATAGGTTTATAGTCAGAAAAATAAGTTACAAGTCGTTTTTGTAAAGGTAGTCATTTCAGTCGAAAGAACGACGTCTAGATGACCATTTTAGAAAACATACTTCCACTTTGAGTTTAACCATAATTTTTGGATATAGTTTCATGTTCATAATAAAAATCATTTTCTCAGAATAACAACTTTTAAATCAAAGTTTATCATAGTTTTTAATTAACTAACCCAAAACAGCCCGAGGTGTTACTACGACGGCGTAAATCCGGTTTTACGGTGTTTTTCGTGTTTCCAGGTTTTAAATCATTAAGTTAGCATATCATATAGATATAGAACATGTGTTTAGTTGATTTTAAAAGTCAAGTTAGAAGGATTAACTTTTGTTTGCGAACAAGTTTAGAATTAACTAAACTATGTTCTAGTGATTACAAGTTTAAACCTTCGAATAAGATAGCTTTATATGTATGAATCGAATGATGTTATGAACATCATTACTACCTTAAGTTCCTTGGATAAACCTACTGGAAAAGAGAAAAATGGATCTAGCTTCAATGGATCCTTGGATGGCTCGAAGTTCTTGAAGCAGAATCATGACACGAAAACAAGTTCAAGTAAGATCATCACTTGAAATAAGATTGTTATAGTTATAGAAATTGAACCAAAGTTTGAATATGATTATTACCTTGTATTAGAATGATAACATACTGTAAGAAACAAAGATTTCTTGAGGTTGGATGATCACCTTACAAGATTGGAAGTGAGCTAGCAAACTTGAAAGTATTCTTGATTTTATGAAACTAGAACTTTTGGAATTTATGAAGAACACTTAGAACTTGAAGATAGAACTTGAGAGAGATCAATTAGATGAAGAAAATTGAAGAATGAAAGTGTTTGTAGGTGTTTTTGGTCGTTGGTGTATGGATTAGATATAAAGGATATGTAATTTTGTTTTAATGTAAATAAGTCATGAATGATTACTCATATTTTTGTAATTTTATGAGATATTTCATGCTAGTTGCCAAATGATGGTTCCCACATGTGTTAGGTGACTCACATAGGCTGCTAAGAGCTGATCATTGGAGTGTATATACCAATAGTACATACATCTAAAAGCTGTGTATTGTACGAGTACGAATACGGGTGCATACGAGTAGAATTGTTGATGAAACTGAACGAGGATGTAATTGTAAGCATTTTTGTTAAGTAGAAGTATTTTGATAAGTGTATTGAAGTCTTTCAAAAGTGTATAAATACATATTAAAACACTACATGTATATACATTTTAACTGAGTCGTTAAGTCATCGTTAGTCGTTACATGTAAGTGTTGTTTTGAAACCTTTAGGTTAACGATCTTGTTAAATGTTGTTAACCCAATGTTTATAATATCAAATGAGATTTTAAATTATTATATTATCATGATATTATCATGTATGAATATCTCTTAATATGATATATATACATTAAATGTCTTTACAACGATAATCGTTACATATATGTCTCGTTTAAAAATCATTAAGTTAGTAGTCTTGTTTTTACATATGTAGTTCATTGTTAATATACTTAATGATATGTTTACTTATCATAGTATCATGTTAACTATATATATATCCATATATATGTCATCATATAGTTTTTACAAGTTTTAACGTTCGTGAATCACCGGTCAACTTGGGTGGTCAATTGTCTATATGAAACATATTTCAATTAATCAAGTCTTAACAAGTTTGATTGCTTAACATGTTGGAAACATTATATCATGTAAATATCAATCTCAATTAATATATATAAACATGGAAAAGTTCGGGTCACTACAGTGATTGTGTTGGTAAGTTATAAAACCTAATTTCTTTACTTAAATTGTGTTAAGGGTTAGGGTTTGGGTTAGTGTTGCACTTAAAACCCATTTGTTAGTGATTTGGGGGTTTTGGGTAAGTTTAGGTCATGAAGACCCAAAAGATGACTAACCTAGGGTTTTGAAAAGTTAAAGTGTGTAAATGGGTCTTAAAGGCTTAGTAAATCACTAGCACATTTGTAGTTAATGTTAGTGGGTGTCATTTGGGTTGTGGGTGACCCAAATGGGAGTGTTGACCTCGAAATGGGTTAAATGGGTCTCGGGCGACCTAGGTTGTTAAATGTGTATGAGAACACACTAAACTTGTGATTATAAAGTGTTTAAGACCATATTTGGCTATTGTTAGGGTTTTGTTGGTGTTGACCCAAATATTAGGGTTAAGTGTGCAAATGGGTCGGAATTGCATCTTGGGTCAAAATGGCACTAGAATGGGGAGTAAGTTGGTTGACCAACTTGAGTTGTGATTGATTATGTGCTAAATGTGATAGGTACGTTACATTGAAGTTGTAAGCTCGGTTATCTTTCGCAAAAGACTCTATGGTGAGTGGAATAATTATATGCGTAGGTATATAATGTATCTATTTGTTGTAGCATGAGATGTGAAGTGTCGAGGTGCTAAGACACCACATTTCACGTGATGAGTGAAGTGTCGAGGTGTTAAGACGCCACTCGGAGTGAAGCATCGAGGTGTTAAGATGCCACTCTAAGTAATTGACGGGTGAAGCATCGAGGTGTTAAGATGCCACTCGGGGTAAAGCATCGAGGTGTTAAGATGCCACCTAGAAGTGAAGTGTCGAGGTGTTAAGACGCCACTCCGTAAAATAAAGAGTGAAGCATCGAGGTGTTAAGATGCCACTCGGGGTGAAGTACCGAGGTGTTAAGGTGCCACCCTAGGGTTTAGTGATACGAGGTGTTAAGTACACTAACGGATGTTATGAACACCGATGGCATTTTCGCGAGCGCCATTCCCTTGTACGATTGGTTAACCATGGTTATTGTGTTGAGTTATAAGCTATTATATGGTTCGAGTTATATACATATATATGCCTTTGTTATGCTAGCTTTGATATAGGAGGTTAATAGCTTTGTACTTGAGATGTTAAGTCCTTTTGTCTTGCTAGCATGTATGCGGTATTCGTGTAAGTGTGCAAGTAGGTATTTTATATATGTACGTGTATAACTATTGCATTCACTAAGCGTTAGCTTACCCTCTCGTTGTTTACCTTTTTAGGCTCCGGCGTGGACAAAGGCAAAGGTATTCGGTTGGATTAGTGGTCTCCCGCTTATTTTGATGAGGGATGCTTTTGGGTTAGCTTTTGGAAGTTCGGCCAAGATTTGAGTAGTTTAACCCCAAATACCATGCTCTAGTGTCGTTTGGAAATTAAACTTGTATTGGTCAAAACTTGTATTTTTGATCGAAACGCGTAAGACGGGTCGATGTGGGCCCGATGTTGTAAAACTTGTTTTGATGATGGAAACCTCTTATTTTATTATATTGTGATATATTGTAAAAAGGTTTTCGTTTAAAAGTGTCGGGAAGCTGGATTTCCGTTCACGTGAGTTGGACCCGGGGACAGCAGCTGCCAGGCAATCTGGACGCCGTCCAGATATGCTGGACGCCGTCCCGGTCTTAAGTGCTGGACGCCGTCCAGATGGGCAGGTCCCGAAATTTTTTTTTTTGGCGTGTTTTTGGATTAACGAAGTCGGGTTATTACAATAATATCACGATACAAGCCACAAGCCTAGTTAGATCACCTACACGCTAAGGCACTAACCAAATCCCCGTTAGACCCGTACTCCTACAAGTCCTGCAACAAATAAGCACACACAAAAGTCTAAGTCTAGGCACTTATCGCAAGTCACCTAAATCCCTTAGACCATGCTCTGATACCACTTGTAACGACCCAAAAACTCTTACGAGAAAACACGCTTCTTTGTTGTTTTAAAAAAATAAAAAGAAGCGTGTTTTCTCGTAAGAGTTTTTAGGTCGTTACAAAAACGTTTATTTGGATCATTCCTCCTGTATTGCTTTCCAGTTAACAAGTGGTTCAGTTCACCATCCTTAATCTTAGCAATAATCTCTCTCATCAATGACTTGCAATTGTCAGTATCATGCCTATATGCTTCGTGAAAATCACACCACCTGTCACTCTTTGACCCCTCTCTTTCTTCCATTGGTGTTGGAGGATCGAAAGTCTCTTTGATAGGTTCAGTGAATAAAATTTCCTTTGGAGTTTTTGTTAAAGCCATGATGAGTGGATGTCTTTCTAATGGTCGGCGATGATCATAGTTATCATTTGGGTGATTATTTCCCTCCAACCATGTTGTCTTTGATAACCATTGTCATACCCACGCTGCCGTTGATAGTTGTCATTCGGTTACCGTCCTCCGTTCTGCTGCCTGTAATTCATTTCATCTTGCGAATGTCCCATTTCCCCAGCTCTCAAATGTTTCTGTGCAACTATCAACGCTTGGTGCAATGTTTTTGGGACATCATACCTTAACGCATGAACCAAACTTAAAAATCGACGCTGATCAAGGCAGAAAATAAAACTAGACAGAAGTTGAGACTCTGGTATATCAGGTATCTTCTGACATTCAGCAGTATAAGGCTTCATGAAATTTCTTAAAGATTCATTCTGATGCATAGTGATTTCATGCGCATCCAGGTGTGACAATGTGCAACTCCTCAGACTTTGGCATTGCATGACGAAATTGGCCCTTAAGTCAAGAAAACTGGTAATGCTCCTGGGCAGAAGACTTGCAAACCACTCTCTTTCCATATTCTGCAACACCATGGGAAACATATGTAACAACCCAAACCGTAACCGACCAAACACGACGAAACTTCAAACAAAAAAAAAAAAAAATTTCTGGTGCAGGCCATCTGCGCGGCGCGCCAGGTGGCCGCGCGGCGCGCCAAACCACCTGGACAGCCCGCTGTCCCCGGAAGTCAATTTAATGAAAATGTTTGACTAGTTCTCGACATTTTTAGCCAAAACGCTTTTAACCATACATTCATATATGTAAAACTAGCACATAACTAAGGTATGAACAAGTTTTACAAGGTGGGGCCCACACGTGCCCAAAACGCCACTAAGTTTAAAATACAATGTTTAATACAAATTAGAGTTTCGACCACGAAAAGTTTAATTGCCAAACGATACAACGAGCATGGTGTTTGGGGTTAAACTACCCAAATCTCGGTCAAACTCCAAAATCATCACATCCCAAAAGCGTCACTAAACAAGACGGGATCTCTAATCCAACCGGATGCCCTTACCCTTGTCCACACCGGAACCTATAAAAAAAAATAGTAAACAACGAGAGGGTAAGCAAAGCTTAGTGAGTAAAACATATATATACATGCATATACAACTTACCCACACGCATCCACGATATCAAATAACACATAACAAATCTCGATAAGCAAGCTAGTATCACCAAACGTATCACTAGCAATAATCATAGCATAAATACTCATAACAATAATCAAATGCTAGTATGAACAACAATAAATCATGGTTAACCAATCTCTTCGCTAGGGAACGACTTCGCGAAACAAGTCATCGATGTTCATAACATTCATTAGCTTCCAAAAACGGCTATGGCATGCTAACCCCCCGAGGTGTTCCAAAAACGGCTATGGCATCACCCCTCAAGTGTTCCAAAAACGGCTATGGCATCACTTGCTCAATGTGAGTAGAACACGGCTATTACTCACGCTTTCGTACACCAACACGGCTATGTGTACGGGTAACTCAAATAACAACGTGGGAGTAAAACACGGCTATTACTCGCCACTAAATGCACAAACACGGCTATGTGCCTTAGTACAAAACATGGACTAATACGGCTAGGTCCCACAACCTTGGTCACAAAACGGCTATGTGACACCATCAACACGGTACATAAATCATATACATACATATATAGATATTCCACTCACCTCAAAATCTCTTGTCGAAAGATAACCGAGCTTGAACACTTCAATGTAACGCACCTATTACATTTATCACAATATCAAAATCATAACTCAAGTTGGTCAACACTCTAAAGCTCACTCCTAGAGCCAATTTGACCTATGGTGCAAATCCGACCCATTTGCACCCTTAACCCTAAAATCGGGTTAACTCATCACAAAACCCTATCATTAACCAAAGTAGGTTCTTTACACATTTTAACATTAGTTTTAGGCTTCAACTACACATATTAATTAGCTTAAGTTCAATTTGACCCATTTGGCACTTTCAAAGTCAACCTACCCATTTTTGGGTCAACCACTAACCCTTTTACACCCATTTACATAAATCATGGTGTTCTAACCCTCTTACTAGCTAATTAGGGTTCTCTAACATCAATTAACACTTCCAAAACCCTAGTTAACTCAATATTGAGTCTATATGACCCAAATTACCCAAGAATACCCAAAATTAACCAAAAGTGGGTTTTATGTTCACCTTTGACTCAAACCCTAGCCCTAAATCAAATTAAACAAAGGAATTAAGATTAGAGCATACCACAACTACCAAAACGAAGATAATGACGAGATGACAAACTTTAGGACTTGCGATAAAACCCGAAACGAACTCCTTCACCTTCACAATGAGCTTTCTCTCTCAAGGTTTTACCTCTCTCTCTAAAATTGATTTGGGGAAGATAAGGTTGGTAAAAGTGGAGTTATGGCTCTACCAAATCTGCTCTCCAAGCCTTTAATCCGGCCCCAAGGTGAATTTACCAAAATACCCACAAAATATCTAATTTAAAAGAAAGGGAGAATCTGCCACAGTCATATGGCGCGGCGCGCCACCAATCCGCGCGGCGCGCAATCCTCCCAGTCCAGCTTCTTTTGCCTTTTTAAAATATATACTACCAACCCCGATTCGAGTACCGCACATTACACTTATATACACATATGTACACTTCAATTATTCGGGTCTTACAACTCTCCCCCACTTATTCGGATTGCGTCCTCGCAATCCAAGCCGCATGACACGAGGGAAGATAAACCAATACGAATTCTTCGGGCTCCCAAGTGAACTCGGAACCCTTGCTACGCCGCCATTGGACTTTAAAAGTCCTCACTTCTTTATGTCTCAACCTCTTAACTTTCTCATCGAGTATGGCGACTGGTTCTTCAACATATTCCAACTTGTTGTTTAGTTCGATCTCGTCTAAAGGCATCCATGAGGAATCATCCGCAAGACACTTACGGAGGTGGGAAACATGGAATGTATTATGGATCCCCACAAGCTCTTCGGGTAATTCCAATCGATAAGCAACTTCGCCAACACGAGCTAAAACCTTGAATGGCCCAATAAATCGAGGAGCTAACTTTCCCCGTTTTCGAAATCGAATAATACCCTTCCAAGGCGAAACCTTAAGCATCACCATATCGCCTTCCTGAAACTCGATCGTTCGTCTTCGCTTATCGGCATACGACTTTTGCCTATCTTGAGCCTTCTTCAAATGTTCTCGTATAGTATCAATCTTGTTATTCGTTTCAAGAACCAAATCGGTGCTCCCGATTTCCCTTTGACCCACTTCTCCCCAACAGACGGGAGTTCGACATCTTCGCCCATATAGCATCTCATAAGGTGGCATCCCGATACTAGTATGAAAGCTATTATTGTACGAGAATTCCACCAAGGGTAAATGCTCGTCCCAACTACCACCAAAATCAATAATGCACGCCCGTAACATATCTTCCAAAGTTTGGTTCGTACGTTCGGTTTGACCGTCCGTTTGGGGATGATACGCCGTGCTCAGCTTTAATTGTGTACCCATATCTTCATGAAACTTCTCCCAAAATCGAGATGTAAAACGGGTATCTCGATCCGAGATAATAGATATAGGAACCCCATGACGAGCGACCACTTCCTTGATAAACAACTTAGCCAAGGTCTCCGACGATATTGCTTCTTTAATGGGAAGAAACAAAGCGCTTTTCGTCAACCGATCCACTATAACCCAAATCGAATCATATTGAGTCCTCGCCGTCTTAGGTAACTTAGTGATGAAATCCATGGAAATGTGCTCCCACTTCCACTTCGGGATCTCTAGCGGTTGCAACTTACCATACGGCTTTTGGTGCTCGGCTTTAACTTGTAAGCAAGTAACACATCGCTCAACATATTTTACAACATCGCGTTTCATGCCCGGCCACCAATAATCTTTCTTCAAGTCATGATACATTTTCGTCGCGCCCGGATGAATGGAGTATTTCGACTTATGTGCTTCATCGAGTAGCACCCGTCGGTAATCACCCGTCTTAGGCACCCACACCCTTCCCTGAAACGACAATAAACCCCGCGGGCCCATAGTAATGAACTCCGATTGGCCAACAATTCGCTCCGCGTGCTTATCGTGAACATAAGCCTCTATTTGGTCTTCACCCATCTTTTCAAGAAAGTCGTTAGTGATAATCAAACGTAACGATGCTACACGGATCGCCGGATGTTGAGTCTTTCGACTTAACGCATCCGCGACCACATTCGCCTTACCCGGATGATAAAGTATCTCACAATCATAGTCTTTCACCACATCCATCCATCTACGTTGACGATAATTCAAATCCCTCTGAGTGAAAAGGTGTTTCAAACTCTTGTGATCCGAATAAATCGTACTCTTGACACCATACAAGTAATGGCGCCAAATTTTTAACGCATGCACTACCGCCGCCATCTCTAAATCGTGAGTCGGGTACCTCGTTTCATGTTCCTTTAGTTGTCGAGAGGCATAAGCAATGACTTTACCCCTTTGCATAAGAACACACCCGAGCCCATTTAAGGAGGCATCACAATAAACCACCATGTCTTCAACACCTTCCGGTAGCACTAACACCGGAGCTTGACATAACTTCTCTTTTAACAATTGAAAAGCAATTTCTTGTTCGTTCTCCCAAACAAACTTCGCATTCTTCCTCGTCAATTTCGTCAACGAAGAAGCGATCTTAGAAAAATCTTGGATAAACCGACGATAATAACCGGCCAATCCGAGAAAACTCCGGATTTCCGTAGGCGTAGTCGGTCGTCCCCAACTCTTCACCGTCTCAATCTTCCCCGGATCCACTTGGATACCGCCTTCGTTCACAATGTGGCCAAGAAATTGGACCTCTCTTAGCCAAAATTCACATTTAGAGAATTTTGCATACAACTTCTCCTTTCTTAACGTCTTCAAAACTTCGCGCAAGTGACGTTCATGTTCGTGCATACTTTTCGAGTAGACTAGTATGTCGTCAATGAACACAATAACCGACTTGTCCAACATAGGTTGGCACACCCGGTTCATAAGATCCATGAATGCCGCCGGTGCATTCGTAAGACCAAAAGGCATAACCACAAACTCATAATGCCCATAACGCGTTCGGAAAGCCGTTTTCTCAATGTCTTCCTCACGGACCCGCATTTGATGATAGCCGGACCGTAGATCGATCTTGGAGAAATACGTCGCGCCTTGAAGTTGATCAAACAAATCGTCAATCCTAGGTAACGGATAACGATTCTTGATCGTCACTTTATTTAGCTCACGGTAATCGATGCACATGCGCATACTACCGTCTTTCTTTTTCACGAATAAGACCGGAGCGCCCCACGGCGAAGCACTCGGTCGGATAAAACCCTTCTCTAGCAACTCTTGAATTTGATTCAATAGCTCTTGCATTTCCGTTGGTGCTAAACGATAAGGAGTTTTAGCAATGGGAGTAGCCCCCGGAACCAACTCAATGCGAAACTCGACTTGTCTTTCCGCCGGAACACCCGGTAACTCATCCGGAAAAACGTCTTCAAACTCATTAACTACCGGAATTTCACGAATAGGTGGTGGCTCATTACGAGTATCAACAACATAAGCAAGGAAAGCCATGCCACCGGTAACAACGGAACGACGTGCCCGTGCAAAAGTGCATATCGGCACCGGTCTTCTTCTCTTATCGCCATGAATAATCATTTCTCCCCCACTTGGGGTCTTCACACGAATACACTTATCATGGCATGCAATATTGGCTCTATAACGATCGAGCCAATCCATACCAACAACGATATCAAAGTCGCCCAAGGTCATTGGAATAAGATCAATTTTAAAAGTTTCGGCACCAAAAACAACATCACAATTTTTACACACATCAACCACTAGCACCGTCTTGCCGTCCGCTATTTCGACTTCTACCGGACGACTTAACTTAGCTAGCGGACTATCAAGTTTAGGCACAAATTTAGGAGACACAAACGACAAATTTGCACCGCTATCAAAAAGAATCCTTGCCGGATTAGAATTAACCATGAAAGTACCTGAAACAACTTCGTTGGATTGTTTGGCTTCATCGTTCGTCATCAAGTAGTTTCGCCCTCTAGCCGACCCCGCCGCCTTCTCAATCTTCTTAACATGATCATTATTCAACTCGGGGCATTCCGGCCTCTTGTGCCCCACTTTACCGCAATTAAAACACGTAACCGTCTTGGCCGTGCATTCACGGGCGTAATGACCCGACTTCCCACAATTAAAACAAGTGGGCGCAAAAGTACCCGTGCCACCTTTCTTCACACTATTAACGCTCTCGGTGCCTTTCCTAGACTTCTTGTTTGAAAAATTCGAATAGCTCGAACCTTCAAACTTCCTTTTCGAGAAAACAAAATCACTCTTCCTAGGCACCTCCGGCTCAAAACCCCGAGCCAACTCAAACAATTCATCGAAAGTCTTAGCCATACCCCGGCTAATCTTGCTCTTGTAGTCGGCATTCAAAGTACGATAAAAATCTTTCATAAGCTTATGATCATCACCCACATACTCCGGGCAAAAACGAGTCTTTGCCAAGAATGTAGACTTGAGGGTAACTAAATCCATGGAACCTTGTTGCAAATGATGCAACTCGTCCCGAATTCGATCAAGATCGGATGAAGTTCAGTATTCCTTGAAAAACTCTTTCTTGAACTCCTCCCACGTCAAGCCCATGCATTGCTCCTCGCCATACAAATTGATTTTATCATCCCACCACAACTTGCCTTCTTCACGTAACATGCTAGACCCAAACCTCGCCTTCTTCTCGGGAGGACACTCCGCGGTACGGAAGGCCCCCTCGATGTCCGAAATCCAACAAGTACTTTTCAACGGATCCCTCACCCCATTAAACGTCGGAGGTTGAGTATCCTTAAAATTTTTGTAGTGGAAGTCTCTCTTTCCATCACCCCCTTCACCTCGAGGATAAACGTTTCTAGCATCAAGGGCCTCTTCAATAGTGGCCTTCAATCGTTCATTTATCATTTCGGTCACTTGCCCATCGACCGACTCTTGGAAGACCCTTCGGACATCCGCAAGAAAATCCGATTTCAACTTCTTAAAGACGGCCTCGACCTTGGTCGAGAACTCGGCGTCTTCACTTGTACTCCCGTTTTCATGATCAGGACCGTTTCTCGTCTTCATTCTATAAAACGAATTAGGTTAAACCATGAAACGAAAGGACAATTATACCCAATTACATACGTATACACCACACTACCCCATCTTGCTCAACAATCGTCGTACATTGCTTGTTTGACCCGATTTGCACCCATAGTAATGGTAGCTAGTCATTACCACGCAAGCACGTCGCGCTAACTCGCTAGTACAACGTCCATCTCGCTTGATGATTGCTAAACACAACACAAACAAATAGCGCATGATTAGTTCACATAAACCTATGCACTAATCATACCGATCCGACCCAAAGTCCTACAAGTCCCGCATAAACACGCACACAAAGTCTAAGTCTAGGCGCCTATCTCAAGTCACCTAAATCCCTTAGACCATGCTCTGATACCACTTGTAACAACCCAAACCGTAACCGACCAAACACGACGAAACTTCAAACAAAAAAAAAAAAAATTTCTGGTGCAGGCCATCTGCGCGGCGCGCCAGGTGGCCGCGCGGCGCGCCAAACCACCTGGACAGCCCGCTGTCCCCGGAAGTCAATTTAATGAAAATGTTTGACTAGTTCTCGACATTTTTAGCCAAAACGCTTTTAACCATACATTCATATATGTAAAACTAGCACATAACTAAGGTATGAACAAGTTTTACAAGGTGGGGCCCACACGTGCCCAAAACGCCACTAAGTTTAAAATACAATGTTTAATACAAATTAGAGTTTCGACCACGAAAAGTTTAATTGCCAAACGATACAACGAGCATGGTGTTTGGGGTTAAACTACCCAAATCTCGGTCAAACTCCAAAATCATCACATCCCAAAAGCGTCACTAAACAAGACGGGATCTCTAATCCAACCGGATGCCCTTACCCTTGTCCACACCGGAACCTATAAAAAAAAAATAGTAAACAACGAGAGGGTAAGCAAAGCTTAGTGAGTAAAACATATATATACATGCATATACAACTTACCCACACGCATCCACGATATCAAATAACACATAACAAATCTCGATAAGCAAGCTAGTATCACCAAACGTATCACTAGCAATAATCATAGCATAAATACTCATAACAATAATCAAATGCTAGTATGAACAACAATAAATCATGGTTAACCAATCTCTTCGCTAGGGAACGACTTCGCGAAACAAGTCATCGATGTTCATAACATTCGTTAGCTTCCAAAAACGGCTATGGCATGCTAACCCCCCGAGGTGTTCCAAAAACGGCTATGGCATCACCCCTCAAGTGTTCCAAAAACGGCTATGGCATCACTTGCTCATTGTGAGTAGAACACGGCTATTACTCACGCTTTCGTACACCAACACGGCTATGTGTACGGGTAACTCAAATAACAACGTGGGAGTAAAACACGGCTATTACTCGCCACTAAATGCACAAACACAGCTATGTGCCTTAGTACAAAACATGGACTAATACGGCTAAGTCCCACAACCTTGGTCACAAAACGGCTATGTGACACCATCAACACGGTACATAAATCATATACATACATATATAGATATTCCACTCACCTCAAAATCTCTTGTCGAAAGATAACCGAGCTTGAACACTTCAATGTAACGCACCTATTACATTTATCACAATATCAAAATCATAACTCAAGTTGGTCAACACTCTAAAGCTCACTCCTAGAGCCAATTTGAACTATGGTGCAAATCCGACCCATTTGCACCCTTAACCCTAAAATCGGGTTAACTCATCACAAAACCCTATCATTAACCAAAGTAGGTTCTTTACACATTTTAACATTAGTTTTAGGCTTCAACTACATATATTAATTAGCTTAAGTTCAATTTGACCCATTTGGCACTTTCAAAGTCAACCTACCCATTTTTGGGTCAACCACTAACCCTTTTACACCCATTTACATAAATCATGGTGTTCTAACCCTCTTACTAGCTAATTAGGGTTCTCTAACATCAATTAACACTTCCAAAACCCTAGTTAACTCAATATTGAGTCTATATGACCCAAATTACCCAAGAATACCCAAAATTAACCAAAAGTGGGTTTTATGTTCACCTTTGACTCAAACCCTAGCCCTAAATCAAATTAAACAAAGGAATTAAGATTAGAGCATACCACAACTACCAAAACGAAGATAATGACGAGATGAACAACTTTAGGACTTGCGATAAAACCCGAAACGAACTCCTTCACCTTCACAATGAGCTTTCTCTCTCAAGGTTTTACCTCTCTCTCTAAAATTGATTTGGGGAAGATAAGGTTGGTAAAAGTGGAGTTATGGCTCTACCAAATCTGCTCTCCAAGCCTTTAATCCGGCCCCAAGGTGAATTTACCAAAATACCCACAAAATATCTAATTTAAAAGAAAGGGAGAATCTGCCACAGTCATATGGCGCGGCGCGCCACCAATCCGCGCGGCGCGCAATCCTCCCAGTCCAGCTTCTTTTGCCTTTTTAAAATATATACTACCAACCCCGATTCGAGTACCGCACATTACACTTATATACACATATGTACACTTCAATTATTCGGGTCTTACAACATATGACATGCAACCTCATCCTCCCAGTGTTGCAACCTCATAACTCTCTCAAACATAGTAAGAAAATCTTCTAGGTCAGTTGTTCCATCATAAACACCGATAGACGGAATTCCCAGGTTTCTTGGTAATGGATATTCTGTAATCCGAGTAACAAAACACTGAGTTGATTCTGCCATTGCTGGAGGCTTAATAGCTTCATCTCTTGTGATTAAAGCAAATAAATTATCCATCGCCGTTGCAAGGATGGCGGGATACGCTAACTTTTGTTTGTATATCAATGGCGCCATTTTTGTCAAAATCCCATCCAGCAATATTCATGTCTTTTCCGCAGGCATGAATGGTTGTTCTTCTTCTTCTCTGTATTCCCATGTATTCTCCAGAAAACCTTCATCATTATTCGCATGCTCAGAATCATCCACCAAAGTATTCAATTGATTGAATAAGTTGAACAATTGCTGTTTTGAAATTGCCTTCCCTTTGTTTATATGCTTAGCGTTTACATCAGATGTTCGTTTAAAGGATATATTGTGTGTTCCTTATCGTGCTTTTCACATTCTTCCGCTGGAGTTATCCATCAATGTTTTCTTCAGATGCATTGAAGTGCCATTCACATATTTTTCTGCTGTACCGGCATTCACATGATCTCCTTCTTCAGTTGAAGTCTCTTCTAAAGTTAATTGATCGACTTTTATATTCTCATCTAGGTTTTCAGTAATTGGGTCGAGTGGTGCTTGCATTGAAGTCATGTTAGTTGCTTTTGCGCTCTTGGTATTCTTGTTGTTCTTTGAAATGGATGGCACCATATGTTGATATATTTTGCGTATAGCGGATGAAATTTACCAGTACAGTACTATAACAGCCTAGCGTTGAGCGATATGTTGTCGATTGATGTTTTTCCTCGGGGAAAAATCCCTGCAGACCCGGAACACAGATGAGAAATCCGTGAGGTGGCCTCAATCAGTCTTTGAACCAAACTGGAATTGGTTTGTGTAGCGTTCTGTTGCTAAGCGGTTAAAGTTTTAGAGTGAGAAAGTACTGTGTGAGAGAGAAAGTGTATTTTTCTCTGACTGAAGTTCAGATATGAAATGTGGTGACCCAGGGGTCTATTTATAGGCGTAGAATGTCCGAAATTCTCGGGTACACGTGTCAAACGCTGATTAATTCTGTTATGCGATATATCCATAACCGCCTTTGGCGTGTACTGGCGTGGTTGCGTGCCGTTCACGTGTTTAATCAAAGGGCTTAGGCATAGAAGCTGCCTGCATGGCTTACGCATGACGCTGAGCGGCCTGGCTAAACGCTACACGGATAATGCTAAAAACTGCCAAAATTGCTATCTTTTATGCTTTTCGATCCTTTCTTTTATACAAAAATGATGTTTTTATGCGTGTATCTCCTAGGATACAGGATTACCAATGCACGGAAGGCACCCCTGGGTGGAATTTAAGGGTTATGAGACAATCTTGTGTGCAATGCTGCACTCCACGAGAGTCGAATTCATGACCTCTCGTTAAGAGATGCAGACCACTAACACATGATCTATGATAGAATGTTAGATGTTACTTTGTACTTTAACCAATCAAAAGAAATTTAGCAGATAGAAGATATTTTATTGATGAATATAAAGTTATAAATTAAAATTTTTAAAATTGTTATAAAAAAACAGATGGAGTATTTGAATTTTACTCAAAAATTTTAAATAAAAGTGTGGTGAATACGATTTTTTTTTGGTAAAGGGTATTTGTGGTAAATTTGATTATGATATATAATTTTTAATTTCTTTGAATTTTTTTTTTTTTTTTTTTTTTTGGTAAGCAATGAATTTCTTCGGAATTGTGCTTGACATAATTATTGCAAGACATCAACGATCGATTTTGATTCTGATTCTGATGAATATTTTAATATTTTTATTATATTAAATTTTTAACGATTAAACTATTATATTCACAAGGGAAATTCACCACTACCTAACCCACATTAGCAGCCCCAAATACTAGTTTAAAGAAAAGAAATAGAATTCCATAATTTTTACCACTACCTAACCGTTGTAAGATTCGTTTGTTGATGAAAGCTTTATAAATTTAGTTAATGAACATTCGTTGAAATAAAATAAAATGAATATATTATTTATAAAGCTAGTAAAGAAACATAAATAGAACCAATTATTGATTCCATGCATCCCCTTAGTTTTTTTAGTATGCTTTTTTTTTGGAAAGGTCAAGAAGTTTTATTACTCCCTCCGTCCCAATTTAATAGTTCACAGACAAAATGACACACAGTTTTAAAAAATCTCACTAACTTCATTTATCCACCAATGAAATATTTTCTCTCTCCAGATCCACCAATCAAATATCCTCTTTCCTTTCTATTTATGGAAGTGGACTATTAATTTGGGACATCCAAAAATGCAAAAACAGAACTATCTAATTGGGACGGAGGTAGTATATTATAATTACTCCATCCGTCTCACCATAAGTGTACACATTTTCATTTTGAGATGTCCCATTGCAAATGTCCACTTTGTATTTCAACCAATGAGAAGGGGTTATTCTGGAGAGAGAAAATTTCTGATTGATGGAGAATGAAGTTAGTGAGATTTTCTAAAACTGTGCACAAAAAGTAAGTGGACACTTGTAATGGGACGGAGGGAGTATAATTTACAATTATAATTATAATTATATTATAATTAACCCTTATATTATATACTTAAAGCCATGGCTAAATATGTAGTTTTAGTTGATTCGGATTGTAGTTTTGAGTTTGCGTTCACACTATAATCGGTCCCTCAAATTTGGCTCAATTTACACAACAGTCTCTAAAATTTACACTTTTTCAGGGGTAGAAAGTGTAAACATATAATTTTATTAAAATAAAATAAAACTACACATTTAGCCATGACTTTAGTATATATAAGGGTTAATAACGGGCCCTATCTTCTCGCTCGCTGCGAGTTAAATTTTTTCAAGACCACCGTTCAACTCGAAAAAGTCTCACGAACCCAACAGGACTAACAATACGCGAAACGGACACTTTTTAAAAAACGCTTAACACAACGACAACCCGTATCTTTCTTTTCGCCGCAAGTTAAATTTTTCCGACAGCACCGTTACACTCGAATGTTTTTTTATGAACAAACCGAAACTAACTACGTTTGAAACGGACACTTTTTAAAAAACTCTTAAGACAACGACATCTAAAACGGCGCTTAAGACATGAGCCGTTTTCCCCTATGTAAATACAAAACGCTACGTTAAATGTGAATACACAGACCGAAAGCCCCACCGCATCGCACGAGCCGGATCCGGACTAGTTATAATTATAATTATAATTTACAATAAGTATATCAGCGGGCAAGTAGGAATAGTACCCGGCTGACGTCATCATGGCGTCAGCAAATTCGTCCTGTAGTTTTTTTTTTTTTTTTTAAATTTTAGGGTTGTTGACTTTGTTTTAAAAATGTATTATTTCCGTATAGCGATTGGGCCATGGCCCAATATGGCCTAACTACTAGTTATAATTATATTATATTATAATTATAAATGTATTCGATTAAAGAATTAATGAATAGTAGCAGTCAAAATTGACTACTTTAAAAACTACCATTTATCAATACATGTATAGTATTAGTTATAGCCTGTAAAAAAATGCAGGGGCCAAATTGTTTGGCATCTGCTTTTACAATTGGGTGGTCGTAGGTTTGAGCCACGACCTGAGTTTTGATTTTTTGTTTCTTTAAAACAATATGAATTTGCCTACATATATAATAATAGTTCTAACAATTTAACACAAGCTAATGGTCAGTAGGTGGTTAGGTGTGCTGCTTTGTTAGTAGTCGGTTATGAGTTTGAATTTCGGTACCTATTTTTTTCCAACTTAAAAATCGATTCATTTAAATTATAAATAAATAATGTCATATTTAAAAATAAACTAAATAAGTAATAAAAAAATAATACATTACTAAAATTAAAAAATATTTCATTTATTTAGATAAACATTAGTACATTAATACGATGAATTAAAATAACATAATTTAAACAATGCATATGATTAATAAAAATAAAATACCATAAATTAAGCATTATTGCAACTACGAAATTATCTGAGATGTTCTATATGTGTTCGATTAAATTATTGCGAAATAATTGATGTGCGGTTCGATCTCGCAACTCTCATGCCATGAGTTCTTATAATTCAACTCTTCCCTTCACATACACCGCCGTATGTTTGTCGGGTTTGCGAGATAGTCTTCTTCAAACTCGCATATAGTGTGTTCGTTATCTTCTGTTATCATGTTGTGTAGTATGACAGAAGTGTACATGAGTCTTCGTATTTTATTAATGTAATACGGATTTTGCAGTGGTTTTTACTAATTTTTTTTAGAACAACTAAAATTTTATTCACGACTAGCAAGACGCTAAGCCACAAAAACATTAAAAATAGACCAACCAAAAGGCATACTATAGTGACCCGAACTTTTCCATGTTTATATATATTAAATGAAATTGTTATTTACATGATTAAGTGTTTCCAACATGTTAAGCAATCAAACTTGTTAAGACTTGATTAATTGAAATAGGTTTTATATAGACAATTGACCACCCAAGTTGACCGGTGATTCACGAACGTTAAAACTTGTAAAAACTATATGATGTCATATATATATATATATATATATATATATATATATATATATATATATATATATATATATATATATATATATATATATATATATATATATATATATATATATATATAGTTAACATGGTATTATGATAAGTAAACATATCATTAAGTATATTAACAATGAACTACATATGTAAAAACAAGACTACTAACTTAAGGATTTCGAAACGAGGCATATATGTAACGATTATCGTTGTAACGACATTTAATTGTATATATATATATATATCATATTAAGATATATTAATACATCATAATATCATGATAATGTAATAATTTAACATCTCTTTAGATATAATAAACAATGAGTTAACAACATTTAACAAGATCGTTAACCTAAAGGTTTCAAAACAACATTTACATGTAACGACTAACGATGACTTAACGACTCAGTTAAAATGTATATACATGTAGTGTTCTAATATGTATTTATACACTTTTGAAAGACTTCAAGACACCTATCAAAATACTTCTACTTAAGAAAAATGATTACAATTACATCCTCGTTCAGTTTCATCAACAATTCTACTCGTATGCACCCGTATTCGTACTCGTACAATACACAACTTTTAGATGTATGTACTATTTGTATATACACTCCAATGATCAGCTCTTAGCAGTCCATGTGAGTCACCTAACACATGTGGGAACCATCATTTGGCAATTAGCATGAAATATCTCATAAAATTACAAAAATATTAGTAATCATTCATGACTTATTTACATGTAAACAAAATTACACATCCTTTATATCTAATCTATATACCAACGACCAAAAATACCTAAAAACACTTTCATTCTTCAATTTTCTTTATCTAATTTATCTCTCTCAAGTTCTATCTTCAAGTTCTAAGTGTTCTTCATAAATTCTATAAGTTCTAGTTTCATAAAATCAAGAATACTTCCAAGTTTGCTAGCTTACTTCCAATCTTGTAAAGTGATCATCCAACCTCAAGAAATCTTTCTTATTTACAGTAAGATATCTTTATAATACAAGGTAATACTCATATTCAAACTTTGATTCAATTTCTATAACTATAACAATCTTATTTCGAGTGGAAATCTTACTTGAACTTGTTTTCGTGTCATGATTCTGCTTCAAGAACTTTCAAGCCATCCAAGGATCCTTTGAAGCTAGATCTATTTTTCTCATTTTCAGTAGGTTTACCTACTAAAATTAAGGTAGTAATGATGTTCATAACATCATTCGATTCATACATATAAAACTATCTTATTCGAATATTTAAACTTGTAATCACTAGAACATAGTTTAGTTAATTATAAACTTGTTCGCAAATAAAGTTAATCCTTCTAACTTGACTTTTAAAATTAACTAAACACATGTTCTATATCTATATGATATGCTAACTTAATGATTTAAAACCTGGAAACACGAAAAATAACATAAAACCAGATATACGCCGTCATAGTAACACCGCGGGCTGTTTTGGGTTAGTTAATTAAAAACTATGATAAACTTTGATTTAAAAGTTGTTCTTCTAGGAAAATGATTTTTCTTATGAACATGAAACTATATCCAAAAATCATGGTTAAACTCAAAGTGGAAGTATGTTTTCCAAAATGGTCATCTAGACGTCGTTCTTTCGACTGAAATGACTACCTTTACAAAAATGACTTGTAACCTGTATTTCCGACTATAAACTTATACTTTTTCTGTTTAGATTCATAAACTTAAGTTCAATATGAAACCATAGCAACTTGAAACACTCAAAATGGATTTAAAACGAAGAAATTATTGGTAAAACAAGATTGGATAATTTTTCTTGTTGTAGCTACGTGAAAATTGGCAACAAATCTATATTAATCATATCCTAGCTAACTCATATTGTATTATACATTTATTCTAATATATTATGTAATCTTGGGATACCATAGACACGAATACAATGTTTTGACATATCATATCGACCCATCTATATATATATATATTTCGGAACAACCATAGACACTCCATATGCAGTAATGTTGGAGTTAGCTATACAGGGTTGAGGTTGATTCCAAAATATTATATATACTTTTGTAACAACCCAAACCAAACCACGAACGACCCACGTTAAAATCTAAAAATAAAATAAAAAAATTTGCTGGGACAGCATATGGCGCGGCGCGCCAAACTGGTCTGTCACAAAAGTCATGAAATGCGAAAAAGATCGGCCACTTCCCGACATAATTAGACAATACGCTTTTAACAACATATTCAAACATGTAAAACTAACACAATTCAAACATAAAATAAGTTTTACAAAGCGGGGCCCACTTTGGCCGTTTTACGAGTTTAATACATAACGTGAGTTTCGACCACCAAAAAGTTTAAGTACCAAACGACACGATGAGCATGGTGTTTGGGATTAAACTACCCAAGTCATGGTCAAACTCCAAAAGCTAACACATCCAAGAGGCATCCCTTAACAAGCGGGATCTCTAATCCAACCGTATGCCCTTACCCTTATCCACGCCGGAACCTATAAAATGGTAAACAACGAGAGGGTAAGCTAACGCTTAGTGAGTAGAATAAATATATACATGCATATAAGACTTACCTACTCGCATCCACGATATCATATAATACAAACGCATAACGCCTCAATAAACAAGCTAGTACCATCAAATCGTACAACTATCAACATCAATAGCATAATATTCATAATAATAATTTAATGCTAACGTCAACAACTATAAACCATGGTTAACCAATATCTTCGCAAGGGAATGACTTCGCGAAACAAGTCATCGATGTTCATAACAACCGTTAGCTCCCAAAAACGGCTATGGTATGCTAACCCCTGAGGTGTTCCAAAAACGGCTATGGCATCACCCCCAAGTGTTCCCAAAAACGGCTATGGCATCACTTGATCAACGTGTGAGTAAAAAACAGCTATTACTCACAATCATGTACACAAACACGGCTATTTGCACAATAACTCGGATAATAATGTGGGAGTAAAACACGGCTATTACTCGCCACTATATGCACAAACACGGCTATGTGCATAAATATAAAACGTGGACAAAAAAGCTATGTCTCACAACTACTGTCACAAAACGGCTATGTGACACCATTAATACGGCACGTAAATCATATACATACATATATAGATTTTCCACTCACCTCAAAGTCTTGATGAGAGATAGACAAGCTCGGAAATCTTCAATGTAATGTACCTATTACATTATACATAATATCAATCACAACTCAAGTTGTTCAACCAACTCGAACTCCATTCTATAGTCATTTTGACCCATGGTGCAATCTCGACCCATTTGCACCCTTAACCCTAATATTTGGGTCAATCATAACCAAAACCCTAACATTTGCCAAATTAGATCTTAAAACACTTTTCAGCACAAGGTCTATGCATCTTAAACATACACTAACTATCTTAGGTCCATTTTGACCCATTTGACCACTTAAAAGTCAAGACACCCATTTCGGGTCATCCACTAACCCATTTAACACCCATTTACATATATATAAGTGTGCTAGTACTTTAACTAACCAATTTAGGCTCATAAACATAGTTTACTACTTTGAAAACCCTAGTTAATCATCTTTGGGTCTACATGACCCAAATTCACCCAAAACACCCAAATTCACTAACAAATGGGTCTTAGTGTTCATTACCTACACAAACCCTAACTCATAAACAATTAAAAATTAGGTTTAGGGCTTACCACAACTATCAAAACGTAGTAAATGAGGAGATGAACAACTTCAGTGCTTGCACTTTGACCCGATTCGAGTTTCTTCTTCCTTAATTTGAGCTCTCTCACTCTAGAATCTAACTCTCTCTCTAGAATTGATTGGAAGATGATAAGGTGGGTGAATATGGAGTAAATGACACTCCAAACAACTGATCCAAGCCTTAAAGTCGGACCTTAAGTGATTTTACCAAAATGCCCTTAAAATATCTAATTTAAAAAGAAAAAGGAATCTGTCAGCCCGTAATGGCGCGGCGCGCCATAAGGCCCCCAGTTCAGCTTCTTTTGCCTTTTAATTATTTACAACATAAACCCCACAACTTGAATCACTTATTCACACATATGTACTACGAAATATTTGGGTCTTACAACTCTCCCCTACTTAATTCGGAGCGCGTCCTCGCGATCCACGCCGCATGACAAGAGGGAAGATAAACCAACACGAATTCTTCGGGTTCCCAAGTAAACTCGGAACCTTTACTCCGACGCCATTGAACCTTAAAAGTTCTCACCTCCTTGTTACGCAACATTTTCACTTTCTCATCAAGTATAGAAATCGGCTCTTCAACATACTCCAACTTATTGTTCAGCTCAATTTCGTCTATTGGCATCCATGAAGAATCATCCGCAAGACACTTACAGAGATGGGAAACATGAAACGTGTTATGGATCCCCGCAAGCACTTCGGGTAATTCCAATCGATATGCAACTTCACCAACACGAGCTAAAACCTTGAATGGCACAATAAACCGAGGAGCTAACTTTCCCCGTTTTCGAAATCGAATAATACCCTTCCATGGCGAAACCTTAAGCATTACCATGTCGCCTTCTTGAAATTCGATCGTTCGTCTACGCTTGTCGGCATACGACTTTTGTCTATCTTGAGCCTTTTTCAAATGCTCTCGAATCGTAACAATCTTGCTATTTGTTTCCAAAACCAAATCGGTGCTCCCGATTTCCTTTTGTCCCACTTCACCCCAACAAATCGGAGTTCGACACCTCCGCCCATAAAGCATCTCGTAAGGTGGCATCCCAATACTAGTGTGATAACTATTATTGTACGAGAATTCCACCAAAGGCAAGTGCTCATCCCAACTACCACCGAAATCAATAATACATGCTAGTAACATATCCTCCAATGTTTGGTTCGTACGTTCGGTTTGACCGTCCGTTTGAGGATGATACGCCGTGCTCAATTTCAATTGTGTTCCCATATCTTCATGAAACTTTTTCCAAAACCGAGATGTAAAACGGGTATCTCGATCCAAAATAATAGATATAGGAACTCCGTGTCGAGAGACGACTTCCTTGATAAACAACTTAGCCAAAGTTTCTGACGATATCGCTTCCTTAATGGGAAGAAACAAATCACTTTTCGTCAATCGATCAACTATCACCCAAATTGAATCAAATTGGGTTCTCTCCGTTTTAGGTAACTTTGTGATGAAATCCATGGTAATGTGCTCCCATTTCCATTTTGGGATTTCTAACGGTTGTAACTTACCATACGGCTTTTGGTGCTTGACCTTAACTTGCAAACACATGACGCATTGCTCAACATACTTTACAACATCACGTTTCATGCCCGGCCACCAATAATCCTTCCTCAAATCAAGATACATTTTCGTTGCGTCCGGATGAATGGAATACCTTGACTTATGTGCTTCATCAAGTAGCACTTGTCGATACTCACCCATCTTAGGCACCCACACTCTTCCTTGAAAGGACAACAAACCACGCGAACCCATAGTAATGAATTCCGATTGCCCCACAAATCGCTCCGCATGCTTGTTGTGAACGTAAGCCTCTATTTGAATCACACCAAGTTTTTCAAGAAAATCGTTAGTAATAATCATACGTAACAATCCCAATCGTAACGCCGGGTGATGACTCTTTCGACTTAACGCATCCGCGACCACATTCGCCTTGCCCGGATGATAAAGTATTTCACAATCATAATCTTTCACTACATCCATCCACCTACGTTGATGATAATTCAAATCTCATTGATTAAAGAGATGTTTCAAGCTCTTATGATCCGAATAAATCGTACTCTTAACACCATACAAGTAATGGCACCAAATTTTCAATGCATGCACAACCGCCGCCAACTCAAGATCATGAGTCAAAGATTTGAAGTAAAAATGAATCAAAATGATGATCCCCCTAGCCTTTTAAAAACGTGAACCAAGGGAACCAAGACAAAATTTTAGGTTGTTATTTTGTGTAATTAGTCATACTATCTTACAAAAGTAATTACCTCTACCTTAGGGCAGTAACAAGGGCTAGTTAGGTGGTGATTTGATGTGTATATACCAATAGTAAATACGTATAGAAGCTAGGTATGATACGAGTACATGTACTCTAGATATACGTATAGAAATTTTGTGAAAAATGGAATGAGAATTCAAATATAGCTATCTTTTGTAAATATACTTATATTGTTTTATGTATTTAAGTCTTTAAAAGTGATTAAATACATTACATATACGATATATGTATAAACATTATATGTTATAAGTATTTATGTCAAATAACGTTACGTATGGTTATCGTTTTGAAAACTTAAATTAGTAGTTTCAAATTATACTTATAACTTATTGTTATTAATACAAAATGAGATATTAAAACATCCTTAGATCATGTTAAATATGTATATATACATATATATACACAAACGTATAATTATCATATGTTATATAGTTCGTGATATCATCGGTCAAACTAGACGGTCAAACGTTGTGTAAAACTCATTTCAAAAACATAAGTCTCAACAATTTGGATTGCTTATCATGTTGGTAAGGTTTAATTTATGTAAATATTAATCTTATAAGTATAGAACGATCGAAAAAGTGCGGGTCATTACAGTACCTACCCGTTAAATAAATTTCGTCCCGAAATTTAAAATTGTACCTATTTTGCGTCATCGGGAAACAAGTGTGGATACTTTTGTTTCATTTGATCCTCTCGTTCCCAAGTAAACTCGGGACCCCTTCGAGCATTCCAACGAACCTTAACGATCGGTATGTTGCTCTGCTTAAGCCGTTTAACTTCACGATCTATGATTTCGATTGGTTCTTCGATGAATTGTAGTTTCTCGTCGACATGGATTTCTTCAAGAGGAATGGTGAGGTCTTCCTTTGCAAGACACTTCTTAAGGTTTGAGACGTGAAAGGTATTATGTACTCCGGCGAGTTGTTGCGGTAACTCGAGTCGATAAGCTACCGGTCCAATGCGTTCGATGATCTTGAACGGCCTACATATCTTGGGTTCAGTTTACCCCCTTTTTCCAAAACGTATTACACCTTTCCATGGTGACACCTTTAACATAACCATGTCACCGATCTGAAACTCTAATGGTTTCCTTCGGACATCGGCGTAGCTCTTTTGACGACTACGGGCTGTTTTCAATCTCTCCTTGATTTGTACTATCTTTTCAGTAGTTTCATGTATGATCTCGGGACCAGTTAATTGTCGATCTCCTACTTCATTCCAACAGATAGGAGATCTACACTTCCTTCCGTACAATACTTCGAATGGTGCAGCTTTAATGCTCGCATGATAACTATTATTATACGAGAATTCTGCTAATGGTAGATACTTATCCCATCCGTTTCCAAAATCGATCACACATGCCCTGAGCATGTCTTCAAGAGTCTGAATTGTTCTTTTACTCTGCCCGTCCGTTTGCGGATGATATGCGGTACTCATATCCAAACGAGTTCCTAGTGCCTCCTGTAGTGATTGCCAGAACTTTGAGGTAAATCTACTATCACGATCAGATATAATGGAAATAGGTATTCCATGCCTTGAAACTATTTCCTTTATATATAATCGTAATAATTTCTCCATTCTATCTGTTTCCTTTATAGGCAAGAAATGTGCAGATTTGGTAAGACGATCAACAATTACCCAAATGGTGTCGTATCCCCAGGCAGTCTTTGGTAACTTCGTGATGAAATCCATGGTAATACCGTCCCATTTCCATTATGGGATTTCTGGTTGTTGAAGTAATCCTGACGGCTTCTGGTGTTCTGCTTTGACTTTGGAACAAGTTAAACATTCCCCAACATATGTTGCAACGTCTGTCTTCAAATTAGGCCACCAATAATGCGTCTTAAGATCTTGATACATCTTTCCAACTCCAGGATGTATCGAGTATCTTGTCTTATGTGCCTCATTCAATATTAACTTCCTTAATCCACCCAACTTTGGTACCCAAATACGGTTTGCAAAATATCGAATTCCATCTTCCCGCATAATGAGTTGTTTCCCATACTTCTTCATTATTTCATTTCCTATGTTTTCTTTAGTAAGAGCTTCTCGTTGAGCCTCTTTGATTTGTGAGTTGAGATTCATGCGAATTTTTATGTTCATTGCTCGTACTCGAATTGGTTCTCGTTCCTTTCTGCTTAAAGCGTCAGCCACCACATTCGCTTTCCCGGGATGATAACGAATTTCACAATCATAGTCGTTTATTAACTCGACCCACCTACGTTGCCTCATGTTCAGCTGTTTTTGATCGAAAATATGTTGAAGGCTTTTATGATCAGTAAACACAGTGCATTTAACCCCATACAAGTAGTGTCTCCATATCTTCAATGCAAACACGACTGCTCCCAGTTCTAGATCATGCGTCGTATAATTCCGCTCGTGAATCTTTAATTGTCGGGATGCGTATGCAATAACTTTCTTCCATTGCATAAGAACGCAACCAAAACCTTGTCGTGAAGCGTCACAATATATTTCAAAATCATCGTTCCCTTCTGGTAACGATAAAATAGGCGCCGTAGTCAACTTCTTTTTCAGTAATTGAAATGCACCCTCCTGCTCAGAAGTCCATTCATATTTCTTCCCTTTTTGCGTTAACGCTGTCAACGGCTTAGCTATTCGGGAAAAATCTTGAATAAACCTTCTGTAATAACCGGCTAAACCCAAAAATTGGCGTATCTGCATTGGTGTCTTAGGAGTCTCCCATTTTTCAATGGCTTCAATTTTTGCTGGATCAACCTGAATTCCTTTGCTACTAACAACGTGGCCAAGAAATTGCACTTCTTTCAACCAGAAAGCACATTTAGAAAATTTAGCATATAGCTGTTCTTTTCTCAACAACTCTAATATCAACCTTAAATGCTGTTCATGCTCTTGCTTACTCTTGGAATAGATAAGAATATCATCAATGAAAACGATAACAAACTTATCTAAATATGGACTACAAACTCGATTCATGAGGTCCATGAATACAGCTGTCGCATTCGTCAATCCAAACGGCATGACTAAAAATTCGTAATGACCGTAGCGTGTCCGAAAAGCAGTTTTCGGTATATCTTCTTCTTTGACACGTAATTGATGATAGCCCGATCTTAGGTCAATTTTCGAGTACACACATGATCCTTGGAGTTGATCAAATAAGTCGTCAATTCTCGGTAGTGGATACCGATTCTTGATAGTTAACTTATTTAATTCACGATAATCTATACACATTCGGAAAGATTCGTCTTTCTTCTTGACGAATAAAATTGGAGCTCCCCACGGTGAAGTACTTGGTCGTATGAATCCACGATCCAGTAATTCTTTTAACTGACTCTGAAGTTCTTTTAACTCGGACGGTGCAAGTCTATATGGAGCACGGGCAACCGGTGCAGCTCCTGGTGTAGCGACCCGACCAAATCATCATTGACGGCGCCGTCTACTTAGGTCCCGTTACGTGGTCATAAGTCTTTAAAACAACGTTTGACCAAAAGATATGTCGCATTCATTTCAAATGTAAAGGTTGTTCAAGTTTACAAGAATAGTTCCACCACAAGTTACGATACAAAGTTTTAAGTACAAATGAAACTTATGCGACACAATTTAAAAGTATCCAAAAGACGCTCCATGTATGCATATATACTCGACATCCAATGCAAGTATCAAAATAATGAGCGGAAGCATGTATCATGTATCGTTCAAGGACCTGAGAAAAACATAGAAATCTGTCAACGAAAACGTTGGTGAAATCATAGGTTTAAGTAAGTAAGTACAAGTGAACCACAAGATTTGCATCAAAGAAGTAATAGTAATACATTCCAAAAGTTTGTTTCACGAGCACCCAATTATCAAAGCTTAACATTCCATCCATTGTATACCCCATCCATAGTGCTAGAACAAACACTGATTCTCGAAAATATATTTCATCCGTAGACGGTAGCGAACCGTCAAAGATGAGGGTTGTCAACCCATATGGCCATATAACATAAGTTCTCGCTTACACCTGGCAAGTGTAACTAATGATAATCGAATTGAGGATTTTTGTTCTAAACTCGTATGTAGAATGTTTGTTTTCCCGTTCTTGTGTTCACTTAGTTCAAAAGAATCGTTTATGTTTTCTCATCCCAAATATAAGTTCAAAAAGAGTAAAAGTGGGACTATGATCTCACCTTGAGTGCAAGAGTTAATAAAGTACTTCAACAAGTAGGCGCGTGCAAAGACAAAGCTAGTCTTGACCTAATCATATAGGTTGTATCAATAACGGTAAACACAAACGGTCAAAGATGTTCAATTAGTCCTATGGCTCGTTACGACTCGATTAATATAGCATGTGAATCAATTAGTCAAGTTTCATGCAAGATACAAGTATAGAATCATGTTAGAAAGATTGCATAATTAATTGGTTAAGTTTGACAAAAAGTCAAACTTGGTCGGGTCAAAGTCAACGAAAAAGTCAACATGTTCGGGTTGGGTCCCGGACTATTTTTCTATGCTAATTATTCATATACAAGTATATTAGAACAAGTTTCATGTGAATCGGAGGTCGGTAGCTAGTCAAACATTTCACGTGAAATGGGACAAAGAGGTCAGAATCTGACCAGGCCAATCCGCGCGCCGCGCGGGGATGGGGCGCGCCGCGCCACCATCTGGGCAGAGAATTCTGGTCAGTTTTCAAAGTATGCACGAACCAAAACCTTTTCCAACCCAACTCTTGACCCGCAAACACTTATAATACCTATCATATATCGTTGGAAAGGTATTTTGACGAGGAATACAACTAAGCAATTATGGTCCAACAATAACATCATTTACAATAGCCGAAATCTCATCAAGCGAACAATAAAAGTCCATTTCCTAAGTTTCAAGTTCATCAATTGCATTTTGAGTTTCGGGAAACCAATTCACACATATGATATGCCGTTTTGAAGGTAATGAAGCATACATTACTACTAAACACTAACAATTAACATTCCATGACATTCAAGCATCCAAAAATTCATGTCAAGAACTATCAAACCCTAGTCAAACATCTCAAAATCAATAATCATGTTTTTGAAGTTTTCTTAATCAACCTACACATCAATTTGAAGCTAATGATGCTAGTAACACATTTAATACATGAACTTTAACAATTTAACAACTTTTAATCATCCAAAATCAAAGATTAAGCAAGCAATTTTCATATTCAAGCTAGTTACACCAAAAACAACAAATCGAGCATACAAATTACATACACGACATCACAATGAGCCATAGACACTAATTAACACACTTTTAAGTCAAGAACACAAATTTAAAGAAATCTAGTGTTTTAGAAATGTTACCCAAAATCGAAGTAGTTAGCATCAAATCGAAGAGGATGATGAGAGGATCAAGAATATGTAATTTATTTGGTTGCTAGCTCCCTAATCCGGATTTAGATGATGAATGAATGAATTTGGAAATTGGGTGTGTTCTTGCTAGAGAGAAAGAGAGAGAGAGTGAGAGATGGTTGAATGGTGGTAATTGGGGTAGACTAGGTGACCTAGTCAACTAGTTTGCCCCGTGTCAATTTTAGTCCCTCGAGTTTGTAGTCGGGTGCGGAAAATACCTAAACGGAATATTTTAAAACGCATATTAACGGGAGATGTTATAAACATATAACGGAGTTTAAATTAGTATAACGGAAAAGAAAACGGAAAAAGGTGGGATGTTACATTACCTACTCCTTAAAAGAAATTTCGTCCCGAAATTTAAGTAGGCGTAGTAGTCGTTGTTTCTTCCTCGAGATCTTGCGTTTCTGAATTCACAAATAGATGAGGATACTTCCTTTGCATTTGATCTTGTCTTTCCCAAGTAAACTCGGGTCCTCTTTTGGCATCCCAACGAACCTTGACAATCGGGATTCGGCTTTGTTTCAATGTCTTGACGGAGGTGTCCACAATTTCAACCGGTTCCTCCACAAAATGAAGTTTGTCATCCATAGTAAGTTCTTCGAGAGGGATGACGATATCGGGTTCGGCAAGACACTTTTTCAAGTTAGATACATGGAAGGTAGGATGAATGGAGTTCAATTGAGGCGGAAGATCTAAACGATAAGCAACGGTTCCAATACGCTCCAAGATTTCGAAAGGACCAATATACCGCGGATTTAGCTTCCCGCGTTTCCCAAAACGGATTACACCCTTCCAAGGTGCGACTTTTAACATTACTCGGTCACCGACTTGAAATTCAAGATCGTTGCGTCGTTTGTCGGTATAGCTCTTTTGACGACTTCGGGCCGTCCTAAGCCTATCTCGGATTTGAACGATTTTCTCGGTGGTTTCGTGAATGAGTTCGGGTCCGGTGATTTGCACGTCGCCTACCTCGGCCCAACAAAGAGGTGAACGACATTTGCGGCCATATAGCGCTTCAAAAGGTGCGGCTTTAATACTCGCGTGATAACTATTGTTGTAAGAGAACTCGGCGAGAGGTAAGTGCTTGTCCCAAGCTTTTCCGAAATCAACCACGCAAGCTCGTAACATGTCCTCTAAGGTTTGAATTGTACGTTCGCTTTGTCCATCGGTTTGAGGATGATATGCGGTGCTCATGTCTAAACGTGTTCCCAACGCTTCTTGCAATGTACGCCAAAATCTAGAAACGAAACGGCCATCTCGGTCGGAGATAATCGATAAAGGTACACCGTGTCGGGCTACGATCTCCTTGATGTAAAGTTGTGCAAGTTTCTCCATTTTGTCCGTTTCTTTCATGGCAAGGAAGTGTGCGGATTTGGTGAGACGGTCAACAATAACCCAAATGGTATCATAACCGCCCGTCGTTTTTGGTAGCTTGGTGATAAAATCCATCGTTATCCTTTCCCACTTCCATTGCGGGATCTCGGGTTGTTGAAGTAGTCCGGACGGTCTTTGGTGTTCGGCTTTGACTTTGGAACATGTCAAACACTTGGAAACATAAGTAGCTACGTCCCTTTTGATGTTCGGCCACCAATATAGTTGTTTAAGGTCGTGGTACATCTTATTGGCACCGGGGCGAATCGAGTATCGTGACTTATGGGCTTCATCTAAAATAAGGCTTCGTAGGTCCCCATAACTAGGCACCCAAATCCTTCCGGCGTAATATCGGAGTCCGGTCTCCCTACTTTCGAATCGAGAGACGAGAATGTTCAAGAGTTCGTGTGAAAGGTTTTCATCCTTGAGAGCCTCATCTTGGGCTACCCGAATTTGGCTATTAAGGTTTGTGTGGATGGTGATGTTTAAGGCTCGGACACGAAGAGGCACCGCTCTTTCTTTTCGACTTAAGGCATCGGCTACTACATTTGCCTTCCCGGGATGGTAACGAAGCTCGCAATCGTAATCGTTTAAGGTTTCAATCCACCTTCGTTGTCTCATGTTTAGTTGCTTTTGATCGAAAATGTGTTGGAGGCTTTTGTGGTCGGTAAAGATAGTACTCTTGGTCCCGTAAAGATAGTGTCTCCACATTTTAAGTGCAAAGACAACGGCTCCGAGTTCGAGATCATGTGTCGTATAGTTTCGTTCATGAATTTTGAGTTGTCGAGAAGCATAAGCAATGACTTTCATTCGTTGCATCAATACACACCCAAAACCATGTTTCGAGGCATCACAATATACAACAAAGTCATCATTGCCTTCGGGAAGTGACAAGATAGGAGCGGTGGTTAGCTTCGTTTTCAAGATTTGGAATGCGGATTCATGTTCGGTCGCCCAGATGAATTTCTTTCCCTTGTGAGTCAATGCGGTTAGAGGACGTGCAACCAAAGAGAAGTTTTCGATGAATCTACGATAGTACCCGGCGAGACCCAAAAATTGACGAATGTGAGTAGGAGTAGCAGGAGTCTCCCATTTGCTAATGGCTTCGATTTTCGTTGGATCGACTTTAATACCTTGGTCACTTACAACATGACCAAGAAATTGAACTTCCTTTAACCAAAATTCACACTTGGAGAATTTGGCATAGAGTTGTTCTTGTCTTAAAAGTCCAAGCACAAGTCGGAGATGTTGTTCGTGCTCTTCTTCATTTTTAGAATAGATCAATATGTCATCGATGAACACAATAACGAATTTATCGAGATACGGTTTGCACACGCGGTTCATAAGATCCATGAACACCGCCGGTGCGTTAGTGAGCCCAAATGGCATGACAAGGAATTCATAACTACCATAACGAGTTCGGAAAGCGGTTTTGGAGACATCTTCCCCCTTAACCCTCAATTGATGATAACCCGAGCGGAGATCGATTTTCGAATATACACAAGACCCTTGTAGTTGATCAAAGAGGTCATCGATGCGAGGAAGAGGATATCGGTTCTTAACCGTCAATTTATTTAGTTCACGATAATCAATGCACATTCGTAGGGATCCGTCTTTCTTTTTAACAAACAAAATCGGAGCGCCCCAAGGTGAATGGCTAGGTTGGATAAAACCACGATCAAGTAGTTCTTGGATTTGACTTTGCAATTCTTGCATTTCAGATGGAGCGAGTCTATACGGTGCACGCGCTACGGGTGCGGCTCCCGGAATAAGATCGATTTGGAATTCAACCGGTCGATGAGGCGGAAGACCCGGCAATTCGTCGGGAAATACATCGGAATAGTCACTAACAATTGGCACATCATCGATGTGCTTCTCATCGGACTCGACTTTCTTAACGTGAGCAAGGATCGCAAAACAACCCTTACGGAGTAGTTTTCTAACTTTAATACACGAAACGAGGTTGAGTCCGGTGCAACTCTTATCGCCATAGACGATCAAAGGTTCACCATTCTCGATAGGAATTCGGATTGCGTTAAGATCACAAAGAATGTGAGATTTCGTTTTGACTAACCAATTCATACCGATTATTACATCAAAGCTTCCTAGTTCCATGGGTATCAAGTCAATTTCAAATTCCTTACCCAAAATGTTCAAAGTACACCCCCGGTAATATGTGTCGGCACTTAAGAGTTTTCCGTCGGCCACTTCGATGGAATAAGTAGTATCTAAAGGGTGTGGTGGAGTGCAAAGGGTAGGAGCTAAAGTCTTGGACACAAAACATTTATCGGCACCCGAATCGAATAAGCAAGTAACATAAGAGTTGTTGAGAAGAAACGTACCCGTGACTAGTTCATTGTCATCTCGGGCTTCCTCGGTGTTGATGTTAAAGGCTCGGCCTCGGTTGTTGGGGTTGGCTTTCTTCTTTGGGCATGCATTTCTATAATGACCCGTTTGACCACATTCGTAACAAGTGCCCGTCTTTGGTGCATTGGGCCACTTTCGAGCAACGGGAGTGGCACTTTTACAATCGTTGGCCTTATGACCAACTCCTTGGCACCGGTGGCAAATTAACTTGCCACATTCACCAAAGTGATGTTTGTTGCATTTGTTGCAAAGAGGTAGGTTCCCGGCATAACCCCTCTTGCCGTCATTGTTGAAGGGCTTTTTGGTGAAGGTGTTGTTGTTGTAGTTGGTTGATGGAGTGGCTTCCCATTTCCTTTTGTTGCCACCCGACTTGTCCTCGGCTTTAGGAGCCGGCACTACGATTTCGTCAACCGTTTCAATTAGTTGGCGAGCCATGTTCATAGCGGCTTGATGAGTAGTGGGTTTGGATGACATCACCCCTTGTTTGATGCTTTTTGGAAGACCGAGCATGTAGAGCTCAATCTTTTGAGATTCGGGGTTAACAAGATTAGGACACATCAAGGATAGTTCGGTGAAGCGTTGATTATAAGCTTTAAGATCGTTTCCGACCGCTTTCAAAGCTCTTAGTTCTTCCTCAAGCTTTCGGGTTTCTTCGCGCGGAAAATATTCAACAATCATCTTTTCCTTTAGATCGGCCCAAGAGAGGGCATGAGCTTCATCGGTACCCACCGATTGAACATAGGTGTTCCACCATGTTAGAGCAATTCCGGAGAAAGTGTGAGTGGAGTATTTGACCTTGTCTTGATCCCGGAAACCGCTTATGCTAAAGACGGCCTCGGTTTGTTCAAACCAACGAGTAAGCACAACCGGTCCCCCGGTTCCATCATAAGTGTGGGGTTTGCACCCCATGAAAGCTTTGTAGGAGCACCCTTCGCTAGAGTTACCGGCTCCTTGGTTGTTGTTGTTGTTGTTGTTGTTGTTGTTGTGGTTGTTATTATTATTGTTGTTGGATGAGTGACCGGCCATGGCCGCATCTACGGCGGTGGCTATCATCCGTTCGAGAGCTTGTTCGGGAGTTTCATTGCGGCGTACACGACGAGGAGCCATTGTTCCTTCAAGACACAAGAATATCATTGATTAGTATTCTCAATAATACTAACCGTGATATAGAATAAAGATAAAGAGAAGTTTTTCCTCGACTCGCCTTAAATTCTTTATGTCATAATGTCGGAACGTTCATATGAGTCACCGTAATATAATCCCGGAAATTATATTACCCTGATTCATATGTGCATTCGACATCATTTCATATTGTCAAGGTGGCGCGTCAATCAAATTAAACAACGTGAGATTAAGATGAACTAAGAGTAGATATGAGTAGAAGCGTTCGAGTATAAATGCACAAGTAGTCAAGTAATTCCTACTTCAAGTCTATATGCCGGTTGTAGTCTAGACTCACCAATGTACCCTATGACTCGGGGTTGACACTAATGAACTCTAAATCCCTACAACCAACGCTCTGATACCATCTGTAGCGACCCGACCAAATCATCATTGACGGCGCCGTCTACTTAGGTCCCGTTACGTGGTCATAAGTCTTTAAAACAACGTTTGACCAAAAGATATGTCGCATTCATTTCAAATGTAAAGGTTGTTCAAGTTTACAAGAATAGTTCCACCACAAGTTACGATACAAAGTTTTAAGTACAAATGAAACTTATGCGACACAATTTAAAAGTATCCAAAAGACGCTCCATATATGCATATATACTCGACATCCAATGCAAGTATCAAAATAATGAGCGGAAGCATGTATCATGTATCGTTCAAGGACCTGAGAAAAACATAGAAATCTGTCAACGAAAACGTTGGTGAAATCATAGGTTTAAGTAAGTAAGTACAAGTGAACCACAAGATTTGCATCAAAGAAGTAATAGTAATACATTCCAAAAGTTTGTTTCACGAGCACCCAATTATCAAAGCTTAACATTCCATCCATTGTATACCCCATCCATAGTGCTAGAACAAACACTGATTCTCGAAAATATATTTCATCCGTAGACGGTAGCGAACCGTCAAAGATGAGGGTTGTCAACCCATATGGCCATATAACATAAGTTCTCGCTTACACCCGGCAAGTGTAACTAATGATAATCGAATTGAGGATTTTTGTTCTAAACTCGTATGTAGAATGTTTGTTTTCCCGTTCTTGTGTTCACTTAGTTCAAAAGAATCGTTTATGTTTTCTCATCCCAAATATAAGTTCAAAAAGAGTAAAAGTGGGACTATGATCTCACCTTGAGTGCAAGAGTTAATAAAGTACTTCAACAAGTAGGCGCGTGCAAAGACAAAGCTAGTCTTGACCTAATCATATAGGTTGTATCAATAACGGTAAACACAAACGGTCAAAGATGTTCAATTAGTCCTATGGCTCGTTACGACTCGATTAATATAGCATGTGAATCAATTAGTCAAGTTTCATGCAAGATACAAGTATAGAATCATGTTAGAAAGATTGCATAATTAATTGGTTAAGTTTGACAAAAAGTCAAACTTGGTCGGGTCAAAGTCAACGAAAAAGTCAACATGTTCGGGTTGGGTCCCGGACTATTTTTCTATGCTAATTATTCATATACAAGTATATTAGAACAAGTTTCATGTGAATCGGAGGTCGGTAGCTAGTCAAACATTTCACGTGAAATGGGACAAAGAGGTCAGAATCTGACCAGGCCAATCCGCGCGTCGCGCGGGGATGGGGCGCGCCGCGCCACCATCTGGGCAGAGAATTCTGGTCAGTTTTCAAAGTATGCACGAACCAAAACCTTTTCCAACCCAACTCTTGACCCGCAAACACTTATAATACCTATCATATATCGTTGGAAAGGTATTTTGACGAGGAATACAACTAAGCAATTATGGTCCAACAATAACATCATTTACAATAGCCGAAATCTCATCAAGCGAACAATAAAAGTCCATTTCCTAAGTTTCAAGTTCATCAATTGCATTTTGAGTTTCGGGAAACCAATTCACACATATGATATGCCGTTTTGAAGGTAATGAAGCATACATTACTACTAAACACTAACAATTAACATTCCATGACATTCAAGCATCCAAAAATTCATGTCAAGAACTATCAAACCCTAGTCAAACATCTCAAAATCAATAATCATGTTTTTGAAGTTTTCTTAATCAACCTACACATCAATTTGAAGCTAATGATGCTAGTAACACATTTAATACATGAACTTTAACAATTTAACAACTTTTAATCATCCAAAATCAAAGATTAAGCAAGCAATTTTCATATTCAAGCTAGTTACACCAAAAACAACAAATCGAGCATACAAATTACATACACGACATCACAATGAGCCATAGACACTAATTAACACACTTTTAAGTCAAGAACACAAATTTAAAGAAATCTAGTGTTTTAGAAATGTTACCCAAAATCGAAGTAGTTAGCATCAAATCGAAGAGGATGATGAGAGGATCAAGAATATGTAATTTATTTGGTTGCTAGCTCCCTAATCCGGATTTAGATGATGAATGAATGAATTTGGAAATTGGGTGTGTTCTTGCTAGAGAGAAAGAGAGAGAGAGTGAGAGATGGTTGAATGGTGGTAATTGGGGTAGACTAGGTGACCTAGTCAACTAGTTTGCCCCGTGTCAATTTTAGTCCCTCGAGTTTGTAGTCGGGTGCGGAAAATACCTAAACGGAATATTTTAAAACGCGTATTAACGGGAGATGTTATAAACATATAACGGAGTTTAAATTAGTATAACGGAAAAGAAAACGGAAAAAGGTGGGATGTTACACCTGGTACAAGATCTATTTGAAATTCTACAGATCTAAATGGAGGTAATCCCGGCAACTCTTCCGGAAATACTTCAGGAAAATCTCTTGCCACAGGCACGTCATTGATGCACTTCTCTTTTTCTTTCTTTTCGACTTTATTAACATGTGCTAAGATAGCATAGCACCCTTTCTTCAAGCACTTTTGAGCTTTCAAATAACTAATGAGTTTTAGCTTTGAGTTACCCTTCTCTCCATAAATCATTACTGGCGTTTTATCCTTACGAGGAATGCGAATTGCCTTCTTGGCGCACACAACTTCAGCTCCTATTTTGGACATCCAGTCCATGCCGATTATTACATCAAAACTTCCTAATTCTACGGGTATCAAATCAATCTTAAATGTTTCTCCGGCTAAATTTATTTTACAATCACGGCAAATTTTATCGGCTTTAATTAGTTTACCATTAGCTAACTCAATCATGTACTTAGCATCTAGAGGTAATGATGAACAATTCAATTTAGCGTGAAAGTCTCTACACACGTAACTTCTATCAGCACCAGTATCAAATATAATAGATGCGGATAAGTTATTAATGGTAAACGTACCCGTAACAAGCTCCGGGTCTTCACATGCCTCTCTAGCATTAATAACAAATGCTCTCCCACGTGCAGGTCCGATATTCTTCTCTGGATTCGGGCACTGGCTCTTATAGTGACCTTGTTTTCCACACCCAAAACAAGTAATGGTAGCCAAAGCAGTTCTATTTGCATTGGTGGCAGGAGTCTTGGTACCATTTGTATTTGTAACGAGAGCCCTACAATCTTCAGCAAGATGACCCTTTCGATTACATTTGTTGCATACCACATTACAGTAACCAGAGTGATGTTTGTGGCATCGGTTGCATAAAGGATTTTGTCCTTTATAACCAAAGCTTAAACCACTACCCGCACCTTGCGTGTTTTCTTGTTTCTTAAAAGATTGTTGTTGGTTACCTCGATCATAATTTCCATTCCACTTTCTTTTGTTACCTGATACCTTCACATCAGTATTGGATACTTTCTTATCCATGATGACCTGATCCATTAGCTCGTTTGCCATGGTTATAGCTTCATGAATTGTCTTAGGTTTCGATGCTGTAACATTTACCTTGACCTTTTTGGGCAAACCATCTTTGTACATTTCAATCTTCCGTTCTTCGGTTGGAACCAATTCAGGACATAGCAAAACTAATTCCATGAATCGCTGATTGTAGTTGGTGATTTCAGTACCAACAACCTTCAGGCTTCGTAATTCATCTTCCAACTTCCTAACCTCGTTCCTTGGACAATACTCGTTGATTAACATTGTTTTGAATTCTTCCCAAGGAGTATCATAAGCTACATCTCCTCCTACAGCCTTCACATAATTTTTCCACCACGTGAGTGCACTATCTTGTAAAGTGCACGATGCATACTTGGTCATGTCCTTTTCAACACAACCACTTATTTTAAACACAGTCTCCATCTTTTCTATCCACCGGGTTAAACCGATCGGTCCTTCTGTTCCACTGAATGATGAGGGCTTGCAAGCTTGAAAAGTTTTGTAAGTGCACCCCACACGAGGATTTGGGTTAACTACAGCACCTCTTGCAGCCTTGACCCATAACATTCTGTCGTTCACTCGCTGATTGATGAGTTCCTGGATTTCTTGTTCCGTCATTCGGTTCAATCGCGCCATTTCCTAATGAAAGAAAATAATTATTCACATGGAATATTATAGATGTAGTGTGTATTTATAGTACATTATAGCTTGTTAATAATATGAACCAGGTATTATTATAAAAGCCTTTTCTTCTTATTAGCATTTTATAATTATATCTAGGGTAGTACCTACCCGTTAATGTTCATACTTAATAGCTTAGTACAGAACCAATTACTACAATCTAAATAATACTTAACCATGGAAAATTATTGCATTTCATACTTCACTATTTTACATATGCTTATCTTACATCGAATATTAAGCACACCACACTAATAATATTATACAAAACATTATATGATCCCATGGTTTAATACGGCAGTGCATCGTTTGGTCTATTTTCTAGGACGTTTAGGTTCAAGGAATGGCCTAACGCTTATCCTAGCTGTCTGCCTATATTTTGGCGGTGGGGCTGAAGAACTGGATGCCGGGATAGAACGAATAGGAATAGCGGGAATACGGGTGGTAGTGTCTAGTGGAGTTGGTGCCACATCATCCTTACTAAACTCAGGATTTGAATTTTCTAATTCATTAGCCTTTCGTTTCTTTCCTAGTTCGAACTTGTCTTTCGTAATTTCTTGTATTTCTTCCTCGGGTTCACTTTCCTCCTCTGGTTCACTTTCCTCCTCGGGTTCACTTTCCTCCTCGGGTTCACTTTCCGGGTTCTTTATTGTTGGTTCATCCGGAATTTGTGAGTCTTCCCCAAAGATATTATTTTCGTCATCGGATAGGTTAATGACTGAAACACCATCTGAAGATTCTGATTCGGAGTCGCTGAATGTGATAATAAGTTTTGAGCCCGACATCTATCACACAACAACTAACCCATTAGTACTACATAATATTTACATATAAATTTTAACCAACAATGATAAGCAATGGTTGTTAAATTAGATCCGGTCAAAGTCCAGACTTACTAATGTATCCTAACGACTTATCAGTTAGACACACTAATGCAAACCTGGTTCGCTAAGACCACCGCTTTGATACCACATGTCATAACCCGTCCTTAACCATAAGAACGAGTTAGATAACGTATGATTTCATTGCGAGGTATTGACCTCTATATGCGACATTTTTAAAAGAACAACTGCATTTATTTTACATTACAAACCATAACTCTTATATTAATACAAGCTTTAGACAATATAAAGATGATTATCGTTTAGCGATAATCTTAGACTTACAAACTTTACATGTGATGATAACAATACGATTTCTAGCATATTTTACATTACAATTCCTCGGATATGCAGTTTTATTTTTGAAACAAATATGCATACTCAAGATCTTGCTTAAATTCAACATGTTGCAGCGGAAGCTTTTAGTTATCACCTGAGAATAGACATGCTTAAAACGTCAACATAAAGTTGGTGAGATATAGGTTTAATGCCGGCAGCGATATAAATATAGACCACAAGATTTCATATGTAAACATTTTAATAAGAATATTCTAAGTGGTTGAGCACTTGGTAACCATACTTAACATTTAATCACGTCGCATATTCCCTTTATTATGAAATCTTACTACACCGTACCAAGTGTAGTCACCGAAACGAAGTACTGTGCAACCGTTGAATACTGGTCGTCCAGTCCGGTTGGGGTTGTCAGGCCCGATAGATCTATCAACAGGATTCGCGTTTACAATACCGCTGTAAATAATAGTTACCAAGCTACAGGGAAGTATGCCAGTGGTACAACTCAACGTAGAATATATTTTTCAGTTACTTGTGTCCATAACGTAAAACATAAAATACATGTATTCTCATCCCGAAATATTTAGAGTTTAAAAGTGGGACTATATACTCACTTTTACCTTGAAGATATATATATTTTGACTTGGTCTCCGGTTGATATCACGAACCTATCCATATATAATATATCAATACCTTTTCTTTTTAAAACAATCGTCACATATATATACTTATTATACTTTTAATAATTTCTTAGTCCGTAGTTAGCAGTCCGATGTTAGTAATTCAATTTTAATGGTTCATTTTTAGGTGTTTAATAAACCCCCAATGAAATAAATAAAAACCCCCATCGTATATGTATTGGTCGAGATTAATCTTGACCCACGGTACCGGTGTTGTCAAATGACGTGTTGCGTACATAAAGTACCGGTGTTGTCAAATGACGTGTTGCGTACAATCATGGGATCTTATGATTAATCTTCTCGTATTGTTTACGGGTGATCCTGAACCATATAAAATTAAATTATGAGTACATATATATAAAATATCATGTTATTTTAAAAAGATGTGATTTATTTAATTTTCTCCAATTATTTTCGTAGCTAAACTAGTCTTAGATATCCGATCTCGTTTTGGTCATAGTTTCTTCGTTACAACTCCGTTTTCGTTGATTCAACTTGCCACTTCCTTGGATCGAGTCCTTCTTTAAGAATATGAACTGTAAATACCTTAGTTTGTATTCGAAATCACAGGTCATAGGTCAAACTTTGGTGAAACTTATGAAGTTAATCATTTTCCATCATGTAAACAACCTTAAATGATTATTTTTCTAAAAATACTTATACTTTGAGTTAAATCATGAAATTTTTATGTGTTATCATATTCATAGTAAATATTATTTTTCCAGAAAATAAACCTCCAATTCAAGGTTCAAGATAGTTTTTAATTATCCAACCCAAAACAGCCCCCGGTTGCACTCCGACGTCGTAAAAACAGTTTTTAAGGTGTTCTTTGAAAAACCAAGTTATACCTTGTTAAATTAGAATATATTTATGATATATTACAGGTCTTGAATTATTTTAAAAGTTAAGTTAGAAGGATCTATTTAGTTTGCAAACAAGTTTGAAAACATTCAAACTATGTTCTTGTTGTTAAAATTTTATACCATAAAATAAGATAGCTATACATATATGAATCGAATAAGGTTATGAACATAGTTACTACCTCAAGTTACTTGGACAAGATTGCTGTAAAAGAGGAGTAAAGACCTAGAACCAAAAGGGTGATGGAATTGGATGAAAGATTGGAAGTAAGTTTGTGTTCTTGGAAGAATTCTTGAAGTGTTTTTGTAAGGGTTTTCTTATGGTGTTTAAAGCTTGTTTCTATGGCTAGATCTTCATGGTTTCTTGCTGAATGGTTATGGAGTTTAAGGCTCTTGAGAGTGTGTGTGTTTTTAGCTAAAGATTTGAAGTAAAAATGAATCAAAATGATGATCCCCCTAGCCTTTTAAAAACGTGAACCAAGGGAACCAAGACAAAATTTTAGGTTGTTATTTTGTGTAATTAGTCATACTATCTTACAAAAGTAATTACCTCTACCTTAGGGCAGTAACAAGGGCTAGTTAGGTGGTGATTTGATGTGTATATACCAATAGTAAATACGTATAGAAGCTAGGTATGATACGAGTACATGTACTCTAGATATACGTATAGAAATTTTGTGAAAAATGGAATGAGAATTCAAATATAGCTATCTTTTGTAAATATACTTATATTGTTTTATGTATTTAAGTCTTTAAAAGTGATTAAATACATTACATATACGATATATGTATAAACATTATATGTTATAAGTATTTATGTCAAATAACGTTACGTATGGTTATCGTTTTGAAAACTTAAATTAGTAGTTTCAAAATATACTTATAACTTATTGTTATTAATACAAAATGAGATATTAAAACATCCTTAGATCATGTTAAATATGTATATATACATATATATACACAAACGTATAATTATCATATGTTATATAGTTCGTGATATCATCGGTCAAACTAGACGGTCAAACGTTGTGTAAAACTCATTTCAAAAACATAAGTCTCAACAATTTGGATTGCTTATCATGTTGGTAAGGTTTAATTTATGTAAATATTAATCTTATAAGTATAGAACGATCGAAAAAGTGCGGGTCATTACATTTACCTCTTTGCATTAGAACACACCCGAGCCCATTTAACGAAGCATCACAATAAACCGTCATGTCTTTCACTCCTTCCGGCAACACCAACACCGGAGCTTGACACAACTTCTTTTTTATCAATTGAAAAGAAATTTATTGCTCGTTCTCCCAAACAAACCTCGCGTTCTTCCTCGTCAATTTCGTCAACGAAGAAGCGATCTTAGAAAAGTCTTGGATAAACCGACGATAATAACCGGCCAATCCGAGAAAACTTCGGATTTCCGTAGGCGTATTCGGTTGTCTCCAACTCTTCACCGTCTCTATCTTCATCGGATCTACTTGAATACCGTCCTTGTTCACAATGTGGCCAAGGAATTGAACCTCCCTTAGCCAAAATTCACATTTGGAGAACTTAGCATATAACTTTTCCTTTCGTAATGTCTTCAATACTTCACGTAAATGACATTCATGTTCGTTCATACTCTTTGAATAAACAAGTATGTCGTCAATGAACACAATTACCGACTTGTCCAACATAGGTTGGCTCACTCGGGTCATAAGATCCATGAATGTCGCGGTGCATTCGTAAGACCAAAAGGCATAACTACAAACTCAAAATGCCCATAACGCGTTCGAAAAGCCGTTTTCTCGATATCTTCCTCACGGACCCGCATTTGGTGATAGCCGGATCGTAGGTCAATTTTAGAGAAATACATTGCACCTTGGAGTTGGTCAAACAAATCGTCAATCCGAGGTAATGGATAACGATTCTTGATCGTCACTTTATTCAACTCCCGATAATCGATGCACATCCGCATACTACCATCCTTCTTCTTTAAGAATAAAACCGGAGCGCCCCATGGCGAAGCACTCGGTCGGATAAAACCCTTTTCAAGCAACTCTTGGGTTTGATTTAACAATTCTTGCATTTCCATCGGCGCTAAACGATAAGGAGTTTTAGCAATGGGGGTAGCCCCCGGAACCAACTCAATGCGAAATTCAACTTGTCTTTTCGCCGGGACACTCGGTAACTCGTCCGGAAAAACGTCTTCGAATTCACTAACCATCAGAATTTCACGAATGGGTGGTGACTCATCACGAGTATCAACAACATGGGCAAGAAAAGCCATGCCACCACTATCGAGGAGACGACGTGCCCGTGCAAAAGTGCATATCGGCACAAGTCTTCTACGCTTATCTCCGTGAATAATTAACTCTCCCCCACTTGGGGTCTTCACACGAATAAATTTTTCATGGCATGCAATATCGGCTCTATTATGATCGAGCCAATCCATACCCACAACAATATCAAAATCGCCCAAAGTCATTGGAATGAGATATATCTTAAAGTTTTCGGCACCAAACACAACATCACAATTTTTGCACACATCGACCACTGGCACTGTCTTGCAGTCCGCTATTTCGACTTCTACCGGACGACTTAACTTAGCTAACGGTCTATTAAGTTTAGGCACAAATTTAGAAGACACAAATGACAAATTTGCACCACTATCGAAGAGAATCCTTACCGGATTAGAATTAACCATGAAAGTACCTGAGACAACTTCGTTCGATTGTTTGGCTTCATCATTGGTCATCAAATAATTGCGACCCCTAGCCATACCCGCTGCCTTTTCTAACTTCTTGACATGATCATTATTCAAATCGGGACATTCCGGCCTCTTGTGCCCCTCCTTCCCACAATTAAAACACGTGACCGACTTGGTCAAACAATCACGGGCGTAATGACCCGACTTCCCACAACTATAACAAGTAGGCGCAAAAGTATTTGAACCACCCTTCTTCACACTTCCGATGCTTTCGGACCCCTTCTTGTTCTTTTTGTGGGAAAAGCTCGATTGACTCGAATTCTCGAACTTCCTCTTTCCAAAAGTAAAACTACTCTTTCTCAACACAAGCGCTTCAAAACCCTTTGCCATATTGAACAATTCATCAAAGTTCTTCACCACGTTCACACTAATTTTCTCTTGATAGTTATCATTCAAGATTCGATAGAAATCTTCTTTCAACATTTTATCATTCCCGACATACTCCGGGCAAAATTGGGTCTTGGACAAAAACACGGATTTAAGAGTGTTCAAATCCATCGACCCTTGCCTCAAGGAACGTAGTTCATCCTTAAGCCTTGTAAGATCGGCCGAAGTTCGATATTCATCGAAAAACTCCACCTTGAATTCATCCCATGTGAACTCCATGCATTGTTCTTCGCCATAAAGTCGGATCTTCGCGTCCCACCACAATTTAGCATCACCTCTTAACATGCTACAACCATATCTCGTCTTTTTATCAAGAGGGCATTCACACTTGCGAAAATCCCCCTCCATCTCGGAGATCCAACGAGCACTCTTAAGTGGGTCCCATTCACCATCGAAGGTGGGAGGTTGAGAGTCCTTGAAATTCTTATAGAAGAAGTCCCGTCTCCCCACATAATCCTCTTGAAGAACGACCTTCACTTGCTCCTTGACTACATTGACTAATTGCTCGTCAATCGTATCTAGAAACATTTTCTTAACATCCTCGAGGAACTCCGCCTTTTGAAGTTTAAAGATCGCCTCAACTTTGGCCGTGAACTCAACGTCCTCACTCGTACTTCCGTCATTGGTGTCGTGTCCATTTCTCATCTTCATTCTATAAAATGGAAAAGATTTAAACAACGAAAAGAAAGGACTTAACACATATGTATATACATATACACCACACTACTCCATCTTGCTCGACAATCATCGTACATTACTTGTTTGACACGATTTGCACCCGTAACAACGGTAGCTAATCATTGTTACGCGAGCACGTCGCATTAACTTGCTAGTACCACGTCCATCTCGCTTGATGATTGCTAAACACAACACAAAACCATTAGCACAAGGTTAGTTCACATAAACCAAAGTACTAACAATTCCCGATTAGACCCAAAGTCCTACAAGTCCCGCATAAAGCGTACACACAATAAAGTCTAAGTCTAGGCACCTATCTCAAGTCGCCTAAATCCCTTAGACCATGCTCTGATACCACTTGTAACAACCCAAACCAAACCACGAACGACCCGCGTTAAAATCTCAAAATTTTTTTTTTTTTGCTGGGACAGCATATGGTGCGGCGCGCCAAACTGGTCTGTCCCAAAAGTCATGAAATGCGAAAAAGATCGGCCACTTCCCGACATAATTAGACAATACGCTTTTAACAACATATTCAAACATGTAAAACTAACACAATTCAAACATAAAATAAGTTTTACAAAGCGGGGCCCACTTTGGCCGTTTTACGAGTTTAATACATAACGTGAGTTTCGATCACCAAAAAGTTTAAGTACCAAACGACACGATGAGCATGGTGTTTCTGATTAAACTACCCAAGTCATGGTCAAACTCCAAAAGCTAACACATTCAAGAGGCGTCCCTTAAAAAACGGGATCTCTAATCCAACCGTATGCCCTTTCCCTTATCCACGGCAGAACCTATAAAATGGTAAACAACGAGAGGGTAAGCTAACGCTTAGTGAGTAGAATAAATATATACATGCATATAAGACTTACCTACTCGCATCCACGATATCATATAACGCATACAAACGCATAACGCCTCAATAAACAAGCTAGTACCATCAAATCGTACAACTAGCAACATCAATAGCATAATATTCATAATAATAATTTAATGCTAACGTCAACAACTATAAACCATGGTTAACGAATATATTCGCAAGGGAATGACTTCGCGAAACAAGTCATCGATGTTCATAACAACCGTTAGCTCCCAAAAACGGCTATGGTATGCTAACCCCCGAAGTGTTCCAAAAATGGCTATGGCATCACCCCCAAGTGTTCCCAAAAATGGCTATGGCATCAATTGATCAACGTGTGAGTAAAACACGGCTATTACTCACAATCATGTACACAAACAAGGGTATGTGCACAATAACTCGGATAATAATGTGGGAGTAAAACACGGCTATTACTCGCCACTATATGCACAAACACGGCTATGTGCATAAATATAAAACATGGACAAAATGACTATGTCTCACAACTACGATCACAAAACAGCTATGTGACACCATTAATACGGCACGTAAATCATATACATACATATATAGATTTTCCACTCACCTCAAAGTCTTGATGAGAGATAGACAAGCTCGAAAATCTTCAATGTAACATACCTATTACATTATACATAATATCAATCACAACTCAAGTTGGTCAACCAACTCGAACTCCATTCTATAGTCATTTTGACCCATGGTGCAATCTCGACCCATTTGCACCCTTAACCCTAATATTTGGGTCAATCATAACCAAAACCCTAACATTTGCCAAATTAGGTCTTAAAACACTTTTCAACACAAGGTCTATGCATCTTAAACATACACTAACTATCTTAGGTCCATTATGACCCATTTGACCACTTAAAAGTCAATACACCCATTTCGGGTCATCCACTAACCCACTTAACACCCATTTACATATATATAAGTGTGCTAGTACTTTAACTAACCAATTTAGGCTCATAAATATAGTTTACTACTTTGAAAACCCTAGTTAATCATCTTTGGGTCTATATGACCCAAATTTACCCAAAACACCCAAATTCACTAACAAATGGGTCTTAGTGTTCATTACCTACACAAACCCTAACTCTTAAACAATTAAAATAAGGAAACTAGGTTTAGGGCTTACCATAACTATCAAAACGTAGTAAATGAGGAGATGAACAACTTTAGTTCTTGCACTTTGACCCGATTCGAGTTTTTTCTTCCTTAATTTGAGCTCTCTCACTCTAGAATCTAACTCTCTCTCTAGAATTGATTGGAAGATGATAAGGTGGGTGAATATGGAGTAAATGACACTCCAAACAACTGATCCAAGCCTTAAAGTCGGACCTTAAGTGGTTTTACCAAAATGCCCTTAAAATATATAATTTAAAAAGAAAAAGGAATCTGTCAGCCCGTAATGGCGCGGCGTGCCATAAGGCCGTGCGGCGCGCCAAATGCCCAGTTCAGCTTCTTTTGCCTTTTAATTATATACAACGTAAACTCCACAACTTGAATCACTTATTCACACATATGTACTACGAAATATTTGGGTCTTACAACTTTGAGTTGTGATCTAGCCTAAGGCTTGTATACACGAGGTCGTGGATTGATTTAAGATAATATATATTGCTTTATTTTCTGTACATCTAACTGTGGACAACTAGTTGTAGGTTACTAACGAGGACAGCTGACTTAATAGACTTAAAACAGCAAAACGTATTAAAAATGTTGTAAATATATTTTGAACATACTTTGATATATATGTACATATTTGTTATAGGTTCTTGAATCGACCAGTGGCCAAGTCTTACTTCTCGACGAAGTAAAAATCTGTGAAAGTGAGTTATAGTCCCACTTTTAAAATCTAATATTTTGGGATGAGAATACATGCAGTTTTATAAATATTTTACAAAATAGACACAAGTAAATAAAACTACATTCTATGGCTGGATTATTAAACCGAATATGCCCTTTTTTAGTCTGGTAATCTAAGAATTAGGGAACAGACACCCTAATTGACGCGAATCCTAAAGATAGATCTATTGGGCCCAACGAGCCCCATCTAAAGTATCGGATGCTTTAGTACTTCGAATTCATCATGTCCGAAGGGAGTCTCGGAATGATAGGGGATATTCTATATGCATCTTGTTAAGGTCGGTTACCAAGTGTTCACCATATGAATGATTTTTATCTCTATGTATGGGATGTAGATTGAAATATGAAATCTTGTGGTCTATTATTACGATTTGATAAATATAGGTTAAACCTATAACTCACCAATATTTTGTTGACGTTTAAAGCGTGTTTATTCTCAAGTGATTATTAAGAGCTTCCGCTGTTGCATGCTATTATATGGACAAGATTTGGTGTCAGCATGCTTGTATAATATTATTTAAAACTGCATTCGAGATTTATTTTGTTGTAACATATTAATATTTGTAAACCAATATGTATTGGTAGTGTGTAAATGTGATATTTGTTAGATTATCATTTATGGATAATCTAAGTGGTGTCTTGTTAACCTTGTCGATAAAATAAAGGTTATGGTTTGTTTTAAAAACGAATGCAGTCTTTGAAAAACGTCTCATATAGAGGTCAAAACCTCGCAACGAAATCAATTAATATGGAACGTTTATAATCAATATGAACGGGACATTTCAGTTGGTATCAGAGCGTTGGTCTTAGAGAACCAGAAATTTGCATTAGTGTATCTTATCGAGTTTGTTAGGATATATTAGTGAGTCTGGACTTCGACCGTGTTTTTTTTAAAAACGATTGCTTAACACTTTTGTTAGAAACTATATATTATTAACATGTAAATATTATGTGATATATTAACCTCTTAATGTGTTTGATATTGTGTGATAGAAGTCTACCACTAGTACAAATCCCATCGATTCACCTAATAATAATGAAGAGTCGAATATATTTTGGGAAGATTCATAAATTCCCAAAGAGGAACCGAAAGAAGAGGAACCGGAAGAAGAGGAACCGGAAGAGGAGGAACCGGAAGAAGAGGAACCGGAAGAGGAGGAATAGGAAGAGGAAGAACCGGAGGAAGAAGAGGTTCCGGAGGAAGAAATATTGATACATACAGTAAATCGGTTAAACAAAAGAAAATCCTCAACCAACGGACCAAAGTCAATAATTGTCAATGGTGTTTCCGTCGAGGAAGCAAAATATTGGGAAGATTACCAATTTTCCGATGAATCGGATCCCGATGAGGATTCCGATGATGTTATAGAAATTATCTCGACCCAATTTAATAAAGCAAAAGAAAATAATAAGGGAAAGGGTATAAAAATAGAGAAACCTGATTCCAACCCCGATGAACTTTATATGTATCGGCAATGTCCGTATTTTCTAAAATGTAACAATAACCCGGGAACCTCTAAACCACCAGGTTTTTCTAAACCATTGTGGAAAAAGACAGCTCGTATTAGGGGAGCATCATATATCCCTAGGAAATTAGCAAAACGAACCAAGTCCGAAGAAGAAGAAACGAGTGAGTCGAGTTGTAATCATGTTGTGTAATATATGTAATATAGTGCGCTTGTGCTTTTTTTGATAAATGTAAAATTGCTTGTATTGTTTGTTAATTATCTTTTATGAATATAACCCTCGTCTATTTTTACAGTATAAAAACACAAAATGGACGTTAAGGGTAAACAACCGAATATTTTAGAAGACCTACCAGAGGATATGATTGATGAAATCTTGTCTAGAGTCGGTCAGAATTTATCAGCATAATTAGTTATGGCGAAATTAACTTGTCAAACATTTGAAAGACTTTCCAAAAATGCCTTAGTTTATAAAAGGCTTTCCTTTGATAGGTGGGGTATATCACATTGGGGAGACCGTAAGTTACGCCGTGTTTTCTTTAAAGCGTTAAATGCAGGGAACCCAAATGCAATTTTCGCTACGGGTTAAGAACCTATTTTGACTCAACATATCCCAACATAGGATTTCGTGAATTAGAAAGAGATTCTAACATGCAACATAAAGAAGCATGTTATGCTTACGGGTTAGTGATGTTCGTTTCTCACCAAAGTGAGAAAAATAACATCGGATTACAACTATTAAATGAAACATTCCCACAAGTGACGGACTCAGTAGTTGGGGTAAGAAACAAGGTTTTTAGATTGCTACGAGACTGTTGGGCATTACGAAACCCTCGTCCTTTTGATGACATTAAAACATGTTGCCTAGCCAACGGTCATAACGGTTACTTTCCACAAGATCAAGGATGAGAATTCATTTTAGTAAAACCAGAATGCATGACCTATTTCTGGACTTATGAATTACGTGTCTTTATTGCCTTTGCTGAACAACTTGCGTATTAATTAGAATTACCTTTATAGCTGCCGTGTAGAAAGTTATTATGTGTTATATTTCATCCTATATGTATAATAGTGGTATTGTATGTTTGTAAAATATTGTATAAAAGTTTGAACGCGAAATATTATTGTAATAAGTTTTTCATATAGAATTGTAGTAGTTGAATTGTATAATAGCCACTAAGTATGAACTTAACGGGTAGGTACTACCCGAATTAAATCTATAAAATGCTAATATGAAGAAAAAGATTTTATAAATATGTTCATATTATGCTACGAAATACTATTGACTACTCTTAAATTCTATATGATTAACTCAATTCTTTTGGGCTATTTTTGAAGAAAATGGCACCGGCGACTCGTCAGAATTTGAACATGAGCGAGGAAGACTTTCGTGTTTTCCTTGCAGCAAACATAGCTGCAGTACAGGCTGCGATGCAAAATAACAATAACTCTGGATCTAATAGTGGAACTAATTCCACAAGAAATCGTGTAGGATGCTCCTACAAAGAATTCACTGCCTGCAAACCTTTGGAATTTGATGGAACCGAAGGACCAATTGGATTGAAACGGTGGACCGAGAAGGTCGAATCAGTGTTTTCCATAAGTAAGTGTACTAAATAGGATAAAGTTAAGTACGCTACGCATACCTTCACAGGTACTGCGTTAACGTGGTGGAACACCTATCTTGAACAGGTAGGACAAAATGCTGCTTACGCACTACCGTGGTCGGCATTCAAGCAATTGATGAACGAGCAGTACCGTCCTAGAAATGAAGTCAATAAGCTCAAGGTAGAACTTAGAGAGTTACGAACATAAGGATTCGACATTACCACATATGAATGACGATTCACAGAGTTGTACCTATTGTGTCCAGGAGCGTTCGAAGATGAAGAAGAGAAGATCGACGCGTTTGTAAAAGGGTTACCAGTAAGGATTCAAGAAGATGTGAGTTCACACGAGCCCGCTTCTATACAGAAGGCAAGTTGAATGGCTCATAAACTCATAAATCAGATTGAGGGGAGAATTAAAGAACATGTGGCCGAAAAAGCCAACACGAAACAACTCAAGAGGAAGTGGGAGGAAAACGGTGACAAGAGTCACAAGTACAACAACAATAACAATTACAACCACAACCGCAACAACAATCGCAACAATAACCGCAATCCTAACAATAACTACAACAAACGTCCCAACAACAACAACAACTACAACAACCGTTTCAATAACAATAACAATCCCAACAACAACCTCAATAACAACAAACAACATAAACAACCATGCTTCAGGTGTGCAGAGTACCATCCGAATGTGTTTTGCACAACAGTTTGCACCAAGTGTAAGAGAAGTGGTCATGGCGCGGCAAAACGTGAGATTTACGGACCAAAGAACAACAAAAATAAAGAAACAAATAAGGTCGGAACAAATAATGCCGACGTTGTTTGTTATAAATGTGGAAAATCGGGCCACATTATTAGAAATTGCCCAAACCAAGGGAATACTAATGGGCAAGGCCGTGGAAGAGTTTTCAATATTAATGCGGCAGAAGCGCAGGAAGACCCAGAGCTTGTTACGGGTACGTTTCTTATTGACAATACATCTGCTTATGTTTTATTTGATTCGGGTGCGGATAAAAGCTACATGAGTAGAGATTTTTGTGCTAAATTAAGTTGCCCATTGATGCCTTTGGATAGTAAATTTTTATAGAATTAGCAAACGGTAAATTAATATTAGCAGATAATATATGTCGGGATAGAGAAATTAAACTGGGGGATGAAACGTTTAAAATTGATTTAATACCAGTCGAGTTAGGGAGTTTTGATGTAATAATTGGCATGGACTGGTTGAAAAAGGTGAGAGCAGAGGTCGTTTGTTACAAAAATGCGATTCGCATTATGCGTGAAAAGGGAAAACGTTTAATGGTGTACGGAGAAAAGTACAATGCGAAAATAAATCTTATTAGTAGTTTGAAGGCGTAAAAACTAAAAAGAAAAGGTTGTTACGTCATTCTAGCACACATCAAGGAAGTTAAACCTGAAGAAAAGAACATCAGTGATGTTCCCGTCGCAAAAGAATTTCCCGATGTATTTCCGAAAGAATTACCGGGATTACCCCCACATCGATCCGTTGAATTTCAAATAGATCTTGTACCAGGAGCTGCACCAATAGCTCGTGCTCCATACAGACTCACACTCAGCGAAATGAAAGAATTACAAAGTCAGTTACTAGAACTTTTAGAGCGTGGTTTCATTCAACCAAGTACATCACCATGGGGAGCTCCTGTTTTGTTTGTCAAGAAGAAGGATGGTACATTTAGGTTGTGTATTGACTACCAAGAGTTAAACAAACTTACCATCAAGAACCGCTACCCACTACTGAGAATCGACGACTTATTTGATCAACTACAAGGCTCGTCGGTTTATTCGAAGATTGATTTAGGTTCTGGGTATCATCGAATGCGGGTGAAGGAGGATGATATTCCAAAGACTGCTTTTAGGACGCGTTACGGTCATTACGAGTTTATGGTTATGCCGTTTGGGTTGACCAACGCACCAGCTGTGTTCATGGATCTCATGAACCGAGTGTGTGGACCATACATTGACAAGTTTGTCATTGTTTTCATCGATGACATACTTATTTACTCAAATAATGACCAAGAGCATGAAGAACATTTGAGAAAAGTGCTAGAGTTGTTAAGGAAGGAAAAACTGTACACTAAGTTTTCAAAGTGTGCATTTTGGTTGGAAGAAGTTCAATTTCTCAGTCACATAGTGAACAAAGAAGGTATTCAGGTGGATCCAGCAAAGATTGAAACCGTTCAAAAGTGGGAAACCCCGAAAACTTCGAAGCATATACGCCAATTTTTGGACTGGCTGGTTACTACAGAAGGTTCATCCCAGACTTTTCCAGAATAGCAAAACCCTTGACTGCATTAACGCATAAAGGGAAGAAATTTGAATGGAAAGATGAACAAGAAAAAGCGTTTCAATTGTTAAAGAAAAAGTTAACTACGGCACATATATTGTCATTACCTGAAGGGAATGATGATTTTGTGATATAATGTGATGCCTCAAAGCAAGGTCTCGGTTGTGTATTAATGCAACGAATGAAAGTAATTGCTTATGCGTCTAGACAATTGAAGATTCACGAGCAGAATTATACGACGCATGATTTGGAATTAGGCACGGTTGTTTTTGCATTAAAGACATGGAGGCACTACTTATATGGGGTCAAAAGTATTATATATACCGACCACAAAAGTCTTTAATACATATTTAATGAGAAACAACTGAACATGAGGCAGCGTAGGTGGATTGAATTGTTGAATGATTACGACTTTGAGATTCGTTACCACCCGGGGAAGGCAAATGTGGTAGCCGACGCCTTGAGCAGAAAGGACAGAGAACCCATTCGAATAAAAACTATGAATATAATGATTCACAATAACCGTACTACTCAAATAAAGGAGGCGCAACTAGGAGTTTTAAAAGAAGGAAATTTAAAGGATGAAATACCCAAAGGATCGAAGAATCATCTTAATATTCGAGAAGACGGAACCCGGTATAGGGTTGAAAGAATTTGGGTACCAAAATTTGGAGATATGAGAGAAATAGTACTTAGAGAAGCTCATAAAACCAGATACTCAATACATCCTTGAACGGGGAAGATGTACAAGGATCTCAAGAAATATTTTTGGTGGCCGGGTATGAAAGCCGATGTTGCTAAATACGTAGGAGAATGTTTGACGTGTTCTAAGGTCAAAGCTGAGCATCAGAAACCATCAGGTCTACTTCAACAACCCGAAATCCCGGAATGGAAATGGGAAAACATTACCATGGATTTCATCACTAAATTGTCAAGGACTGCAAGTGGTTTTGATACTATTTGGGTAATAGTTGATCGTCTCACCAAATCAGCACACTTCCTGCCAATAAGAGAAGATGACAAGATGGAGAAGTTAGCACGAATGTATTTGAAGGAAGTCATCACCAGACATAGAATACCAATCTCTATTTTCTCTGATATGGATGGAAGATTTATTTCAAGATTCTGGAAGATATTACAGCAAGAATTAGGAACTCGTCTAGACATGAGTACTTCCTATCATCCACAAACTGATGGGCAGAGCGAAAGGATGATACAAACGCTTGAAGACATGCTACGAGCATGTGTTATTGATTTCGGAAACAGTTGGGATCCACATCTACCGTTAGCAGAATTTTCCTACAACAACAGCTACCATTCAAGCATTGAGATGGCACCGTTTGAAGCACTTTATGGTAGAAAGTGTAGGTCTCCGATTTGTTGGAGTGAAGTGGGGGATAGACAGATTACGGGTCCAGAGATCATACAAGAAACTACCGAGAAGATCATCCAAATTCAACAACGATTGAAAACCGCCCAGAGTCGACAAAAGAGCTACGCTGACATTAAAAGAAAAGATATAGAATTTGAAATTGGAGAGATGGTCATGCTTAAAGTTGCACCTTGGAAAGGCGTTGTTCGATTTGGTAAAAGAGGGAAATTAAATCCAAGGTATATTGGACCATTCAAGATTATTGATCGTGTCGGACCAGTAGCTTACTGACTTGAGTTACCTCAACAACTCGTGGCTGTACATAACACTTTCCACATCTCGAATTTGAAGAAATGTTTTGCTAAAGAAGATCTCACTATTCCGTTAGACGAAATCCAAATCAACGAAAAACTTCAATTCATTGAAGAACCCGTCGAAATAATGGACCGTGAGGTTAAAAGACTGAAGCAAAACAAGATGCCAATTGTTAAGGTTCGATGGAATACTCGTAGAGGACCCGAGTTCACCTGGGAACGAGAAGATCAGATGAAGAAGAAATACCCGCACTTATTTCCAGAAGATACGTCAACCCCTCCAACTGCTTAAAATTTCGGGACGAAATTTATTTAACGGGTAGGTACTGTAGTGACCCGAACTTTTCCATGTTTATATATATTAAATGAAATTGTTATTTACATGATTAAGTGTTTTCAACATGTTAAGCAATCAAACTTGTTAAGACTTGATTAATTGAAATAGGTTTCATATAGACAATTGACCACCCAAGTTGACCGGTGTTTCACGAACGTTAAAACTTGTAAAAACTATATGATGTCATATATATGGATATATATGGATATATATATATATATACATATATATATATATATATATATATATATATATATACATATATATATATAGTTAACATGGTATTATGATAAGTAAACATATCATTAAGTATATTAACAATGAACTACATATGTAAAAACAAGACTACTAACTTAAGGATTTTGAAACGAGGCATATATGTAACGATTATCGTTGTAACGACATTTAATTGTATATATATCATATTAAGATATATTAATACATCATAATATCATGATAATGTAATAATTTAACATCTTTTTAGATATAATAAACAATAGGTTAACAAAATTTAACAAGATCGTTAACCTAAAGGTTTCAAAACAACATTTACATGTAACGACTAACGATGACTTAACGACTCAGTTAAAATGTATATACATGTAGTGTTTTAATTTGTATTCATACACTTTTGAAAGACTTCAAGACACTTATCAAAATACTTCTACTTAACAAAAATGATTACAATTACATCCTCGTTCAGTTTCATCAACAATTCTACTCGTATGCACTCGTATTCGTATTCGTACAATACACAACTTTTAGATGTATGTACTATTGGTATATACACTCCAATAATCAGCTCTTAGCAGCCCATGTGAGTCACCTAACACATGTGGGAACCATCATTTGGCAACTAGCATGAAATATCTCATAAAATTACAAAAATATTAGTAATCATTCATGACTTATTTACATGTAAACAAAATTACACATCCTTTATATCTAATCCATAAACTAACAACCAAAAATACCTAAAAACACTTTCATTATTAATTTTTCTTCATCTAATTGATCTCTCTCAAGTTCTATCTTCAAGTTCTAAGTGTTCTTCATAAATTCTATAAGTTCTAGTTTCATAAAATCAAGAATACTTCCAAGTTTGCTAGCTTACTTCCAATCTTGTAAAGTGATCATCCAACCTCAAGAAATCTTTCTTATTTACAGTAAGATATCTTTCTAATACAAGGTAATACTCATATTCAAACTTTGATTCAATTTCTATAACTATAACAATCTTATTTCGAGTAGAAATCTTACTTGAACTTGTTTTCGTGTCATGATTCTGCTTCAAGAACTTTCAAGCTATCCAAGGATCCTTTGAAGCTAGATATATTTTTCTCATTTCCAGTAGGTTTACCTACTAAAATTAAGGTAGTAATGATGTTCATAACATCATTCAATTCATACATATAAAACTATCTTATTCGAAGATTTAAAATTGTAATCACTAGAACATAGTTTAGTTAATTCTAAACTTGTTCGCAAAAAAATTTAATCCTTCTAAGTTGACTTTTAAAATCAACTAAACACATGTTATATATCTATATGATATGCTAACTTAATGATTTAAAACCTAGAAATACGAAAAACACCTTAAAACCGGATATACGCCGTCGTAGTAACACCGCGGGTTATTTTGGGTTAGTTAATTAAAAACTATGATAAACTTTGATTTAAAAGTTGTTCTTCTGGGAAAATAATTTTTATTATGAACATGAAACTATATCCAAAAATCATGGTTAAACTCAAAGTGGAAGTTGTCATACCCCGTCCAAATTCATCTGGACGAAGTCACCAACATCTGGTCCCATTGCGATGATCGACTCCAAATAATGTCTTTAAAATGAGCAAATGTACAGCGGAAGATTTCTTTCATACCTGAGAATAAACATGCTTTAAAGTGTCAACCAAAAGGTTGGTGAGTTCATAAGTTTATCATAAAACAATAAAATTCATCATTTTGATAGACCACAAGATTTAAATGCTGCATGGTACAAATGGGTCCGAATCCTATACCCACCTGTAATGTAGATGCAATATCTTTTAAATACAGTACACCTTTCTCGTGTACAAAATCATCTTTCATAAATCTCAGTAACCGTACACATATCTCGTGCACAAAAATAATATACACATAACCTGTGTATAAAATCATTCTCTCGATACATAACTTTCACTTTTCATTGCTTTCATAGCTTGGCTTATTAACCGACCTTAACATATAATGCGCATAATAATATCCCCAAAACAGAACATCTCGTCTGTATAATAATCATATAAACTTCGAAGTACTAAACACCACGCCCACTAGCCCTTTCGTCTAGTGAATATTTTGGGTGGGGGTGTTAAACCCGGTAGCTACCTTTAGGATTCGCGTCAATTAGGCGTGCACTAATTCTAAAAATTAGTGATGTTCCCTAATTCTTAGGTTACCAAGCAATAATAATCAGGGGAAAAATATTCATATCAATTGTGACAATTATCACGTCCACATAATTCAATGGTGGTAATTATCACGTCCACATAATTCATTCAAGGAATGTTTTGCTTGTGTCTATCTCGTCAAACATTTATAAAAGCATTTCATGTATTCGCAGTTCAAAAATATATTTTAAAAGCATTTAATAAAGCAGTTGTAAAAACAGCGCATGTATTCTCAGTCCCAAAAATGTAAAGAGTAAAAGGGAATCAAATGAACTCACGCATATAAATATTGTAAAACAGTTAATAAAGCATTTGCATGTATTCTCAGCCCAAAAATGTAAAGAGTAAAAAGGGAGCAAATGAACTCACAATAATGTATTTTGTAGTAAAAATACATATGACGACACTGAAAAATGCAGGGTTGGCCTCGGATTCACGAACCTATATCATTCATATGTATATATATATATATATATATATATATATATATATATATATATATATATATATATATATATATATATATATATATATATATATATATATATAATTTGTGTATATATTCAAAAAGATTAATATTTATTTAATTTTATTAATATATATAACTTGTTATTTTAAAAATACCTAATTTGTTATATATAAATATTTTTATATAGATTGTTAATATGATTAATACATATCTATATGTAATATTACTTTTAAGTATCATTTTATATAAATAAAATTTATGTGGTAAAATAACGTTTATAATAGTAATAAAAATCGTATTTCATTATGATGATAACCATACTGATTATAATAATAATTATAGTAATGATATTAGTAATGATAATAATAATAATAATAATAATAATTTTAATAATATAATAATAATAATAATAATAATAATAATAATAATAATAATAACAATAATAATAACATTTATAATACTTGTAATAATAATTGTAATGCTAGTTATAATTAATACTAGTAATATTACTAACAATAATAATAATGACAATAATAATAGTAATGATAATTATAAAAAAATAAGGATAAGGAGTATACCCTCTTATAAAGCTTTTTATAAAAAGAATGCCTCAAACGGGACTCGAACTCGAGACCTCTCGATTGAACACAAACACCTTAAACCGTTCCTCTATTTCTCTTTTGCTGTTTTAATACCTCGGAATAACTATATAACCTATATCTATTTGTTTCTTCATTCGTCATCTATTATCACCATAAGAATTATCATCATCATATCTTTAATTTATATCACAGTTTCATAATCATAATCTAATCTAATCGACCTCAAATCATTAAGCCTAGCCAAATAATATCATAACTCTCGGCCCAAACAAATTAGTCCATTAGAAACCCAAAAGATCACGAGGCCCAATCTTACAAGCTAGTCCTCGGCCCACTGAATTAAAAAGGATATCGCCCAACAGCAATTCAGTAAAATAAATCGGCTGCTTTTTTTTTTTATGATCATAAACATAACCGTGACTTTAGCACCATCATTATTATCGTTCCATGTCATCATCATCCTTCTGCAACATCATCATTATTTTCATATCGTATCATCGTGACATCATGCAACATATCGAATTATCATCGTCCGTATCATCTTCTTCGTTTTCACAACATCATCATCGTTATTATTCAATAAACCGTAACCATCATGGTTGTAAGTTAGGTTCAATGATGGTTGTCGTTAACTGTAATAGAGAAACAGAAACATAATTATAGCAGGAGTAGGTTGAGGTGGAGATGGTGGGTTTCGAACACGAATAGGAGAGAGTGAGAGAGAAGAATGGTGGTTTTGAATGATCTGTGGTGTTTTAGTGTGATCAAGTTCAATGGTGGGGTGCAGGTTATCAAGCGAAATAGGAACAATTACGAGCAGTTTAGAAGCTAAAACAAAATGGTGGAGATGTGAGTTTTCCTTCTAACAAAACAGAAAACATTTGCAGGCCGGTGGTCATGGTTTGATTATGGTGATCATCGATATATAACTAGAATAGATGGTGATCGAGTTGGTTCGTGGCGATGGTCGTGTGGTTCTTCAAACGAAACATAAAACGAAAGAAACAATAATAACGACGTTACATGGTGGTGATTGTTAGTTAAGGTTGGTGATCAACGAAAATCAAGTGATCAGTTTTTGGTTTCTTTGTTCTTGAACCGAAACAGAAATGTAAAGTTTTTCGCAGGTGGGTTTCGTTGAGGTTGATGATGATGGGAGTCGTAGATGATGATGATTTTGAGTTGAACCGAAATAGTTAGCAACATGATGATGGTTCATGGTTTGTGGTGTTAACAAGGTAGTCGATGAGGTGAGGCTTGGGTGGTGGCGGATGGAATGAAGAAGAGGGAAGGTGGGTTGGTGTACATTGTTACCATATGCATATATATAAATATCCGTATTTTTATATTAACATTAATATTATAATAATTAATTGATTCAAGTGGATGCAATTAATTGAAAAAAAAAATTTGGAAACAGAATCAAATAATGAATCAGCCTTCTTTATTTGGAATTTTCTACCGACACATTTACACGGACCGGGTTTCGTGCTCCATTGTTAAACAGTGATGTATAAAAAGGTTATCAGAAAAATCCCAAATTTTTATATTAAGTTTCTTTAATTATTTTAGTCATTATGGTATAAAATTCGAGCATTAACTATTAAATAAAAATTACATTAATTATTCACTCCCAACCCCAAGTAAAATATAAAAAGTTTTAAAATTCAACAAGTAGTTCCTAAATACATTTTTTTTTCTAAGCCTATAATTTATAAAACTCATTTTTGGATCAACGTTTATTTTAAAATCACATAAGTTCTATTTTAACTTGATTAATAACTATCAAGATGACAAACGAGTGCTACGAGCATTTATTAAATAAATTCTAACTCATATATGTATATATATATATATCTATATATTCAATATTCTTTTCATATATATATATATATATATATATATATATATATATATATATATATATATATATATATATATATATATATATATATATATATATATATATATATATATATATATATATATATATATAGATTTATAGTAATATTATATATTATTTTAATTACACAAATAAATTGAATCATATAAGTTTCTATTTCAAATTAAAATAGGTATATATGTATTTATTTGCAGATAGTGGTTCGTGAATCGTTGGAAATAGTCGAAGGTCAAATGTATACATGAACACAGTTCAAAGTTTTTGAAACTTCAGCATTACAGACTTTGCTTATCGTATCGAAATCAAATAAGATTCAAGTTTAAATTTAGTCGAAAATTCCCGGGTCATCACAGTACCTACCCGTTAAAGAAATTTCGTCCCGAAATTTGAGTGAGGTCGTCGTGGTTAACAATAAAAATGTTTTCATGACGAATATGAGTTGATAAATAGAGTTTTATCATCATTGAGTAATATGGATAAAACAATTTGATTCATTCGAAGAGTACGAATGAAGCTATCACAAAAGAGTGAAATGAGTAAATGAAGATTTGACTGAACTGGTGACGTAGCCATGATTGAATTCCGGAATTCAAGGGATTTAAAGAAATCTTTGAAATCTAAAAGATTTGATTCTTCGACGAATAAGGAAATTAAGATCTCTAAAATTAAATATGGTGATCTGCCTTGATTACTCTGTCTGAGATTTCCGTTATAAATTAAACTTCTTTTGTTCCATTATTTTCACCATTCCTATACTTTCTTTCTTATTTCATACATCCAAAAGATTGTGAAAATTCTTAGTCCATTTCTAATCCTTGATATTTTTCTAATTATCATTTCTGTCATCCTTTCTTTCCATCTTCTACCAAAAAAATCAGTTTACTATTACTATTACCTTGGGATGATACTATTCTTAATTCTACCGTGTCTTTATGTTGCTATTCGTATTAATATCCACGGTTTGTAACCTCTGTGTTGTTATTGGGCTTTATATTTTCTCTTATATTTTGGAGCTCTTTGCCTTTTTATTCTCTTCCCAACTCTAAGTATAACCAGTAATGGTCCAGAATTCATAGGTATGGGTTTTCGAATGAACATGACTAATGTTCTAATAGAGATTGTAATAGCACGATCTCGAGTGGTTAAGTTACCAGAATTCAATAGAAAATATAGAACTATCAAGATATTATGTTCTTGATATATTTAGAGATTAGATAGAATGTAAGAGTCGTGTAACATGGCACATGATGATGTTATGATCTGTGAATCATCACGTTCCAATAGAAACTCAGCATAACTTACTGTAATATAATCACGTTGATCAAGTGTCATTATATTATACTAACTCATGCTTCAGTTCCTAACACAACTTCAATAACATTCATATTTTAAATTCGAAAGTTTACAGAATATAGAAACTAAATAGTTTCCTTTCTGATGCAATACAGAAAACGTGAAAAGATAACTGATTTCAGATAAGGATAGTTATGAAAATATCTTCAGAAATATCGAAGATATTTATGATGATATTTTGGAATTTCTAAGATCAAATTTTGATGAAGAAAATCCTTTCGCAAGGATTTAGAATAAATAAAGAGAAAGATATTCGCTGAAGAGTTCATCAGATACAGAATCATCTGAATTCATTAGGTACAGGTTTAGTCCTTGTGATTTGTCCACTGTATCCTGTATAGTTTGCTCAATCCGTTTTTCAGTTCCAACATTTCTGAGCTTTGCCAACATACTATTCGTTATCATTAAACTTTTGACAGTTACGGTTGTCTATAGTTTCTGCTGCTTCATTCAGCTTTTACAAAATTCAGTGTATTGATTCGTAGACTAGGTGCTTTTCAGAATTTCGGAGTGGAAGATCAAAATTTTAAGAGATATATGTTATATGTATACATATAACTGTTGATGTACAAACGTTGCGAGATTCGAAATACTGATTGCTGATTTTCTGATAATTGGTATGGCAATTCTCATTACAAGATGACGATGAGTTCATGATAAGACTTCAATAGATAAATACAGTGATTTGTCGAAGAGATTTAAGCTAATGGAGCAACAAGGTTGCTGGTACATCTGCTGGTAATATGATGTAATATAAAAGGTTCTCCGGTAACAACAAAAGAGCACGCATATATATGAAGATGTTAATAAGGTTGTTTCGAATGAAAAGTCGAAGTTGACTTGCTGGAGCTGTGACAAAATTTGCTACTTTGAAAGGAATCACCAAGTTATTTTAGGTAATAATAACACTAAAAGAATTAGCACAGATACGTGTTAAACGTTTACTCAGGTTCCGAGTGTTTTCAGGTGCACAATTATATGCATCGACCTTTTCTCCCGTAGATGAAGTGCGGTTGATTCATCCTTTCGATTGAGGTGTTTTCAAGAATCATGAAAGGTTTGAATCGCAGATTGTAATTGTCAAGATACAAATGAGGTTTAAGATGAAATCAAGTGGCAAACTTGAAGAATTGTTTAGTTTCATATGTTATAATCAATATTTTAATTCATTTTAATTGTCCAATGTTGGCAGTTCACAGTTGATAGTCCACAGTTAACAGTCCAATAATTCATATATAGTTTAATATATAATATTCGAATTAATTAATATGTATCGTGACCCGTGTACATGTCTCAGACTCAATCACAACTCAAACTATGAAATGCCCCGTTTATATTGATTATAAACGTTCCATATTAATTGATTTCGTTGCGAGGTTTTGACCTCTATATGAGACGTTTTTCAAAGACTGCATTCATTTTTAAAACAACCATAACCTTTATTTTATCAATAAAGGTTTCAAAAGCATTACGTATATTATCAAATAATGATAATCTAAAATATACTGTTTACACACGACCATTACATAATGGTTTACAATAGAAATATTTTACATCGACATATGTTTCTTGAATGCAGTTTTTACATAATATCATACAAACATGGACTCCAAATCTTGTCCTTATTTTTGTATGCAACAGCGGAAGCTCTTAATATTCACCCGAGAATAAACATGCTTTAAACGTCAACAAAAATGTTGGTGAGTTATAGGTTTAACCTATATATATCAAATCGTAACAATAGACCACAAGATTTCATATTTCAATATACATCCCATACATAGAGATAAAAATTATTCATATGGTGAACACCTGGTAACCGACATTAACAAGATGCATATATAAGAATATCCCCATCATTCCGGGACACCCTTCGGACATGATATAAATTTCGAAGTACTAAAGCATCCGGTACTTTGGATGGGGTTTGTTAGGCCCAATAGATCTATCTTTAGGATTCGCGTCAATTAGGGTGTCTGTTCCCTAATTCTTAGATTACCAGACTTAATAAAAAGGGGCATATTCGATTTCGATAAAAAACCATAGAATGTAGTTTCACGTACTTGTGTCTATTTTGTAAATCATTTATAAAACCTGCATGTATTCTCATCCCAAAAATATTAGATTTTAAAAGTGGGACTATAACTCACTTTCACAGATTTTTACTTCGTCGGGAAGTAAGACTTGGCCACTGGTCGATTCACGAACCTATAACAAATATGTACATATTTTTACAAAGTATGTTCAAAATATATTTACAACATTTTTATTACATTTTAATGTTTTAAGTTTATTAAGTTAGCTGTCCTCGTTAGTAACCTACAACTAGTTGTCCACAATTAGATGTACAGAAAATAAATTGAAATATATTATCTTGAATCAATCCACGACCCAGTGTATACACGTCACAGGCTAGATCAAAACTCAAAGTATATATATTTTTGGAATCAACCTCAACCCTGTATAGCTAACTCCAACATTACTGCATATAGAGTGTCTATGGTTGTTCCAAATAATATATATACATGGGTCGATATGATATGTCAAAACATTTGCATACGTGTCTATGGTATCCCAAGATTACATAATATATTAGAATACATGTATAATACAATATAAGTTAGCTAGGATATGATTTGTATAGATTTGTTAAACATTTCCCGTAGCTAAAATAATCAAAAAATATCCAATCTTGTTTTACCCATAACTTCTTCATTTTAAATCCGTTTTGAGTGAATCCAATTGCTATGGTTTCATATTGAACTTAAGTTTATGAATCTATACATAAAAAGTATAAGTTTATAGTCGGAATTATAGGTTACAAGTCTTTTTTATAAAGGTAGTCATTTCAGTCGAAAGAACGACGTCTAGATGACCATTTTGGAAAACATACTTCCACTTTGAGTTTAACCATGATTTTTAGATATAGTTTCATGTTCATAAGAAAAATCATTTTCCCAGAAGAACAACTTTTAAATCAAAGTTTATCATAGTTTTTAATTAACTAACCCAAAACAGCCCGCGGTGTTACTACAACGGCGTATATCCGGTTTTACGGTGTTTTTCGTGTTTTCCAGTTTTAAATCATTAAGTTAGCATATCATATAGATATAGAACATGTGTTTAGTTGATTTTAAAAGTCAAGTTAGAAGGATTAACTTTTGTTTGCGAACAAGTTTAGAATTAACTAAACTATGTTCTAGTGATTACAAGTTAAAACCTTCGAATAAGATAACTTTATATGTATGAATCGAATGATGTTATGAACATCATTACTACTTCAAGTTTTCTGGATAAAGCTACTGGAAATGAGAAAAATGGATCTAGCTTCAAAGGATCCTTGGATGGCTTGAAAGTTCTTGAAGCAGAATCATGACACGAAAACAAGTTCAAGTAAGATTTCCACTCGAAATAAGATTGTTATAGTTATAGAAATTGAATAAAAGTTTGAATATGAATATTAGCTTGAATTAGAAAGATAACCTAATGTAAATAACAAAGGTTCCTTGATCTTAGATGATTACTTGGAATGGATTAGAAAGCTTGAAAGTAGACTTGCAAATTTGGAAGCGTTCTTGATTTTATAAAACTATAACTTATAGAATTTATGAAGAACACTTAGAACTTGAAGATAGAACTTGAGAGAGATCACTTAGATGAAAAAAATTGAAGAATGAAAGTGTTTGTAGGTGTTTTTGGTCGTTGGTATATGGATTAGATATAAAGGATGTGAAATTTTGTTTTCATGTAAATAAGTCATGAATGATTACTCATATTTTTGTAATTTTTTGAGATATTTCATGCTAGTTTCCAAATGATGGTTCCCACATGTGTTAGGTGACTCACATGAGCTACTAAGAGCTGATCATTGGAGTGTATATACAAATAGCACATACATCTAAAAGCTGTGTATTGTACGAGTACGAATACAGGTGCATACGAGTAGAATCGTTGATGAAACTGAACAAGGATGTAATTGTAAGCATTTTTGTTAAGTAGAAGTATTTTGATAAGTGTCTTGAAGTCTTTAAAAAGTGTATGAATACATATTAAAACACTACATGTAAATACATTTTAACTGAGTCGTTAAGTCATCGTTAGTCGTTACTTGTATATGTTGTTTTGAAACCTTTAGATTACCGGTCTTGTTAAATGTTATTAACCCATTGTTTATTATATCTAAAGAGATGTTAAATTGTTACATTATAATGATATTATGATATATAATATATCTTAGTATGATATATATACAGTTAAATGTCGTTACAACGATAATCGTTACATATATGTCTCGTTTCGAAATCATTAAGTTAGTAGTCTTATTTTTACATATGTATTTCATTGTTAATACACTTAATGATATATTTACTTATCATTTAACATAATTAACCAAGAATATCAATATCTTAATATTATTCATATGTACTTAGTAAGACGTTGTTATAACGATAATCGTTATATATATCGTTTTCGAGTTTCTTAATTTAATAGTCTCATTTTTATGTGTATAACTCATAGTTAAAATACCTAATGAGATACTTACTTATCATAAAATCATGTTAACTATATATATAACCATATATATGTCATCATATAGTTTTTACAAGTTTTAACGTTCGTGAATCACCGGTCAACCTGGGTGGTCAAATGTCTATATGAAACCTATTTCAATTAATCAAGTCTTAACAAGTTTGATTGCTTAACATGTTAGAAACACTTAATCATGTAAATAACCAATTCATTTAATATATATAAACATGGAAAAGTTCGGGTCACTACAGTACCTACCCGTTAAATAAATTTCGTCCCGAAATTTTAAGCAGTTGGAGGTGTTGACGTATCTTCTGGAAATAGGTGCGGGTATTTCTTCTTCATCTGATCTTCACGCTCCCAGGTAAACTCGGGTCCTCTACGAGCATTCCATCGAACCTTAACAATTGGTATCTTGTTTTTCTTAAGTCTTTTAACCTCACGATCCATTATTTCGACGGGTTCTTCAATGAATTGAAGTTTTTCATTGATTTGGAATTCGTCCAATGGAATAGTGAGATCTTCTTTAGCAAAACATTTCTTCAAATTCGAGACGTGAAAAGTGTTATGTACAGCTGCGAGTTGTTGAGGTAGCTCTAGTTGGTAAGCTACTGGTCCGACACGATCTATAATCTTGAATGGTCCAATGTACCTTGGATTTAGTTTCCCCCGTTTACCAAATCGAACAACGCCTTTCCAAGGTGAAACCTTAAGCATGACCATTTCCCCAATTTCAAACTCTATATCTTTTCTTTTACTGTCCGCGTAGCTCTTTTGTCGACTCTGGGCGGTTTTCAATCGTTGTTGAATTTGGATGATTTTCTCGGTAGTTTCTTGTATTATCTCCGGACCCGTAATCAGTTTATCCCCCACTTCACTCCAACAAATCGGAGACCTGCACTTTCTACCATAAAGTGCTTCAAACGGCGCCATCTCAATGCTTGAATGGTAGCAATTGTTGTAGGAAAATTCTGCTAACGGTAGATGTCGATCCCAACTGTTTCCGAAATCAATAACACATGCTCATAGCATGTATTCAAGCATTTATATCGTCCTTTCACTCTGCTCATCAGTTTGTGGATGATAGGCAGTACTCATGTCTAGACGAGTTCCCAATGCTTGCTGTAATGTCTGCCAGAATCTTGAAATAAATCTGCCATCCCTATCAGAGATAATAGAGATTGGTATTCCATGTCTGGAGATGACTTCCTTCAAATACAGTCGTGCTAACTTCTCCATCTTGTCATCTTCTCTTATTGGCAGGAAGTGTGCTGATTTGGTGAGACGATCAACTATTACCCAAATAGTATCAAAACCACTTGCAGTCCTTGGCAACTTAGTGATGAAATCCATGGTAATGTTTTTCCATTTCCATTCTGGGATTTTGGGTTGTTGAAGTAGACCTGATGGTTTCTGATGCTCCGCTTTGACCTTAGAACACGTCAAACATTCCCCTACGTATTTAGCAACATCGACTTTCATACTTGGCCACCAAAAATGTTCCTTAAGATCCTTGTACATCTTCCCCATTCCAGGATGTATTGAGTATCTAGTTTTATGAGCTTCTCTAAGTACCATTTCTCTCATATCTCCAAATTTTGGTACCCAAATTCTTTCAGCCCTATATCGGGTTCCGTCTTCCCGAATATTAAGATGCTTCTCTGATCCTTTGGGTATTTCATCCTTTACATTTCCCTCTTTTAAAACTCCTTGTTGTGCCTCCTTTATTTGAGTAGTAAGGTTAGTGTGAATAATTATATTCATAGATTTTACTCGAATGGGTTCTCTGTCCTTTCTGCTCAAGGCGTCGGCTACCACATTTGCCTTCCCCGGGTGGTAACGAATCTCAAAGTCGTAATCATTCAACAATTCAATCCACCTACGCTGCTTCATATTCAGTTGTTTCTGATTAAATATGTGTTGAAGACTTTTGTGGTCGGTATATATAATACTTTTGACCCCATATAAGTAGTGCCTCCAAGTCTTTAATGCAAAAACAACCGCACCTAATTCCAAATCATGCGTCGTATAATTTTGCTCGTGAATTTTCAATTGTCTAGACCCATAAGCAATCACCTTCGTCCGTTGGATTAATACACAACCAAGACCTTGCTTTGATGCGTCACAATAAATCACAAAATCATCATTTCCTTCAGGCAATGACAATAAAGGTGCCGTAGTTAGCTTTTTCTTCAATAATTGAAACGCCTTCTCTTGTTCATCCTTCCATTCAAATTTCTTCCCTTTATGCATTAATGCAGTCAAGGGTTTTGCTATTTTGGAGAAATCTTGGATGAATCTTCTGTAGTAACCAGCCAATCCTAAAAATTGACGTATATGCTTCAGAGTTTTTGGGGTTTCCCACTTTTCAACGGTTTCGATCTTTGCCGGGTCCACCTGGATACCTTCTTTGTTCACTATGTGATCGAGGAATTGAACTTCTTCCAACCAAAATGCACACTTTGAAAACTTAGCGTACAGTTTTTCTTTCCTCAATACTTCTAGAACTTTTCTCAAATGTTCTTCGTGCTCTTGATCATTCTTTGAGTAAATAAGTATGTCATCGATGAAAACAATGACAAACTTGTCAAGATATGGCCCACACACTCGGTTCTTAAGGTTCATGAACACAGCTGGTGCGTTAGTCAATCCAAACGGCATAACCATAAACTCGTAATGACCATAACGCGTCCTAAAAGCAGTTTTTGGAATATCATCCTACTTTACTCGCATTTGATGATATCCAGAACGTAAATCGATCTTCGAATAAACTGACGAGCCTTGTAATTGATCAAATAAGTCGTCAATTCTCGGCAGTGGATAACGGTTTTTGATGGTAACTTTGTTCAACTCTCTGTAGTCAATACACAACCTAAATGTACCATCCTTCTTCTTGACAAACAAAATAGGAGCTCCCCATGGTGATGTGCTTGGTCGAATGAAACCACATTCTAATAGTTCTTGCAGTTGGCTTTGCAGTTCTTTCATCTCGCTGGGTGCGAGTCTATAAGGAGCACGAGCTATTGGTGCAGCTCCTGGTACACGATCTATTTGAAATTCAACAGATCGATGTGGAGGTAGTCCCGGTAATTCTTTCTAAAATACATCGGGAAATTCTTTTGCGACGGGAACATCATTGATGCTCTTTTCTTCAGTTTGTACTTTCTTGACGTGTGCTAGAACAGCATAGCAACCTTTTCTTATTAGTTTTTATGCCTTCAAATTACTAATAAGATGTAGCTTCGTGTTGCCCTTTTCTCCGTACACCATTAAGGGTTCTCCTTCTTCTCGTACAATGCGAATTGCATTTTTATACATACGATCTCTGCTTTCACCTTCTTCAGCCAGTCCATGCCAACTATTACAACAAAACTCCCTAACTCTACGGGTATTAAATCAATCTTAAATATTTCGCTACCCAGTTTAATTTCTCGATTCCGGCATATATAATCTGCTGAAATTAATTTACCGTTTGCTAATTCGAGTAAAAATCTACTATCCAACGGCGTCAATGGACAACTTAATTTAGCACAAAAATCTCTACTCATATAGCTTCTATCCGCACCCGAATCAAATAAAACGTAAGCAGATTTATTGTCAATAAGAAATGTACCCGTAACAAGCTCCGGGTCTTCCTGTGCCTCTGCCGCATTAATATTGAAAACTCTTCCACGACCTTGTCCATTCATGTTCTCCTGGTTCGGGCAATTTCTAATAATGTGGCCCAGTTTTCCACATTTATAACAAACTACATTGGCATAACTTGCTCCGACACTACTTGCTCTGCCATTACTCGTTTCGACACTATTTATTCCTTTCGTTTTGTTAACCCCTGGTCCGTAGACCTCACACTTCGCCGCGCTATGACCATTTCTTTTACACTTGTTGCAAAATTTGGTGCAGAACCCCGAGTGATACTTTTCACACCTTTGGCATAGCTGCTTCTGATTGTTGTTGTTGTTGCGGTTGTTATTGTTGTTGGGATAATTGTTGTAGTTGCTGCTGTTGTTGTTGTTGGGCCATTTGTTGTAGTTGCGATTGATGTTGTGATTGTTGGGATAGTTGTTGCGATTATTGTTGTAATTGCTGTTGTTGTTGTATTGGTGATTCTTATCACCGTTTTCCTCCCACTTTCTTTTGACTTGCTTCACATTGGCCTCTTCAACTACCTATTCTTTAATTCTTTCCTCAATCTGGTTCACTAGTTTGTGAGCCATTCAACATGCATGTTGTATGGAGGCGGGCTCGTGTGAACTTATATCTTCTTGGATTCTTTCCGGTAATCCTTTCACAAACGCTTCGATCTTCTCTTCCTCATCTTCGAACGCTCTCGAACACAATAGGCACAATTCTGTGAATCGTCTTTCATACGTGGTAATATCAAATCCTTGGGTTCGTAACCCTCTAAGTTCTGTCTTGAGCTTAATGACCTCGGTTCTGGGACGGTACTTCTCATTCATCAAGTGCTTGAATGCTGACCACGGTAGTGCGTAAGCATCATCTTGTCCCACTTACTCTAGATAGGTATTCCACCATGTTAACGCAGTACCTGTGAAGGTATGCGTAGCGTACTTCACTTTGTCCTCTTCAGTACACTTACTTATGGAAAACACCGATTCGAGCTTCTTGGTCCACCGTTTCAATCCGATCGGTCCTTCAGTTCCATCAAATTCTAAAGGTTTGCAGGCAATGAATTCTTTATAGGTGCATCCTACACGATTTCTTGCGCCGTTAGCTGCATTTCTAGATTCGGAGTTATTGTTGGTATGTAGCACAGCCTGTACTGCGGCTATGTTTGAAGCAAGAAAGGCACGAAATTCCTCTTCGCTCATATTCAAGGTGTGTCGAGTAGTCAGTGCCATTTCCTTCAAAATAGTCAAATGAAACGAGTTAATCATATAGAATATCAAGAGTAGTCAATAGTATTTCGTAGAGTAATATGAACTTATTTATAAAAGCTCTTTCTTCATATTAGCGTTTTATACTCTTTAATTCGGGTAGTACCTACCCGTTAAGTTCATACTTAGTGGCTAACATACCATTTCAACTACTACAATTCTATATGAAAAACTAATCACAAAAAAAAAAATATCATATTCAAACCTTTATACAATAACTTGCAAACTTACAATACCGTTTTTTTTTTTTACATATAGCATGAAATATAGCACATAAAACTTTGATACAAAGTAGTTGCGAAGATAATTCTAGTTAATAAATAAGACGTTCAGCAAAGGCAATAAAGACACGTAATTCATACGTCCAGAAACAAGTCATGCATTCTGGTTTTACTAATACCACTTCCCATCCTTGGTTTTGTGGAACATAACCGTTATGACCGATAGTAAGACAATGTGTTGTAACGTCGTCAAAAGGATGAAGGTTACGTAATGACCAACAGTCTCGTAATAACCTAAAAACCTCATTTCTTACCCCAATTACCGACTCCGTCACTTGTGGTAACGTTTTGTTTAATAGTTGTAGCCCGATGTTCTTGTTCTCACTTTGGTGAGAAGCGAACATTACTAACCCGTAAGCATAACATGCTTCTTTATGTTGCATGTTAGCCGCTTTTTCTAAATCACGAAGTCCTATATTCGGATATATTGAGTCAAAATAATTTCTTAACCCGTTGCGTAAAATAGCATTTGGGTTCCCCGCAATATATGCGTCAAAGTAAACACATCGTAACTTATGGATTTCCTAATGTGATATCCCCCTTCTTTCGAACGAAAGCCTTTTATAAATCAAGGCATTCTTGGAACGTTCTTCGAATGTCTTACAAACTGATCTCGCCTTAAATAGTTGTGCCGAGGAATTCTGACCGACTCTAGACAAGATTTCATCAATCATGTCTCCGGGTAGGTCTCTTAAAATATTGGGTTGTCTATCCATTTTGTGTTTTTATACTATAAAATAGACAAGAGTTAGATTCATAAAAAAATACTTATTAATACAAGCAATTTTTACATATATCATAAAGCATAAGCACACTATATTACATATATTACATCACACGAATACAACTATCTTATTCCGACTCGCTCGTTTCTTCTTCTTCTTCGGTTTTGGTTCGTTTTGCCAAGTTTCTAGGGATATATGATGTTCCCCTAATACGAGCCGTCGTTTTTCACATTGGTCTAGAAAAACCTGGTGGTTTAGAGGTTCTCGGGTTATTGTCACAACTTAAGAAATACGGGTGTTGACGATACATATAAAGTTCATAGTGTTTGGAATCAAATTTCTCTATTTTTATGCCCTTTCCCTTATTGTTCTCTTTTGCCTTATTAAATTGTGTTGGGGTAATTTCTATAACATCATCGGAATCCTTGTCGGGATCCGATTCATCGGAGAATTGGTAATCCTCCCAATACTTTGCTTCCTTGGCGGAAACACCATTGACCATAATTAACTTTGGTCGGTTGGTTGAGGATTTTCTTCTACTTAACCGTTTTATTATTTCCCCCACTGGTTCTATTTCTTCTTCCGGTTCCGATTCTTCTTCCGGTTCCGATTCTTCTTTCGGTTCCGACTCTTCTTCCGGTTCCTCTTCGGGAACTTGTGAATCAGTCCACGAATCATTCCAATTTACATTTGACTCTTCATTATTATTAGGTGAGTCAATGGGACTTGTTCTAGAGGTAGACATCTATCACATAATATCAAACACGTTAAGAGATTAATATATCACATAATATTCACATGTTAAAAATATATAGTTTCCAACATAAATGTTAAGCAATCATTTTTAAAGAAAACACGGTCGAAGTCCAGACTCACTAATGCATCCTAACAAACTCGATAAGACACACTAATGTAAATTTTTTGGTTCTCTAAGACCAACGCTCGGATACCAACTGAAATGTCCCGTTCATATTGATTATAAACGTTCCATATTAATTGATTTCGTTGCGAGCTTTTGACCTCTATATGAGACGTTTTTCAAAGACTGCATTCATTTTTAAAACAACCATAACCTTTATTTTATCAATAAAGGTTTCAAAAGCATTACGTAGATTATCAAATAATGATAATATAAAATATACTGTTTATACACGACCATTACATAATGGTTTACACTAGAAATATATTACATCGACATATGTTTCTTGAATGCAGTTTTTACATAATATCATACAAACATGGACTCCAAATCTTGTCCTTATTTTAGTATGCAACAGCGGAAGCTCTTAATATTTACCTGAGAATAAACATGCTTTAAACGTCAACAAAAATGTTGGTGAGTTATAGGTTTAACCTATATATATCAAATCGTAACAATAGACCACAAGATTTCATATTTCAATATATATCCCATACATAGAGATAAAAATTATTCATATGGTGAACACCTGGTAACCGACATTAACAAGATGCATATATAAGAATATCCCCATCATTTCGGGACACCCTTCGGACATGATATAAATTTCGAAGTACTAAAGCATCCGATACTTTGGATGGGGTTTGTTAGGCCCAATAGATCTATCTTTAGGATTCCCGTCAATTAGGGTGTCTGTTCCCTAATACTTAGATTACCAGACTTAATAAAAAGGGGCATATTCGATTTAGATAATTCAACCATAGAATGTAGTTTTACGTACTTGTGTCTATTTTGTAAATTATTTATAAAACCTGCATGTATTCTCATCCCAAAAATATTAGATTTTAAAAGTGGGACTATAACTCACTTTCACGGATTTTTACTTCGTCGGGAAGTAAGACTTGGCCACTGGTCGATTCACAAACCTATAACTAATATGTACATATATATCAAAGTATGTTCAAAATATATTTACAACATTTTTAATAAGTTTTAATATTTTAAGTTTATTAAGTCAGCTGTCCTCGTTAGTAACCTACAACTAGTTGTCCACAATTAGATGTACAGAAAATAAATCGATATATATTATCTTGAATCAATCCAAGACCCAGTGTATACACGTCTTAGGCTAGATCACAACTCAAAGTATATATATTTTTGGAATCAACCTCAACCCTGTATAGCTAACTCCAACATTACTGCATATAGAGTGTCTATGGTTGTTCCAAATAATATATATACATGGGTCGATATGATATGTCAAAACATTTGCATACGTGTCTATGGTATCCCAAGATTACATAATATATTAGAATACATGTATAATACAATATAAGTTAGCTAGGATATGATTTGTATAGATTTGTTAAACATTTCCCGTAGCTAAAATAATCAAAAAATATCCAATCTTGTTTTACCCATAACTTCTTCATTTTAAATCCGTTTTGAGTGAATCCAATTGCTATGGTTTCATATTGAACTTAAGTTTATGAATCTATACAGAAAAAGTATAAGTTTATAGTCGCAATTATAGGTTACAAGTCTTTTTTGTAAAGGTAGTCATTTCAGTCGAAAGAACGACGTCTAGATGACCATTTTGGAAAACATACTTCCACTTTGAGTTTAACCATGATTTTTGGATATAGTTTCATGTTCATAAGAAAAATCATTTTCCCAGAAGAACAACTTTTAAATCAAAGTTTATCATAATTTTTAATTAACTAACCCAAAACAGCCCGCGGTGTTACTACAACAGCGTATATCCGGTTTTACTGTGTTTTTCGTGTTTTCCGGTTTTAAATCATTAAGTTAGCATATCATATAGATATAGAACATGTATTTAGTTGATTTTAAAAGTCAAGTTAGAAGGATTAACTTTTGTTTGCGAACAAGTTTAGAATTAACTAAACTATGTTCTAGTGATTACAAGTTTAAACCTTCGAATAAGATAGCTTTATATGTATGAATCGAATGATGTTATGAACATCATTACTACCTCAAGTTTTCTGGATAAAGCTACTGGAAATGAGAAAAATGGATCTAGCTTTAAAGGATCCTTGGATGGCTTGAATGTTCTTGAAGTAGAATCATGACACGAAAATAAGTTCAAGTAAGATTTCCACTCGAAATAAGATTGTTATAGATATAGAAATTGAATCAAAGTTTGAATATGAATATTACCTTGAATTAGAAAGATAACCTACTATAAATAACAAAGGTTCCTTGATCTTAGATGATTACTTGGAATGGATTAGAAAGCTTGGAAGTAGACTTGCAAACTTGGAAGCGTTCTTCATTTTATAAAATTATAACTTATAGAATTTATGAAGAACACTTAGAACTTGAAGATAGAACTTGAGAGAGATCACTTAGATGAAGAAAATTGAAGAATGAAAGTGTTTATAGGTGTTTTTGGTCGTTGGTATATGGATTAGATATAAAGGATGTGAAATTTTGTTTTCATGTAAATAAGTCATGAATGATTACTCATATTTTTGTAATTTTATGAGATATTTCATGCTAGTTTCCAAATGATGGTTCCCACATGTGTTAGGTGACTCACATGGGCTGCTAAGAGCTGATCATTGGAGTGTATATACCAATAGTACATACATCTAAAAGCTGTGTATTGTACGAGTACGAATAGAAGTGCATACGAGTAGAATTGTTGATGAAACTGAACGAGGATGTAACTGTAAGCATTTTTGTTAAGTAGAAGTATTTTGATAAGTGTCTTGAAGTCTTTCAAAAGTGTATGAATACATATTAAAACACTACATGTAAATACATTTTAACTGAGTCGTTAAGTCATCGTTAGTCGTTATATGTATATGTTGTTTTGAAACCTTTAGGTTAACGGTCTTGTTAAATGTTATTAACCCATTGTTTATTATATCTAAAGAGATGTTAAATTGTTACATTATCATGATATTATAATATATAATATATCTTAGTATGATATATATATATATACAGTTAAATGTCGTTACAACGATAATCGTTACATATATGTCTCGTTTCGAAATCATTAAGTTAGTAGTCTTATTTTTACATATGTAGTTCATTGTTAATACACTTAATGATATATTTACTTATAATTTAACATAATTAACCAAGTGTATCAATATCTTAATATGATTCATATATACTTAGTAAGACGTTGTTATAACGATAATCATTATATATATCGTTTTCGAGTTTCTTAATTTAATAGTCTCATTTTTATGTATATAACTCATAGTTAAAATACCTAATGAGATACTTACTTAATATAAAATCATGTTAACTATATATATAACCATATGTATGTCATCATATAGTTTTTACAAGTTTTAACGTTCGTGAATCACCGGTCAACCTGGGTGGTCAAATGTCTATATGAAACCTATTTCAATTAATCAAGTCTTAACAAGTTTGATTGCTTAACATGTTGGAAACACTTAATCATGTGAATAACCAATTCATTTAATATATATAAACATGGAAAAGTTCGGGTCACTATAGTACCTACCCGTTAAATAAATTTCGTCCCGAAATTTTAAGCAGTTGGAGGTGTTGACGTATCTTCTGGAAATAGGTGCGGGTATGTCTTCTTCATCTGATCTTCACGCTCCCAGGTGAACTCGGGTCCTCTACGAGCATTCCATATAACCTTAACAATTGGTATCTTGTTTTTCTTAAGTCTTTTAACCTCACGATCCATTATTTCGACGGGTTCTTCAATGAATTGAAGTTTTTCATTGATTTGGATTTCGTCCAACAGAATAGTGAGATCTTCTTTAGCAAAACATTTCTTCAAATTCGAGACGTGGAAAGTGTTATGTACAGCCGCGAGTTGTTGAGGTAGCTCTAGTTGGTAAGCTACTGGTCCGACACGATCTATAATCTTGAATGGTCCAATGTACCTTGGATTTAGTTTCCCCCGTTTACCAAATCGAACAACGCCTTTCCAAGGTGAAACCTTAAGCATGACCATTTCCCCAATTTCAAACTCTATATCTTTTCTTTTACTGTCCGCGTAGCTCTTTTGTCGACTCTGGGCGGTTTTCAATCGTTGTTGAATTTGGATGATTTTCTCGGTAGTTTCTTGTATTATCTCCGGACCCGTAATCAGTTTATCCCCCACTTCACTCCAACAAATCGGAGACCTGCACTTTCTACCATAAAGTGCTTCAAACGGCGCCATCTCAATGCTTGAATGGTAGCAATTGTTGTAGGAAAATTCTGCTAACGGTAGATGTCGATCCAAACTGTTTTCGAAATCAATAACACATGCTCGTAGCATGTCTTCAAGCGTTTATATCGTCCTTTCACTCTGCCCATCAGTTTGTGGATGATAGGCAGTACTCATGTCTAGACGAGTTCCTAATGCTTGCTGTAATGTTTGCCAGAATCTTGAAATAAATCTGCCATCCCTATCAGAGATAATAGAGATTGGTATTCCATGTCTGGAGACGACTTCCTTCAAATACAGTCGTGCTAACTTCTCCATCTTGTCATCTTCTCTTATTAGCAGGAAGTGTGCTGATTTGGTGAGATGATCAACTATTACTCAAATAGTATCAAAACCACTTGCAGTCCTTGGCAACTTAGTGATGAAATCCTTGGTAATGTTTTCCCATTTCCATTCCAGGATTTCGGGTTGTTGAAGTAGACCTGATGGTTTCTGATGCTCCGCTTTGACCTTAGAACACGTCAAACATTCCCCTACGTATTTAGCAACATCGAGTTTCATACCTGGCCACCAAAAATGTTTCTTAAGATCCTTGTACATCTTTCCCGTTCCAGGATGTATTGAGTATCTGGTTTTATGAGCTTCTCTAAGTACCATTTCTCTCATATCTCCAAATTTTGGTACCCAAATTCTTTTAGCCCTATACCGGGTTCCGTCTTCCCGAATATTAAGATGCTTCTCCGATCCTTTGGGTATTTCATCCTTTAAATTTTCCTCTTTTAAAACTCCTTGTTGTTCCTCCTTTATTTGAGTAGTAAGGTTAGTGTGAATCATTATATTCATAGATTTTACTCGAATGGATTCTCTGTCCTTTCTGCTCAAGGCGTCGGCTACCACATTTGCCTTCCCCGGGTGGTAACGAATCTCAAAGTCACAATCATTCAACAATTCAATCCACCTACGCTGCTTCATATTCAGTTGTTTCTGATTAAATATGTGTTGAAGACTTTTGTGGTCGGTATATATAATACTTTTGACCCCATATAAGTAGTGCCTCCAAGTCTTTAATGCAAATACAACCGCGCCTAATTCCAAATCATGCGTCGTATAATTTTGCTCGTGAATTTTTAATTGTCTAGACGCATAAGCAATCACCTTCGTCCGTTGCATTAATACACAACCGAGACCATGCTTTGATGCGTCACAATAAATCACAAAATCATCATTCCCTTCAGGCAATGACAATATAGGTGCCGTAGTTAGCTTTTTCTTCAATAATTGAAACGCCTTCTCTTGTTCATCCTTCCATTCAAATTTCTTTCTTCCCTTTATGCGTTAATGCAGTCAAGGGTTTTGCTATTTTGGAGAAATCTTGGATGAATCTTCTGTAGTAACCAGCCAATCCTAAAAATTGACGTATATGCTTCAGAGTTTTTGGGGTTTCCCACTTTTCAACGGTTTCGATCTTTTTCGGGTCCACCTAGATACTTTCTTTGTTCACTATGTGACCGAGGTGTTGAACTTCTTCCAATCAAAATGCACACTTTGAAAACTTAGCGTACAGTTTTTCTTTCCTCAATACTTCTAGCACTTTTCTCAAATGTTCTTTGTGCTCTTGATCATTCTTTGAGTAAATAAGTATGTCATCGATGAAAACAATGACAAACTTGTCAAGATATGGCCCACACACTCGGTTCATAAGGTCCATGAACACAACTGGTGCGTTAGTCAATCCAAACGGCATAACCATAAACTCGTAATGACCATAACGCGTCCTAAAAGCAGTTTTTGGAATATCATCCTCCTTTACTCGCATTTGATGATATCTAGAATGTAAATCGATCTTCGAATAAACTGACGAGCCTTGTAGTTGATTTTCGAATAAAATTGCGAGAATGTAAATTGCGATAATTAAATTGCGATAAATAAAATGTAATCAGTTAGCTAGGAACAATTAGCTAGGAACAGTTAGCGTGGATTCTTAACAAAATTTCTCATAGTTAATTTGTTTGTTTGTAACAAATTTTATTTTGTCAAATGTTTTCTTCATTATGCCACTTATTGGATTCTGATAAGTCAAAATCCGAATATGAATTTGAATGAAAATGGTCATTCTGCGGTGAACGGATACGTACATATGTGAATGTAAGTAGGATAGTAAACGACTGTTGAATCAGATTCAAAGAATGTACAGTTTAACTTATTAATGTGAAATCTAAATATTCCTCGGGTATTACCTACCCGTTAAAATATTTTCACCATTAACAGTTTGTACGAAAGAATTTTTAATTACAATCTTTATGAAAAAAATATATATACCTATATATTTTCTTCAGATGTAATCATGGATTTAATGAGTTAATATGATATTAATCTCATTTGATTTTCAGTTTGAGCTAGAATAAATAATCTCTAAGACTTTAGAGATTACATAATCACCATGAAGAACGAAGATAATTGATGTAGAACGATACGTAGAACGATGATTATACTCGAGGTACATAATGAGATGTTGAGGCATGTGATGGTGAAGCTTGAGTTGTTGGTGGTACTGGTATTGATATTGGTGATACTGTTGATGCCGGTGATGTTGTTGAAGCTGGTACGTTTTGCACTATATTTCCCAAGGCTACAACTCGGGCGCGAAGCTCGTTGACTTCTTCTATTATACCGGGATGATTGTCGGTTCTTACGAGCGGATGAATGAGGTTTAGAATCTTAGATAGTATATGATCGTGACAAGATACTCTGGAAATGAGAGAGGAAATGGTGTCTCGAACATGCTCACTAAATGCTTCAGGTTCATTGTCAAGAGGTGAATTCGGTTGGTGGAAGAGATCGCCTTCTTTGCGTCTCCATTGATTAAGTCGACTACGAACCCATCAGATGAATTGGGGATGGATGATTGTTTGATTCATTCTGGTGACACTGCTTCCGGATCTTAGATGAATATCCATGTCGGAATAACTGTCAGAATATGAGGAATTCGAACTGGTTGAGGGATTCATCTCGTATGATCAGATGAAGGATTTTAGATAGGAAATAGATTATAGGATGTAGATTAGTACCCTACAATACATAATTTACATATGCATATATACTATTAAAATCCCATAAGTTACGGAGAAATCTACGGAAGCTGTCAGGCAAAGGTAACAATAACAGATACGCTAAGATATGAATTTATCTATACACAGTCTATGCAATAGAGGCAGTAAGACGTGTCTAGACTTTAAGGATGATAAGCAAATAATTTTCGACACTAAATGATAAGCAAAACTTTTGACATGCAGACACGGTCGAAGTCCAGACTCACTAATGCATCTAAACAACTATCAGTTAGACACACCTATGCAAGACCTGGTTCGCTAAGACCACCGCTCTGATACCACATGTCATACCCCGTCTAAATCCATCTGGACGAAGTCACCAACATCTGGCCCCATTGCGATGATCGACTCCAAATAATGTCTTTAAAATGAGCAAATGCACAGCGGAAGATTTCTTTCATACCTGAGAATAAACATGCTTTAAAGTGTCAACCAAAAGGTTGGTGAGTTCATAAGTTTATCATAAAATAATAAAATTCATCATTTTGATAGACCACAAGATTTAAATGCTGCATGGTATAAATGGACCCGAATCCTATACCCACCTGTAATGTATATGCGATATCTTTTAAATACAGTACACCTTTCTCGTGTATAAAATCATCTTTCATAAATCTCAGTAACCGTACACATATCTCGTGCACAAAAATAACATACACATAACCTGTGTATAAAATCATTCTCTCGATACATAACTTTCACTTTTCATTGTTTTCATAGCTTGGCTTGTTAACCGACCCTAACATATAATCCGCATAATAATATCCCCAAAACAGAACATCTCATATGTATAATAATCATATAAACTTCGAAGTACTAAACACCACGCCCACTAGCCCTTCCGTCTAGTGAACATTTTGGGTGGGGGTGTTAAACCCGGTAGCTACCTTTAGGATTCGCTTCAATTAGGCGTGCATTAATTCTCAAAATTAGTGATGTTCCCTAATTCTTAGGTTACCAAGCAATAATAATCAGGGGAAAAATATTCATATCAATTGTGGTAATTATCACGTCCACATAATTCAATGGTGACAATTATCACGTCCACATAATTCATTCGAGGAATTTTTTGCTTGTGTCTATCTCGTCAAACATTTATAAAAGCATTTCATGTATTCGCAGTTCAAAAATATATTTCAAAAGCATTTAATAAAGCAGTTGTAAAAACAGCGCATGTATTCTCAGTCCCAAAAATGTAAAGAGTAAAAGGGAATCAAATGAACTCACGCATATAAATATTGTAAAATAGTTAATAAAGCATTTGCATGTATTCTCAGCCCACAAATGTAAAGAGTATAAATGGAGCAAATGAACTCACAATAATGTATTTTGTAGTAAAAATACATATGACGACACTGAACAATGCAGGGTTGGCCTCGGATTCACGAACCTATATCATTCATATGTATAGTAATACATATACTTGTAATCGAAAAAGATTAATATTTATATAATTTTATTAATATATATAACTTGTTATTTTAAAAATACCTAATTTGTTATATATAAATATTTTTATATAGATTGTTAATATGATTAATACATATCTATATGTAATATTACTTTTAAGTATCGTTTTATATAAATAAAATTTATGTGGTAAAATAACGTTTATAATAGTAATAAAAATCATATTTCATTATGATGATAACCATACTGATTATAATAATAATTGTAGTAATGATATTAGTAATGATGATAATAATAATAATAATAATAATAATAATAATAATAATAATAATTTTAATAATATAATAATAATAACAATAATAATAATAACAATAATAATAACATTTATAATACTTGTAATAATAATTGTAATGCTAGTTATAATTAATACTAGTAATATTACTAACAATAATAATAATGACAATAATAATAGTAATGATAATTATAAAAAAATAAGGATAAGGAGTATACCCTCTTATAAAGCTTTTTATAAAAAGAATGCCCCAAACGGGACTCGAACTCGAGACCTCTCGATTGAACACAAACACCCTAAACCGTTCCTCTATTTCACTTTTGCTGTTTTAATACCCCAGAATAACTATATAACCTATATCTATTTGTTTCTTCATTCGTCATCTATTATCATTTATATCACGGTTTCATAATCATAATCTAATCTAATCGACCTCAAATCATTAAGCCCAACCAAATAATATCATAACTCTCGGCCCAAACAAATTAGTCCATTAGAAATCCAAAAGATCACGAGGCCTAATCCTACAAGCTAGTCCTCGGCCCACTGAATTAAAAAGGATATCGCCCAACAGCAATTCAGTAAAATAAATCGGCTGCTTTTTTTTCTTTTTTTTATGATCATAAACATAACCGTGACTTTATCACCATCATTATTATCGTTCCATGTCATCATCATCCTTCTACAACATCATCATCATTTTCATATCGTATCATTGTGACATCATGCAACATATCGAATTATCATCGTCCGTATCATCTTCTTCGTTTTCACAACATCATCATCGTTATTATTCAATAAACCGTAACCATCATGGTTGTAAGTTAGGTTCAATGATGGTTGTCGTTGACTGTAATAGAGAAACAGAAACATAATTATGGCAGGAGCAGGTTGAGATGGAGATGGTGGGTTTCGAACACGAATATGAGAGAGAGAGAGAGAGAGAGAATAATGGTGGTTTCGAATGATCTGTGGTGTTTTAGTTTGATCAAGTTCAATGGTGGGGTGCAGGTTATCAAGCAAAACAGGAACAATTACGAGCAATTTAGAAGCTAAAACAAAATGGTGGAGATGTGAGTTTTCCTTCTAACAAAACAGAAAACATTTGCAGGCCGGTGGTCATGGTTTGATTATGGTGATCATCGATATATAACTCATATTGTATTATACATGTATTCTAATATATTATGTAATCTTGGGATACCATAGACACGAATACAATGTTCTGACATATCTTATCGACCCATCTATATATATATTTCGGAACAACCATAGACACTCTATATGCAGTAATGTTGGAGTTAGCTATACAGGGTTGAGGTTGATTCCAAAATATTATATATACTTTGAGTTGTGATCTAGCCTGAGGCTTGTATACACGAGGTCGTGGATTGATTCAAGATAATATATATTGCTTTATTTTCTGTACATCTAACTGTGGACAACTAGTTGTAGGTTACTAACGAGGACAGCTGACTTAATAAACTTAAAACAGCAAAACGTATTAAAATGTTGTAAATATATTTTGAACATACTGTGATATATATGTACATATTTGTTATAGGTTCATGAATCGACCAGTGGCCAAGTCTTACTTCCCGAAGAAGTAAAAATCTGTGAAAATTAGTTATAGTCCCACTTTTAAAATCTAATATTTTGGAATGAGAATACATGCAGTTTTATAAATATTTTACAAAATAGACACAAGTAAATGAAACTACATTCTATGGCTGGATTATTAAACCGAATATGCCCCTTTTTAGTCTGGTAATCTAAGAATTAGGGAACAGACACCCTAATTGATGCGAATCCTAAAGATAGATCTATTGGGCCCAACGAGCCCCATCCAAAGTACCGGATGCTTTAGTACTTCAAATTCATCATGTCCGAAGGGAGTCCCGGAATGATAGGGGATATTCTATATGTATCTTGTTAAGGTCGGTTACCAGGTGTTCACCATATGAATGATTTTTATCTCTATGTATGGGATGTAGATTGAAATATGAAATCTTGTGGTCTATTATTACGATTTGATAAATATAGGTTAAACCTATAACTCACTAACATTTTTGTTGATGTTTAAAGCATGTTTATTCTCAGGTGATTATTAAGAGCTTCCGTTATTGCATGCTATTATATGGACAAGATTTGGTGTCAGCATGCTTGTATAATATTGTTTAAAACTGCATTCGAGATTTATTTTGTTGTAACATATTAATATTTGTAAACCAATATGTATTGGTAGTGTGTAAGTGTGATATTTGTTAGATTATCATTTCTGGATAATCTAAGTGGTGTCTTGTTAACCTTGTCGATAAAATAAAGGTTATGGTTTGTTTTAAAAACGAATGCAGTCTTTGAAAAACGTCTCATATAGAGGTCAAAACCTCGCAACGAAATCAATTAATATGGAATGTTTATAATCAATAAGAATGGGACATTTCACATACAATCGAAGCAAAAAGAATAGAAAAAATACAATGGATTATATAACAAGGTTTTTACTATTCTCAACGACCTTGAAGAACCTCGAATACACATCCACGTCATTTCTTGATGCTTTTTGAAATCTCTTGAACTTTATGTTTTTTTTCTTTGATTATACATTTAAACCACTTGACAAGTGTTTTCCATTTCAGGTGGATTCCGTCCGCGAGGTAGTATACATGTTGATATTGAATATGATCTCTATTACTCTACCTTCTAATAAATCTTTAAACAAATCCGATTGATTGAGAACGTTGATATCGTTGTTCGAACCTGCTAGACTAAAGAAATCTTGTCGAATTCACATATCATATGAGGCAACCGCCCCAAACATTATTGTTGGACCTTCATAATCCTCTTTCATGTAATGCCTTTGCCATGAAACCGGATAATTTTTCCAAGGCTAATGCATGCAATTGATTCTACCTAACATTCCAGATAAACCATGCATTACGTTCATGATCCTCTTTCATGTAATGCCTTTGCCACGAAACCGAATAATTTTTCCAAGGCTAATGCATGCAATTGATTCTACCTAACATCCTAGATAAACCATGCATTTTTGCATGTTAAACATGAAACAGACAGACGCTTTCTTCTGTTAGTTTCTTTAAAATATAATTAAAACATATAATCATATCGTTATTCAGGAAAAGTGAAAATAATGCGGTAATGGTTCTTCAACGTAAGAGCGATACCTTATTATATCAGCAAATTATCACTTATTAATACAACACCAACATTAGTTGTTTAAAATTAAGAGTAATGCCTATTGTAATTTCTTGATATTCTACTAATTTATCTGCCATTACTTCATGAAGACCATGAATATGAGCAATGTCATCACCCACTTGAAGTACGATAACGAAATTCACAATATTTACATATATATTGTATTAAGTTGCTCAATAAACCTATAGTGTTACTAATTTTGTCCCCGTTAATGGTTACCATGAGTTAGTTGTTTTTGAAATAATAATTCGAAAATAATTCCTAATGTAGAAGGATTAACCGTTATTTATTTCATCGACCTAATTTGCTAATATTAGCACTGATAGTAGGTAAAATTAGCTCATTGTTTAAACAACTATTCAGAGTTCCTAGAGCTCCTTGTAGGCTTGTTGAAAAATCGGTTGTCGAATATAATTACCGATATTTTTCTATTCACAATTAATAGTTTCATCTTTATAATTTTATAGTTGTTCAAAGTGCTATATGTATTATCAATCAAAATCAGTTTCTTGTTATAACTGTGAGTATCTATTCATGTGAAACTGGCCTAGTTATATATTTAAGTTTCACAAGCAAACTCATTTTTTTTTTCAACTGCTCGGTTCCCTTTTGCAATATTTCTTAATTCTTAACAAAATTCAAAACTTATGGGTTTGATTATCGTTTAAAATGTAAGTGAATTATCTTCTTATCTTTATATTCATTTAAGAAATTTCACGATCCCTTCTATAACTTTAATGCCTCCACTAGGATCATAGCTCTACGTTACTAGAGCATGCATGATCCCTTTTAAACCAATTAAACTATGAAATACCCTGTAATTCGTTTTGTTGAAGGCTATAATATTATCGTATACAATTACTCATATCAACTTGCTTGAACAACACAACATTTAACTACTACATATATTGTAACTATGATTTTAGGGAGATGATATTTCAGTATGAATTTTTATAGATCAACTTGAATTTACTAACTTACCCTTAATGATGTTTTTGCACAAATTCCTTACTGATATCTACCGGAGAGTATTTTTGGAACATTGCATATAAATGTGGTGGATCTATGAAAATAAGAAGTGAAAATATCATCTTCCAAGATTTTAACTAATTTTTCAACGATCGGACATTGTAAAGATTAAAAACTTAGTTTTATTATTATTATTATTATTATTATTATTATTATTATTATTATTATTATTATTATTATTATTATTATTATTATTATTATTATTATTATTATTATTATTATTATTATTATTATTATTATTATTATTATTATTATTATATCATACAACAATCAAATCAGTTACTCAAACGTACTAATACATGTAGCTTTATTTAGCCACAATAAATCTGGGTGTGTCGTTTCTAAAAAGTTCACTCCTCCTGATTCTCACCGTTAATTTAGCCATCACATACACTCGTAGTATAATAAAATACCTGTGTCACAGGCCCATACTGGGTTCAACATACCTCCGTCTCTGCCTCTACATCAACTAAAGACTTGAATAGCTACCTTGAATACGAAAGTTTTAATATAATACTCGTTATTTTAATTTAAAAAAAAATCAAATAGTGACTCGAAGCTATTACATGACCTATGAGTGTATAAATGTAGACACCATGTTAATAAAGGTGTAATAATTAGATCCTCCACTGTTAGGCCTGTTGAGCTGATTGCATTTGAAATCGTAGGAGGGATATACGAGAGATTCCACCACCTACAAAAACCTTTCCATAATGGTAATATCTACCTGCATTTTGTGAAAATGTGGTATGCGTCTTCCCCGAATGAGAACATTCACTTTTTTAGGAATCAAGTTAGTCCGAAGGATAATAGAAATAGTATGCTCCATATTGTAACGACCCGCCAAAATTGCCATTGAAACGGTACGTTATCTCTGGTCCCATTGCGAGGTATTGACATCTATATGATACACAGAGATGATTTTGAATCCAACGTCTTTCAAAAATATGCCATGAATGACTCCATGTAATGTCTTTTTAAATTAGCAATTACACAGCGGAAGCATTTTTAATAACTGAGAATAAACATGCTAAAAAGTGTTAACCAAAAGGTTGGTGAGTTCATAGGTTTATCATAAATAATGATTTCAGTAATAGTAATAGACCACTAGATTTAGTTTAAAATTGATTGATACCAAATATATCAATCTAAAAGTGTTGCTGCACTTTGTAATATCGTGACTAAACAAAAGTTACCCCATGACACCTTGTACAGTCAGTGTCGTTGAATCATTATTATGTAACCAAAGACAAGAGGTAAAATGGTTAGAGACGTTACTCTCAATAGGCCTACTCACAATAATTAAGTTTTCGTTTCAAAGTAGCAATTAGTGATATTACGGTGAGGATTTGCATGAATCAAAGCATGACAGCATAATAACAATTGAGTACTTGTGTCAAAAGTGTAAAACAGTTATAAAACATTGCATGTATTCTCAGCTTAAAAATATATATTGCAAAAGCAATTAAAAAGGGAGCTATGAAAACTCACAATACGATATTTCGTAGTAATTATGCGTATGACGGCACTGAACAAGTGCAGAGTTGACCTCAGATTCACGAACCTATATTAAATTATATATATTAACACATATAATGGTAATCAAATAGTTTCATCTATTAATTATATAATATTTATATATTTGTAGTTTATATAGAATTTATACAAAATACGAATATATATTTTATATCTTAAATTACATGTTATATATATTTAATTTATATATATATTTAAAATAATTAAAAATTATACATATAATTATATTAATATAAATATATATTTGTAATTGTTATTATTTCAAAAATCAATATTTTGTTGTATGTAATATTTAATATGTTTAATATAAAATTTTGTGTAATATTAATATAAGTATACAATATTTATTTGATATATAAAAATAATACTAATTATGATAAAAATAATAATAATGATAAAAATGATAATTTAACTAAAAATGTTAATTTTAATAAAATGATAATTTTAATTAATAATAATGATAATAATTATAATAATAATAATAAGAATAATAATAATAATAATAGTAATAATAATAATAATAATAATAATAATAATAATAATAATAATAATAATAATAATAATAATAATAATAATAATAATAATAATAATAATAATAATAATAATAATAATAATAATAATAATACCTTTAAATGCAAAAGCTCAAAAAAATAAACTGCCTCAGCACGGGCTCGAACCCGCGACCTCTCGTTTAACCATTTACTTCCAAACCAGTAAACCGCTCATTACTTTCTTGTAATATATGGTATATTTAATTATTTAATATATAGACATGAACTGTTTATCATCTTCCTCAACAATTCATCATTATCATAAATATAACCATTATCATCCTTATACATCATGACACCATCATCATATCTCTTTATCATAATCATCTATCATCATCATAGATTTCCATCTCCATCTCCATCATCATCATAAAAATAAATAAATAAATAAAAAGGTGGTGGTTATTCAATGGTGGTGGTGGTTTACGATTGTTTCACTACTGCAAAAACAGAAAGGTAACAGCGTACCAGCAGCAGATGTTTGGGAACAACTTTGATGATGGTTTTGGGTTGGCTTTTGGTCTCGAAAACAAAACAGAAACAGATACATAAGCTGAAACATCGTGTAAGTGGGTTTTGATGGTTGAGTATGGGTCTGTGGTGGTTGTTGTGTCAAAACAGGAATAGAAACAGAAGACATACGCAGCTACTGCTGCTGTAAATGAGCTGTTTAAACGGCTACAGATCAGTGAAAAGAAACATAAAAACAAGAGGGAGAGAGGAGAGAGATAGAGAGGTGGTGGTAGTTTTGTTGAAGGTGGTGATCGAATTTCGGCCAGGTAATAAAATTTGAACAGAAGCAATAAGGAGTGATCGATGATGGTGATTGATTGTGAACCTAGGTTGTACCCGATCGATAGAAACAACAAGCAACAAATTGATGATGGTGTTGATGGTAGTGGCGATGTTTTGATGGTTTAGGGTGGTGATGGCATATGTATTTATATATATAGAGAAGATGGTGGTTGTAACCGATTGTTCTTGTACTATAGTAGCAACATATAAAGAGTTTAGTGATCTTAGTCCTAGTCGAGTAGCAGCCAAACAAAAGAGGAGTTTTGGGTTTGTGTTAGTGGGTGTTGAATTATGAGATGCATGTATCTCTAGATATATATATAATAATGATACATGATACAATGATAAGTTATTAAACGTGCAGGTGGATTGAATATAAATAATAATATAATAAAAATGATAAGGATGGTGACTATAAATCTAGTCGTAAAGTGATTAACTTTGTATATATAAATTAATCCTAACAATAAAACTACTAAAAAATGATGAAAAGATGCACTATCATTAATCTCCATGTGAATGTCAGTAAGCCTTATCATCAATTCACACTTAAACTTCACTAATTAGTATCTACTCATCTATTTTGTTATTAATTATTAGCATTCATACTTTATTTAATTTAGAAACAAAAATTGATTGTGAAGTAATAATACGGTTAAATTATATGTATAATTTTTATCACATTACATTTTGTACATCTAAACATATCTATTTACAAACAGTTGTTCGTGAATCGTCGAAAATGGTCGAAGAGTAATTGAATTTATGAAAACAGTTCAAAAATTTTGAGATTCAACATTACAGACTTTGCTTATCTTGTCAGAAATATTAAATTATATTGAGAATTGACTTAAAAATAAGTCAAAAATTTCGGGTTGTCATAGTACCTACCCGTTAAAGAAATTTCGTCCCAGAATTTGATCGAGGTCGTTATGACTAACAATAAGAATGTTTTCATGATGAATATGAGTTGATAAATAGAGTTTTATCATCATTGAGTAATATGGATAAAATAATTCGATTACTCGAAGAGTATGAATGAAGCTATCGTAAAAGAATAAAATGATAAAATAAAGGTTCGTCTTGACTTTTGACGTAGTTGTAGTTGATTTTCGAAATTTATGGAATTTAGAGAAAATCTTCATAATCTATATAAGATTTGATTCTTCGGTGATTACGGAAATTATGATTCTCTATAATTAAATGCGGTAATCTGCCTCGATTTCTATGTCTGATATTTCGCTATAAATTAACCTCTTCCGTTTCATTATTTTCATCAATCCTATACTTTCTTCCTCAATTCATACATCCAAAAGATTGTAAAAATGCTTAATCCAGTTCTAATCCTTGATATTTTTCTAACTATCACACCTGTCATTCTTCTTCTTCATTTACCGCCGGAGGCATCTGTTTACTTCTACTATTACCTTGGGGTTATAGTGTTTTAAATTCTCCAGTGTCTTTATGTTGCTATATGTATTGATATACACGATTTGTAATTTATGTGTTGCTATCGGGCTTGATATTTTCCCTTATATTTCGGAGCTCCATGATTTTGTTTTCTTTTCTCGACTTTAAGTAAAGTGAGTAATGGTCAAGAATTCGTAGGTATGAAGTTTCGAATGAACATAATTAATGTTCTACACAGATAGGAAATGTAATAGCACGATTTGATTTGTTAAATTACCAGAAATCACGGAAAAGATAGAAATATCAAGGAAAATTTTTCTCGATATGTTTAGAGGTTAAGTAGAATGTGAGAATCATGTAACATGGCACATGATGAGGGTAAGGTCTGTGAATCATTACCATTATCACATTCTATTAGAAATTCAGCATGACTTACTGTAATATAACCACGTTGGCCAGGCGTCATTATATTATACTAACTCATACTTCAATTCCCAACACTACTCCAAAAATCATTCATATTTTAAACTCGAATTTTGGGCAAATATAGAAACAAAAATAGTTTCCTTTATGATTAATACAGATTGCACAAAGAGATAAATAATTTCGGATAAGAATAGTTATGAAGATATCTTTAGAAATATCGAGGATATTTATACTGAAAGATACGATGATATCTTAAAATTTCTAGAATATTTAAAGTCGAAGGATAATGGGGAAAATTCTTCTGTAAGGGTTTAGAATGCGTAAAGAGATCTTCTGTGATTTTTATCAGAAATCCAATCATCTAGATTCTTTGAGTATAGGTTTAGTCCTTGTAATTTGTCCACAGTCTCCTTCATGGTTTGCTCAATTCATTTTTTTCAGTACCAAATTTTCTTTTGAGCTTTTCCAACATACCATTCTTTATTGTCAAGCTTTTGGCTATTAAGACCATCTACAGCTTTTGCTGCTTCAACGGCATTCTCATATCTGAATCATTGGTTATCTATCCAAGGTGTTTTTAAGAATTGTGAAGGGTTTGAACGCAGATTGTCATCGTCAATATACATATGATGAAATCGCCGTGAATCTTGAATGATACGAATATTTTTTTGAGTTTTATGAATAAAAGTGATGTTCTAGTATAATTTGAATTCAAATTATGATTTTGAAAGATGTAGGAATCTAAGAGTGATGTCACCTATTAAATCAGAATATGTAATTGAATTTATATGAAAATGGTTGTTCTTTGGTAAGCAGATACATATATATCTGTGGATGTAAGTAGGATAGTTAATGACTGCTGAATCAGAATTGAAGAATGTACAATGTAACATATTAATGTGAAACCTAAATATTTCTCGGGTATTACCTACCTGTTAAAATATTTTCACAATTAACAGTTTGTACAAAAGAATTTTTTTTATTACAATGTTTATGAAAATATACATACGTATATATTTTCTTCAGATGCAATCATGGATTTAATGAGTTAATATAATATTAAACTTGTTTGATTTTCGGTTGGAACTAGAAATGAATAATCTCTAAAAACTTTTAGAAATTACATATTCTCCGTGGAATATTTCTCCAATGAAGTTATGAATCAACACTTCATCGTTTAATGTTATTGGTATTCCTTGGTGTCTATGGTGCGTATGATATTGATGCTCGTGGCACAGATTGTGATGTTGAGGCTTGTTATACGGATGTTGTTGTTGGTGGTACTGGTGCTATTGGTGCTGATGCTGGTGGTGCTAGTGGTGCTGCTGGTGCTTGTAAATTTTGCACCATATTCTCCAAAACAAAATACTCGAGCACGAAGCTCGTTGACTTCTTCCACTACTCTGAAATAATTGGCGGTTGGAACGAGAGGGTGAATAAGATCTAGAATTCTTGATATTATATAATCGTTGCGAGATATCCTGGAAATGAGGGTGAAAATGGTGTTTTGGGCGGGTTTGCCGATAAGTGCTTCAGGTTCTTCGCCAAGAGGTGAATTTGGTTGGTGGAAGGGATCACCTTCTTCTCGTCTCCATTGGTTAAGTTGACTACGAACCCACCCCCAATTTATCTAGAATAGATGATGGCTAATTGGTTGATCCATTCCGGTTACACAGCTTTCATAGCTCAAGTGGGTCCCTATTTCAGAATCACTCTCGGAACTCGAGGAATTAAGTGAGAAATCCATATTATACAATCAAATAAAGGGTTTTCGATATGAAATGGGTGTTGAATACTGAATGATATCTTCGTCTTCTCAAATACGTATATATAGCAAAAAGATTCCGTAATTTACGAAGAAAATTCAGGAAAAGTGTCAGACAAAGTCTACTGTGATAAATGTGATGAGATATGATTTGTCTTTTTTTCCATTTATGCAATAATTGCAGTAAGATGTGCATAGATTAAAAATAATAAGCATATATTTTCTGTCAAGAAATGATAAGTAAAACGTATAATAAACAGATACGGTCGAAGTCCAGACTCAGTAATGCATCATAACAACTACCGGTTAGACACCCTAATGCAAAATCTGGTTCGCTAAGACCAACGCTCTGATACCAATTGTAACGACCCGCCAAAATTGCCATTGAAGCGGTACGTTATCTCTGGTCCCATTGTGAGGTATTGACATCTATATGATACATAGAGATGATTTTGAATGCAACATCTTTCAAAAATAAGCCATGAATGACTCCATGTAATGTCTTTTTCAATTAGCAATTACACAGCGGAAGCATTTATAATACCTGAGAATAAACATGCTAAAAAGTGTCAACCAAAAGGTTGGTGAGTTCATAGGTTTATCATAAAGAATGATTTCAGTAATAGTAATAGACCACTTGATTTAGTTTAAAGTTGATTGATACCAAATATATCAATCTAAAAGTGTTGCTGCAGTTGGTAATATCGCGACTAAACAAAAGTTACCCCATGACACCTTGTACAGTCAGTGTCGTTGAATCATTATTATGTAACTAAAGACCAGAGGTCAAATGGTTAGAGACGTTACTCTCAATAGGCCTACTCCGAATAATTAAGTTTGTATTTCAAAGTAGCAATTAGCGATATTACGGTGAGGATTTGCATGAATCAAGCATGACAGCATAATAACAATTGAGTACTTGTGTCTAAAGTGTAAAACAGTTATAAAACATTGTATGTATTCTCAGCCCAAAAATATATATTGCAAAAGCAATTAAAAATAGAGCTATGAAAACTCACAATACGTTATTTCGTAGTAATTATACGTATGACGGCACTGAACAATTGCAGAGTTGACCTCAAATTCACGAACCTATATTCAATTATATATATTAACACATATAATGGTAATCAAATAGTTTCATCTATTAATGATATAATATTTATATATTTGTAGTTTATATAGAATTTATACAAAATACGAATATATATTTTATATCTTAAATTACATGTTATATATATATATAATTTGTATATATATTTAAAATAATTAAAATTTATACATATAGTTATATTAATATAAATATATATTTGTAATTGTTATTATATCAAAAATCAATATTTTGTTGTATGTAATATTTAATATGTTTAATATAAAATTTTGTGTAATATTAATATAAGTATACAATATTTATTTGTTATATAAAAATAATACTAATTGTGATAAATATAATAATAATGATAAAAATGATAAATTTTCTAAAAATTTTAATTTTAATAAAATGATAATTTTAATTAATAATAATGATAATAATGATAATAATACTTATATTCCTAATAATGATAATAATAATAATAATAATAATAATAATAATAATAATAATAATAATAATAATAATAATAATACAATAATAATAATAATAACAATTATAATAATAATAATAATAATAATAATAATAATAATAATAATAATAATAATAATAATAATAATAATAATAATTATAATAATTATAATAATAATAATAATAGTACTACCTTTAAATGGAAAAGCTCAAAAAAATAAACTGCCTCAGCCTGGGCTCGAACCCGCGACCTCTCGTTTAACCATTTACTTCCAACCAGTAAACCGCTCGTTACTTTCTTGTAATATATCGTGTGTTTAATTATTTAATATATATATGAACTGTTTATCATCTTCCTCAACAATTCATCATTATCATAATTATAACCATTATCATCTTTATACATCATCACACCATCATCGTATCTCTTTATCATAATCATCTATCATCATCATAGATTTCCATCTCCATCTCCATCATTATAAAATATTCATCATCATCGTAAAAAAATAAAATAAAAAGGTGGTGGTTATTCAATGGTGGTGGTGGTTTATGATTGTTTCACTGCTGCAAAAACAAAAAGGTAACAGCGTACCAGCAGTAGCAGTTTGGCAGCAACTTTGATGATGGTTTTGGATTGGCTTTTGGTCTTGGCAACAAAACAGAAATAGATACATAAGCTGAAACATCGTGTAAGTGGGTTTTGATGGTCGAGTATGGGTCTGTGGTGGTTGTTGTGTCGAAACAGGAATAGAAACAGAAGACATACGCAGCTATAGCTGCTGTAAATGAGCTGTTTAAACGGCTGTAGATCAGTGAAAAGAAACAGAAAACAAGAGGGAGATAGGAGAGAGATGGAGAGGTGGTGGTGGTTTTGTTGAAGGTGGTGATAGGATTTCGGCCAGGTAACAAAATTCGAACAGAAGCAATAAGGAGTGATCGATGATGGTGATTGATTGTGAACCTAGGTTGTACCCGATCAATAGAAATAGCAAGAAACAAATTGATGATGGTGTTGATGGTAGTGGTGATGTTTTGATGGTTTAGGGTGGTGATGGCCTATGTATTTATATATATAGAGAAGATGGTGGTTTTAACCGATTGTTCTTGTGCTATAGTAGCAACATATAAAAATTTTAGTGATCTTAGTCCTAGTCGAGTAGCAGCCAAACAAAAGAGGAGTTTTGGGTTTGTGTTAGTGGGTGTTGAATTATGAGATGCATGTATCTCTAGATATATATATATATATATATATATATATATATATATATATATATATATATATATATATGATATTGATACATGATACAATGATAAGTTATTAAACGTGCAGGTGGATTGAATATAAATAATAATATAATAAAAATGATAAGGATGGTGACTATAAATCTAATTGTAAAGTGATTAACTTTGTATATATAAACTAATCCTAACAATAAAACTACTAAAAAATGATGAAAAGATGCACTATCATTAATCTCCATGTGAATGTCGGCAAGCCTTATCATCAATTCACACTTAAATTTCACTAATCAGTATCTACTCACCTATTTTGTTATTAATTATTAGCATTCATACTTTATTTAATTTAGAAACAAAAATTGGTTGTGAAGTAGTAATATGGTTAAATTATATGTATAATTTTTATCACATTACATTTTGTACATCTAAACATATCTATTTACAAACCGTTGTTCGTGAATCGTCGGAAATGTTCGAAGAGTAATTGAATTTATGAAAACACTTCAAAAATTTTGAGATTTAACATTACAAACTTTGCTTATTGTGTCAGAAATATTAAATTATATTGAGAATTGACTTAAAAATAAGTCGAAATTTTCTGGTTTGTCATACACCCCAAGCAGATGTTTATCTACTAGAGAACAAAACTTATTAACAGTGAAAATGCCATTCGAGCAAAGAGTCCAACTCCAACTATCCGGTGTGGATGATAATGTGTTTGATTTAGAGAGGCATTCTTCTATATCCTTCAGCTCAGTAGTTGTTCTGCCCCTAATCAGGTTCGACCAATTTCATTTCCCAATTAGACTTTCACCACAGTTTTCCACTCGATCACGTACTAAACCGTTTTTGTGTGGGTCCAAGGCGTATAATCTCGTAAACTTCAATTTTAGATTTAGCTCTTCATCTTCTAACCATTTATCATGCCAAAATAAAGTTTCATCCCCATTCCCTAGCTTCTTTATAAACGAACTAATAAATAGAATTCCCAATTTTTCGCACGCTAAGCCCTCTTTTCTAATGTCTCTCAAAGTTGGTGATAGTAGCTTGTCATTGGCATAAGTAACCAGTGCACCATCATCCCCACATTTTGTGTGTATAACCTTACGCCACAATGCACCCTTCTCGACTTTATACCTCCACTACCACTTACATAGCAATCTTATATTCTTAGCTTTCAAACTTCCAATTCCAAGCCCCCCGTCTTTTTTATCCGATCGACATTTGTTCCAACTGACCCATGATATGCCTTTTGTATCGAACAAATTCCATAGAGATTTTATTCTTATTAATTCCCATTCGCGTATGGTCTTATATGGAGCTCGGAATAATGACAAGTAAAATAAAGGTAAACTTCCTAAGACCGCTTTGGTCAGTGTTAATCTTCCCCCGATTGATAAAAGTTTTGCTTTCCATGTACTCAATCTGGACACCAAGCGATCAGTAACAGAAACCCATGTGTTTGAGCTTGACATATGATCACCTACTGGGAGACCTAGATAGACAAAAGGTAACGTCTCAGATGAACAATTGAGGATCTGGGCCATCTTGGACGCCTCATTACCTGATACATTTAACCCATATAACTTACTCTTTGTCAGAATGATTTGGAGGCCTGATACTTCGCCAAAACAATGTAACATATTGATGAGGTTGAAAGCATTATTTGAAGACCATTCTAAAAAAAAGCATCATCTGCATATTGCAGATGAGATAAAACGAGTCCGGCTTGACCCACTGGAATTCCTTTGTGTCTGTTTTTATTAGCAGCTTCAAGCATAGAAATGTTTAATGCCTTCATGACATTAAAAGCAGAAACGGGTAAAGGGGATCTCCCTGTCTGAGGCCCCTCTCAAGAGAAAACTCGGTTGTTGGACTACCGTTAACGAGGATGGAAGTATGACAAGACGATAAGCAACCCATTATCCAATTCCTCTAGAGCTTTCCAAAGTTCATTTGCCGCATGATATAATCTAAGAAAGACCATTTTACGCAGTCGAACGCCTTTTCAAAGTCAACTTTAAATAGAAAAGATTTATTGCCATTCTTTTTCAACGAGTGAACTACTTCATTTGCAACCAAAACCCGTCTAATTATTGTCTCTCGCTTATAAAAGCTTATATCAACTAAACATCCATTATTGTTATTACTAAAACACCAGAGTTATCAGGAATGTGTCAAACATAACAAGAATAAGCAAGCTTGTTCTATCCCAAAAGCATGCAACACCTAACCTATAGCGGAGAAGATTTGGGAAATTAGCACAAAGTTAAATGAATGAGATCATAAAGCATCAAGCTTGACTTCTAACAAAAGGTATACATACATATAGCATAACAAGAGGATCGGCGACCTGGTCGGGCCTACAACCCATAGTTGATCGGGCTAGAGTTTACCGATAGTCCTAGCTACTGATTCACTAGCATAGTCTTCCTGATGCAACACACACGTCATTTGTACTATACCACATAAACAGTAACACTTGAACCCAATACTCTTCTGTCTGATAACACCAAGGCGGAAGGGGTTGACCTCTTACGTATGATAACACTAAGACAATAAACACAACGCACATAATCACATTTAGTCACATATAATCACTTACATACATTCAACACACACACACACATACACACACACACACACACACACACACACACATATATATATATATATATATATATATATATATATATATATATATATATATATATATATATATATATATATATATATATATATATATATATATATATATATATATATATATATATATATATATATATATAGGGGCGGAACATATTGTTACCCAAAGGAGGTATCCGCCCCACTTGGATTTAACGGGAAAAAAATTTTACACTAAATTTTTTTTTGTACAATAAATAAGTTTTTTTCGTGTTTACCCCTTTCTGACAACGAAAGTTTATTAAATTTTTATACCCGCATTATCTGTTGTCTTTGCACTTAAAAATATGGAGAAATTATTTGTATGAAACCAAATGCACTGTATTTACAGATCACAAGAGTCTTTATCATATTTTTGATCAGAAACAATTAAATATGCGACATCGACTGATATGACCAAAATGGACGGTTTAATTTATGGGGTGTCGTTAGGCCGTAAGGTGTCAGAATCTGCTATCTGGAAGGGATATATTAGTTTTAAACTTATATTTAGTGGGGCCTAAATCGTACTACTCCTTATTATGGTGAGTAAGTGAAGTATGACCTAGGATCATATTTTTAAGATATCAGTAGAATCGAACCTATATTTAAAGCTTAAGATAATCCTAAAGTGAAGGAGTAGTGGTTTATAACCTAATTTTGGGTTTTCTAGTTTATAAGATAAAGTAAGTAAATGCGATAAAATTTGTAATTCAGATAAGGTTAAAACAAGTGCATACTATGGTTTCGTCAGTTACTTTTTCGAGATTATGGAATGTTGGCTCATGAATAGGTAGTGACCTTGTATTTATTACACTAGTCCTAAACGCCCCTGTCATAAGACATGTCACTGGGTAATGCGTTAGGCTTGAAGATTCTGAATAGAAAGCAACGTCCCTTACCCCCGACGCCTGTGTAGTCTGACTACAGGCATACACGTTCAGACGAAAGAATACAAGGTATTCCATATCCAATGGTGCGACTCGATTGGGTGACGTATTAACATTCCACAAAGGTCTAAACTTTCGTAAGCATAATAGAATACAGGGTATGCCATATCTGAGAGACGTGATGTGTTTTGATGCATTCGTTAATGATTGGGTTTAAAAAGATAGTTAGGCCGTTAAAAAGAGTTCAACCATAAAGAACACCATGACCAAGTCAGATTTGACTTTCATGAACACTTTCGGTAATCCTAACGGTCTAATCCTTTATGTGTTTAAACAAACAGTTTCTTAATTAACTAAGAATCCCTCAAGCGGGATGCAATGCTTGAGACCGCATTATGATGCAGTGTACTAATCAGCACTAATCGGGTTCCATAGCCTTACTTAGCAGAGGTACAGCTTACAACAATTGTTGTGCTTCAGCATGCACATATGAAGTTTATATGCTTGGTGACTACACTAGCATGGTCTAGGATCGACAATGTACTATGGGTCTAGTTAGATGTTTTACTATGAAATAGTCCTCAGTCAGAATCCAAGGCTCCGTGGACTTACTACAACCGGTGTGCCTCAGTCAAACTTACGTTGTATCCGATAGACTTCTCTTACCAAGGGGTGACACAGATAGTGTACTTTGAATTGGGGTTCGCGACTTCCTAATAATAGAGACGATAACTATGTTCTATTAGTTGGAAATGCGATTGAGTTTAAAGCATAATCGAAAAGCATCTCGACAACATACACAAACCATAATATTATTTCAGCATTATAACTGACTACATCATAGCATACACAAAAGATAACTACTCGCTAATCATGGCAACAATATCACAAAGCATAATAATGAAAGACATTATATAAAGACAAAGGATAGAAGTACCAGTAGATTAAACGAGTTCTGAATACAAAAGTGATAACTTCAAACTCCAGACCATTCCTAATACATTCTTCGGCGTTCTTCTCCAGGTACTAGGTTTCTCGCACGAAGTCGAAGACCAAGAAAATATGACTAGTATGTAGAAAGAGAAAGAGAGAAGTGATTTGAAGTGTGTGTAAAAATGGATGACAAAAATCCCTTTAAATAGACTTGGAAATGGCCTGCATACGGCTGGCAAGCCATATGGATAGCCGTATGGCAGTCCGTATGAGGGGGCCGTATGGGCTGGCAGGCCTGATTGCATGATCGTTTGCCCAGGCCGTAAGGCATTCCATTTTTCACACTGGCAGGCCATATGGAAAGCCGTACGGCCTGCCCTGGTTTGCTGTATTCACTGGATCATAACTTGATTTCCTTGATCGTAACTTGGTTTCTCGTCTTTTACCGTTTTTACTTTAAAATCTTCGTTTTAGCTCTGATTCTCTTGATTCTTTTTACACCGTCTTCGTAATTACTTAATATTTAATTTCTTCCAACAAAGCGGGCATTTTGGTGATAAAGCTTGGAAATTTATTGTTTTTGGGCCTCAATACCGGGATAAAAACATGACTTTTTAGCTGATATCAGCGGCGTTGGGTTGAATTGTTAAATGATTATGACTGCAAAATCCGTTATCATCCTGGGAAGGCCAACATGGTTGCCAATGCGTTGAGCCAGAAGGAAAGGATTAAACCTGTTCAGGTTAGGGCATCGAATATGACTATTCGTGCAAATCTTTTTTCACAAATCCGAGATGCTCAAGTTTGACAATCAGGGGCGGAACTTCTTTATGTGTGGAGGGGGTGGTTGCCCCTACTAAAAATTTTATTGTAATTAGATTTTCAATACTAGTTAAGTTTATAGGTATAGAAAGTAGAGTTTTTTACTCTAAACTGCCCCTTCCACAAGTATATGAAACAAAAATCAAAACCAAACATATAGTTTTATTTTCAGGCCCCCTACTCTTATTATTCATTATTCATACTCATCTTTATTTTTTTAACCTTTGTATCTTTATTTCTTAAGCCTTTGTTAATTGTATGTGTTTGTATTTTGTACATATTTATGTAAGACTTATTTTCGCCCCCTTAACTATTATTTTCAAGTTCCGCCACTGGTGACAACCCGAACTTTTCCGACCAAGTTGTTTAATCTAACTTTCATGAATTAAAATTTTCAACTTGACTAGTAGTTTTGATAAATTAAATCTTGATTTATTTTTGAGATTTGTAAGACTTTAAGGTTATAATTAAGTACTGTTAAATCAAGAGTTGTTTTGAACATTTGCATAATGTCTTGAAACCTTAGCCTATTACCATTAACCCTAGATTTTATAATCTATATCTATATATATAATAACTTAATTAGTAAACTTATTTACTAAATACTTGGATTAAAAGACATATAACTAATTCACTTTGGCATTAGACTATAAGTTAAAGCATTTCTACGCTATATCATTTTCACAACTAGTTTTGATCACTTTGTATTTAGCCATTTCTTTTACTTAACCAACCCTGATCTATCTTGATTAGAACCTAACCTTAGCTTACTTCCTAAACCCTAGACATACAAGTAAACATCTTAGAATTAATTAGAACACTTCCATCATCATCATCATTAAAAATTAATTAGAACACTTCCATCATCATCATCATTAAAATCGCCTAGTATCATCATCATCATCATCATCATCCTTAACATCACCTTACCATGCATAAATATCCAAGATATTTACTTCCTCCATGCAAAATATCTATGATATTTCATCACCTTCATGCAAAACATAATCATTAGCTTTGCATGAACATTAATGCCAAGTTCATGAGTCACTACCCTCCTTTGTCCTCCATTTGCCACATCGCCACCACCCTCCCCTATATAAACCCTCTCTTGCTCTCTTCATGTCATACCCCGTCCTAATCCATCTGAACGAAGTCACCAACATCTGGTCCCATTGCGATGATCGACTCTAAGTAATGTCTCTAAAATGAGCAAATGCACAACGGAAGATTTCTTTCATACCTGAGAATAAACATGCTTTAAAGTGTCAACCAAAAGGTTGGTGAGTTCATAGGTTTATCGTAAGCAATTAAATTCATCATTTTGATAGACCATAAGATTCAAATACAGTACACCTATCTCGTGTACAAAACCATTTTCATAATGCTTAGCAGAGTAGGTTCGTATCCTTTTCTCCCCCGTAGGTTGCCTCCCAATTTTTAAATAATTGTGCACATATCTCGTGCACAAAACTAATACACATAACCTGTGTATAAAAATCATTCTCTCGATACATAACATTCATTTTGATTTCATTGCTTAACATGGTAACCGACCTTAACATATAATGCGCATCTATAACATCCCCAAAATAGAACATCTCATCTGTATAATATATAAACTTTGAAGTACTAAATACCACACCCACTAGCTCTTCTGTCTAGTGAACATTCTGGGTGGGGGTGTTAAACTCGGTAGCTACCTTTAGGATTCGCGTGAATTAGGGCCATACCCGATTCTAATTCTTAGGTTACCAAGCAATAATAATCAGGAGAAAATATTCACATCAATTGGTGGCAATTATCATGTCCCTATAATTCAATAATAATCCACAGAACTTCTGTCAGCATAATAATTCATTCAAGGAATGTTTTGCTTGCGTCTATCTCGTCAAACATTTATAAAAGTATTTCATGTATTCTCAGTTCAAAATATATTTCAAAAGCATTTAATAAAGCAGTTATAAAAACAGCGCATGTATTCTCAGTCCCAAAAATGTAAAGAGTAAAAAGGAGCAAATGAACTCACAATACGATATTTTGTAGTAAAAATATGCATACGACGGAACTGTATAATGCAAGGTTGGCCTCGGATTCACGAACCTATATCAATTATATATATTAAAACATATAATCGTAATCGAGCAAGTTTATATGTATTATTATTAATAATATACTCGTTATATTATATGTTATTTAGATAATTTAATATATTTAATATACTTTATATAACTATTATTTCTTATTCATTATAACATATAAATACTAAAAATTTAAATTAAGATTTATATATCAATTAATATATATATATATATATATATATATATATATATATATATATATATATATATATATATTAATTGATATATTTTATATATAGTTTAAATAACATTTTAAACGATAAAAATATAGTGATATGTAATATTAATATTATTGTAATGTATTTTTGTATAGAAATATCTATTTGTAGTGATACTGGAAATGATAAGAATGATAATAATAATGATAGTAAAATAGTAGTAATAATAGTAGTGATAATAATAATAATAATAATAATAATAATAATAATAATAATAATAATAATAATAATCATAATAATAATAATGTTAAATAAAAAAAATGATAGTTTTAGAAAAAATGTTAATTTCGACGTTAGCACTAATTTTAATAAAAATGATAGATTAAAAAATAATGATACTTTTAATAATAATAATATTGATAATAATAATAATTATAATAAAAATTTTACTTCTAATGATAATAATGATAATGATTTTAATAATAACCATACTAATAATGATAATCAAATTAATAATAGTTATGATAATATTAATAATAATACTTATGTTAATAATAATAATAATAATAAATATACAAATATTGATATTAATAACTATAATGATAATAATACTACTAATGATAATAATTATACTAATAAATAAAAATATTATATGTTTATAATAATAATAATAGTAATAATAATAATAATAATAATAATAATAATAATAATAATAATAATAATAATAATAATAATAATAATAATAATAATAATAATAATAATAATAATAATAATACAACCTTTGAAGATAAGCCTTTAAAAAAAAAAAAAAAAAAAACGCCTTAGCCCGGGTTCGAACCCATGACCTCTCGTTCCCTGATTACACACTCGAACCACTCCTCTACTGCCTACTTATCTAATTTAATCCTTTCCTAAATCTAATTAACCCTTATATTTCTGTTCCAAATTTTCTTCATCAATATTATCATCATACGTATCATTTATCAATCATCAAGGCGTGAGCGATGGTTTGGTTTTAAACGGAAACGTACAGCCCAACACAACATACTTGGATCTTGGCCCAATAATCCACACATGTACACAGCCCAAACAGAAACATGGCCAGCCCAAATATCAATCCAGTAACAATACGATTTCTTTTTCTCTAATTTGCTTTTAAAAACGCCACCAGCAACGATAATAGCGAGCATGAACAACTTAGAAATTGGTTTTTGGTTGAAGATGATGAGGTTGTGATGGTGTTTATTACAAGAAATAAATAGCATCAGCAGTAATAAACATAAGGGTTTCGATTTGATGTAGGTTTAATCAAATCATAATAGAACGAAGGCAGTAGCAACAATAATTTTCAATATGGCAACAACAAAGGACGGATGTAGCAGGTGAAAGGTTTTCGATGATGATTAGAAAATAGAAAGATCGATCATGATGATTCAAGGATTGTGGTTTTTATGTATAACATAGAAAACGATAGAAGTAGATGGTGGTATTTGGATCTGTAAACTGAACAGCAGCAAGTGGGGACTAGTTTATGCATCTTGAGATTGAATAGCAACATCATTAACTAATATTTCAGTAGCAGGTGGCGTTCGAATAGGGAAAACAATAGCAACTGTAGGTTCAATAGTTTTGGGTGTTTTGGTGCCTTCGTTTGAAACAGAAAAGAACTACTGCAGCAGCAAAAATTAGTAATGGTGGAAGTGGTGGTGGTTTTCTTGGTTAGGATTAAACAGAAACATATGGTAGCAGTAGCGTGGTTGTTTGAGTTGTCGACTAAACAGAAAACCAGAAACATATATTTAGCAGTTGGAAAAGTAGCGTCCCAAGTGAGTTTTGATGGTGTTGTTTTCTATTGGTGGAGATATGGTGGTTCTGGTGGTTCTGGTGGTTCTGGTGGTTGTTGTTTGTCGATTCTTGACTCATCCAAACAACAGGAGATGCAAGATTGTGAATTGGGTTGTTGTTTGGTGGTGGGTTTCAAGTAACCGAAAGATGGGTTGTTCAGCTTCAAAACAGAAAACAAAAGAAATGATTAAAGGTGGTGAATGTTGTTTCAATGATGGAGGTTTTGTTGAAGAAGAAGAAGGGAGGATGAAGGTTGTTTCGATTGACATAATATAGAAGAGAGGAAGGTGTGATGGATCATAATATCAGTATGTATATGTATATTATATATAGAGTTTAATGAGTGGAGGAACAAAACACAGAAATAATAAACAATAAATAATCAAGTGTTAAAGTGTTAAACAGTACATGTATATATACTATATTTAGATATATGATAATGTGGGAAAAACAGAAATATTAAACAATTAAAAGCCGCCACTTCTTTGTCTATTGTACCGACAGTTTCTCACGGAATGCTATATTGTGTCCATTACTAAACAGTTAGCGTAAAAAGTGTTCCTAAAAATTCCAAATTTTATATTAAGATCATTTAATTATTTCAGTCATTTACTGATCAAAACCTGATCAACAAGGTTCTATAATTATTTATTTTCTGTTCCAATTATTATGTACGGAGTACTAATATTTAAACTTAAAAAGGTAAAAATATTTTTAACAAATCAAAAATTTTCGTAATCAATTTACAGTCCAACTTTTATTTTAATCCTTCATGAACATGTATTATATCTATATTAAAACTAACGAAACGTCAAACGAGTGTTACTATCCCTTTCCAAGTAAATTCGAAACTATATATATATATATATATATATATATATATATATATATATATATATATATATATATATATATATACTTTTTAAATGCTAATCATTATAATATCCTGTTTTTATTTTACTTTACACAACTAAATTTTAGTAACAACAACATACACTATTATGTTTCCAATTATTATTTATATATATATATATATATATATATATATATATATATATATACACACACACATATCAAGTTACTATTAATTGTTCGTGAATCGTCGAAACTGGTCGAAGGTCAAATGATTTCATAAAATAGTTCAAAAATTTTGAAATTCAATTTAATAGACTTTGCTTATCATGTCGAAACTATATAAAGATTAAGTTTAAATTTGGTCGGAAATTTCCGGGTCATCACAGTACCTACCCGTTAAAGAAATTTTGTCCCGAAATTTGATTGGGATGGTCATTGCTAACAATAAATATATTTTCATAACTCATACGAGTTGGAATTTAGGGCTTTATCACCATTGAGTAATAAGGATAAAATAATTCGATTATTCAAAGAGTACGAATGAAGCTATCACCAAAGAGTGAAATTAGGAATCAAAGATTCATCTTAACTTTTGATGTGGTAACGGTTGAATTCCGGAATTCAAGGAATTCGAAGAAAATCTTTGTAATCTATATAAGATTTGATCCTTCAGAAATTGAGGAAATTAGGATCCTCTTTGATTAAATGCGGTCATCTGCCTCGATTGCTATGTCTTATACTTCCATTATAAATTAACCTCTTCCGTTCCATCATTTTCATCACTCCTATACTTTCTTCCTCAATTCTTACTTACAAAAGATTGTGAAAATGCTAAATCCAATTCTGATCCTTGACCTCATTCTGACTATCGCAACAATCATCCTTCTTTTCCAACTCCCACCGGAGGAATCTGTTTATTTCTACTTTGCTCTTGGGGTAGTGGTTTTCATACTTCTTTCTTGTATCTGTCTCTCCATAATTATTGATATCCATGGTTAAAGATCTCTTCTATTTGCTGTGATTTATACTCCGATTTATATTTTGAAGCTTCATGTTTTTTTTTTTTTTTTTCTCTTCCTGACTTCAAGTCAAGTGAATAATGGTCCAGAATTAGTAGGTATGAAGTTTCGAATGAACATGACTAATGTTCTTAAGAGAGGGATTGTAATAGCACGATCTTGATTGGTTAAATTACCAGAATTCAAGAGAAAAGATAGAACTATCAGGAAGATATGTTCTTGATATGTTTGTAGATTAGGTAGAATGTAAGAGTCGTGTAACATGGCACATGATGACGTTATGGTCTGTGAATCATCACGTTCCATTTAGAAACTCAGCATGACTTACTGTAATATAATCACGTTGATCAAGTGTCATTATATTATGCTAACTCATGCATCAGTTTCCAACACTACTTTAAAAACATTCATACTTTAAACTCAAAGATTTTAGAATTATAAACTAAAACAGTTTCTTTTATGATGTAACACCGATAGTGCGAAGAGGTAAATGATTTCATATAAGAATAATTATGAAAATATCTTCATAATTATCGAGGATATTTATAATGAAAGATATGATAATATCCAAATTTTAGAATCATAGTGTGATGAAGAAATTCATTCACAATGATTTAGAACAATTAAGGAGTAAGGTATTCGCTAAAGATTTCATCAGAAACAAAATCATCTGGATTCTTTAAATACAGAGTTTGGTCCTTGTATTTGTCCTTGGTCTCCTTCATGGTTTGCTCAATTCATTTTTCAGTATCAAAATTTCTTAGCTTTTTCAGCCTGTCATTCTTTATTATCAAACTTTTAACTGTTAAGGCAGTCTTCAGTTTTCAGTGCTTTATCAGCTTTTTCAAAACTCAGAAAATTGATTCGTAGGTTAGTGCGCTTTTTAGAAATTCCGAATTGAAGTTCATCAGTTCAGAAGATAGACGTTATATATATATACATACATATATATATATATATATATATATATATATATATATATATATGTATATATATATATATATATATATATATATATATATATATATAATTGTTGACATAGGAACACTGTGGAGTTTGAGGATAATGATTGTTGTATCCCGGTATTTGATATAGTAGTTATCGTTACAAGATGCAGATGTGTTCATGATAGAATTTCAATGAATAAATATAGTTATTTATCGAAGAGATTTAAGCCACGGAGCGACGAGGTTACTGATACGTTTGTGGTTATAAAGGTGGAATATAAAAGTTTTCCCCGATAACAATAAAAGGGCAATCGTTTTTATCAAGGTTATAATAAGACCAATCTGGATGAAAAGTCAAAGTTATCTTGCTGGAGCTGTGACAAAATTTGCTACTTCGAAAAGAGATTGCAGAATTATCTTGGGTAATAATAATGTTTAAAGGGTTTGGCACGGATATGTGTTAAACGTTTACTTAGGTTTCGAGTGTTTTCAGGTGCATAACTATATGCATCAATCTTTTCTTTCATAGATGAAGTACGGTTGGTTCATCCTCTCGATTGAGGTGTTTTCAAGAATCATGAAAGGTTTGAACGTAGATTGTAATCGTCAAGATACAAATGAGGTTTAAGATGAAATCAAGTGGCAAACTTGATGAAATATTTAGTTTCATATGTTATAATCAATATTTTAATTCATTTTAATTGTCCAATGTTAGTAGTTCACAGTTGATAGTCCACAGTTAGCAGTTCAATAATTCATATATAGTTTAATATATTATATTCGAATTAATTAATACGTGTCATGACCCATTATATACATGTCTCAGACTCGATCACAACTCAAAGTATATATATTATTTTGGAATTAACCTCAACCCTGTATAGCTAACTCGATCATTACCGCATATAGAGTGTCTATGGTTATTCCCAATAATATATATAGATGCGTCGATATGATATGTCAAAACCTTGTATACGTGTCCCGATATTTAAAGTGCGTAAAATAAATAACAGAAATTAAATGACGATAAATAAAATTGCGAGAATTAAAATTGCGATAGATAAATTGCGATAAATAAAATGTAATCAGTTAGCTAGGAACAGTTAGCTAGGATTTTGTTAGCGTGGATTCTTAACAGAATTTCTCATAGCTAATTTGTTTGTTTCTAACAAATTTTATTTTTTCCAATATTTTCTTCATTATGCCACTTGTTTGATTCTGATAGGTCAAAATCCAAATATAAAATTGAATGGAAATAGTTATTTTATGGTGAACGGATACGTATATCGGTGGATGTAAGTAGGATATTAATGACTGTTGAATCAGATTCGAAGAATGTATAATGTAACTTATTAATGTGAAATCTAAATATTCCTCGAGTATTACCTACCCGTTAAAATATTTTCACCATTAACAGTTTGTACAACAAAATTTTTAATTACAATCTTTATGAAAATATACTTACATATATATATTTTCTTCAGATGTAATATAGATTTAATGAGTTAATATGATATTAATCTCATTTGTTTTACGGTTAGAACTAGAGTACATAATCTTTAAAACATTAGAGACTACATAATCATTATGTCGAACGAAGATAAATGATGTAGAACGTCATGTAGAACGATGATTATACTCGAGGTACAGAATGAGATGTTGAGGAATGTGATGTTGAAACTTGGGTTGTTGGTGGTACTGTTGTTGATGTTGGTGGTACTGCTGGTGTTGGTAATGTTGCTGAAGCTGGTAAGTTTTGCACCATGTTCTCCAAATTGATTACTCAAGCGCGAAGCTCATTGACTACTTCCATTATTCCGGAATGAGTGTCGGTCAAAACGAGCAGATGAATAAGATCTAAAATTGTGGATAGAATATAATCGTGACGAGCTACTCTGAAAATGAGAGAGAAAATGGTATTACGAACAGGTTCGCCGGTAAGTGCTTCAGGTTCTTCGCCAAGAGGGCAATATGGTGGATGGAAGGGATCACCTTCTTCTTGTCTCCAATAATTAAGTAGGCTACGAACCCATTCCCAATTCATTCAGAATAGATGATGGCTAATTGGTTGGTTCATTCCGGTCACATTACTGTCGGAGCTCGAGTGAAACTCCATATCGGAATTCGAGGGACTTGAACTAGTGGCGAGTTGCATTTCGTTCGATTGAATTAATGAAATTTTTCTATGAAATGAATTTCGGCTATCGGATGGTATTCTAATTACATAGAACAAAAGATTTCGTAGATTACGGAGGAATTTACGGAATATGTCAGGCAAAGTTTACAGTAACAGATACGCTAAGATATGAATTTTGTCTATACACTAATCATGCAATCCAGGCAGTAAAATATGTCTAGATTTGGAATGATAACCAAGTGATTCCCTAAGAATGATAAGCAGGTAATTTTTGACACGAAATGATAAGCAAAACTTTTGACATGCAGACACGGTCGAAGTCCAGACTCACTAATTCATCTTAACAACTATCAGTTAGACACACTAATGCAAGACCTAGTTCGCTAAGACCACCACTCTGATACCACATGTCATACAACGTCCTAATCCATCTGGACGAAGTCACCAACATCTGGTCCCATTGCGAGGATCGACTCCAAGTAATGTCTCTAAAGGTTGGTGAGTTCATAGGTTTATCGTAAGCAATAAAATTCATCATTTTGATAGACCACAAGATTCAAATACAGTACACCTATCTCGTGTACGAAACCATTTTTCATAATGCTTAGCAGAGTAGGTTAGTATCCTTTTCTCCCCCGTAGGTTGCCCCGCTATTTTTAAATAATCATGCACATATCTGGTGCACAAAACTAATACACATAACCTGTGTATAAAAATCATTCTCTCGATACATAACATTCATTTCGATTTCATTTCTCAACTTGGTAACCGACCTTAACATATAATGCGCATCAATAATATCCCAAAAACAGAACATTTCATCTGTATAATATATAAACTTCGAAGTACTAAACACCAACCCCACTAGCTCTTCCGTCTAGTGAACATTCTGGGTGGGGGTGTTAAACCCGGTAGCTACCTTTAGGATTTGCGTGAATTAGGGCCATACCCGATTCTAATTCTTAGGTAACCAAGCAATAATAATCAGGGGAAAATATTCACATCAATTGGTGGTAATTATCATGTCCACATAATTCAATAATAATCCACAGAACTTCTGTCTGGATAATAATTCATTCAAGGAATGTTTTGCTTGTGTCTATCTCATCAAACATTTATAAAAGCATTTCATGTATTCTCAGTTCAAAATATATTTCAAAAGCATTTAATAAAGCAGTTATAAAAACAGCGCATGTATTCTCAGTTCCAAAAATGTAAAGAGTAAAAGGGAGCAAATGAACTCACAATACGATATTTTGTAGTAAAAATATGCATACGACGGAACTGAACAATGCAAGGTTGGACTCGGATTCACGAACCTATATCAATTATATATATTAAAACATATAATCGTAATCGAGCAAGTTTATATATATTATTATTAATAATATACTTGTTATATTATATGTTATTTAGATAATTTAATATATTTTATATAACTGTTATTTCTTATTCATTATAACATATAAATACTAAAAATTTATAATAAGATTTATATATAATATATATATATATATATATATATATATATATATATATATATATATATATATATATATATATATATATATATATATATTAATTGATATATTTTATATATAGTTTAAATAACATTTTAAACGATTAAAATATAGTGATATGTAATATTAATATTATTGTAATGTATTTTTGTATAGAAATATCTATTTGTAGTGATACTAGAAATGATAAGAATGATAATAATAATGATAGTAAAAATAGTAGTAATAATAGTAGTGATAATAATAATAATAATAATAATAATAATAATAATAATAATAATAATAATAATAATAATAATAATAATAATAATAATAATAATAATAATAATAATAATAATTTTAAATAAAAAAATGATAGTTTTAGTAAAAATGTTAATTTCGACGTTAGTACTAATTTTAATAAAAATGATAGATTTAAAAATAATGATACTTTTAAAAATAATAATAATATTAATAATAATAATAATTATAATAACAATTTTACTTCTAATGATAATAATGATAATGATTTTAATAATAACCATACTAATAATGATAATCATATTAATAATAGTAATGATAATATTAATAATAATACTTATGTTAGTAATAATAATAATAATAAATATACAAATATTGATATTAATAACTATAATGACAATAATACTACTAATGATAATACTAATACCAATAAATAAAAATGTTATATGTTTATAATAATAATAATAATAATAATAATAATAATAATAATAATAATAATAATAATAATAATAATAATAATAATAATAATGATAATAATGATAATAGAATACAATCTTTGAAGACAAGCCTTTTAAAAAAATAAAAATAAACGTCTTAGCCCGGGTTCGAACCCATGACCTCTCGTTCCCTGATTACACAATCGAACCACTCCTCTCCTACCTACTTATATGATTTAATCCTTTCCTAAATCTAATTAACCCTATATTTCTGTTCCAATTTTTTTCATCAATATTATCATCATACGTATCATTTATCAATCATCAAGGCGTGAGCGATGGTTTGGTTTTAAACGGAAACGTACAGCCCAACACAACATACTTGGATCTCGGCCCAATAATCTAAACATGTACACGGTCCAAACAGAAACTTGGCCAGCCCAAATATCAATCCAGTAACAATACGATTTCTTTTTCTCTAATTTGCTTTTAAAAACACCACCAGCAACGATAATAGCGAGCATGAACAACTTAGAAATTGGTTTTTGGTTGAAGATGATGAGATTGTGATGGTGTTTATTACAAGAAACAAATAGCATCAGCAGTAATAAACATAAGGGTTTCGATTTGATGTAGGTTTAATCGAATCATAATAGAACGAAGGCAGTAGCAACAATAATTTTCAATATGGCAACAACAAAGGACGGAAGTAGTAGGTGAAAGTTTTTCGATGATGATTTGAAAATAGAAAGAGCGATCATGATTATTCAAGGATTGTGATTTTTATGTATAACACAGAAAACGATAGAAGTAGATGGTGGTATTTGGATCTGTAAACTGAACAGCAGCAAGTGGGGACTAGTTTACGCATCTAGAGATCAAATAGCGACATTAAGAACTAATATTGCAGTAGGAGGTGGCATTCGAATAGGGAAAACAATAGCAACTGTAGGTTCAATAGTGTTGGGTTTTTTGGTGCCTTCGTTTGAAAAAGAAAAGAACTACCGCAGCAGCGAAAATTAGTGGTGGTTTTCTTGGTTAGGATTAAATAGAAAAATATGGTAATAGTAGCGTGGTTGTTTGAGTTGTCAACTAAACAGAAAACCAGAAACATATATTTAGCAGTTGGAAAAGTAGCGTCCCAAGTGGGTTTTGATGGTGTTGTTTTCTATTGGTGGAGATATGGCGGTTCTGGTGGTGAAGGTGGTTGTTGTGTGTCGATTCTTGACTCATCCGAACAACATGAGATGCAAGATTGTGAATTGGGTTGTTGTTTGGTGGTGGGTTTCAAATAACCGAAAGATGGGTTGTCCAGCTTCAAAACAGAAAACAAAAGAAACTATTAAAGGTGGTGAAGGTTGTTTCAATGATGGAGGTTTTGTTGAAGAAGAAGAAGGGTGGATGAAGGTTGTTTCGATTGACATAATATAGAAGAGAGGAAGGTGTGATGGATCATAATATCAGTATGTATATGTATATTATATATAGAGTTTAGTGAGTGGAGGAACAAAACATAGAAATAATAAACAATAAATAATCAAGTGTTAAAGTGTTAAACAGAACATGTATATATACTATATTTGGATATATGATCATGTGGGAAAAACTTAAATATTAAACAATTAAAAGACGCCACTTCTTTGTCTATTGTACCGACAGTTTTTCACAGAATGCTATATTGTGTCCATTGCTAAACAGTTAGCATATAAAAGTGTTCCTAAAAATCTCAAATTTTATATTAAGATCATTTAATTATTTCAGTCATTTACTGATCAAAACCTGATCAACAAGGTTCTATAATTATTTATTTTCTGTTCCAGTTATTATGTACGGAGTACTAATATTTAAACTTAAAAAGGTAAAAATATTTTTAACAAATCTAAATTTTCGTAATCAATTTACAGTCCAACATTTATTTTAATCCTTCGTGAACATGTATTATATCTATATTAAAACTAACGAAACGTCAACCGAGTGTTACTATCACTTTCCAAATAAATTCGAATCTATAAATATATATATATATTCAATACACTTTATATATATATATATATATATATATATATATATACTTTTTAAATGCTAATCATTATAATATCCTGTTTTTATTTTACTTTACATAACTACAATTTAGCAACAACAACATACACTATTATGTTTCCAATTATTATATATATATATATATATATATATATATATATATATATATATATATATATATATATATATATACACACACACATCAAGTTACAATTAATTGTTCGTGAATCGTCGAAACTGGTCGAAGGTCAAATGATTTCATAAAATAGTTCAAAAATTTTGAAATTCAATTTAATAGACTTTGCTTATCATGTCGAAACCATATAAAGATTAAGTTTAAATTTGGTCGGAAATTTCTGGGTCGTCACACTTCACTCACTTGATCACTCTCACACACACATACATTTCCATTTGCAGATCTACAAAACTCTAAGTATCATCTTCTTGAAGCCCTAAGATCATATATCTTCAAGGTATATCAAACTACTTAATTCTAGTCATCATTTCTAGTCATCTTCAAGAACATTCATGGTGTAAAAGCTTGATCTAGAGTGCTTAATCACTCAATGATGACTATATAGCTAACCATAATCTTGATGTTAGATCAGTAATCTTAAGTTCTCTACATGTCATATTGTCTTAAAATGAAACTGAACTAAGAAATAAAGTGGTTAACTACATAAAACAGTTTTATCTTTAAGCTATCCAAAATTTCTACTTGAAGTTCATGACTTAACAACCAACTTAGACTTTAGATCTAGGCTTTATAAATTTAATCCATGTTCATATATATTTTCTTGACTCTCTATAAAGTTTTCATGATTTTTCTCAAAGAAAAAGGTATTTTTCACTTTTATTTTCTTACTACATATCAAGTTTTAAGAAAATCTGACCAAGGTCTAAAAGATTGAGTATAAATCAAAAACTAAAATGGTTTTGGAAATATAATCTTTTTATCTTTAAATGGGACACGTAGAGGAGTAAATCCCAATTTGAACAACTTAAAACCATGGAGAAATGACATTTTCTAGTTGACCTAAGAAATTGTTGTTGTCTAATAAAGGTCTAGAACATCACTTGTAAAAACTAAGTAAATGAAGACCTGGAGTTAAATCCTTTTAAACATATGTTATTTTATATCTTCGAAACCCTCTATAAAAATCTCAAGTCAAACAAATGTGCTTTACTAATTGTAAGCTTGCATGGGAGCTAATATTGTAAAATTGGACAGTTTTGCACACCTGTGGAAACATGCACTTTTGACCAACTTTAAATTTTGAGTCTCAAACAGAACCTTACATATTTGAAAAGTGGACTAAAAGACCTTTCCATAGGTGGTAATCTCATCCTAAATGGATGTGTATTTTTGGGAGAAACACTAGGGTCAAAATGATGGTTCAAAACAGTAAAATCTAAAAACACTAAGTTAGAAACTATGTAACATTTTGAAACCAAGAAATCGAAATGGACATGTAAGATCACTTGAGAACTGATCCTAGACCTAAACTAAATACTATATTAAATAGTATGAACTCTGACCTCATAATATTCATTAGGTCTCAAGCCGGATCACCGTAAACTATCTAAACCACACTTTCCGAGCTTCGCATCGATTGTGAGTCTCATAGCCCCACTTTTTACTCATTTTTTTACAATTATTTTATACTTGGGGTGAGAATACATGCTCTTTTTACTAATTTACATTATTGACACAAGTACTTAAACTTACTTATTTGCATAAGTTTCAACTACAAAGCCGTTAGCTCGATTGCGAGTAATTACTGGATTGTAAGTGCGAATCATATGGATAGAGCTATCGGGTTTGACAACCCCACCCAAACAGATAACGGGTGCTTATTACTTCGTAAAAATACACTTGGTTGAGTGTACACTTTTTTAGGGTATTGATGTTGCGACCCGAAAAAATCGTCATTGACGGCGCCGTTAACTTAGGTCCCGTTGCGTGGTCATAGTCCCTATATGAGACGCGTTTGACCAAAATTATGTTGCATTCATTTGAAACGTACAAGACTTACAAGGTTTAAATTTTCTAAACGGTTCAACAACAAGTTTAAGTTTACAAAAGTTATAAAGTATAAATGAAATAACTCGCGACATAATTAGTTTAAAATCACGGTTGCTATAAATAGCGTAAATATGTAAACATTTGTTTGAATCCAAATGTGCTATCGCTAGCGTATGCATGTATGTATGCTTGACTCCAAGCAAGTAATCAAAGTGTATGCGGAAACATGTAATCAAATAGCCATGTATGAACCTGAGAAATATATAGAAAACTGTCAACGAAAAACGTTGGTGAAATCATAGGTGTTTGTAAACGTTGTTTTTGAACCACAAGATTTTGTATCGTTGATTATGTAAATCGTTTGCATTCTAAAAGTTGTTGTTTGTATCGCGAGCACTCAATTATCAAGACTTAACTGTTTTGCACCCTGTTGCGTAGTGTTAGAACATACACTAGACCCGAAAATATATTTCATCCGCTAACGGTAGCGAACCATCCGAATGAGGCTCGTCAAGCCCATGTGATCACATAATATAAGTTCTCGCTTACACCCTGCAAGTGTAACTAATGATAATCGAATTGAGGCTTTTTGTTCAAACTCGCACGTGGAATGTTTGTTTTCGTACTTGTGTTCAAAGTATAAAGTATGTAGTATAAAACCGTATATGTTTCTCATCCCATGATTTAAAAGTATAAAAGTTGTTGAAAGATGGGACTATGATCTCACCTTGAGTGCACGAGTATAAATGTACTTCACAAAGTAAACGTGTGCATGAAAGTTTCTTAGCCTTGACCTAAACAAGTAAGTTGTATCAATTAACCGGTTACGACACAAGGTCGGGCGAAATGTGTTCAATTAGTCCTATGGCTCGTTACGACTCGATTATATAGCATGTGAATCACGTTGTCAAGTTTCATGCAAGAATAAAGTATAAAATAAGATTAGAACGATTGAAAAAGCATTTTGTAAAGTTTGACTAAAAGTCAAACTTGGTCAAAGTCAACGAAAAAGTCAACGGGGTCGGGTCAGGTCCCGAACTATTTTTCTGGGCTTAGAAGTCATGTATAAGCATGTTGGCCAAGTTTCATATCAATCGGGGGTGCATAGCATACTTAGAATTAAGCGAAAATGGAGATTTTTGGGTAGTCTGCCTCAGATGCACCGCATCTGAGGCAGATGCGCCACATCTGCATCTGTATCAGCCATTCTGGGGCAGTTTATCACTTAGACGATTTCAACTTCGAACAACCATAACTTTTGACTCGTTAACATTCAAAACACGTATCTTATATCGTTGGAAAGGTAATTTAAAGAGGAATACAACTAAACATATTTCATCAATCAATTCCATCATTAGCAACAAAGAAAACCTCAATAAATGATCATTAAACGTTCAAAATCAACGTTTCAAGTTCATAAAACACATTTCTTGACTTGGGAATCCAATTCACACATATGATATGCCATTTTGAAGGTATTGAAGCATACATTATAACTAAACACTTACTAATAATATTTTATGGCATTCAAAACATCAAAAGTTCGTTTTAAGTCTATCAAACCCTAACCAAAATTCACAAAAATCAATAATCATGTGTTTGAAGTTTTCTTAATCAACCTACGCATCAAAACGAAGCTAGTGATACTAGTAACACAATTAAAACATGAACTTTAACAATTTAACAACATTAACTCATCCAAAATCAAAGATTAAGTACACCCATTTTCAAGTTCATGTTAGTTTCTCCAAAACAACAAATCGAGCAAACAAAACATATATTCATGTTATACTTGAGCCATAGACACTAACTAACACCATTTCAAGTATATAAAACGAATTTAGAGAAGTCTAGTGTTTTAGAAATGTTACCCAAATGTGATGAAATTGGTATCAAGTTGTAGAGGATGAAGAGATGATTCCAAATATGTAATTTGTTTTGATGTTTGATTGCTTGAATTGAAATAGATGATGAATCTTTGTGAAGATCAAAAAGATGTAAAAATTGGAAGTATTAGTTGAAAGAAAAATGGAAAAGAGAAAAAGAATGAAATGGGTGGAGGAGGTGAATGGTTGACTAGTTGACCTAGTCAACTAGTTTGCCTCTAGCTAACTTTGGTCCCTCAAGTTTCAAAGCGGGTGCGGGAATTGAACAAACGAATATTTTAAAAACGCTAGAGTAAGCGAGAGATGTTATAACTGAATAACGGAAATATTAAGAGCGTTAGTTAACGAAAGTTACGAATTTAGATAACAAAAAATATTATCTAAAAAAAAAGACGGTGTTAAAATAAATTTAACGGAAAAACGCGGGATGTTACATTACCTACACCTTAAAAGAAATTTCGTCCCGAAATTTAGATGGAAGTAGTAGTTGTTGTTTCTTCCTCGAGATCTTGCGTTCTAAATTCTACGAATAAGTGAAGGTACTTCCTTGGGCATTCAACGAACTTTAGCAGTCGGAATCTTTACGTTGTTTTAGAGTTTGGTTTCACGATTCATAGTTTCAACCGGTTTTCCCATGAAGTGGAGTTTTTCATTGATAGTAAGCTTATCGAAAAGGATAGCAAGTTCTTGTTCCACAAGACACTTCTTTAAGTTAGGTACATGGAATGTGGGATGAACAAAGACTCGGATGAGTCGAAAAATCTAAACGGCTAGTAACGGGTCCAAAACACCCCAAGATTTTAAAAGGATCAAAATATCTCGGATTTAGCTTTCTACGTTTCATGAAATGGATTACACCTTTTCAAGGTGCGACTTTTAGTATTACACGATCACTCACTTGGAATTCGAGAGGTTTACGTCTAACATCGGTATAGCTCCTTTGGCGACTACTGTCGTTTTGAGTCTTTTTGGATTTGAACAATATTAACGGTTATTTCATGAATGGGTTCGGGTTCGGTGGTTTAATTTTCATTTACTTCGGTTTAACAATTAAGAAAACGACAATTGCGGCTATATGAGTTTTCGAAAGGTGTGGCATCAATAATCGTGTAATAACTATCGTAGTAAGAGAATCCGGTTAAAGGCAAATACTTTTCTCAAGTAATTTTGAAGTCGATAACACGAATTCGTATTATGGTTTCCAAGGTTTGAATCGTATGTTTGTTTGGTCCTTCGGGTTGTGGTTGATGTGTTGTAGTAATGTCTAAACGTGGTCCCGAGGCTTTTTGTAAGGCACCCCGAAATTTAGAAGTGAAACGAGGATCTCGATCCGAAACGAGGTACATTTCTTTAAGGTATATTTGAACAAGTTTGTTAGGACTTGAAAACGTTAGTTAGAACAATTTTCTTAAGAAATTCGCACCGTAGAAGATTTATCGGTTTCCGAAAACGTTCGTTAGAGCAAGTTTCTTATCGATTTCTGAAAACGTTTGTTAGGACCATTCACCCTCGTGGCGAATACTAGTATAACGTGAAGAGTCTCTCTCTCCATTGAGAATTTAGATAAAAGATTTTCTTATACAGAAGTACGAGTGTAATGCGAGAGAAGTTTCCGCCTCGATGTGAGAATAACAAGTATATTGTAGTTTGTCGATAAAACTGTGCGAAGACGAGATAGTGTACACGTGTAATATATGTTCTGAAGTTGAAAGAATTCGTCATTCATTCGGAAGCATAAATATGGTTCAACAATAATTTACGATGTGTCCCGGGTATGATTGTTATCAGTATTCTCGGAGTTTTCGGATATTCAAACAAGAAGAAATGAAGTCATGTACATGGCACATGGTGGTGATTAGGTTGATTGAGTCCAACCACCATCACGTGTCATTAGAACTTTGGTACGACTTACCGTAATATAACCACGTTGATCGAGTGTCGTTATATTACGCTAACTCATACCTCCATTCCCACATCACTCCATAGAATCAAGTTCGTGTAACCGTGAAGATCTAAAATGAACAAGGTGTAACGACATCTCTAACGTGACTCGTATTTAATCGAAAGAATTAGTGCAACTCTAAGGAAGCGTTCCCCGAGGGAAGTGTATAAATGATTGTTCACGTCAATGCGGTTCAAGTCAACCAATAATGTATTTCAGTACGAGAAGTGTAACGAATTATGATAACGAGTAGTACGTAACTGTAGTGATAAATAGTGATGACAATACTCACCTAGAGTAGTGATGGTAGCAACAAGAAGTGGTAGATAGTAAGGAACACCGATGTGACACCGATAGTAAGTTGAAACGGTGGCGAATAACAATCTGGGAGACAGAGTTCCCAAACTAGTATGACTAATGAAGTCGTCGTCATCCTTACACATATGAATCATGAATTTACGTGTGTTACCAGAAAAGTGGCAGAATACGGATTCGTATGATGAAAGCTTGGTACCATTAAGAAGTTTGCCTAAGAATGATTCAAGTATAATGCACAAGTAGTCAAGTAAGTGCTATCTATAGAAAATGCAAGTCAGGATGAAATGATTAACTATCCGGTTGTAGTCTAGATTCACTAATGCGTCCTAATGACTCTGTCAGACACACTAATGCATATCCTAATTCCCTACAACCAACGCTCTGATACCATCTGTAGCGACCCGACAAAATCGTCATTGATGGCGCCATTAACTTAGGTCCCGTTGCGTAGTCATAGTCCCTATATGAGACGCGTTTGACAAAAATTATGTCGCATTCATTTCAAACGTACAAGACTCGCAAGGTTTAAATTTTCCAAACGGTTCAACAACAAGTTTAAGTTTACAAAAGTTATAAAGTATAAATGAAATAACTCGCGACATAATTAGTTTAAAATCACGGTTGCTATAAATAGCGTAAATATGTAAACATTTGTTTGAATCCAAATGTGCTATCACTAGCGTATGCATGTATGTATGCTTGACTCCAAGCAAGTAATCAGAGTGTATGCGGAAGCATGTAATCAAATAGCCATGTATGAACCTGAGAAACATATAGAAAACTGTCAACGAAAAACGTTGGTGAAATCATAGGTGTTTGTAAACGTTGTTTTTGAACCACAAGATTTTGTATCGTTGATTATCTAAATCGTTTGCATTCCAAAAGTTGTTGTTTGTATCGCGAGCACCCAATTATCAAGACTTAACTGTTTTGCACCCTGTTGCATAGTGTTAGAACATACACTAGACTTGAAAATATATTTCATCCGCTAACGGTAGCGAACCGTCCGAATGAGGCTCGTCAAGCCCATGTGATCACATAATATAAGTTCTCGCTTACACCCTGCAAGTGTAACTAATGATAATCGAATTGAGGCTTTTTGTTCAAACTCGCACGTGGAATGTTTGTTTTCGTACTTGTGTTCAAAGTATAAAGTATGTAGTATAAAACCGTATATGTTTCTCATCCCATGATTTAAAAGTATAAAAGTTGTTGAAAGATGGGACTATGATCTCACCTTGAGTGCACGAGTATAAATGTACTTCACAAAGTAAACGTGTGCATGAAAGTTTCTTAGCCTTGACCTAAACAAGTAAGTTGTATCAATTAACCGGTTACGACACAAGGTCGGGCAAAATGTGTTCAATTAGTCCTATGGCTCGTTACAACTCGATTATATAGCATGTGAATCACGTTGTCAAGTTTCATGCAAGAATAAAGTATAAAATAAGATTAGAACGATTGAAAAAGCATTTTGTTAAGTTTGACTAAAAGTCAAACTTGGTCAAAGTCAACGAAAAAGTCAACGGGGTCGGGTCGGGTCCCGAACTATTTTTCTGGGCTTAGAAGTCATGTATAAGCATGTTGGCCAAGTTTCATATCAATCGGGGGTGCATAACATACTTAGAATTAAGCGAAAATGGAGAATTTTGGGCAGTCTGTCTCAGATGCGCCGCATCTGAGGCAGATGCACCGCATCTGAGGCAGATGCGCCGCATCTGCATCTGTATCAGCCATTCTGGGGCAGTTTATCACTTAGACGATTTCAACTTCGAACAACCATAACTTTTGACTTGTTAACATTCAAAACACGTATCTTATATCGTTGGAAAGGTAATTTAAAGAGGAATACAACTAAACACATTTCATCAATCAATTCCATCATTAACAACAAAGAAAACCTCAATAAATGATCATTAAACGTTCAAAATCAACGTTTCAAGTTCATAAAACACATTTCTTGACTTGGGAATCCAATTCACACATATGATATGCCATTTTGAAGGTATTGAAACATACATTATAACTAAACACTTACTAATAACATTTCATGGCATTCAAAATATCAAAAGTTCGTTTTAAGTCTATCAAACCCTAACCAAAATTCACAAAAATCAATAATCATGTGTTTGAAGTTTTCTTAATCAACCTACGCATAAAAACGAAGCTAGTGATACTAGTAACACAATTAAAACATGAACTTTAACAATTTAACAACATTAACTCATCCAAAATCAAAGATTAAGTACACCCATTTTCAAGTTCATGCTAGTTACTCCAAAACAACAAATCGAGCAAACAAAACATATATTCATGTTATACTTGAGCCATAGACACTAACTAACACCATTTCAAGTATATAAAACGAATTTAGAGAAATCTAGTGTTTTAGAAATGTTACCCAAATGTGATGAAAGTGGTATCAAGTTGTAGAGGATGAAGAGAGGATTCCAAATATGTAATTTATTTTGATGTTTGATTGCTTGAATTGAAATAGATGATGAATCTTTGTGAAGATCAAAAAGATGTAAAAATTGGAACTATTAGTTGAAAGAAAAATGGAAAAGAGAAAAAGAATGAAATGGGTGGAGGAGGTGAATGGTTGACTAGTTGACCTCGTCAACTAGTTTGCCTCTAGCCAACTTTGGTCCCTCAAGTTTCAAAGCGGGTGAGGGAATTGACCAAAAGAATATTTTAAAAACGCTAGAGTAACCGAGAGATGTTATAACCGAATAACAAAAATATTAAGAGCGTTAGTTAACGAAAGTTACGAATTTAGATAACGAAAAATATTATCTAAAAAAAAGACGGTGTTAAAATAAATTTAACGGAAAAATGCGGGATGTAACAATTGATATGTATATTTGTATACACATGTGTTAAGCTTCGTATATCAGTTGCTCATGACTTATAAACTTTTTGTGAACTGTTTACACATAAACTAAATCTTGTAGTCCACTTTACATTACTTTATCTTTTGTGAGAAACCTATGAACTCACCAACTTTTGTGTTGATGCTTTAGCATGTTTATTCTCAGGTACTTATTACTTCCGCTAGAACTTTGCTATTGCTTAGAGGTCAAGACCAATAACTGGAACCATAGTTAACATCCGCGTCAATGGTGATTTTTGGCGGGGTGTTACACAAGTAAAGGAGGAACATTGAAAGAATGAGGCTATTAAAGGATTGGTTAAGCAGTTTGAAGTAAAGGGTGATGAGACCCGATACTTTGCAGGACGTTTATGGGTACCAAAGCATGGTGAATTAAGAAAACTTATGTTAGATGAAGCGCACAACTAGGAAAATGGATCACGATCTTAAGGTATTTTATTGGTGACCTAACATGAAGGCTGACGTTGCCACTTATGAGAGTCAACGTTTGACTTGTGCGAAAGTCAAATTGGAGAATAAAAAACCATCAAAGTTGTTGCAACAACCAAAAATCCCCCAATGGAAATGGGAAAGAATAACAATGGACTTAATAACGAAGCTACCGAGAACCGCGAGTGGTTATGACACTATTTGGGTGATTGTCGATCGTCTCACCAAGACATGGAGTGCCTGTCTCTATTATATCTGACCGCGATAACCGATTCACGTCAAGATTCTGGCAATCTTTACAAGAAGCTTTAGGAACTCGTGTAGATATGAGTACCGCCTACCATCCGTAAACTGATGGACAAAGTGAAAGGACCATCTAAACCCTAGAAGATATGCTATGGGCATGTGTTGTTGACTTGGTAATGGATGGGATAAATATCTACCATTAGCAGATTTTTCATATAAAAACAGTTATCACGTGAGCATTAAGGCTGTACCATTTGAAGCACTATATGATAGAAAAAAGATAGAAGGTACGCGCTACACGGCTAAATATTATTGATAAAAATTGGACAAATATAAGGATCGGCTTGTGAAAGTATTATACAGTTCGATCCTTATAAGGAATGGCTTAGGATAGATCCTTATCATATTCTCAAAAACAAATTCAATATGCGCACACCAAATCAGCAATTACAAATTCGTAAAATGTCTAAAAGCAATACTCTGACTAAATTAAATTAAGCATGTATTGCAAAATTTAAAACTGTTACAACACCTAATCGTCTAGACTCTAAGAGACTGTTTAGCATTGAAAGTTTACATGGCAAACACTTGACTCCCAAAAGCATTTAGCAACATCGGTAGTAGCACTCAACGGCAACCTTGCAGCATCAAGGACATAAAGAAAATGCATAAATATGTAAAACAATGATATTATATCAATTTAATCAAATAAAGTAGCCCTATGTTTGTGTTAGAAGAAATAGAAAATGTTTGAGATAATAATACATGGGCATTATACTATCGGAAACAACACTCTTTAAAGTCATCATTATGCTATCGGAAACAACACTCTTAAAAGGAAGATCAAAGCAGTTCTTTGAGACAAATAATTGAACACTTGGACTACATAATAAAGGCTACAACTCAACATACTGATATAAATAAACAAACATTATCCAATAATTATAAAAACCTATAACCAAAAAATAACACAACTGGAATGCAACACATAACACATAATAAAAAACAACTGTAATCAGTGGCAATTACTCAAGTTGACGGTTGAATAGGGAGTCCAACAGCAGACATATGTAACGAAACCAAAACTCTTTGACACACCACCGTATCCGCCGCCACGACTTCCATCACCGCCTAAGCTGCCTCTACTGCCTCCTCTTTGCCCTCTGAATGAAGATAGCTGGTCCCGAATTAACCCTAAGTTTCCTACCCTCAAGTTCCTGCATTTCAGTGTACTCTCTACATAAAACAGAAATTTATGTAAAAAAAACACACAGTAACTATTGTTGGGATTTAACAAGTTCATATACTCTTAAAACCATTTATGATTATAAGAAAAACGGAAGCGTGTAATTACTAATTTAAACTTGTTAATCTTTAAACCAATTTAAAGTTAAACCCCATGGATCAAGTTGTGAAATAATACTTGCAAACTAACAAGAAAGGATAGAGATTATACCTCCTCAAAACTAGTTTGAGGGCTGTTTAGAAGGCTTAAGATGATAATGGAGATGATAGAACAATACACCAAACCACTCTTGAGTTAGTTAAACCTTTATCACCTTGAAACCTAGCTTGAAACCCATTTTTCTACCCTTGTTAAAACCGAACAGCAGCAGCAGTGTTTTGAGCTGAATGTTTGATGATGTTGAAGAGTTTATAGCTTCTAACTTGAAGCCTCAAGTGTAGCATACCCCAAGCTTTCAATCACCAACACCTTCTATTATTTGGTTAGGATTTTAGGACACTTGATCAACTTAATTAGCAAGCAAAACCCTCTTCTCCTCTCCCCAATATTTCGGCCAGCAGCAACATCTTTTGTCCAAGAGAGTTATTTTGAAACTTAGTTTAAATCTTTGGTCAAGGAGAGAGAGTTAGGAGTCAAGCATGCTTCTTAGTCATTGTGCAATCTTGAAAGTAACAAGAACCAAAGCATGTGTGTCTCCTTGGAGACTTAAAAAAAACGTCCCCCCATATAGTTTTATAACAAGATTTTAATTTTATAAGACATGTTATAAAATTACTTGTAAATCTATATAAAACTTGTTATATAAAACATGCATTTGTCAAGTTACTTATATTTTATAAACCAATTTATAAAATATAACACAACATAATTATTTAAACCCATAAATAATTAAATATAAATTATCCAAATAATTTATCTCAAGTGATGATATTTTAGAAAACCGATTTTCCAAAGTACAAGTGTCGCGTATTTGTTTAATGAACCAATCGTTAAGATCAAATACGTTTAAGGTGTCGGTAAGCTTGTTATTGGGTATGACCCGACTTGGATCAAAACATATTAGCCACATTGATTTAATATGTCTCTCGGGCATACGAAATACCTTCAATCTCCCACTTGCACGAGAAACATAAGAAATTAATGCAAGTGATGGATACAGCCTAACACACCGTCCATCACCCCTAATATGTTATGACTTTGTGCCATTCAATAACATCATCCCTTTCGAGTTCCCATCTCGAATATGATTAGGTGAATCTTTCATTATATCCTTTCATCCTAGATGTCATGTCAAATCCAAGAGATACAGAGTGACCACTCTCTTATAGATTTAACTTTATCAGGCCTTAGACATCTGACTCTCAACGAATAAGAGGGACAAATTCCATCTTGACTACATACGTCCTAGATACACACTTTGTATTATACCTGAGCTCTTCCTTATGTACTACCATATTTCAGAATAGCGAAGGAAAGAATCAAGGCATAATACTTGGTGAATATTAGGACCCAATATGTATCTCAGGTCAGAGGATACGATGATATTCGCCTTTACTCAAGATTACATGTGATCAACCACAAAGGCTCCATACAGTAAATCTTGAGAGCGGGTCTTCCGATATTTGTATCCCACAAATATCTATGAACCTTGGTTACTACCTTGCTCCACATTCACCATTTGAATGTTAACCAATCCAAGTTCATAATAGTCTAGACCTCACATTCATTCCCACAAATGTGATCGACTACGGAATTTAGAATAATTACTTATTCATGGATAAAATATGCAAAATAGGAACATGACTCAAATAAATAAACACCATAGTTATATTAATGAGTTTGAACCACTTCGTTCCGTTACAATACTTAAAATAGATCATAACCAATCACTGGAATGTCGAAGCTCTAATGCACAAACATGTCCTTCATGTTTTGCTCCATATAAGAGTTTCGTGAGTGGATCCGCTATGTTATGATCTGTGTGAACTTTGCGAATACATATCTTTCCCTTTTCAACTTCATCCCTAATGTAGTTGAATCTCCGCTCAATGTGACGGGTCTTTTGGTGAGCACGAGGTTCCTTGATTTGAGCAATCGCACCTTCGTTGTCACAAAAGATCTCAAGAGGGTCTTGAATGGTAGGGACCACTCCTAAGTCGTCGATGAATTTCTTCATCCATGCAGCTTCCTTAGCTGCCAATGAGACGGCGATGTATTCTGATTCTGTAGTGGATAAAGCAACAACATTCTATTTTTAACTCTTCCAAGAGACCGCACCTTCAGTTTGGAAGCTCGCGTCCACGTAACCTTTTACAGCGAGTTCCTCCTCACCAGACCCGTATATTTGGAACATACCCTTAGTCCTTCCAAGGTATTTCAATATACTTTTAACCACAGTCCCATGACTATTTTCTGGGTTATTCTGGTATCTACTTGTCATGCTAAGAGCGCATGACACATCCGGTCTAGTACATATCATTGCATACATGATTTACCCAATAGCAGACACGTATGGGACATTCTTCATTCTCTCCTGTTCATCTTTTGTGGTGGGGCACTGAGATGAATTGAGAAGCATTCCTCTTTGAATAGGTATCAAACCTTTCTTAGAGTTCTCCATCTTGAACCTTTTCAAGACCTTTTCAATGTATGCGCTTTGATTCAAACCTATCAATTTCCTGGATCTATCCCTGTAGATCCTAATCCCCAAAATGTATTTTGCTTCTCCAATATCCTTAATGGAGAAGCAGCTACTTAGCCAAGTCTTAACTCCTTGCATTTGTGGAATATCATTTCCAAATAATAATATATCATCCACATATAGCACAAGGAACATGACAGTGCTCCCACTAGCTTTCTTGTATACACAAGCTTCATCACCATTTTTAATGAAGCCAAATTTCTCGGCTTCCTCATTAAAACGATGATTCTACATTCTAGATGCTTGTTTCAATCCGTAGATTGACTTCTTTAACTTGCATACCTTTTTAGGATTTTCCGGATCAACAAAACCTTCGGGCTGTACCATATAAACATCTTCCTCAAGATATCCATTTAGGAAAGCGGTTTTGACATCCATTTGCCATATTTCATAGTCATAGTGAGCAGCAATGGCAAATAATATCCTAATAGACTTTAGCATTGCCACTGGCGAGAAAGTTTCATCATAATCAATCCCTTGAGTTTGAGTGAAACCTTTTGCTACAAGTCTAGCTTTGTATGTATCCAAGTTTCCATGTATGTCGGTTTTCATTTTGAAAATCCATTTACAATCAACTAGCCTAGAGCCAGGAGGTTGCGTAACAAGTTCCCAAACTTGGTTGTCATACATGGATTGCATCTCAGCGTTCATGGCTTCCTGCCATTTATCTTTATCAATCCTTGATAAAGCATCTTGGTAGTTTGTCGGTTCATCCAAATCAACCGTATAGTAACCATCTATGAGATACCCATATCTCTCAGGAGGGTTACTAATTCTACCAGATCTACGAACGTTTTATATACTTTGATCATCCATTTGATCATTCTTAACATTTTCATGTTGAGTGCTAGTGTCAACCAATTGTGTATTATCTACTTGATCTTGAACCTCTTCAAGATCTATCTTCCTTTCACTATTTCCTTCCAGGAGGAACTTAGTTTCAAGGAATTCAGCCTTCCGAGCAACCAATACATTCTGCTCGGATGGATCATAGAAATAGTATCCCATATTATCCTTGGGATATCCTATGAAGATACACTTTGTGGATCGAGCATTCAACTTATTAGGGACGTAACGCTTAGGATAAGCTTCACATCCCCATACCTTTAAGTATGATAGAGATGGAGGTTTTCCAAACTACATCTCATGAGGTGTTCGCTCCACTTTCTTGGTTGGGGCCATGTTTAAAATACGAGCCGCGGAGCATAGACAATAACCCCAAAATGATAGAGGTAACGAGCTTCTTGCCATCATAGATCGAACCATATCCATTAGGGTTCGGTTCCTCCTTTCGGACACTCCATTAGGTTGGGGTGTTCCTGGTGGAGTAAGTTGTGAGATAATCCCACAACTCCTAAGATGATCTTGGAAGGCATCGCTTAGGTATTCACCTCCTCTATCGGTACGAAGTACCTTAATTGTCTTATTGAGTTGATTTTTGTACTTCGTTTTGATATTCCTTGAATGCTTCAAAAGTTTCGTCCTTGTGTCTTAATAAGTAGACATATTCGAAACGACTGAAGTCATCAATGAAAGTAACGAAGTATCTTTCACCATTCCTAGCTATGGGCTTAAAGGGTCCACATACATCCGAATGTATTAATTCCAATAAGTCCTTAGCCCTTTCATAGGTCCCTTTGAAAGGTGCTTTAGTCATTTTGCCTTGCAAACAAGATTCACATACATCAAACGAGTCAAGTTCATTTGATTTCAAAAGTCCATTCTTTTGAAGTGTATGTATTCGATTCTTGTTTATGTGACCAAGGCGACAATGCCATAAGTAGGAATCACTCAAATCCATTTTGAGCTTCTTGGTGCTTGCTTGGTATATTGAGCTATCGAATGATGTGTTATCATGAACCAATTCATAAATACCATTCAAAGGCGAAGCCTTAAAATAGAACATATCATTCAAGAAAACATGGATATCATCATTAATAAAATTAAGATTAAAACCACATTGTCTTAAATGGGAAACAGAAATAATGTTTCGCGTTAAATCAGGTGCATACAAAACATTTTTCAATATAAGCTCCAAACTACTTGGTAGCTTTAAAACAAAGTCTCCTTGAGCTTTTACGTGCACCTTTGCACCATTTCCCATGTAGAGACTTGTTGTTCCCGCATTTAGTTTACTTCTTTTGAACCCTTGCAATGAATTGCAAATATGAGTTCCACATCCTGTGTCTAGTACCCATGTATTAGAAGAAGTAATACTAAGCTCAACGTATATCATGTATACATTACCTGAGGTTTGCCCTGCATCCCTCTTTGTTTTCAACTCCTTTAGGTAGACCGGGCAGTTGCGTTTCCAGTGACCTATCACACCGCAACCAAAGCACGGATCTTCCTTGGGGTTTGCTTGTCCGGCAACCTTTTGCTATTTATTTATTGTTGGTTGGGGCAACCAACTTCCCTTTTCCTTTGCCCTTGGAGGTGGGTCCTTTCTTCTTAGCCACCTTTGGCTTAGAAGAGGATTCATCCTTGGATCCACCTTCTTTGATCATGAGCATGGGTGAAGCCTTTTTACCCATGCTTGATTCAGCCGTTCTTAGCATGGCAATGCTCTTATCCCAACTATTCATGTTGGAATTCAACACGAATGTGTCAAACCTTTTTGACAAAGAATTGAGGATAAGGTCCGTGGCTAATCCATTAGACACGGAACAATTGAGACGGTGCAATCGATCAATGAGGCTTTTCATCTTTAGTACATAAGATGAAATGGATTGGGAGTTCTTTTCTTTTCGAGGATTGACCTCAATGATAGGTTATTAAAGTTGATTGGTGCGTTTGGAATGTTGTTGTTGTTATTGGCGGCCATCTACAAAATTTGACAAAGTTCGTTTAAGAATTGATTTATAATTTAACATTCAATACCCTTTTAATCCAATTGATATATTAAATTTTAGAATCCAACGGTAAACCAAATTTCGGTTAGGTGACCTTTATCCCGTTATTTGATTTAGCTAGGTAGTCATTATATGACAATTGCAATCCTTTTGCAACTTCTAATGTATGGGATCATGTAATCCTTTTGCATGGCATATATATCCCATCAACGCCTATTTGTTCCTCATGCTTCGGTGACCCTAAGTTCATGATTCCCAAATCAAGTCGTCCTACTTGTGTAAACGTGTAAACTTAACATACAAGTGGTTAGGTGACCTTTATCCCACAAGCATGCGAAATTCACCTTAATCACATTTGTTTGCTCATAATGGTTAGGTGACCTTTATCCCATCATGAGTTCCCTAATATGCCTAAGTGTCACACAAAAGGATGGCGTTAAACTTGTTGCCTTGTTTAGTAAAAGGGATTTTAAGTTTTCGTTAATTCTAGTTTGAGAAAACTTTTATGCCATACACCAACATGCATTTAGTGTATGGTACTTATGAAAAACCAATTTCATGTTTTGTATTTGAGCCAATTACTTGATATAAACCAATTTATATTTGTTATCCTTTTCTTGTTTCTAATAACCATTTATTAAGGTCTTTAGTTGCCTTTTCAATTTAACCATTTAAATTTCCGTTTTGCATGTCGTTAATACGTCTAATTTAACCGATTAAATAGTCGTTTTGCTTGTTGTTATCTAGTAATTAATTGTATCATCCAAATCACACAAACATAATAAACATACAAGCAACCACACATGCAAAATAAGTATGTTCACAATCTAGCCACTTAGGTGGACATTTGTTTAGCCGAAAACAAATGTCACCGGGTAAGGGTTTTCAACACAAAGCAAGAGATTTCCAATCTCCCACTTAACCTTGCATCCAAATGCTCCTTGTGTTCTTCAAGTCTTCATCATCTTGTATCTTCATTTTACAAAATATGTATCCTAATACATTTTTATCTAGAAAATGAAAATACAACCTAATCTATTTTACATACCAAATATAAAATAAATTACATAACCAAATGAATTATTACATGCCAAATGAATAAATATTATTACAAACCAATTTCATAAATATCAATCAACCATGCATGCAACCAAACACAAGGTCAAGGCTAAGATTGTGAACATCATCAACATAAGTGATAGGTAATACAGAATCACAAGTGATTGGCAATACAGAATCACAAGTGATTGGAAATACAGAATCACAAGTGATCGGCAACACAGAATCACAAGTGATTGGCAGTACAGAATCACAAGTGATTTGCAGTACAGAATCACAAGTGATTGGCAGTACAGAATGCAGAATCACAAGTGATTTTGGCCAAAATGACAACCACCCAAAACCGAAAATTTTACATTCTACTTCATGCATGTTCATAGAATGCAAAATTATAGTGGGTTTAATAACCATCTCGAAGCATATTTCAACAACTTCGGCTCTAGATACCATTGTTGGGATTTAACAAGTTCATATACTCTTAAAACCATTTATGATTATAAGAAAAACGGAAGCGTGTAATTACTAATTTAAACTTGTTAATCTTTAAACCAATTTAAAGTTAAACCCCATGGATCAAGTTGTGAAATAATACTTGCAAACTAACAAGAAAGGATAGAGATTATACCTCCTCAAAACTAGTTTGAGGGCTGTTTAGAAGGCTTAAGATGATAATGGAGATGATAGAACAATACACCAAACCACTCTTGAGTTAGTTAAACCTTTATCACCTTGAAACCTAGCTTGAAACCCATTTTTCTACCCTTGTTAAAACCGAACAGCAGCAGCAGTGTTTTGAGCTGAATGTTTGATGATGTTGAAGAGTTTATAGCTTCTAACTTGAAGCCTCAAGTGTAGCATACCCCAAGCTTTCAATCACCAACACCTTCTATTATTTGGTTAGGATTTTAGGACACTTGATCAACTTAATTAGCAAGCAAAACCCTCTTCTCCTCTCCCCAATATTTCGGCCAGCAGCAACATCTTTTGTCCAAGAGAGTTATTTTGAAACTTAGTTTAAATCTTTGGTCAAGGAGAGAGAGTTAGGAGTCAAGCATGCTTCTTAGTCATTGTGCAATCTTGAAAGTAACAAGAACCAAAGCATGTGTGTCTCCTTGGAGACTTAAAAAAAACGTCCCCCCATATAGTTTTATAACAAGATTTTAATTTTATAAGACATGTTATAAAATTACTTGTAAATCTATATAAAACTTGTTATATAAAACATGCATTTGTCAAGTTACTTATATTTTATAAACCAATTTATAAAATATAACACAACATAATTATTTAAACCCATAAATAATTAAATATAAATTATCCAAATAATTTATCTCAAGTGATGATATTTTAGAAAACCGATTTTCCAAAGTACAAGTGTCGCGTATTTGTTTAATGAACCAATCGTTAAGATCAAATACGTTTAAGGTGTCGGTAAGCTTGTTATTGGGTATGACCCGACTTGGATCAAAACATATTAGCCACATTGATTTAATATGTCTCTCGGGCATACGAAATACCTTCAACTATAACGTCTACCGTCTGAAAAACCTCCATGTGATAGTACATCGACATGCGTCTGCAATCAACAACAATGATGAAGACACTAATAATCAAATTACCTTATCATTAGTACCACAATCAATATGAGGTCCCTGAAACTACCCATTTATTGATATGCACTGCAAAAGCAACACAAATCCAGTAAATATAACAATAAAGTTACGTCTTTTGCGTTGGAAAATCAATATAGAGAGTAGTGCTTCACTAGTTACATTTCTTTTTCCCAACTGACCAAATGCACACAGAATGGGAACTCGTCAACTCCATTTTTCTTCATACTGACATCATAAATTCTGATCTTGGGATCAGGTACACCACGATAGTATCAGGACTTTGGATATGGCTTGTTCTTGATATGAGGATAACACTAAGCTGGTCCTGCACCATAAAATACAACCATCATCAGTATTTCCTAACAAATGTGATCAGGACTGCAGTTATACATAATTAAAATCGAATATAACTACAATACGTCCAGACTTTAAAGAGCAGTTCAATGAAGACGCACATACATACAGATACCAAAAATATATTATAGATATTACAAATGGTACAATAAACTCACAACGGTGTTGAATCATCCTTAATCAAAATCGCAACCGATTCGTCACTTAGTGCATTCGAACTGACTTCCATTATCAGAAAGAACACACACCAATAATACTAAAATAAAATACAAAAACAAATGAAACAAAAGGGAAAACCAACTATCAAAATACTGCAAAATGGAGGATACCATAACAGCGGCGGGCTGTGGTGGAGGATACAATAAAATTCGATGATAAATCCTCAGATGACCGTAGGGTAGAGTGAAGGTCGAATACACTAAACGCCATGCATAAAAAGCTAGAAAAAGTAGTATTGGATCAAAGTTTCTGTAATCTGTTAACACATAACAAATTTAAAGAAACACAAAAAACAATGCTAATTCATAAATCACAACTATCATATAATTCCACGATAATCTCAAAATCAAAATATACCCACATTAATTAAAAGCTTTGAGAGCTCCTTAAACCTTTGATCAATTTCATAAAAGCTTAAATATGAAGATTCTTGAACATCAAAATTGAAACTCCAGCTGCCTACAAAGCCTGGAATAAGCAACAAATATGTATACTCGTATTATACATAGATTAGATAAATAACAATAAAATACAATATTTTCTTTTTCCCAACTGACCAAATGCACAGAGAATGGGAACTCGTTAACTCCTTTTTTCTTCATACTGACATCATAAATTATGATCTTGGGATCAGGTACACCACGACAGTATCAGGTCTTTGGATATGGCTTGTTCTTGATATGAGGATAGCACCAAGCTGGTCCTGCACCATAAAATACACCCATCATCAGTATTTCCAAACAAATGTGATCAGGACTGCGGTTATACATAATTAAAATTGAATATAACTACAATACGTCCAGATTTAAAAGAGCAGTTCAATGAAGACGCACATACATACAGATACGAACAATATATTATAGATATTATAAATGGTACAATAAACTCACAACGGTGTTGAATCATCCTTGATCGAAATTGCAACCGATTCGTCACTTAGTGCATTCGAACTGACTTCCATTATCAGCAAGAACACACACCAATAATACTAAAATAAAATACAAAAACAAATGAAACAAAAGGGAAAACCAACTATCAAAATACCGCAAAATGGAGGATACGATAACAACGGCGGGGTGTGGTAGAGGATACAATAAAATGCGATGATAAATCCTCAAATGACCATAGGGTAGAGTGAAGGTCGAATACACTAAACGCCATGCATAAAAAGCTAGAAAAAGTAGTATTAGATCAAAGTTTCTGTAATCTGTAAACACATAACAAATTTAAAGAAACACAAAAAACAATGCTAATTCATAAAATACAACTATCATATAAAGATTCTTATATGATAGTTCCTTATACCTTTGATCAATTTCATAAAAGCTTAAATATGAAGATTCTTGAACATCAAAACTGAAACTCCACCTGCCTACAAAGCCTGGAATAAGCAACAAATATGTATACTCGTATTATACATAGATTAGATAAATAACAATAAAATACAATACAATTAACTAAATACAAATATTCTGCCGTGATCTAATCTAAGTAAAAAGTCACATCTAGAAGCAGTCATGATTCATGATTGATATAAAGATAGAGAAATTATTTGCACATAAAAAAAGTAGAAACTGAAATCATTAAATCAAAAACTTACTAAAAGGGTGTTTATCCTTAAAGAACGTCTTGAAGTAGTGTGAAAGTAGACTTTTTTCCTTTCTTCCTGTTAATTCATTATATACTTGTGACTTATGAAAGGTGTGACTTATGAAAGGTCTGTTTATACCAAGAACTTAGAGACAAATTGAGCTCCATTCAGAAAATTTTAGAGCATAGTAATATTGGATCATGATCATCAGGTATTAAAACTCAAGTAAATTTATATACTCTTCTAAAACATTTTCAAGCACTAATATCATAGTTATCAGTAAAAATAAGGAACCAGAGTTGGATGAACTCACATTTTCAGTATAAAACTCAAAAGTTTTTCTCTTCTGCCCTGCTTCATAGATGTTGAATTCAGAAGGTATCTGAAGCAAAATCAGCAAAAAATAAATAAATAGTGTTATTTAATGAAACTTGAGCTTGAATATACGACCACAAATTTGAATTAAACAGTTACTTGTTGGAGAAAGAGCCTAACCTGAACCGTCAATTAGTCTATAAATTTGCAAACCTAACTTAGTAAGATATTTACTACAATTAAAAAATTCATATATCTATATCCTTCTATCATCTGTATCCAACTACAGTAAAATAAATGTATGTTCTTAAATCTCTTGGACAGGTCCCAAAATTGAACATAAATAAGTAACAAATTAAATGAATTTATAAAAATATTAGCACATAAAACTCAAAATAAATATAAGAACTTCAGATATAAATAACAACAGATGAATCGAAAGCATCAAACTAAAAAAATGGAAACCCTGTAAATACCTACCAACAAAAAACCCACCCAAAATGATAACTCACCAATAAAATCGAAAACAATCAGATTGTTGATGACATAACACTGCACCTGCAATTCAATTCATGATAATACCTGCAACAAAACCATTAAAAATTAAAACCTAAAAAGAAACAAAAACAGAATAACAAATAATTGAATATAGTTGAACGCTTAAACTATCTGTCAAGAAGATTCAGACGACGATTGAAAGAAAAAAAATTGAATACATGGGTATTATCATTATTTTTTTTCCTTTTTCTGGAACGTCTCATTTTGACAATCAACAAAACAATTTATGAAGGCAAAAAAATATAGCACTATAAAGACGAGGCAACAGCTTAATAGACGGTACCACATACTATCGAAGAAGAGACCACAACCACCAATAAGGAATGAATAACATAAATAAACAAAATGAAAAAAGGGATGTACCTTGGAAACGGATGAACCCTAATTGAAATAAGCGAACACTACAATAATACCCAAACAATCAGGCAACATATAGCAATAAACTGACAAACCCTAAATGAAAAAGAGAGATTGTTACCTGTGGAGAACAAAATATTGAGGGAAATTTCCAGCAAAGATGATTTCAGTAAGAAAAAAGGGAAGAATAGAAGAGGCGATGCTAAGGTCAGGGATAACCTCTTGTTGACTCTGCACCCTTCTTACTACCTGCACACGCAAGGTCTAATTGAATTTGTGTGGTGGAGGGTTGCCCAATCGTGAACAATAAAAATATGTGAGGGGGCTGCCACGTGGACCAATGGGGTTGCAAAGTTTAGTTCCCCTAATAGAAGATGGGTAATGTTGATCGCCTTTATGTTGGAATCAAGTGGGTGATAGACAACTCACTGGTCTAGAAATCATACATGAGACTACTGAGAAAATATTTTATATTCAAGAGAAATTGAAGACAACCAAGAGCAGACAAAAGAGCTAATCCGATGTTTGAAGAAAGCTCTTGGAATTTCAGGTAGGAGACAAAGTCATGCTTAAAGTGTCTCCATGGAAGGTTGTGATTCGATTTGGGAAACAAGGGAAACTAAACCCGAGATATGTTGGACCTTTCGAGATAATTGAAAGAATTGGTCCTGTAGCGTATCGTTTGAAACTACCACAAGAACTAAGTGGCATCCATGATGCTTTTCACGTCTCAAACTTAAAGAAGTGTTTGTTCGATGAAAGTCTTGTCATTCTGTTGGAAGAGATTCGTATAGACAATAAACTTCGTTTTATCGTGGAACCAGCTGAAATCATGGATCACGAAGTTAAGCGCTTGAAGCATAGTAGTATTCCGATTGTCAAAGTTCGTTGGAACGCTCGTAGAGGACGGAGTTTACTTGGGAATGGGAGGACCACATGAGGTGGAAGTATCCACATCTTTTCACTGATATCACACAAACGTCAGGTACTACCTAAAATTTTGGGACAAAATTTTCTTTAACAGGTGGGTACTATGACAACCCGGATTTTTCAGACTAGGTTTTGTTAACCTAACTTGAATGATTTAAGTTTCGAAATGATAAGCAATTTGATGTCTCGAGTCTTTTTTACTCTTTTATAAGGTTTATAGGTATTTTGTAAGAATTTGGGGAACTACTACCTTCACCTTAACTCTAATTAACAATGTGACAACAAATAAAAGACTATAACATTTTATATATGTCTATTATATAATTGTATATAAATAAATTCCCTAAGTAATTTACAATGGTAAATAATAGACTTATATTATCATGTAACATGTAAAATACATCTTTTAAGATCAAAGTGATACATACACATGTACATTAAAATGATACTTGCATCATTTAAACAAACTAGCAACAATTAACTCCTAAACTCATAATTAAGATACTAGCTTCCATTACTTCACCATTACATGAGGATTAAGACTAAATGCATGTCATTAGCTAAAGTTAATTGCATGTAACTAAGATCACATCACTGCATTTAATACTTGCATGAGATCTTGACCAACTCCTCCCCTTTTCTTCTTTATTCACGCCACCATCACCATCACAACAATTTCTATTTACTTGCAATTTCTCTCTAAATCTTCAAGTATCACATTCATCCATCTTCAACAATCTTCAAATAATCTTCAACCATCTTCTTCATCTTCATACATCATCCATCATCCATCATCTAGGTATAAAAATCTAATTATTCATTTTCTTTTATAAAGCCCTCTAACATGATCTTACATGATCAAACTTCGAGGAAATGCTAGAACTAGTGTTTTAAACACAAGGATGTTCATATGCATAGCCATGATCTTCTCAAGTTGTGGCTATATATGCATTTATATATATGTTATATAAAAGTTATCTTAATTATTTGAATACTTAAAACCAAGAAGAAGTAACTAAAACACATAGAAACTTCATAAACATGAATTTGTCCAAATCAGACCTCTTAAGATCACGACCTAAAAACTAACTTAAACTTTAATTATGGACCTTATACTTTGAATCCATGTTCATATATATGTTTTTTACTCTCTGTAAAGTTTTCATAATTTTCTCAAAAGAAAAAGGTATTTTTCATTTTTATTTTCTCACTACATGTCAGTTTTTGAGCAAATCTGACCAAGTTCTAAAGGATTAAGTAAAAATAAAAAACTAAAAAGGTTCTGGAAATATAAGTTTGTGTTCTTTAAATAGAACACATAGAGGAGTATATCATAATTTTAATCACTTAGAACATGTAGTAGTCACAGAGAAATGGCCATCCCAAGTTGACCTTTGAATTTGATGTAGTCTAATGATGGTCTAGAATACCACCTATAAAAACTAAGCTAATGAAGACCTAGAGATGAATCCTTTTAAACATATGTTTATTTAGATCTTTTAAACCCTCTTTAAAAGGCTTAAGTCAAATAAATGTATTTTACTATTTTTAAGCTTGCATGGAAGCTTATAGTGGAAATCTGGACAGTTTTGCACACCTGTAATAGGATGAACTTTTGAACAACATTTATTTTAAATATGAAACAGAAACTTACATGGTTGGAAACTAGATACAAAAACTTTCCAAAGGTGGTAATCTCATCCTAAATGGATGTGTATTTTAGGAGAAACACTAGGGTCAAAATGTTGGTCCGAAACAGAAAAATCTGAAAATACTAAGTTAGAAAATGAAGTACTCATCGAAACCGAAAACCGTAACAAACATGTAAAACTTACCATAATAAACTTAATTAAATACTATATTTTACATAGTATGACCTCTGACCTAAATCATTTGTCTAGGTCCTTGATCTAGGAGTCGTTCAATCACTTAACCGCACCTACAACATCTAACGTTACGCATCATTGTGAGTATCATAGTCCCATTTTTACTTGCTTTTGGTAAACTTATTATTTTGAGATGAGAAACATGCTTATTTTATGTTTTACATTATGGACATAAGTTTACTATATTCTATTGGGTTGAGTTTATGACTTAACTTAAACCACGATTCTGATATCGTTAATTACTTGTTTACGGTAAACGCGAATACTATAGATAGATCTATTTGAGGGTGTCTACTCACATTCGGTGCAGTCTTCAGGCTAGCGGATGTATGACCTTTGACTTTGTAGCTCTAGCTAAGTGAGACTACATGATTTTGGGTTCTTGATTGTTAAGTTCGATATAGGGAGCTCATGTTTGTTTAGAATATATTTACAACTGTTTATACTTGAAAATCTTATGGTCCATACATTTATATACTAAACCTATGATCTTACCAACATTATTGTTGACATTTTAAGCTTGTGTTTTCTCAGGTCCATAAGCAGGAGTCCACATATTTACAGGTTGGCATTTGGGATGTCGTCAGGATGTCGGGACGTCTTTTGAAAATAAATCATCATGCACTTGTCTAGTGTTGTACTTTGTTATATTTTGGTTGTATTTGGTCAGACATGGTTTGAAGGACTAGAAAATGACTCCATCACGTCATGGACGGAGATGGCTACAAAATTCTTAGCTAAGTATTTCTCTCCTTCGAACTAAACTAAGCTCAAGAATGACATCATAAACTTCAAACAAAGTTATGATGAATCTCTGTATACTGCATGGGAGCGATTCAAAACCCTGCTGAAGAAATGCCCTAATCACTAGCAAGAACTTTCAGCCCAAATCTGTACCTTCTACAATGGTCTTATGGTAAACCATAGGACGAAGATAGATGCAGCAGCTTAAGGAAATCTGATGAACCTAATCGCGAACGTAGTATGAGACCTGCTCGAGAATATGACGATGCATATAACACCCCGTCAAAATCCATTAATGATGATGTTAACTCTGGTCACAGTGTTTGGCTTGACTTCTATGTAGCAACAATGTTCTACAGCGGAAGCAATTAATACCTGAGATAAAACATGCAAAACGGGTCAACATAAAGTTGAGTGATTCTATAGGTTTAAGTAAATAATTCATCATATATTTCAAAAAACAGTTTCCATAAATCGTTTAAAGAAAATCAGTTATCAAAATCATTTATCAGTTATCGGTATCCGAAAATTAGTATTCAGAAATCAGTAAATATTTATCAGTATGAACCACCAAGATTTAATTTCAAAAGTTTACATACAATAAAAGTCAAGTGTTAAACTGTTTGCAATCAGTGATATCAAGTTTTAACTGTGTGTGACATCAAAAAAGTTTTGTTTCAAATGTTTGTAAACCATACCATGCCTAGTTTTAAGTTTGTAAACACTAAGTTTAAGTAGCATAATTCAGATTCTGAAAAACATTATTCAGTTTAATAATTCTTTGGTTTTAGACCACGAGATTTCTAGCGTGCAACCCAAGGGTTGCAAAGATATACATATGTTATGAGCACTTGAATATAAAGCTTTAACCCGCGTATAGCTATTGCGCTACACAACTTCCTTTACCCTATATTTCGAATGCTGATCAAGCATTCGGTAATAAAGTTATAAGCACCCAGTCTGTAGAGTGAGGTTTGTTAAACCTACGGTACCGTCCTTATAGTTCGAGCCTTAGAAATGTAATTAATATATTCAAACTAAAGGCTTCTTGATCTAACTCATTATGTATATTCAGTTTGCACTCGTGTCTAATGCGTAAAACAGTTGTAAACATAGTTTAAGAAATAGTTTCAAAAGCAGTGATAATGCTAAAAACGAACATATATTTCATAGCATTATTCCTCAAGAAAGACAAGCTTTTAGTTGCAATTGTTCTATTTACAAGAGATATTCGTTTAAATAATAAAAGGTGAAGACAAAAGACAGATTCGACGAATTGAAGACGCAAACGACCAAAAAGCTCAAAAGTACAAAAGGCAATCAAAAAGGTTCCAATTATTGATAAGAAACGTCTCGAAATTACAAGAGTACAAGATTCAAAACGCAAAGTACAAAATATAAAATTGTACGCAAGGACGTTCGAAAATCCGGAACCGGGACCAGAGTCAACTCTTAACGCTCGACGCAACGGACTAAAAATTACAAGTTAACTATGTATATAAATATAATATAATATATAATTAATTATATTAATTATATATATATTATATTTATAAATAAAAAACCGTCGGCAGAGAAAAACTCCAAGGACTGAGCTGTAAAAGTAACCTCCGCGACTCGCGGAGTTTGAAGAGGTTTTCACCGCGAGTCACGGAGCCCCAAATTTCAACTCTGCCTATAAAGCAAACCGAATTCTAATCAAAAACCATATCTTTTTCTTCTCTTATCATACGTAAAATTTATATATATATATATAATTTATATTTTAATTTTAATTTTAATTCTAATAATAAGGGTATGTTAGCGAATGTTGTAAGGGTGTAAGTCGAAATTCTGTCCGTGTAACGCTACGCTATTTTTAATCATTGTAAGTTATGTTCAACCTTTTTACATTAATGTCTCGTAGCTAAGTTATTATTATGCTTATTTAAAATGAAGTAATCATGATGTTGGGCTAATTACTAAAATTGGGTAATTGGGCTTTGTACCATAATTGGGGTTTGTACAAAAGAACGACACTTGTGGAAATTAGACTATGGGCTATTAATGGGCTTTATATTTGTTTAACTAAATGATAGTTTGTTAATGTTAATATAAAGATTTACAATTGGGCGTCCCTATAAATTACCATATACACTCGATCGGACACGATGGGCGGGGTATTTATATGTACGAATAATCGTTCATTTAACCGGACACGGGAATGGATTAATAGCCACTAGAATAATTAAAACAGGGGTGAAATTACATTCAAGGGTAATTGGTGTAATTGTTAACAAAGTAGTAAAACCTTGGTTTACACGCAGTCGATAACCTGGTGTATTCATTAAACAAAGTATTAAAACCTTGTTACAATTCGAATCCCCAATTAGTTGGAATATTTAACTTCGGGTATAAGAATAATTTGATGAGGACACTCGCACTTTATATTTATGACTGATGGACTGTTATGGACAAAAACCAGACGGACATATTAAATAATCCAGGACAAAGGACAATTAACCCATGGGCATAAAACTAAAATCAACACGTCAAACATCATGATTACGGAAGTTTAAATAAGCATAATTCTTTTATTTCATATTTAATTTCCTTTATTTTATATTTAATTGCACTTCTAATTATCGCACTTTTATTTATTGTTATTTAATCGCACTTTTAATTATCGTACTTTTTAATTATCGCAATTTTATTTTATCGCACTTTTATTATTCGCAATTTCATTATCGTTATTTACTTTACGCTTTAATTTAAGTCTTGTATTTATTTTATATTTTACATTAGGTTTTAACTGCGACTAAAGTCTTAAAATCGACAAACCGGTCATTAAACGGTAAAAACCCCCCTTTATAATAATAATATTACTTATATATATATTTGTATTTTTAATAAAAGTAAACTAATATAGCGTTGAGCTTTGTTTAAAGATTTCCCTGTGGAACGAACCGGACTTACTAAAAACTACACTACTTTACGATTAGGTACACTGCCTATAAGTGTTGTAGCAAGGTTTAAGTATATCCATTCTATAAATAAATAAATATCTTATGTAAAATTGTATCGTATTTAATAGTGTTTTCTGCTAAAATTAATAACTATTTTATATACACCTCGCATAACATCAAGTATTTTTGGCGCCGCTGCCGGGGATCATCTTAAAAGCCGGAAGCGCAACGCTAATATAAAAAAAAAAGGGATTTTTTTTGTTTACTTTTATTAAAATTCGTTTTTGTAAAAATACGTTTTAAATATTCAAAAATATAAAAAGAAAAACAAAAATATAAGTATTTTTAAGATTTTGTTAAATATTTAAGTTTTATAAGTTTCTTTATTTTTATTTTAGTTTATAAAAATATAAGCTTTATTAACTATCTTTTATTTATAGAAAAGAATTAAAAACAGAAAATAAAAATAAAAAATTAAATAAAGAAAAAACGCGTCGATTCAAACTGTGCCAGAATTGAAATTCTGAACCCCGCGACTCGCGGGGTTTTCTTCATTAATTACCGCAACTCGCGGAGGGTATCTGACAGGCGACAGGAAGCCCTAATTCAGCATTAATTACGGTTTATTATTAATTATAATTATTATATAAACCTAATTATTATTATTATTATTATTAGTTTTATTTTTATTTTTACTTTTTATTTAATTTATGTATTTAGTATTAATTAGTTTTATTAAATTGTAAAATTAGTAGTTTTATTAAAAAAATAATATAAAAATAATATTTTTATAAAAATTGTACTTTTTACAACTTTTTGTATATTTTTATATTTTGTCCCTTTTTAATCGTTGTAGCGTAATATTTGTATTTTTAGCTCATATTTAATTTTAAACTTAGTTTTTGCTATAGTTATTTTTACTCCTAGATTTTTAGGCTTTGCCGTAGAATTCCTTAAGTGCTTTTTCTTTAGACTAAGATTTAGGTGCTTTAGAATTTTGCGACGCCTTTTTAAGTTTTAGTTTCTTTTTAAGTTATTTCCATTTTGGATTTAGTTTTTCCTGTAAGCTTTAATATTTTTAGACCTTTTACTATGTATCAATTATCATTCCAATTAGTAATCTCAATTTGCGATTATAATTTTAAGTTAGTTGTAGTAATAAGGTTAGGTTAGTATTTTTAAGTTTTTATAAGTTTCTTTTATTTTTCCGTCACCTTTTATTTTTCAACCATTTTTTCTTTTTCGACCTTTTTCGACGAACTCTTTTTCTCTCATATTTCTCGCTATTCTAGTTTTTAGGACATAGATTTTTATTCTACTTCTTATCTAAATTTCTTAAAATTACGAAAATTTATTTTAAGTGGTTAAATTGATAGACATCAAAATTTTCTGGTTCGTAGTAATAGTTGGATTTGTACGTGGACCGGGTTATTGGAGCCAAACAGTCCTCAATTATATTGAGACCAAACGAATCCTGCCCCTCTTCTGCATCTTTTGGCTATTCGAAACGTGGGCAAAATCAGAAAAGTCTATTAATTGGATAACTTATTATAATTTTTCTTTCCTTTTAAAAACTAATAGGATATTCAGTGAATGCACCGAGCAAGACGTTCATCACCTTTTGTACGTTCGCCACCTGTAACTAGATCAAGACATTTAGCAAATATAACCGCCGTTGATTTTTCTTTAGAATCGTCATCCAGTCAACCAAGTACTTCAGTTCAAATTTCCGATAATCCATTTTTTGAACCCAACCTCACAATTGAGAATCCAGAGAATATTCAGGAACGGTTCATAGATCCTGAACCATTAAACTTTCCTCCGGAACCACCAATCATTCAAACAGAGATTGTTGAGGAACGAACCATTAAATCAGAATCATCTAGTGATACCGATTCAACAAATTCAATTATGGAGAATCTGGAACCTTTAAGTATGGAAGACCGAATGAGAGCTAAACGCACTGGCCAAGGTCACGCAATTACTCATCCAGACATTAATGCGCCAGATTATGAAATCAAAGGACAAATTCTACACATGGTGACTAATCAATGCCAATTTAGTGGTGCGCCGAAGGAAGATCCAAATGAACATCTACGTACCTTTAATAGGATCTGCACACTATTTAAAATCCGAGAAGTGGAGGATGAACAGATATATCTCATGTTATTTCCCTGGACTTTAAAGGGAGAAGCCAAAGATTGGTTGGAATCATTACCTGAAGGGGCGATCGATACATGGGACGTTTTAGTTGACAAATTTCTTAAACAATTCTTTCCTGCATCTAAAGCCGTAAGACTTCAAGCAGAAATTGTTACGTTCACACAGAAACCAAATGAAACTCTATATGAGGTGTGGACAAGATATGGAAAGTTATTAAGAGGATGTCCGCAACATGGTTTAGACACCTGTCAAATAGTACAAATATTCTACCAAGGATGCGACATCACTACAAGAAAAGACATAGATATAGCAGCTGGTGGTTCTATTATGAAGAAAACCGAAACTGATGCTTACAAAATTGTTGATAATACTGCTTCCCACTCACATGAGTGGCACCAAGAAAAAGACATCATTAGATCATCTAAAGCAGCTAGAGCCGATTCTAGCCATGACTTAGATTCCATTTCCGCAAAGATAGATGCTGTGGAGAGACGAATGGAAAAGATGACTAAAGATATTCACTCAATACGAATTAGTTGTGAGCAGTGTGGAGGACCACATTTGACAAAAGATTGTCTCAGTATTGAATTAACAATGGAACAAAGAGAGAATATTTCATACATAAACCAAAGGCCTGGAAATAATTATCAGAATAATTATCAACCGCCAAGACCGATTCACAATCAAAACCAGAATTATAACCGAAATATTCCATACAACAACCAACAAGGTCCTAGCAATCAACAAGTATCCAATAATACTTATAATCAGCAAAGACCTAATTTTCAAAACAAACCACCACAACAAACCGATGATAAAAAGCCGAATTTAGAAGATATGATGACGAAGCTAGTTGAAACTCAAACGCAGTTTTTCACATCTCAAAAACAAACAAATGAACAAAATGCTCAAGCATTTAGAAAATCAACAAGCTTCTATTCAAAATCTGGAACAAGAAGTAAGTAACCTAGCAAGGTTAATAGGTGAAAGAAAACCGGGAAGTCTACCTAGCGATACAAATGCTAACCCCCGGAATGAAACAGCTAAAGCTATTACCACAAGAAGTGGTACAACACTTAAACCACCTGAAATACCTGTAACTTCTGATGAAACCATTCCTACTCCACAAGAACCACAACCTGATCAAGATAAGGAAAAAGAACCGGTAGTTGAAAAGGTTAATGAAGATAACACAGTTAAGGATAAACCTTATGTTAAACCATACCAACCACCACTTCCTTATCCGAGTAAAATGAAGAAAGAGAAACTTGAAGCCGAGCAATCCAAATTCTTGGATATGTTTAAACAGATAAATGTAAATCTTCCTTTCATTGATGTGATTTCAGGAATGCCTAGATATGCTAAATTCTTGAAAGATCTAATCTCAAATAGAAAGAAAATGGAAGAACTCTCGGCTGTTACTATGAATGCTAATTGTTCAGCAGTGCTGTTGAATAAGATACCAGAAAAACTATCTGATCCAGGAAGTTTCACAATTCCATGTTTTCTGGGTAGTCTTAGTTCAATAGAAGCATTGGCAGACTTAGGTGCTAGTATAAATCTAATGCCGTATTCACTATACGCTAAACCAGACCTTGGAGAATTGAAACCAACAAGAATAAGCATACAACTAGCCGATCGATCAATAAAATATCCTAGAGGGATAATGGAGAACATGCTAGTTAAAGTTGGTACTTTAGTATTTCCAGTAGATTTTGTTGTCTTGGACATGGAAGAAGATTCTCAAGTTCCTCTCATATTAGGAAGACCATTCTTAAACACGGCTAAAGCAATGATAGACGTGTTCGGTAAGAAACTGACCCTAAGTATAGAGGACGAGAGTGTTACCTTTTCAGTTGATAGAGCAATGCAACAACCACAATCTGCAGATGATACATGTTATTATATTCAAACTATAGATGCACATGCAGAATTGTTAGAAGAATTTCCAGAATTACAAGGAACAGGAGAATGTTCTTTAGGAGAAGGAACAGAACAAATTGATGAAGCTGAAATGTTAGCTACACTAATAGCTAATGGATATGAACCAACAACAGAAGAAATTCAAATGCTAAAAGAAGAAGACAGATATCGATATAAATCATCGATAGAAGAACCTCCGAAATTAGATCTAAAGACACTTCCAAACCATTTGGAATACGCTTATTTACATGGTGAATCTGAATTACCTGTAATAATATCGTCTTCTCTTACTGAAAATGAGAAATCACAACTCATTTCTGTGTTGAAAGCTCATAAACCAGCCATTGCATGGAAGATTCATGATATTAAAGGAATAAGTCCTTCGTATTGCACACATAAAATCCTTATGGAAGAAGGTCATAAAACGTATGTGCAACGCCAACGAAGACTAAATCCTAATATGCAAGATGTAGTTAAGAAAGAGATTATTAAACTGCTAGATGCAGGTTTAATTTATCCAATCTCTGATAGTCTATGGGTAAGCCCAGTTCAATGCGTGCCTAAGAAGGGTGGCATGACTGTCATTACAAATGAGAAAAATGAGCTTATTCCTACTAGGACTGTAACAGGATGGCGTGTATGTATTGATTATAGAAAATTAAATGACGCCACCAGAAAAGATCACTTTCCCTTACCTTTCATAGATCAAATGTTGGAAAGATTAGCCGGAAATAGTTACTATTGTTTTCTAGATGGATTTTCCGGATATTTTCAAATTCCAATAGCACCCGAAGATCAAGAGAAAACCACATTCACGTGCCCTTATGGTACTTTTGCTTACAAAAGCATGCCATTTGGACTTTGTAACGCCTCTGCAACCTTTCAAAGGTGTATGATGGCGATTTTTCATGACATGATAGAAGAATGCATGGAAGTATTCATGGATGACTTTTCAGTCTTCGGTAATACATTTAAATCATGTCTAGTTAATCTGGAACGAATGCTAATTAGATGCGAAAAATCAAATCTAGTACTTAATTGGGAGAAATGCCATTTCATGGTTAAAGAAGGCATCGTTCTTGGACATAAAATTTCAAAAGAAGGAATTGAAGTGGATAGAGCTAAAGTAGATGTAATTGCTAAACTTCCACATCCCACCAATGTTAGAGGAGTTAGGAGTTTTCTAGGGCATGCCGGTTTTTACCGACGTTTCATAAAAGATTTTTCTAAAATTGCCACTCCTATGAATAAACTCCTAGAAAAGGATGAGCCATTCATCTTTTCAGATGAGTGTATCAAATCTTTTAATATTCTTAAAGAAAAACTCACTAATGCACCGATCATGATAACACCAAATTGGAATCTACCATTTGAACTAATGTGCGATGCAAGTGATTTTGCAATGGGAGCCGTTTTAGGACAAAGGATTGAAAAACGATTTCAACCTATATATTATGCTAGTAAGACGTTACAAGGAGCACAAACGAACTATACAACTACTGAAAAAGAACTCCTTGCTATTGTCTTTGCTTTTGACAAATTTCGATCATATCTCGTTCTAGCAAAAACGGTGGTCTATACCGACCATTCTGCTCTTAGATACCTATTTTCAAAACAAGATGCTAAACCAAGATTAATCCGTTGGATCTTACTCTTACAAGAGTTTGATATTGAAATCCGAGATAAAAGAGGAGCAGAAAATCTCGCCGCTGATCATCTTTCTCGTCTTGAAAATCCCGAATTAGAAGTTCTAAATGAATCAGCCATACAAGACAACTTTCCTGATGAATATCTATTGAAGATAGATTATAAAGAAATCCCATGGTTTGCAGACTATGCAAATTATTTAGTATGTGGATTCCTTGAAAAAGGATTATCGTACCAAAAACGAAAGAAATTATTCAGTGATATAAAACACTATTTCTGGGAAGATCCACATCTGTTTAAAAGTTGTCCCGATGGAATAATACGCCGATGTGTATTTGGAGATGAAGCTAGTAAAATTTTAAACCATTGTCACACAGGACCAACAGGAGGGCATTATGGGCCTCAACTAACAGCAAGAAAAGTTTATGAAGCTGGATTCTATTGGCCTACAATTTACAAAGACGCACACCTTCTTTGCAAATCCTGTGATGCATGTCAAAGGGCCGGAAAAATAAGTCAACGTGATGAAATGCCACAAAATGTCATCCAAGTATGTGAAGTATTTGACATTTGGGGTATTGACTTTATGGGTCCATTTCCAAAATCTAATAATAATCTATATATACTCGTAGCCATTGATTATGTATCTAAATGGGCGGAAGCACAAGCTCTCCCAACTAACGATGCACGAGTTGTAGTCAACTTTTTAAAACGTCTTTTTGCAAGGTTTGGAACACCGAAAGCTTTAATAAGTGATCGGGGTACTCATTTCTGTAATAATCAACTTGAGAAAGTTCTTAAAAGATATGGAGTAACTCATAAAATCTCCACCGCATATCATCCACAAACAAGTGGACAAGTTGAAAATACCAACCGAGCTTTAAAACGTATTCTAGAGAAAACCGTAGGATCAAATCCGAAGGAATGGTTCATTAAATTGGAGGATGCACTCTGGGCTTTTAGAACAGCCTACAAAACTCCAATTGGAACCACACCTTTTAGACTTGTTTATGGAAAAGCATGTCATCTTCCAGTAGAAATTGAACACAAAGCATTTTGGGCTTTGAAGACATGTAATCTTGATTTACATGAAGCCGGACGTCTACGATTAAGTCAACTAAATGAATTAGAAGAATTAAGACATGAAGCATACGAAAATTCGTTAATCTATAAAGAAAGAACGAAGAAATGGCATGATAAAAGAATCAGAAGTTCAAAAGAATTTAAAGAAGGAGACAGAGTTCTTCTTTTCAATTCACGATTCAAGCTATTTCCTGGAAAATTGAAATCAAGATGGTCTGGACCATTCATAGTCAAAAGAGTTTTCCCATACGGAACGATAGAATTAATAAATTCAAATGGGATAGAATTTAAAGTTAATGGTCACAGAGTTAAACATTACATACATGGTCCGATGGAAGTCGACAACGAAGTTAATCACAATTTCGACACCACAGCTAACTAAGTGTGGGGAGAATCAAGTCTTTAAAGGATAATATATATTTCTGTTAGAGTTAGATTGTCCGTTTTCGTGTAGTTCTCGAAAATGGAACCCGAATGGTCTTTCCCTAGCAGACCCTAAAGAACTAGTCTTCTCCCCCCATTCTGAATTTTTATTTTTTTTAGGTTTCTACAAAATGAAGACTGCCTGTGAACTAAACCATGGTCTAATGCTACACGCTTTGATCACTAAACGTAATAATGACATACTCCCGAGTGAAATAGTATCAATAATCAGAGAAAGAATGGACGGAGTTAGAAAAGAATCCAGATGCGAAGATAATAAGTTACAATTTGGTAAAGGAAAATCAAAATCCGCAGCGAAAAGAAGAGCACGACACCTAGAACGATGTCACAAATGCGGAAAATGGTCACATGGAGGTAAATGTTCCAATAATCAAACCTATTCAAATACCGAATTTGTTACTTTATGCAGAGACGGACCGTTCATATGTTTAGAAGAAAAGACACTGAATGCTCGAGGTTACGCCTATGTAGCTATGGAAAACCAATTAAACCGACTATCTTATGAATGGGATAGATCATATAACTAAGAAATCTATTTCACAGGTATGTCTGTACAGTTTTTATTTTTATTTTTATTTTTAACCTTTTGATAATAAACGCTAATTTGTTCGCTAAAAAGTATTAAATTGGTATTAAATAAAATTAGGTTTGGCGACCGAAATTATTGATATCATTCAAAAATTTATTACATCACTGCGAAATTTAACGTTTATTCTTAAGGTATAAATATCTTTAAACAATCAACCCAAAATATTTCAAAAATTCGTCATGAGTTAAATTAGGTCTTGGAACCGAAATTACTTTACCGAAAAGAGGGGCGCATATTTTTGATAATATTTGATTGATTAAAGTGGGATAAAAAGACAAAAAGATTTTTAATTTTATTTTTACCATGTTTTTAAAATTAATATTTAAATCTTAAATTAATATTGTAAACTTTGTAAAAACAATATATTTAAAATTGTAAATATTTGAAAAATTAATATAAGTTTGGTATGAATTTATAATATGAATTTTTAATTTTATGCATTTCAAATTTTAAGTTTGGTGTGATTTTTTAATATTAATTTTAAATTTTATATTTAAGTTGTGTGAATTTTAAAAAAAAAAAAACAAAAATTTACTTTATCTCATTAAGTTAAGAATATGATTTTTAAAATTCGTCGTAAGTTGAAGACTAGGTCTTTGAACCGAAATTGCTTTACCCCAAGGGAGGGACGAGAAATTTTATTATCATTATTTTTAATCTTTTTGATTTAAAGTATGCCAAAAACATTAAAAAACCCAAAAATCTTAGCTTTTAAAACAATCGCTACAAAAAGACAAATTTTAAAATTTTATCGAGAGACGGACTAGGACATCGATCCGAAATGACCTCGTCCTAAATAACAAGGGAAACAAAATTTTAAAATTAATTCTTTAATTGTTTTAATAAGTTAATGATTATAAAAAAAAAAAAAAATACCAAACTCCGCGAGTCGCGGAGTTTGGAGGGTAAATCCCCGCGACTCGCGGAGGAGTCGAATTACAGAAAAAAAAAAAAGAGCTGCAACAGCTCAGTTCACACTCCACAAACTCAAAACAGAATTCTGCACGAAAAACACTCCGAAAATACACGAAAAACACCCCCAAAAATCTCAATTTTTAACCGTTAATCACCAAATTTTTTGCTAAAATCATGTTGAGAAGGATGCTATCTAAGAATTACTCAAGAAAAATGGTAAATTTCTACACCTAAACACCATTTAATCCGAAATTTGGTGTTCTTGAGCTATTTTTTCCACAATTTGATTTTGATGCTTTTTAGTGTAATTAGACTTAAATTTTTATGTATTATGCTTGTATAACCTAGATTGATGCTGTTTAACATGATTAGAAGCCTTAAACTTCAAATTTTGAATAATCTAGGGTTTGTGTTCTTGAGCAAATTTGGGGCTTTTTGATATAAACAGGTTATGGCCGATTTTTGTCATGAATTGTTGCTAAATTGAGTAGTGTAACATGTCTAGGTAGTTAAATGATCCAAACTTTGAGCCTAAACATGATTTTGAGAATTAAAGTGGACTTTTTCAAGTCTAAAATTCATGAACTTGATTTTTGAAAGATAATGCCATTTGAGACTTGTTTAATTGCTAGTAATGATTATTTTGACATGTTATTTGAGTTGAATGCTTATGAACTTGGCGAACATTTTCGTATATGCTTATTTGAAAAAGTGTAGATTTGATGAAAATATGAAAATGAGCTTAAGTTTGATATAAATTGATAATGTCATTGTAATTATTTTGATTGATGATTTTGCTGACACTAATGCATATTTGGATGCACAAAATTTGTGTTTGATGTGTTTTGCAGAATGAAAGGGGTGAATCTTCATCCCAAGTCCGCAATGCTCCTGCTGAGAATTTGGAACAACAGGAGGTGGATAACTACTACAAGCAGGATATACCTCATCCAGTCATGGCCTTTTCTGATATGCACTTGGAAGAGTTGCACCCGAACCTGAGATTTGACAGACTTTGGATAGATTATCCAAAATATCAACGGGGTTTGCATACTCTTCATTCTAAGGTTGTTGAGGTACCGAGGGTCATAGAATGGGGACCCTTAGAAGCTGTAGAATTGGCCGGGCCAATTAGGGAATTACTTGTACAGAGGTATGGTAATTCTTCTTTTAATGACTGGATATGTTTATTCACCATACGTAGACCTGTATATAAAGTATGGTGTGAAGAATTGTTATGTAGTATAGAGTTGAATGATCGGGTAGCTAGTTTAACCGATCGTTCTTTTATTAGATTTTTGTTAGGCGGTTCGATGCGCCACATGTCTTTACTGGACATGGCTCAGGCTTTACGTATATATACGCCTGAGGAGTTAGCGTCTGCCGATTGTAGAGGATTGATACTAAACGGTAGAAAGATAGATGAAAATTTTGATACACACGGTGTGTGGAGTCAAATGACAAGCCATCACCGTTTCAAAGGGGGAAATTACTCTTATTTGGATATAGATAGAGCCGAATTAAGAGTGATACATAGGTTTTTAGCTAATTCGATTACACAAAGGGGTAAGAACAAAGAAAAAGTAAATGAACAGGATTTGTTTTACCATATGTGTATTCGAGACCCACAAAGCGCTGTAAGTATACCATATTGTGTGGGTTATTATTTATCAGCTATGGTTCAGGGGATGCGACCACATAGCATAATAGGAGGTGGTATTTTTATTACTTTGATTGGTGAATATCTCGGTGTGGATATAAGTCGGGGGGATTATTACTAGAAGAGCCGGAACCCCGCGATACTATAGGTTTAAATGTATACCATGGTGCGAAAGTTTTGAAGAGGCGAAATAACGCCGCAGTACGATACCATGGTAGACATCCACAGGTGGAGAGAAACCAGCAGCAAGGTAATGTAGGAGGGGGGAATGAGATGCAAGAAATGCATAGGTTTATAGCTTCTCAGGAATACGAAAATGCTAGACAGAGAGCATTTGAAGATTGGCAAGTTCATCAGAACCAGATCATAGCTCATTGCCAACATATAGGTAGAAACTATATTCCTACACCGAAACCCATCTTCCCTCCTTGGTCGATAGAGATGCAGCCACCATATCCTACGTATGACCCTGCCGAAGCATTCTATAGCACTTATGGTTATGCCTGGAACCCCTATTGGTACCAATATCATCCTTAGTTTACTTATTTTTTTTTTTATTTTGTAATTTGTAATTATTGATACGTTTAATACTTTTGTTAATATTGTAATCATTTTTATAATTATCTAACTTTTATTCTTAGATTTTAATAATTTTTGAATGTGGGGTAATATACCAAACTTCAAAAATATGTATATATGTTTGCAGTTTATCTTATGTACACAACAGGGTAAAACAACGCATTTTCAAAGACTGGCATTAAGTTCAGCAAAAGCAACTAATTTTGACGACAAGATGCAAAATATATGTGAAATAACAACAAGACGGAATGAACAAATGATGTGCACCATTTATCATTCAGCAAACAAACGCCAATATATTTGGAAACTTTGGTAAAATTTAATCATTTTCACACAAATCACCCTCAATAATTTAAATTGTTACTGATTTCTTGCAAATGAGGGCATTGCAAGATCTTAAGTGTGGGAAGGGATTAAATTCTTTCGGATTTTAAATTTTTTTTACTTTATACACTTGGTTACCATTAAAAATACTAGTAAAGCAGTAGTTGTATTAGAATCTAGTGCTCTCTAATAAAAAAGAACAGCCCTAGTCTTATATACTGACTACCCAATTCTAGTAAAATTTTTCAAAATTTTCAATTAAATGAATTCAAATCATGTTTATACATATTTATGAACGATAAAACTAGGTTTTAACACCGAAATTATTGTTATCTCAGAAAGAACATAAATTAAGAAACAAACTAAAATGTCAAAATTCATTTAAAATGGAATAGAGGACGATAAAAAGAAAAATAAAAAGCCAAGTGTGGGAAAATTTACCAAGTTATTTTAAACATATGTCACATATATCTGTAACAAATAACTGAAAATACTTTTGCTTTGGACTAAACTAAACTGTTTTACCCAATGAAAGAAAATAAGAGATGGATCTACACGATGAATCAATTCCATCATTAAAAGGAAGTAAAGTCTTCCGAAAAAGAAACGCGCTTCTTGATTTAGGTCATGAAGTTGTCGTCCAGACCAGCTGTAGGTTGACGAAAAATCTAGAAAAGTCATCACTAAAATCAGCAGGAAATCCACGAACCTCAGCATTAAACAGGGTCGCCAAGTGGTCAGATTTATCCTAACCATGAGAAGGATTTATCTCGTACAATGGGGGGGCACCATGCAAATTAGCTGGATAAGACTAATAAATCAGATCCCTAGAAAGGATAATCTCCTTAAAGATTAAAAATCAGCTTTTAAGACTGATATTACTCAATCCATGAGATTGACCTTAAAGATTGAGAATTCAAACTCATGGAATTCAATGATATCTAAACTCGAGCTTGAACGAGAAAATATTTTGATCAAAATTATAAACCGATTTGTTTTCTGAAAACCCTATTTTCAATGCGTTCATTACCATTGAACGTAAAATCCTAGGAATTCACCTGGAATTCATTAGGTCACCTGAACTAAATCGGGTGTCAACCGTAAGAACGGTGGTTGCATAGCATGGTCAAAGACAGGACCTTGTGCCAGGCCGAAAAATTATAAGGGTGAGCTTTACTATTGCTCCTACCAAGGATAGTAATTGCGTCCGACACGTTATAGACCATAATCAAAAGCATGTCACGGGACATTGCCTTAACAGTTGCTTGTTCAACGCTTTCCTTTCAACCGGACGGTAGTTTACGGAAAGGTAATATACGGGACAAGTAAACTGGACGTGTTGCTTTCCAAATACAAGGTTAGCAAGTGGGTGACACAAAACCGCAAGTTTTGAGCTAAAATTTTCAAATCTGAAACCCACCAAACCCACAAAAATATTTTGCAAACACCGGTAAAGGGTTATTCCGGAAAACTTATCTAGGGTAAAAACTAGATTTAATTTTCAAAAGATCAAATGTTTTCATAAAGATCCAATTTCCTTAATGGATCTAAATTTTTATAGTCATGTGGGACTGTAAACCATATCGTTACTACCATTGTTTATACCGCCGTATAGAAATCACTGATGTACAAAGTGTGAAGAATAAAGAAGTGATTCTAGTATTTCAAGATGATATTGCTTGAGGACAAGCAACGCTCAAGTGTGGGAATATTTGATAATGCTAAAAACGAACATATATTTCATAGCATTATTTCTCAAGAAAGACAAGCTTTTAGTTGCAATTGTTCTATTTACAAGAGATATTCGTTTAAATAATAAAAGGTGAAGACAAAAGACAGATTCGACGAATTGAAGACGCAAACGACCAAAAAGCTCAAAAGTACAAAAGACAATCAAAAAGGTTCCAATTATTGATAAGAAACGTCTCGAAATTACAAGAGTACAAGATTCAAAACGCAAAGTACAAAATATAAAATTGTACGCAAGGACGTTCGAAAATCCGGAACCGGGACCAGAGTCAACTCTTAACGCTCGACGCAACGGACTAAAAATTACAAGTTAACTATGTATATAAATATAATATAATATATAATTAATTATATTAATTATATATATATTATATTTATAAATAAAAAACCGTCGGCAGAGAAAAACTCCAAGGACTGAGCTGTAAAAGTAACCTCCGCGACTCGCGGAGTTTGAAGAGGTTTTCACCGCGAGTCGCGGAGCCCCAAATTTCAACTCTGCCTATAAAGCAAACCGAATTCTGATCAAAAACCATATCTTTTTCTTCTCTTATCATACGTAAAATTTATATATATATATATATAATTTATATTTTAATTTTAATTTTAATTCTAATAATAAGGGTATGTTAGCGAATGTTGTAAGGGTGTAAGTCGAAATTCTGTCCGTGTAACGCTACGCTATTTTTAATCATTGTAAGTTATGTTCAACCTTTTTACATTAATGTCTCGTAGCTAAGTTATTATTATGCTTATTTAAAACGAAGTAATCATGATGTTGGGCTAATTACTAAAATTGGGTATTTGGGCTTTGTACCATAATTGGGGTTTGGACAAAAGAACGACACTTGTGGAAATTAGACTATGGGCTATTAATGGGCTTTATATTTGTTTAACTAAATGATAGTTTGTTAATGTTAATATAAAGATTTACAATTGGGCGTCCCTATAAATTACCATATACACTCGATCGGACACGATGGGTGGGGTATTTATATGTACGAATAATCGTTCATTTAACCGGACACGGGAATGGATTAATAGCCACTAGAATAATTAAAACAGGGGTGAAATTACATTCAAGGGTAATTGGTGTAATTGTTAACAAAGTAGTAAAACCTTGGTTTACACGCAGTCGATAACCTGGTGTATTCATTAAACAAAGTATTAAAACCTTGTTACAATTCGAATCCCCAATTAGTTGGAATATTTAACTTCGGGTATAAGAATAATTTGATGAGGACACTCGCACTTTATATTTATGACTGATGGACTGTTATGGACAAAAACCAGACGGACATATTAAATAATCCAGGACAAAGGACAATTAACCCATGGGCATAAAACTAAAATCAACACGTCAAACATCATGATTACGGAAGTTTAAATAAGCATAATTCTTTTATTTCATATTTAATTTCCTTTATTTTATATTTAATTGCACTTCTAATTATCGCACTTTTATTTATTGTTATTTAATCGCACTTTTAATTATCGTACTTTTTAATTATCGCAATTTTATTTTATCGCACTTTTATTATTCGCAATTTCATTATCGTTATTTACTTTACGCTTTAATTTAAGTCTTGTATTTATTTTATATTTTACATTAGGTTTTAACTGCGACTAAAGTCTTAAAATCGACAAACCGGTCATTAAACGGTAAAAACCCCCCTTTATAATAATAATATTACTTATATATATATATTTGTATTTTTAATAAAAGTAAACTAATATAGCGTTGAGCTTTGTTTAAAGATTTCCCTGTGGAACGAACCGGACTTACTAAAAACTACACTACTTTACGATTAGGTACACTGCCTATAAGTGTTGTAGCAAGGTTTAAGTATATCCATTCTATAAATAAATAAATATCTTGTGTAAAATTGTATCGTATTTAATAGTGTTTTCTGCTAAAATTAATAACTATTTTATATACACCTCGCATAACATCAAGCAGCATGTATCTAGTCCCAAAAATGTTAATGAAAATGGGACTGTAGACTCACCTTGAGTGCATTTGACAATTCACAAGCAAAGAGTACCAATATGCAGTTACATAAGTTATTTTCAAAAGACAGACTCACAGTACAGTTGTCCCATTGCTCAGACCAACGCAATCATATAGTAAAAGTCAACACATACATCTACTAGTCAAGCAAGTCAACAAAAGTCAAACTTGGTCAAATTGGTCAACCTAGGTCAACTATATCAGTAGGTCATTTCAATGATGTCACAAAGTCAAACCAAGGTTAGGTAACCGACCTTAACATAGATGAATCACCTGGTAACCGACCTTAACATAAAGTGCTTAAGATATCTGGCATCATACATTCCACTATTCAAATGTATGACAAGAACCCTTCGAAGTAGTAAAGCATTTCCACTATTCGAAAATGGGGGTGGTTGGTGCCCGTAGATCTAACTTTAGGATTCGCATCAATTAGTGTTTTTCACTAATTCTTAGGTTACCAAGCATAATAATAATAAGTACAGATATCCGGTATAACAAAACAATCGTAGAATGTAGTTTCATGAACTTGTGCTTATTTTGTAAAACATTTATAAAAGCAGTGCATGTATTCTCAGTTCCAAAAATATATATTGCAAAAGCATTTAAAAAGGGAGCAAATGAAACTCACCATACTGTATTTCGTAGTAAAAATACATATAACGTCATTGATCAAGTGCAAGGTTGGCCGCGGATTCACGAACCTAAATTAATTATATATATTTATGTGTTGGTCAATATTTGTCTAACAAATTAGGTCAAGTCATAGTGTATCACAATCCTAAGGCTCGAGAATAATATGTAAAGGTCAACAAAAGTCAATTTGACTCAAAATAATTTCCAAAATCTATACATGATTAATATATAGTTTAAATATCGTCGTTTTATATTTTTAAATATTTTTAAAAGATTTATTGAGTAAATAATATAATTCATTTATTAATAAATAAAATTTTATATTAAATTTTATATAATAAAATATACTTTTATATATATTAAGTAATAAAATTTATAGAGTTCATTTAATATCATAAAGATAATATGATAGGTATTATTAAAGTAATTTTATTACACGTAGTAAAATATGTTTGTATCACATATTTATTTGATAAAATAATATCTATAATAATAGTAAGTAAAAGTTATATTATTTTGTAATAATAATTATTATTATTCTATTAATAAAAATATCAATATTTATAATTACTAAAAATGACATTATGATAAAATGATAATTCTAATTATGATAACTTTAATATTTACGATACTTTTTAATATTAACTTTAAAATAATAATTCTATTTAAAATGATAATAATAATCATATTTTATAATAACAATGACATTTAGATTAAAATGATAATTTTTGTTAAAATGATAGTTTTTAATACTAACGATACTTTTAATAATAATAATAGTAATGATAAAAATAATAAGAACGATAATTTTATCTAAATCAATATCTTATAATATTTTAATTTCATCATGATACTCATACTCATTATTTCCTAATCGTTTCGTTTAATAGCTTTTAATCGTCTTTTATATCGTGTTCATAATAATGATAATAATAGTAATCAAAATAATTAGGTGTTACTAATATTAGTTTTAATTACAATAATACTAATAATGATAATTACTATGATATTATTAACGATAATACTAATAATTATTTTAGTGATAATAATTAATAATAATAATAATAACAATAACAATAACCATTTTTAAATAATGATATATATATATATATATATATATATATATATATATATATATATATATATATATATATATATATATATATATATATTAATAATGATAATAATAATAATAATAATAATAATAATAATAATAATAATAATTATAATACTAATTATAACTTTAACGATAATAACGATAGTAATAATAATAAAAATTAAAATTTTTAATGATAATTCCTTTTATTGATAATGATAATAGTAATAATAATATAAAACTAGAACGATGATAATAACGACGATAATAATAATCATTTTTAATAATAATACAAAAATTTAATTGACTATAACTTCAATTGATAATAGTAATAATAATATAAAACTAATACTTTCCTAATGTTTTCAAGTTATAATATATACACATATACATATATAATCATGTTCGTTCAATTTAATGGTTCGTGAATCGTTGGAACTTGGTCGAGGTTTAAATGAATGTATGGACACAGTTTAAAATTCTTGAGATTCAACTTAACAAACTTTGCTTATCGTGTCAGAATAATATAAAGATAAAGTTTAAATTTGGTTGGAAATTTCCGGGTTGTCACAGTACCTACCCGTTAAAGAAATTTTGTCCTGAAATTTGAATGGGATGGTCATGGCTGACAATAAGTATGTTTTCATGACGTACACGAGTTGAAAATTAGAGTTTTATTATCATCAAGTAATATAGATAAAGCAATTTGATTTTTGTGAAGAGTATGAGTGAAGTTATCACAAAAGAATGAAATGAGTAAATGCACGTTCTTTTTAACCAATGACATAGTCACGGTTGATTTCCGGAATTCAAGGAATTTAGAGAAAATCTTCGTAATAAGATTTGGTTCTTTGGTAATTAAGGAAGTTAGGATCCGCTTGATTAAATGCGATAATATGTTTTGATTGCTCTGTCGGATATTTTACTATATATCCACCCCTTCGTTTCCTTATTTCCACAACTCACACATTTTATTCTTTCTCCTCAATTCATACTTTATAGCATTCACTAATATGCTCCATCCAGTTCTGATTCTTGATATACTCCTAACTTTCATATCTGTCATTCTTCTTTTTCATCTGCCGCCGAAAGAATCTATTTACTTCTACTATACTCTTGGTTTTATAGTTTTTTTTTAGTTCTTTTGTGTCTTTATATTGCTATATGCATCGATATATATGGTTTGTAATTTCTGGGTTGTTGTTGGGTTTTATATCTTCCATTATATTTCGATGTCCTTGCTTCTGTCTTCTATAATCATTGTCATCTCCAATTAATGCTCTCTTTTATTTGCTGCGATTTATATCCCAATTTCTGTTTCGGAATTTTGTCCTTTCGTTTCTTCTTCTTGCGAGTAAGTACCGCTTATAATGGTCCATAATTCGCAGATAAAATTTTTGGAATAAACAATGTTAATGTTCTAAGAAGGAAATCGTAATGGCACGATCTTGATTTGTCAAATTATCAGAATACCTCAGAAAAGATCGAATCATCAAGAAAATATTTTCTTGATATTTTTAGAGATTAAGTAGAATACATGAGTCGTATAACATGGCACATGATGATGTTATGATCTGTGAATCATCATGTTCCATTTAAAAACTCAGCATGACTTACTGTAATATAATCATGTTGATCAAGTGTCATTATATTATACTAACTCATGCTTCAGCTCCCAACACTACTTCAAAATTATTCCTATTTTAAACTCGAATGTTTCAGAATTTAGAAACAAAAATAGTTTCTTTTATGATGTAACACAGATAGCGCGAAGAGGTAAATGATTTTAGATAAGAATAATTATGAAAATATCTTTAGAAATATGGAGGATATTTATAATGAAAGATAAGAATTTCTAATATCAGAGGATGATGAAGAATATTGTCTGCAGGGGTTTAGAGTCAGGAGCAAGGTATTCGTTAATGACTTCAGTAGGTACTGAATCATTTGGATTCTTTGAAGTCAGGTTCAGTCTTTGTGATTTGTCCACAGCCTCCTTCATACTTTGCTCAATCCGGTTTCCAGTTCCAAGACTTCTCTTTTTCTGCGCTTTGCCAGCACACTTATTTATTATCATCAAACTTTTACTGTTAAAGTCATTTATAGTTTTTGCTGCTTCATCAGCATTTTTCCATTTTCGGAGAACCAATTCGTAGTTCGGGGTGTTTTTCAGGAACTTCACATTCAAATTAAGTCCAGAAGATAGACGTTATATATACACATATAACTGTTGGTGTAGACGTACTGCGAGAATTCAAAATACTGATTGCTAATTTCCGATGATTTGTATGGCAATTCTCGTTACAAAATGCGAATGATTAAATGATGGGGTTTCGGTAAATATAATGATTCTTCTGAAGGTCAAAGATCAGTGAAGTTATGAATAAGTTTATTGCTAATGTGGTGGAACATGAAAGGTTCTCTGGTAACAAAAGGGTAATCACATATATCAAGATTATGATAAGACTACTCCGAATGAAAAATTGAAGTTGTCTTACTGGAGCTGTGATAGAATTTGCTACTTTGAAAATGAATTGCAAAGTTATTTTTGCTAATAAATGCCAAAGGATCTGACACAGATATGTGTTGAATTATGACTTTGGTTTCGAGAGCTTTTTAAGTACATAACTGTGGGTAATATGTAGTTGGATCATCATCTCGATTACTCATTATTTGAAATGTCTTCAGAAATTTTTCGAAGGGCTTGAACACAGATTGTAATCATTAATATACATTTGATGTTCTAACACAGTTTTGAAGTCAAAGTATAGCTCTGAAAGATGTAGGAATCTAAAAGTGATGGTACCGGTTATATCTCGAATTGAATTCTGAGGTTTCAAAATCAGAATATGTAATTGAGTTTGAATGAGTATGGTTGTTTTGATTTCTATGAAAGAATGTATATTATTGTGAAAGTAGAAAGTATAGTTGATAATTTGCTTAATCAGATTCGAAGAATGTAACATATTAATTGTGAATTTATATATCTATCGGGTATTACCTACCCGTTAAAAAAAAATTCACAATTGATATTTTGTACCAAAGAATTTTTATTACAGTCCTTATGAAAATATATATGTATATATTCTCTTCAGATGTAACATAGATTTTAATGAGTTAATACTAAATTAAACTCATTCGATATACGGTTGGAACTAGAATTGAATAATCCCTTAAAGGCTTTAGAGATTACATAAGTATTTCTTCAATAATACTAAAATTATGAATCAATACTTCATTATTTGTTGAGGCGTGATGTTGGTTTTCGTTAAATTCTTGTGAACTTCGCAAAGTACGAATGATGTTATCTGAAAAGTTTCGGGTACATCGATGATGAAAGTGTAAAATCAAATATATACTTGATTTATTATGAATTGGAATTTGTTGAATTGAGACAGAGATTGTAGTTAACGATGGTTAAGTTACGGCGAACGACGTACATTATTGCATATTTGTAATATGAATTAACCGAGTAGTTAAGATTCACACACAATAGCTTAGTACGGAAAGATTTATTTTTCTTTCAAATATATATATATATATATATATATATATATATATATATATATATATATATATATATAATATACATATAATTTCTTCAGAGGGAATGAGTTAATTCTTCATAACTCGTTGATAAAATATACGCGTTATTAATTCGTAATGCTGTCCACAGTGATTCTTGAACTGACGGAGTTTGTGATGTTATAGGTGTTGCTGATTCTGATGCTGACTGCACTGACGATGCTGGTGACGCCGACGATACTGTTGATGCTGTTGGTAAAACAAGTTTAGCTTGTTAACCACACACCATTTTTTTCAGGGTTTCTACTCTTCCTTCTATCATTTTGGTTCGCTTAACTGATTTATGATTAGGGCTAGATTAGATAATCTCTAAGACTTTAGAGATTACATAATCGCCGCGGAATGTTTCTCCAATGATGTTATGAATTAATACTTCGTCAGTTATTGTTGTTGGTACTCCTTGGTATCTATGGTGCGTATGACGTTGATGCTCGTGGGACAGATTGTGAAGTTGAGGTTTACGACGCGGTTGTGGTTGGAGGTGGTAATGTTACTGTTGGCGTTGATGATGGTGGTACTGGTTATGCTGCTGGTGCTGCTGCTGGTGTTTGTAATCTTTGCACCATATTCTCCAAAGCCACTACCTGAGCGCGAAGATCGTTGACTTCTTCTATTATACCGGGGTGATTGTCGGTTCGGACGAGCGGATAAATAAAATCTAGAATTTGATGTAGTATATAATCGTGACGAGATACTCTGGAAATGAGAGAGAAAATGGTGTTTCGGATTGGTTCGCCGGTAAGTGCTTCAGGTTCTTCGTCAAGAGGGCAATGGGGTGGATGGAAGGGATCACCTTCTTCTTGTCTCTAATGATTGAGGAGGCTATGAACCCATCCCCAATTCATCCAGAATAGATGATGGCTGATTGGTTGGTCAATTCCGGTCACACTGCTTTCAGAGCTGGAGTGGGATTCCATTTTGGAATCTGAGGAACTTGAATTAATGATGAATTCCATTTCGTACAATTGAATAAGGATTTTTTTGATATGAAATGATTTTCGGTTATCGGATGGTATTCTAATTACATAGAATATCCATAGATATAGAATAAAAGATTTCATAGATTTCGGAGGAATTTGCGAGATATGTCAGGTAAAGTTTAAAGTAACAGATACGATAATATATGATTTAGCAGATACGTTAAGATATGAATTTTGTCTATACACTACTCATGCAATTAATGTAGCAAGACGTGTCTAGACTAGTAATGATAAGCAGGTAATTTCCTAAGAATGATAAGCAGATGATTTCCGACTAAAAATGATAAGCAAAACTTTTGACATGCAGACACGGTCGAAGTCCAGACTCACTAATGCATCCTAATGACTTATCAGTTAGAAACACTAATGCAGACCTGGTTCGCTAAGACCACCGCTCTGATACCAACTAAAAGGACCCGTTCATATACATTATAAACGATTCACAATAGTTGATTTCATCACGAGGTATCTGACCTCTATATGATACATTTTACAAACATTGCATTCGTTTCTAAAAGACAAACTTTCTTTACAACGAAAGTTGACGGCATGCATACCATTTCATAATACATCCAACTATAATTGACTTAATAATAATCTTGATGAATTTCAACGACTCGAATGAAACGTGTTTCAAAATATGCCATGATTGACTCCAAGTAATATCTTTAAAATGAGCAATTGCACAGCGGAAGATTTATTTAACACCTGAGAATAAACATGCTTTAAAGTGTCAAACAAAGGTTGGTGAGTTCATAGGTTTAATTTCTATATAATAATCATAATATTTAATAAGCCACAAAATTTCATTTAATTAAATGTGCAGGATCATTACAACTTCAAAAATCATTCATACGATGAGTCGCCTGGTAATCGACCTTAACATAGAGCGCTTAAGATATCTGGCATCATACATTCCACTATTCAAATGTATGACAAGAACCCTTCGAAGTACTAAAGCATTTCCACTATTCGAAAATGGGGGTGGTTGGTGCCCATAGATCTACCTTTAGGATTCGCGTCAATTAGTGTTTTTCACTAATTCTTAGGTTACCAAGCATAATAATAATAAGTACAGATATCCGGTATAACAAAACAATCGTAGAATGTAGTTTCATGAACTTGTGCTTATTTTGTAAAACATTTATAAAAGCAGTGCATGTATTCTTAGTCCCAAAAATATATATTGCAAAAGCATTTAAAAAGGGAGCAAATGAAACTCACCATACTGTATTTCGTAGTAAAAATACATATAACGTCATTGATCAAGTGCAAGCTTGGCCTCGGATTCACGAACCTAAATTAATTATATATATTTATGTGTTGGTCAATATTTGTCTAACAAATTAGGTCAAGTCATAGTGTATCACAATCCTAAGGCTCGAGAATAATATGTAAAGGTCAACAAAAGTCAATTTGACTCAAAATAATTTCCAAAATCTATACATGATTAATATATAGTTTAAATATCGTCGTTTTATATTTTTAAATATTTTTAAAAGATTTATTAGAGTAAATAATATAATTCATTTATTAATGAATAAAATTTTATATTAAAATTTATATAATAAGATATACTTTTATATATATTAAGTAATAAAATTTATAGAGTTCATTTAATATCATAAAGATAATATGATATGTATTATTAAAGTAATTTTATTACACGTAGTAAAATATGTTTGTATCACATATTTATTTGATAAAATAATATCTATAATAATAGTAAGTAAAAGTTATATTATTTTGTAATAATAATTATTATTATTCTATTAATAAAAATATCAATATTTATAATTACTAAAAATGACATTATGATAAAATGATAATTCTTATTATGATAACTTTAATATTTACGATACTTTTTAATATTAACTTTAAAATAATAATTCTATTTAAAATGATAATAATAATCATATTTTATATTAACAATGACATTTTTATTAAAATGATAATTTTTGTTAAAATGATAGTTTTTAATACTAACGATACTTTTAATAATAATAATAGTAATGATAAAAATAATAAGAACGATAATTTTATCTAAATTAATATCTTATAATATTTTAATTTCATCATGATACTCATACTCATTATTTCCTAATCGTTTCATTTAATAGCTTTTAATCGTCTTTTATATCGTGTTCATAATAATGATAATAATAGTAATCAAAATAATTAGGTGTTACTAATATTAGTTTTAATTACAATAATACTAATAATGATAATTACTATGATATTATTAACGATAATACTAATAACTATTTTAATGATAATAATTAATAATAAAAATAATAATAATAACAATAACAATAACCATTTTTAAATAATGATATATATATATATATATATATATATATATATTAATAATGATAATAATAATAATAATAATAATAATAATAATAATAATAATAATAAAAATTAGATAATAATACTAATTATAACTTTAACGATAATAACGATAGTAATAATAATAAAAATTACAATTTTTAATGATAATTCCTTTTATTAATAATGATAATAGTAATAATAATATAAAACTAGAATGATGATAATAACGACGATAATAATAATCATTTTTAATAATAATAGAAAAATTCAATTGACTATAACTTCAAATTCGTTCATCGAAACCATTCGATATCTAAATGAAAAGTTCTTAATTTTTCGCTAGCTTTCCAACGACATGCATATCTTATACCTTATCTCAACCGCATACGTAACTAATTCATGATTCAACATATCCTATCTAATGGCAATATCAAAAGTACAAGTATGCATAATCCTATATTCTCGAGCACTAGTCAGGGATACACTATTAATATATAAAAATTAAATTATGAGTACTCACGTATCAATATTGAGATTCAATATTGCAGGAAAAGTACGTAGACACAACGGAGATGATAAACACTAGTTTGACTTACGAGCAATACTCCCGAACCATACCCATAACCTCAATAGCTATAACCCATAATTTTCTTAGCTCTATCCCGCTCGAAAAACAATTTCAAAATCACTCGGACAGCACTCCGTCGTAATATTTTATGTATACTAATAATATCTTGAAATAATACGGAGTAAATACATATATGTAAATCGATTGAGAGAGTTTAGAGAAAATATTTTCAAGTTTCTATGAAATAATGAAACCTATTGAATTCTATTTATAATAGATTTTTGAATTATTAAAGTGAATTATTAAAGTATGAATTATTAAAGTGAATTATTAAAGTATGAATTATTAAAGTGAATTATTAAAGTATGAATTATTAAAGTAAATTATTAAAGTATGAATTATTAAAGTGAATTATTAAAGTATGAATTATTAAAGTTAAAGTAAAGTAAAAATAAAGTAAAGGTAAAGTTTAAGTATATAGTAAAAGTATAAAACTATGTACGTATAATACGCGTATAAATATATATAATATTAATTTAAATCGTTATATATACTTAATAAAATAAAATATAAATATCGTTATCTTTATCATACTAGTTAAGTAATGAGTTGTCAAAAGTTGTTCTAGATATTTATAAAAGTTATATACATTTTAATAATAAAGTTCTTTTTAAATTGAAAACTTTTTTGTACGTTTGAAACTAAATCAAATAAATATGATAATTTTGTTTTCCAAAACTAAATATATTTAAGAATTATTTTGGTTAAAGGTTAAAATAATGGAAATTGTTATATCATAAAACGTTTTAGAAAAGTAGAATCATATATATTCATAATAGGTTTCAAGTTTTTAAATTACAGTCGGTTGGTGAAGCATGGGATAAAGTCCAAAGGTTAAATAAACGTATGAAATCATCTTAATGAAAAATGTCGAGTTACTTAACTTGTCGATATCCAACATGTAAGTTATTTACACTCCACGTTCTTACTTATAAATCACTTTACCATTTTCTGAATGTTGTCAAAAAGAATAGATTTTTTAAATCACAGTGGACCTCATAACATAGACCCGTAATCATATCACAATGTATCTGATAAATCAGTCATTTGATATTATCTTCTAATTCTGTTGATAAGTATTAGAATATATTTTGAAACAAATACGTTTATATAAAGTATTATACGCTTAATACTTTGTTAATGTTTTCAAGTTATAATATATACACATATACATATATAATCATGTTCGTTCAATTTAATGGTTCGTGAATCGTTGGAACTTGGTCGAGGTTTAAATGAATGTATGGATACAGTTTAAAATTCTTGAGATTCAACTTAACAAACTTTGCTTATCGTGTCAGAATAATATAAAGATAAAGTTTAAATTTGGTTCGAAATTTTCGTGTTGTCACATTTTAAAATGTCTCGTTCATAATGATTATAAACGTTTCATATTAATTGATTTTGTTGCGAGATTTTGACCTCTATATGAGACGTTTTTCAAAGACTGCATTCGATTTTTAAAACAACCAAAACCTTTATTTTATCATTAAAGGTTTTAAAAACATTACAACGATTATCAAATAATGATAATCTAAAATATAGCGTTATCACATGACGATTACATAATGGTTTAAAATAATATTACACATCAACTTAAGTCTTCGAATGTAGTTTTTAAACAATATTATACAAGCATGCAGACTCCAATCTTGTCTTTATTTAGCATGCAACAGCGGAAGCTCTTAACAATCACCTGAGAATAAACATGCTTAAAACGTCAACAAAAATGTTGGTGAGTTATAGGTTTAACCTATATATTTATCAAATCGTAATAATAGACCACAAGATTTCATATTTCCATTTCTCATAAAAAACATGCAATCTGCATAAAAAAATTTCATATGATGAACACTTGGTAACCGACATTAACAAATGCATCTAGAATATCCCCAATATACAGGTACACTCATTTGTATATAAAATCAAAGTACTATAGCATCCATAACATGGATGGGGTTCGTTAGGCCCATAGATCTATCTTCCGGATTCGCGTCAATTTGGGGGTCTGTTCCCAAATTCTTAGGCTACCAAGGTGAAAGGGTGATATCCGGTATAATGATTCAATCATAGAATATAGTTTCAAGTACTTGTGTCTATTTTGTAAAACATTTATAAAACTGCATGTATTATCATCCCAAAAATATTAGATTTTAAAAGTGGGACTATAACTCACTTTCACAGATTTTTCCTTCGTTGGAAATAAGACTTGGCCAAGGGTCGATTCACGAACCTATAACAAATATATACATATATATCAAAGTATGATCAAAATATATTCACAATATCTTTTATTATGTTTTAACGATTTATGTTTGTTAAGTTAACAGTCCAACGTTCGTAGTCCACAATTAGTAGTACAGAAGTAAATCAATATCTATTATCTCGAATCAATCCACGACCCAGTGTATACAAGTCTCAGACTCGATCACTACTCAAAGTATATATATTATTTTGGAATCAACCACAAACCTGTATAGCTAACTCGAACATTACCGCATATAGAGTGTCTATGGTTGTTCCAAATAATATATATAGATGACGTCGATATGATATGTCAAAACACAGTATATGTGTCTATGGTCTATCAAGATTATATAATATATGTTAGAATATATGTATAATACAATATAAGTTAGTTAAGATATGGTTAGTATAGATTTTTGTCAATTCATCCCATAGTCAAATTAACCATTTTTAACCAATTTTGTTTTACCCATAACTTCTTCGTTTTAAATCCGTTTTGAGTGAATCAACTTGCTATGGTTTTATATTGAACTGTATTTTATGAAACTAAACAGAAAAAGTATAATTTTATAGTTAGAAATATAGTTTACAAGTCATTTTTGTAGAGGTAGTCATTTCAGTCGGAAAAATGACGTCTTGATGACCATTTTGAAAAACATATTTTCACTTTGAGTTTAACCATAATTTTTGGATATAGTTTCATGTTCATAAGAAAAATCATTTTCCCAGAAGAACAACTTTTAAATCAAAGTTTATCATAGTTTTTAATTATCTAACCCAAAACAGCCCCCGGTTTTACTATGATGGCGTATGTCTGGTTTTACGGTGTTCTTCGTGTTTCCAGGTTTTAAATCATTAAGTTAGCATATCATATAGATATAGAACATGTGTTTAGTTGATTTTAAAAGTCAAGTTAGAAGGATTAACTTTGTTTGCGAACAAGTTTAGAATTAACTAAACTATGTTCTAGTGATTACATGTTATAAACTTCAAATAAGATAGTTATATATATATGAATCGAATGATGTTATGAACATCATTAATACCTCAAATATAGTAAGTAAACCTACTTTAAGTGAAAAGAAATGATCTAGATTTAAAGGATTCTTGGATGGCTTGAAAGTTCTTGAAGTATAATCATGACACGAAAACAAGTTCAAGTAAGATTTTTAATCGAATTAAGATAGTTTATTGTTATAAGAATTGAATCAAAGTTTGAATATGAGTATTATCTTGAATTAGAGAGATAACCTACTGTAAATAACAAAGGTTTCTTGATCTTAGATGATTGATTGGAATGGATTAGAAAGCTTGGAAGTAGACTTGCCAATTTGAAAGTGTTCGTGAAGTTTTCTTGAGTAGTTGTTTTGTAAGTTGATCTAGGTTATAATTTATGAACTAGATTGATGTAGATTATGAAGGAAATGATGAAGAACACTTAGAACATAATGAGAGAACAAGAGAGAGATCAATTTGATGCATGAAAGTTGAAAAAGAAAGTGTGTTTGTGTGTTCTCTTTCACGTGAAAGATGGCTTGTCATATAGCCTCCATTAGTTTGTAATTTTGTGAGATATTTCATGCTAGTTGCCAAATGATGGTTCCCACATGTGTTGGTGACTCACAAAGGCTGCTAAGAGCTGATCATTGGAGTGTATATACCAATAGTAAATACATTTAGAAGCTTTGTATTGTACGAGTACGAATACGGGTGCATACGAGTAGAATTGTTGATGAAAATGAATGAGAATGCAATTGTAAGCATTTTTGTTAAGTAGAAGTACTTTGATATTTGTCTTGAAGTCTTTAAAAAGTGTACTAATACATCTTAATATACTACATGTATATACATTTTAACGGAGTCGTTAAGTCATCGTTAGTTGTTACATGTAAGTGTTGTTTTGAAACCTTTAAGTTAGCGATCTCGTTTAATGTTGTTAACCCAATGTTTATTATATCTAATGAGATGTTAAATTATTACATTATCATAATATTATGATGTATGAATATATCTTAATGTGATATATATACATTAAAATGTCGTTACAACGATAATCGTAACATATATGTCTCGTTTCGAAATTCTTAAGTTAGTAGTCTTGTTTTACATATGTAGTTCATTATTAACACACTTAATAATATATTTAATTATCATTTTATCATGTTAAATATAGTGTAACAATATCTTAATATGATACATATTTATTTAGTAAGACGTTGTTATAACGATAATCGTTATATATATCGTTTCGAGTTCCTTAACTTAGTAGTCTCATTATTATGTATATAACTCATTGTTAATATACCTAATGAGATACTTACTTATCATAATATCATGTTAACTATATATATATATATATATATATATATATATATATATATATATATATATATATATATATATATATATATATATATATATATATATCATATGGTTTTTACAAGTTTTAACGTTCGTAAATCGCCGGTCAATTTGGGTGGTCAATTGTCTACATGAAACCTATTTCAAATAATCAAGTCTTAACAAGTTTGATTGCTTAACATGCTGGAAACATTTAATCATGTAAATATAGTTTTCATTTAATGTATAATCATGGGATAATCAAAGTTCAGGTCACTATAGTACCTACCCGTTAAATAAATTTCGTCCAGAAATTTTAAGCTGTTGAAGGTGTTGACGCATCTTCTGGAAATAGGAGTGGGTATTTCTTTTTCATCTGATCTTCACGTTCCCAGGTGAAATTGGGTCCTCTACGAGCATTCCATCGAACCTTAACAATTGGTATATTGTTTTGCTTAAGTCTTTTAACCTCACGATCCATAATTTTGACGGGTTCTTCACTGAAATGTAGTTTTTCATTTATCTTGATTTCGTCTAAAGGAATAGTGAGATCTTCTTTGACTAAGCATTTTTCAGATTCGAGACGTGAAAAGTATTATGTACATTGGCAAGTTGTTGAGGTAATTCAAGTCGATAAGCTACTGGTCTAACACGATCAATAATTTTGAATGGCCCAATGTACCTTGGATTTAGTTTCTTCCATTTACCAAATCGAACAACGCCCTTCCAAGGTGAAACCTTAAGCATGACCATCTCCCCAATCTCAAATTATATATCTTTTCTCTTAATGTCCGCGTAGCTCTTTTGTCGACTTTGGACGGTTTTCAACCATTGTTGAATTTGAATGATTTTCTCTGTGGTTTCTTGGATAATTTCTGGACCCGTAATCTGTCTATCCCCCACTTCACTCCAACAAATTGGAGACCTGCACTTTCTACCATAAAGTGCCTCAAATGGCGCCATCTCAATACTCGAATGGTAACTGTTGTTGTAGGAAAATTCTGCTAACGGTAGATGTCGATCCCAACTGTTTCCAAAATTAATAACACATGCTCGTAGCATATCTTCAAGCGTGTGTATCATCCTTTCACTCTGCCCATCAGTTTGAGGGTGATAGGCAGTACTCATGTCTAGACGAGTCCCCAATGCTTGTTGCAATGTCTGCCAAAACCTTGAAACAATTCTGCCATCCCTATCAGAGATAATAGAGATTGGTATTCCGTGTCTGGAGACGACTTCCTTCAAGTATAGTCGTGCTAACTTTTCCATTTTATCATCTTCTCGCTTTGGTAGAAAATGTGCTGATTTGGTGAGACGATCGACTATTACCCAAATAGTATCATAACCACTTGTAGTCCTTGATAATTTAGTAATGAAATCCATGGTAATGTTTTCCCATTTCCACTCTGGGATTTCAGGTTGTTGAAGTAGCCCTGATGGTTTCTTATGTTCAGCTTTTACCTTAGAACACGTCAAACATTCTCCTACGTATTTAGCAATATCGGCGTTCATATCCGGCCACCAAAAGTGTTTCTTGAGATCTTTGTACATCGTTTCCGCTCCAGGATGTATTGAGTATCTGGCTTTACGTGCTTCCTTAAGTACCATTTCTCTCACATCTCCAAACTTTGGTACCCAAATTCTTTCAGCCCTATACCGGGTTTCGTCTTCCCTAATATTAAGATGTTTCTCCGAACCTTTGGGTATTTCATCCTTCAAATTTCCCTCTTTTAAAACCCCCTGTTGCGCCTCCTTTATTTGAGTAGTAAGGTTAATACGAATAATTATATTCATAGCTTTTACCCGTATAGGTTTTCTGTCCTTTCTACTTAAAGCGTCGGCTACCACATTCGCCTTCCCCGGGGGGTAACGAATCTCAAATTCGTAATCATTCAACAACTCAATCTACCTATGCTGCCTCATGTTCAGTTGTTTCTAATTAAATATATGTTGGAGACTTTTGTGGTCGGTATATATAATAATTTTGACCCCATATAAATAGTGCCTCCAAGTCTTTAATGCAAAAATAACAGCGCCCAATTCCAAATCGTGAGTCATATAATTTTTTTCGTGAATTTTCAATTGTCTGGACGCATAAGTAATTACCTTCATTCCTTGCATTAATACACAACCGAGACCCTACTTTGAAGCGTCACAATAAATCACAAAATCATCATTCCCTTCAGGCAATGATAATATAGGTGCCGTAGTTAACTTTTTCTTCAACAATTGAAATGCTTTCTCTTGCTCATCCTTCCATTCAAATTTCTTCCCTTTATGCGTTAATGCAGTCAAGGGTTTTGCTATTTTGGAAAAATCTTGGATGAATCTTCTGTAGTAACCAGCAAATCCTAAAAATTGTCGTATATGCTTCGGAGTTTTCAGGGTTTTCCACTTTTCAACGGTTTCAATCTTTGCCGGATATACCTGAATACCTTCTTTGTTCACTATGTGACCGAGGAATTGAACTTCTTCCAACCAAAATGCACACTTTGAAAACTTAGCATATAGTTTTTCTTTCCTCAACAACTCTAGAACTTTTCTCAAATGCTCTTCGTGCTCTTGATCATTCTTTGAGTAAATAAGTATGTCATCGATGAAAACAATGACAAACTTGTCAAGGTATGGTCCACACACTCGGTTCATGAGGTCCATGAACATAGCTGGTGCATTAGTCAAACCAAAAGGCATAACTATAAACTCGTAATGACTGTAACGCGTCCTAAAAGCAGTCTTCAGAATATCATCCTCCTTCACCCGCATTTGATGATACCTAGAACGTAAATCAATCTTCGAATAAACTGAAGAACCATGGAGTTGATCAAACAAGTCGTCGATTCTTGGTAGTGGATAACAGTTCTTGATGGTAAGTTTGTTCAACTCTCGGTAGTCGATACACAACCTGAATGTACCATCCTTCTTTTTTACAAACAAAACAGGAGCTCCCCACAGTGATGTGCTTGGTCGTATGAAACCACGCTCTAAAAGTTCTTGTAATTGACTTTGGAGTTCCTTCATTTCACTGGGTGCGAGTCTGTATAGAGCACGAGCTATTGGTGCAGCTCCTGGTACAAGATCTATTTGAAATTCAACAGATCGGTGTGGAGGTAGTCCCGGTAATTCGTTCGGAAATACATCGGGAAATTCTTTTGCGATGGAAACATCATTGATGTTCTTTTCTTCAGTTTGTACCTTCTCGACGTGTTCTAGAACGGCATAGCAATCTTTTATTCTTAGTTTTTATGCCTTCAAATTACTAATAAGATTTAGCTTCGCGTTGCTCTTTTCTCCGTACACCATTAAGGGTTTCCCTTTTTCTCGTACAATGCGAATTGCATTTTTGTAACAGAGGATCTCTGCTTTCACCTCTTTCAACCAGTCCATGCCGATTATCACATCAAAACTCCCTAACTCTACTGGTATCAATTCAATCTTAAACGTTTCGTTAACCAGTTTAATTTCTCGATTCTGACATATTTTATCTGCTGTAATTAATTTACCGTTTGATAATTCGAGTAAAAACTTATTCTCCAATGGCGTTAATGGGCACCTTAATTTAGCACAAAAATCTCTACTCATATAGCTTCTATCCACACCAGAATCAAATAAAACATAAGCAGGTTTATCGTCAATAAGAAACGTACCCGTAACAAGCTCCGGGTCTTCCTGCGCTTCAACCGCATTAATGTTGAAGATTCTTCCACGGTTTTGGCCATTATTATTTACTTCTTCTGGGCATGCAGTGTTGTAATGGCCCGTCTTTCTGCACCCAAAACAAGTAATGGCGGCATTAAATGTTCCAACATTATTTGTTCCTTTACTCCTGTTAATCTTCGGTCCATAGATTCCACACTTTGCAGCACCGTGACCCGTTCTTTTGCATTTTGTGCATAACTCCCTACAGTAATTATCCTGATGGTATTTCTCACACCTTAAGAACCTGGTTTTCTGCCTCATGTTTTCATTATTGTTGTTTTTAGTGTTGGGATTTAACAAGTTTCATAATGTTTAAAACATTTAGTTATAAAGATAGCGGAAGCATATAAATAACCATTTTTGAACATTTACATACAACCAAATATGAACCAAATAGAACAGCTCAAAACCCATTTTTGAGACTCCAAAATTCGGCCAAAATAAGGACCCCATCCAAACCCTTTAATTTTTGCATTTTTCTTTCATGTATGTACATAAAATGCAAAATATAGTAGTTTTAATAAATCATCTCGAAGCATATTTCAACAACTTCGGCTCTGGATGCCATTGTTGGGATTTAACTAGTTTCATAATGTTTAAAACATTTAGTAATAAAGATAGCGGAAGCATATAAATAACCATTTTAGAACTTGTTAATCTTTAACCAATTAAAGTTAAATCCCAATTAGGATCAACTTGTGATATATACTTACAAACTACAAGCAAGTAAAGAGATTATACCTACTCCAAGCTTGCTAGTAAATGATGAAGATGATGATGATGAATGGAGCTCCAAAAGTTTGAAACCTCAAGTTGTTATACCCCAAGCTTATCACCAACACCTTGTACTTTGGTTAGGATTTGTTAACACTTGAATATGGCTTGCAAAAAAATAAAATGAACCCTCTAATGACCAAGAAAGGTCACGGCCAGCAGCACACTAGGAGAGGGAGTGCAGAATATTTTTTATTTTTTTTTTTGTATTTGATGTGTGTTTGCATGTCTTGTGGTCTCCAACCATGCCTTGGTTAATATGCCTCTTGAAAATGGAAGTAACCAAGTAAAAAGCAAGTCAAATGGCATGCTTACTCATCTACCAAAGCCACTTCCATGTGTTTAAATAAAATAGTTTTATAAAACTAGATTTTATAAAAAAAACTAGTTTTTATAAATACATTTTATAAACTTGCATATTAATTATGTACATTTTATATAAAACCAATTATAAAATGTAACATAATATTATTAATTATTTAACCTATAAATAATTAAATCCATATTATATAAATTATTCCATAATTTATATATATATGTACACATCAAGTAATATTTCAGAAAACCATTTTTCTTAAAGATCAAGTGTCGCGTATTTAATCAATGATCCAATCGTTAAGATTAAATACTTATAAGGTGTTGGTAAGCTTGTTATTGGGTATGACCCGACTTGGATCATAAGACATTAGCCACATTAATTTAATATGTCTCTCAGGCATACGAAATTCCTTCAATCTCCCACTTGCACGAGAAACATAAGAAATTAATGCAAGTGATGGATACCACCTAACGACCGTCCATCACCCCCAATATGTTATGACTTTGTGCCATTCAATAACATCATCCCTTTTGAGTTCCCATCTCGAATATGAATAGGTGAATCTTTCATTCTATCCTTTCATCCTAGATGTCATGGTAAATCCAAGAGACACAGAGTGATCACTCTCTTCTAGATTTAACTTTATCGGGCCTTAGACATCTGACTCTCAATGAATAAGAGGGACAAATTCCATATTGACTACATACATCCTAAATATATACCTTGCATTATACCTGAGCTCTTCCTTATGAACTACCATATTTCAGAATAGCGAAGGAAAGATTCAAGGCGCAATACTTGGTAAATATCCGAACCCAATATGTATCTCAGGTCAGAGGATACAATGATATTCGCTTTTACTCAAGATTACATGTGATCAACCACAAAGGCTCCATTTAGTAAATCTTGAGGGTGGGTCTTCCAATATTTGTATCCCATAAATATCTATGAACCTTGATTGCAACCTTACCCCACATTCATCCCGTGAATGTATACCAATCCAAGTTCATAATAATCTAAACCTCACACTTGTTCCCACAAATGTGATCAACTACGGAATTTTAGAATAATTACTTATTCATGGATAAAATATGCAAAATAGGAACCTGACTCAAAATAAATTAATACCATAGTTATATTAATGAGTTTGAACAATTTCGTTCCGTTACAATACTTAAAACAGATCATGACCAATCACTAGAATATCGAAGTCCTAATGCACAAACATGTCCAGCATGTTTCGCTCCATGTAAGAGCTTCGTGAGAGGATCCGCTATATTTAGATCTTTGTAAACTTTGTGAATACATATCTTTCCCTTTTCAACTTCATCCCTTACGTAGTTGAATCTCCGCTCAATGTGACGGGTCTTTTGGTGAGCATGAGGTTCCTTGATTTGAGCAATCACACCCTCGTTGTCACAAAAAATCTCAAGAGGGTCCTGAATGGAAGGGACTACTCCTAAGTCGTCGATGAATTTCTTCATCCATGCAGCTTCCTGAGCTGCCAATGAGGCGGCAATGTACTCTGACTCTGTAGTGGATAATGCAACAACATCCTGTTTTGAACTCTTCCAAGAGACCGCACCTCCATTTAATGTGAATACATAACTGGACTGTGATCGAGAATCATCTCGACCAGTTTGGAAACTCGCGTCTACGTAACCTTTTACAGCGAGTTCCTCCTCACCAGACCCATATATTAGAAACATATCCTTAGTCCTTCTAAGGTATTTCAATATACTTATAACCGCAATCCAATGACTGTTTCCTGGGTTATTTTGGTATCTACTTGTCAAGCTAAGAGCGCATGACACATCCGGTCTAGTGCATATCATTGCATACATGATTGACCCAATAGCAGATGCGTACGGGACTTTCTTCATTATCTCTTGTTCATCTTTTGTGGTAGGGCACTGAGATGAACTAAGAAGCGTTCCTCTTTGAATAGGTACCAAACCATTCTTAGAGTTCTGCATCTTGAACCTTTTCAAGATCTTTTCAATGTATGCACTTTGATTCAAACCTATCAGTTTCTTGGACCTATCCCTGTAGATCCCAATCCCCAAAATGTATTGTGCTTCTCCAAGATCCGTAATGGAGAAGCATTTACTTAGCCAAGTTTTAACACCTTGCATTTCCAGAATATCATTTCCAAATAATAATATATCATCCACATATAATACAAGGAATATGATAGTGCTCCCACTAGCTTTCTTATATACATAAGCTTCATCACCATTTTTAATGAAGCCAAATTTCCCGGCCTCCTCATTAAAATGATGATTCCACATTCTAGATGCTTGCTTCAATCCGTAGATTGACTTCTTTAACTTGCATACCTTTTTAGGATATTTTGGATCAACAAAACCTTCAGGCTGAACCATATAGACATCTTCCACAAGATATCCATTTAGGAAAGCGGTCTTGACATCCATTTGCCATATTTCGTAATCATAATGAGCAGCAATGGCAAATAATATCCTAATAGACTTTAGCATTGCCACAGGCGAAAAAGTTTCATCATAGTCAACCCCTTGAGTTTGAGTGAAACCTTTTGCTACAAGTCTAGCTTTATATGTATCCAAGTTTCCATGTATGTCGGTTTTCATTTTGAAAAGCCATTTACAATCAACTAGCCTTGAGCCAGTAGGTTGTGCAACAAGTTCCCAAACTTGGTTGTCATACATGGATTGCATCTCATAATTCATGGCTTCCTGCCATTTATCCTTATCATTCCTTGATAAAGCATCTTGGTAGTTTGTTGGTTCATCCAAATCAACCACATAGCAACCATCCATGAGTAACCCATATCTCTCAGGAGGATTACTAATCCTACCAGATCTACGAACGTCTTGTGTATTTTGATCATCCATTTGATCATTCTCAACATTTTCACGTTGAGTGCTAGTGTCAACCAATTGTGTATCATCTACTTGATCTTGAACCTCTTCAAGATCTATCTTCCTTTCACTATTTCCTTCCATTAGGAACTTAGTTTCAAGGAATTCAGCCTACCGAGCAACAAATACATTCTGCTCGGAAGGATCATAGAAATAATATCCCATATTATCTTTGGGATATCCTATGAAGATACACTTTGTGGATCGGGCATTTAACTTATTAGGGACGTAACGCTTAGGGTAAGCTTCACATCCCCATACCTTTAAGTATGATAGGGATGGAGGTTTTCCAAACCACATATCATGAGGTGTTCATTCCACTTTCTTGGTTGGGGCCATATTTAAAATACGAGCCGCGGAGCATAGACAATAACCCCAAAATGATAGAGGTAACGAGCTTCTAGCCATCATAGATTGAACCATATCCATTAGGGTTCGGTTCCTCCTTTCGGAAACTCCATTAAGTTGGGGTGTTCCAGGAGGAGTAAGTTGCGAGATAATCCCACAACTTTTAAGATGATCTTGGAAAGCATCACTTAGGTATTCACCTCCTCTATTGGTATGAAGTACCTTGATTGTCTTATTGAGTTGATTTTGTACTTCGTTTTGATATTCCTTGAATGCTTCAAAAGTTTCATCCTTGTGTCTTAATAAGTAGACATATCCGAAACGACTGAAGTCATCAATGAAAGTAACGAAGTATCTTTCACCATTCCTAGTTATGGGCTTAAAGGGTCCACATACATCCGAATGTATTAATTCATATAAGTCCTTAGCCCTTTCATAGATCCCTTTGAAAGGTGCTTTAGTCATTTTTCCTTGTAAACAAGATTCACATACATCAAACGAGTCTAGTTCATTTGATTTCAAAAGTCCATTCTTTAGAAGTGTATGCATTCGATTCTTGTTTATGTGACGAAGGCGACAATGCCATAAGTAGGAATCACTCAAATCCCTTTTGAGTTTCTTGGTGTTTGCATGGAACATTGAGCTACTGCATGATGTGTCATTATGAACCAATTCATAAATACCATTTGAAGGTGAAGCCTTAAAATAGAATACATTATCTAAAGAAACATGGATATTATCATTAATAAAATTTAAATCAAAGCCACATTGTCTTAAACGGGAAATAGAAAAATGTTTCGAGATAAATCGGGTGAATACAAAACATTTTTCAAAATAAGCTCCAAACCATTTGGAAGCTTTAAAGCAAAGTCTCCTTGAGCTTTCACTTGCACCCTTGCTCCATTAACCATGAAGAGACTTGTTGTTCCCGCATCTTGATTACTTCTTTTGAACCCCTGCAAAGAATTGCAAATATGAGTTCCACATCCTGTGTCTAATACCCATGTATTAGAAGAAGTAATACTAAGCTTAATGTATACCATATATACATTACCTGAGGTTTTCCCTGCATCCCTATTTTCCTTCAACTCCTTAAGGTAGACCGTGCAGTTGCGTTTCCAGTGACCCATTTCACCGCAACCAAAGCACGGATCTTCCTTGGGGTTAGCTTTTCCGGCAACCTTTTGCTTCTTGTTGTTGTTGGTTGGGGTAACCATCTTCCCTTTTCCCTTACCCTTGCCTTGGTAGGCGGGTCCTTTCCTCTTAGCCGCCTTTGGCTTAGAAGTGTTATTTTTTTTGGACCCGCCTTCATTGATCGTAAACAAGGGTGAAGCCCTTTTACCCATGCTTGCTTCTGCCATCTTAAGCATGGCATGTAATTCGCCAATGCTTTTATCCCAACCATTCATGTTGTAATTCTTTACAAATGTGTCAAACCTTTTTGACAATGAGTTGAGAATAAGGTCCGTGGCTAATTCATTAGACATGTTGCAATTTAGACGGTTTGCTCGATCAATTAGGCTTTTCATCTTAAGGACATAAGATGAAACAGATTGGGAGTCGTCCATACGACATGCATGAAGCGCTCGGACCATTTCAAAGCGCTCGACATGAGCTTGTTAAAGGAATATCTCCTTCAACTGTGTGATCATGTCATATGCACTATGATGCTCGAAGTCCTTTTGGAGTTCGGGTATCATAGTCCCAAGCATAAGGCAAGCGACTTGCACCGAATCGGTGCAATACTTATCCCAATAAGCCATGCCTTCCGTATCATCCTCGTCCGGTTGATCGGGAATGGGGTCTTCCAACACATACGCTCTATCCTCTAGTTTTAGGACAATTCTTAGATTGAGGAATCAATCTATGAAGTTCGTATGGTTGAGATTTTCCTTTTCGAGGATTGACCTCAATGATAGGTTGTTAAAGTTGATTGGTACGTTTGGAATGTTGTTGTTATTGGCGGCCATCTACAAAATTTAACAAAGTTGTTTAAGTATTAATTCTAATTTAACAATCAATACCCTTTAAATCCAATTGATATTTATTAAATTTTAGTATCTAACGGTAAACCAAATTTCAGTTAGGTGACCTTTATCCCGTCATTTGATTTAGCTAGGTAGTCATTATATGACAATTGCAATTCTTTTGCAACTTCTAAGTTATGGGATCATGCAATCCTTTTTCATGATATATTTATCCCATCAATGCCTATTTGTTCCTCATGCTTCGGTGACCCTAAGTTCATGATTCCCAAATCAAGTCGTCCTACTTGTGTAAACGTGTAAATTCAACATACAAGTGGTTAGGTGACCTTTATCTCACAAGTGCGCGAAATTCACCTTAATTATATTAGTTTGCTTATAATGGTTAGGTGACCTTTATCCCATCATGAGTACCCTAATATGCCTAAGTGTCACACAATAAGGATGGCGTTTAACTTGTTTACTTTGTTAATTAAGGGATTTTAAGTTTTCATAATTTCTAGTTTAAGAAAACTATTGTACCATAAATTAACATGCATTTAGTGTGTGGTTCATGTGAAAATCCATTTTCATATTATGTAATAAAGCCAATTATTAAATCCTTTTCATGTTCTTAATAACCGATTATCAATGTCCTTTTGCCACTTTTAATTTAACCAATTAAATTGTCGTTTTGCATGTCATTAATGTCAAATTTAACCAATTAAATTGTCATCTTGCTTGTTGTTAACATGTGATATTCTTGTAGCAACCATACATACAAACACAATAAACAACCATGCATGCAAAACAAATGTGTTCACAATCAAGTCATTATTTGGTAGACATTTGTTTAGCTGAAAACAAATGCCACCGGTTAAGGGTAATAACACAAAGTAGGAGATTTTAAATCTCCCACTTAATCTTGCATCCAAATGCTTCTTCTTGTGTTCTTAAAGTCTTCATCATCTTCATCATTTTAAGAAAAAAAATATATCCTAATACATTTTTCTCTAAAAAATGAAATTACAACCTAATCTATTTTACATACCAAATATAAAATAAATCACATAACAAATGAATGAATAAATTACATGCCAAAAGAATAATTAATATTACATACTAAATGAATAATTAATCAACCAAACAAGCATGCAACCAAACACAAGGCCAAGGCTTAGATTGTGAACATTTACATACAACCAAATATGAACCAAATAGAAGAGCTCAAAACCCATTTTTGAGACTCCAAAATTCGGCCAAAATAAGGACCCCATCCAAACCCTTTAATTTTTTCATTTTTCTTTCATGCATGTACATAAAATGCAAAATATAGTAGTTTTAATAAATCATCTCGAAGCATATTTCAACAACTTCGGCTCTGGATGCCATTGTTGGGATTTAACAAGTTTCATAATGTTTAAAACATTTAGTAATAAAGATAGCGGAAGCATATAAATAACCATTTTAGAACTTGTTAATCTTTAACCAATTAAAGTTAAATCTCAATTAGGATCAAGTTGTGATATATAGTTACAAACTACAAGCAAGTAAAGAGATTATACCTACTTCAAGCTTGCTAGTAAATGATGAAGATGATGATGATGAATGGAGCTCCAAAAGTTTGAAACCTCAAGTTGTTATACCCTAAGCTTATCACCAACACCTTGTACTTTGGTTAGGATTTGTTAACACTTGAATATGGCTTGCAAAAAAATAAAATGAACCCTCTAATGACCAAGAAAGGTCACGGCCAGCAGCACACTAGGAGAGGGAGTGCAGAATTTTTTTTTTTTTTTTTTTGTATTTGATGTGTGTTTGCATGTCTTGTGGTCTCCAACCATGCCTTGGTTAATATGCCTCTTGAAAATGGAAGTAACCAAGTAAAAAGCAAGTCAAATGGCATGCTTACTCATCTACCAAAGCCACTTCCATGTGTTTAAATAAAATAGTTTTATAAAACTAGATTTTATAAACTTGCATATTAATTATGTACATTTTATATAAAACTAATTATAAAATGTAACATAATATTATTAATTATTTAACCTATAAATAATTAAATCCATACTATATAAATTATTCCATAATTTATATATATATGTACACATCAAGTAATATTTCAGAAAACCATTTTTCTTAAAGATCAAGTGTCGCGTATTTAATCAATGATCCAATCGTTAAGATTAAATACTTATAAGGTGTTGGTAAGCTTGTTATTGGGTATGACCCGACTTGGATCATAACACATTAGCCACATTAATTTAATATGTCTCTCGGGCATACGAAATTCCTTCAGTTGGGACGATTGTTGTTGTTGTTATTTGTCACACCCCCAGTTAGGGCCTGGGTGAAATGTGACTTAATATCAAATCAACCAACATATTATAATATACGAGAACAATACTAAATGATAAAACAAACTTTATTGAGCACGCAGCGGAAAATGAAACGTAGTTACAATGATAGGAATAACAATAATGGAAATGTTCACATGCAGAAGTAATAAATGCGATATCTCTTGATCCTATGTCCAAGTAGCATCACATAAGCAGTAAGTATAAGAGCTTGAATCAAACAGCACCTGAGACAAAACATGCTAAAGTGTCAACCAAAAGGTTGAGTGAAGTTCATAGGTTTAACAAATAAGTTTGACCGTTTGTTTTAGACCACAAGATTTAATTTGTAAGGTTGATCTCCCGCAGGATCAAAAAGTTATGCCAGTGCGTGATATTTAGACTAAACGTTCAAGTTTGCCCCATGACAAGTTAGTTCTACTTGTCGGTTTAATTTCATTATCAAGCAATACAAAGATAACATCAAATGTATCGGGGACGTTACTCCCGATAGGCCTACCCCCAATAACTAAGCATGCCGCAGCACCTAAAAATATCACTGTAGGGACTTAGTCGGACATAGCCGGGTATAGCCTAGTTTTAGTTGGTACTTGTGTCTAAATTGTAAATAGTAAAAGCAGCATGTGTCTCACCCCAATAAGTATAAAAAGTTAATTGAGCTCAAGTAAAGTGGGGCTATAAAAATCACCTTAGTAATTCGATGAAGTAAGGTAGTCCTTAAAGAGAATGTATGGATGATCGAAGCACAAGATAAGTCAACCTAAGAATAAGTTGAGAATAGTTTAGATGTTTTGCCCGTATGAAGATAAGTTTAAGTATTTTCGTGTGTAGTAAGTTTAAAGATTGTTTATCGTTTTGGAAAGGCTTTTGCATATTAGACAAGCTTCCAATCTACCCACTTTCAATTTAAAATGGACTTTTCAGGTCATTAGGTTTCTGAGCACTAGGATCCGTTAAATTGGTCAATCCAGACCCTCCACCTAAGACTTTCGAGCTTCCATCCACATCGAGAAAGTTTAAGATCTATACAAGTCTAATATACCGATCCAATATGTTTTTAGGTGTGTATAGGAATACAACACTTTAGTTATTTTACTTATAAGTGTTTCAATATATATAAATATTATATATATGTAAGGATACATATATATATTTATTTTAAATTTTGTTTTAGATCAATAATAGCATCAATTAATTATCTAATAATATTAACAAGTGTAATATTGATTTAATATCAGTAGGTAATATGTATAAAACATAATAAAATTTTTATACACATTAATATTAAGTTTTGTGTATTAAATAACACTTTTTATTATTGTTTTAATAGCTAAAATGTAAATAAATAGGTAAACAAATTAAACATCACATTTTATATTTTTCTTATGTTCTGCTGATCAAAATAAGCTTAAGAAAAATTTATAGATTTTTGTTATGGTGTTTAAGTATTTATTTTCCATTTTCCTTTCGGTTTGTAATAATACAAAGTTTATAAAGAATTAATTATTAAATGAACCAAATTAATTCAACCAATATTTTTTCTATGCTTATAATGTTACAACAAAGTCAGAAAAATTATTTATACATTTATATAAATAGTTTAACTATTTAATCATACTATTGTGTAGTTTTTAGTTTTAAAAAAATTAAATAGAAATACATAACCATTAATTCTACAAATATTTTTATAACTTTATTAATAGTTATTAAGTAGTTTTTAATAGTTATCATGGTTAAAAACCTGCTGTAACATGTAATTTCATTTTATTATAAAAAACAGTTTAATCGGGTACTGTAGCGTTTTCAGAAGAAAATTCAAATTAAATATTAAACATGCGAATTTAATTATAAAAAAAATTTATAATTACCCTTACATATGATATAGCAAGTGACTAAAATAAAATTTTACAAAAAAATTCGTTTACTATTTAATAAAAATCATTTATGTATTTCGGTTTATAAAAAAAATCAGTTTTTGATTTTTAATAAATACTATTCCGACTTTATAATTCATGAAACTAATTTTTATAGACATTAGGATACTTAACACTAATTATCATGTATTTACATTTTTTATTAAAATTAATTTCGTATTTAATTAGTTTTTAACATAAAAACTAGCATAAAACTATATAAAAACTTAATAAAAACTATATAAATTAATTAGGGGACTTACAAAAAAATAGTTGCTGAGACTTGGGAGAGTTTCTTTCAAGTTGAGAGTGTGTTTTGAGGTGTGAGTTGAAATGAAACAAATGGGTGCTATTTATAGTGAAAATAAAGTTGATAAAATGAGTTTTATAATTTTTTTTTTTAGTCAACAATAGGTGGTACTAGTTTATACCTTATTTTTAGTCAACATAAGGATGTAATGGTTTAAGATTCTTTAGTCTCATTATTATTACTATTATTATTTTTACATTTACTACATTGATAAGTATTATTTTCTTTTTACTAATTCATGACTTGTATATATTTAGTTCCCAATTGTTTTATTATTTATATAAATGTCACTTTTTATTTATTACTTACAGGTTATTAGTTATAATATTACATAAATGCATAAATTTTAATTAGTAGCGAGTGTCGACTAACAGTTTATTATTTTCATCTTTTATTAACTTGTCAATTATTGCACAAAGTTAATTAATATGTTTTCTAACTCTTAACACTTAACAATTGTTGATTAAAGTTTGATCATTAAGTTTTAATTATATTGTTTGGGCATTTAATATTGAAAAAATATAGAATGGAAAAATGAGGGTCGTTATAGTACCTCCCCGTTATTGAAAACTTCGTCCCGAAGTTTTTAGGTAGTTTTCTCGTTTGCATCAGCAGTTGAGAAGAGATGGGGATATTTCCGTTTCATATGGTCTTTGCGTTCCCAGGTATATTCGGGGCCTCTACGCGAATTCCACCGGACTTTAACGATAGGTATATTGCTTTTACGCGTTTGTTTGACCTCTCCTTCCATGATTTCTATAGGTTCTTCAACGAAGTGCATTTGCTCATCAATGCGGACATCATCCAGAGGAATAACGAGTGTGTCATCGGCAAGACACCGTTTAAGATTTGAGACATGAAACACATCATGTACTTGACTAAGTTCGGTTGGCAGTTCTAATCGGTATGCCACGGGACCGACTCTTTCAGTGATTGTGAATGGTCCAACATATCGTGAACTGAGTTTACTTCGCTTACCGAAGCGGACAACACCTTTCCAAGGGGATACTTTCAACATGACTTTATCTCCAACTTGGTATTCGATGTCTTTTCGTTTCTTATTGGCATAGCTTTTCTGTCGGCTACGGGCAGTTTCTAAACGTTGCTTGATTTGAACGATCTTTTCGGTAGTTTCGTGAATAATTTCAGGACCAGTTAAATGTCTGTCCTCAAGTTCATCCCAACACAAAGGGGATCTACACTTCCGTCCATATAAAGCTTCAAAAGGTGCAGCCTTAATGCTGGAGTGATAACTGTTATTATAAGAAAATTCAACCAAAGGTAGATGTCTATCCCATCCTTTGCCGAAATCGATTGCACAAGCACGTAGCATATCCTCCATAGTTTGAATGGTTCGTTCACTTTGACCATCGGTTTGCGGATGATAAGCTGTACTCATGTCGAGTTGAGTTCCAAGAGCAGATTGTAAAGTTTTCCAAAATCTAGAAACAAATCGACTATCGCGATCAGAAATGATCGAGATAGGAACACCATGACGTGAGACGATTTCTTTAATATAAAGCTGTGCTAATCTCTCCATCTTGTCGGTTTCCTTGATCGGTATGAAATGTGCAGATTTAGTAAGACGATCAACTACGACCCAAATAGTATCGTTACCGTTCGAAGTCTTAGGTAACTTAGTAACGAAGTCCATAGTGATACCTTCCCACTTCCACTGCGGAATGTCGGGTTGTGTCAACAGACCAGAAGGCTTTTGATGTTCGGCCTTGACTTTCAAACAAGTGAGACACTTACTAACATAAGTAGCAATATCGGCTTTCATGTTAGGCCACCAGTAGAATTCCTTCACATCGTGATACATCTTACTGGAACCGGGATGGATAGAATATCTAGTCTTATGTGCTTCATCCAAGACTAGTTCGCGAAGATTACCAAAACGAGGAACCCAGATTCTATTGCCAAAGTACCGTGTACCATTAGCTTTCACTTGAAGTTGGTTCTCAAAACCAATAGGTCCTTCACCTTCGATAAGTGTCGGTCTAATAGCTTCCAATTGAGCTTCACAGATTCGTGAAATAAGATTCGATTTGATTTTTAGGTTTAAAGCACGAACACGTTTAATATCGTCTTTTCGACTAAGGGCATCGGCAACTACATTCGCCTTGCCAGGATGATATTTCAGCTCACAATAATAATCGTTCAATGTCTCGAGCCATCGACTTTGCCTCATATTCAGCTGTTTTTGATCAAAGATGTGTCGAAGACTTTTATGGTCAGTGTACACCGTAAAGTGATTACCATAGAGATAATGTCTCCATATCTTTAATGCAAATACCACGGCACCTAACTCTAGGTCATGTGTGGTATAGTTTACTTCATATTTCTTCAACTGTCTAGATGCATAGGCGATAACCTTCTCTCGTTGCATTAAAACACAACCAAAGCCATGCTTTGAGGCATCGCAGTAAACAACAAAGTCGTCGGTACCTTCAGGTAAAGAAAGAATCGGGGCTGTGGTCAACTTCTCCTTCAGAATCTTGAAAGCAGATTCCTGTTCTTCGGACCACTCAAATTTCTTCCCTTTTTGAGTCAGCTTTGTAAGAGGTTTGGCAATGAGAGAAAAATCTTTTATAAACCTTCGATAGTAACCGGCAAGTCCCAAAAATTGACGAATATGCTTTGCAGTCTTTGGTATCTCCCAGTTCTGAATAGCAGTAATCTTAGCTGGATCGACATGTATTCCGTTTCTATCAACAACATGTCCGAGAAATTGTACGGTTTTGAGCCAAAACTCGCACTTAGAAAATTTAGCATAAAGTTGTTCCTTTCGTAAGAGTTCAAGAATCATGCGCAAATGTTGCTCATGCTCTTTCTCATTCTTCGAATAGATCAAGATGTCGTCAATGAATACGATGACAAATTTGTCAAGATACGGTTTACAAACACGATTCATGAGGTCCATGAACACGGCAGGAGCATTAGTTAAACCAAAAGGCATGACACAGAATTCATAGTGCCCATAACGAGTGCGAAAAGCAGTCTTAGGAATATCGGATTCCTTGACCTTGAGTTGGTGATAACCGGATCTTAAATCAATCTTTGAATAAACACTTGACCCTTGAAGTTGGTCAAATAGATCATCAATACGTGGCAACGGATAACGGTTCTTGATAGTAAGCTTGTTAAGTTCGCGGTAATCAATGCACATCCTTAATGTACCATCCTTCTTTTTAACAAACAGAATAGGAGCTCCCCAAGGGGACGAGCTTGGACGAATGAAACCTTTATCCAATAGTTCTTGGAGTTGGTTGGATAATTCCTTCATTTCGGAAGGTGCTAAACGGTATGGTGCTTTAGCAACAGGAGCAGCACCAGGAGTTAAATCAATTTGGAATTCAACTTGTCGAGGAGGTGGAATACCCGGAAGATCTTCGGGAAACACATCGGGAAAGTCTTTAACTACTGGTACATCTTCAATTCGCTTCTCTTTCGATTCAATCAGATTAACGTGGGCTAGAATAGCTGGATAACCTTTCATAAGGTATTTGCGGGTTTTAATACAGGAGATAATATTGAGATTGGAACCACTCTTTTCACCTTGGATAATAAGAGTCTCTCCATTTCCTAATGGAACATGAACGGTTTTATCGTAACACATGATCGCAGCTCTTAATGGACGTAACCAATCCATTCCAACTACGACATCGAAACTTCCTAGCTCGACCGGCAAAAGGTCTATCTTAAATTCTTTGCTGGCTAAGATTAGGTTGCAGTTTTTATAAATTTTATCAACTTTCATGATCTTTCCATTGGCTACTTCTACTAATCGTTTAGTTTCTAAGGGTTGAGGCTTTTCAGTAAATAGGGTACAAAATTCATTAGATACGTAACTTCGGTCGGCACCAGTATCGAATAAAATAGTTGCGTAGCAATTATTGACGAGATACGTACCCGTGATGACCTCATCTTCATCTCGGGCTTCAGCAGCAGTAATAACAAATGCACGACCCTTTGCAGCAGTAGTATTGGCTCCAGTAGCAGGATTATCTCTCTTCTTAGGGCAATTTGGACTAATGTGTCCCTTTTCCCCACAAGTATAACAAGTAGGAGGAGCTTTGGCAGGAACAATAGATTTATTCTTTGGAGGAGTCCTACACGTCTTAGCTACGTGTCCCACTTTCTTACACAACGAACAAGTGGCAGTGCACTGCCCCGGGTGATGCCTTTCACAACGAACACAAAAAGGATAAGTGCCCCTATAATTCGTCCTTGTACTATCCATAAGCTTTTTACTAACATTCTGAGTTGAACCTTGAGACGGCTCAAACTTCCTCTTACCATCATTACCCTTGGTTTCAACTTGCTTATTGGCCGACGCCCTTCTTCTCTTGGCCAACATGAGATTTTGTGCCATGAGAATCACAGCATCCAAAGTAACCTTCTCAGCAGCAATAACATTCCCTTGAACATCCTCGGGAAGACCTTCAATATACCGCTCAATTCTTCTAGCTTCAGTAGGAAACATTTCAGGACATAGAGTAGAAAGCTCCAGATAACGATTGGTATAATTCTCAATGTCAGTACCCTTGACCCTGAGTTCCCAGAACTCAGCTTCAAGCTTCTGAACTTGACTCCTTGGGCAGAATTTGTTGACCATCATACTTTTGAGTTCGTCCCATGGAATTGCATTAGCATTATCAATTCCTACGGACTTGGCATAAGCAGTCCACCAAGTTAAAGCATTACCACCCAATGAGCTAGTGGCATACTTTACTCGATCATCATCACCACAGTTGCAAATACGGAAAATAGATTCCATCTTTTCGAACCAACGAACTAGTTCGACAGCTTCTTCGTTTCCCTTAAAAGCGGGAGGGTGACAGTTTGTAAAGTCCTTGTAGGAACAAGGTTTTGGTTGAGTATTAGCATGATTAGCTTGGGCGTTGCCTTGGGCAGCAGCGAGTAACTGTTGGAATTGCTCAGTAGTTAACACAACGTTGTTAACGGTAGGTGCAGCTGAACGAACCATGATGTCACTACATAAAAGTGAACATATGTTTGATAAGTTTAACAAGTTATAAGTTTGAGTAATCACAAGTATGAATAAACTAAAGTATTGATATCGCATGATATTAATAAAACACTTTATATTATTAGAACGAGGCATTAAATAAGCCTTTATTACACGATTCGGAAATAGAAATTGTTTAAGGCACAGCCTTTACATAGATGGAAAATAGGAAAAATAACTAGGAAATATTAAGATTGAAGTAGTCTTCATATTTCGTCTCCAACCTTCTTCATAAACTCCTCAACTTTCTCATTTTTCGTCTTTTGTTTCTCATAGAGATACTCGAAGTTGTCATAAAGGTTGGTAACACGACTGTTTACGGCATTAGTGTTGTACTCTCTTATGGCAAGTTGTTCGTCGACTCGACCTTTCTCCATTTTCATTCGGACATCAACATCCTCCTTGAGGTAAGCAAGTGATTGCTTTCCCCAGCGAGTGTTGCGTTCTTCCTCGCACTTTAGCATCAGCAACTCCTTTCTTAGCTCGACGTTTTCTTTCATAAGTTTCTTCATTCGACGATCCACTCTTTCCATGTGGCGAAGTAGACCTCCAATGTTTCTCTCGGTATCGTTTCGTAATCTCATGATTTCATACTTAGGACCATCATAAAAAGGAGATCGGGCTCTCTTCCTTGATGGACCAACTTCTTCATGCCGTTTTCCCTTATCTTGGGTTCTCGGAGTTGGGTAGTATTGAGGAGACCCATGTGAATCTAAAATAGTATTTGGGCTATAATTCAGCGGTGGTGAAGCAGGACTATAAAGAGGACTCCGAACTGGTCTCGAAGTTGAAGAGTGTCCAACACCTACTTCGGTGGTAGGGTTGTGAGTTGCTTTGTTGGGCTTGTTAGCGCTTGAGCTTGACATCCTATCATTAGGAAAGAGACCTTGATTAGAATCTTTGAGTCAAGTTTATTAAAGCATAATAGTTAAGATTATACGACAATCCTAAGTGCTTTAAGTCTAAGGCAGGAAAGGTTATAGTTTCCTAGATTGCTAAGGCACCCTAGCTAACAAGTAAGGCACACATAAAAATGCAATCCTGGTTCTCTATAACAGCCTGGTTTGCTCTGATACCAATCTGTCACACCCCCAGTTAGGGCCTGGGTGAAATGTGACTTAATATCAAATCAACCAACATATTATAATATACGAGAACAATACTAAATGATAAAACAAACTTTATTGAGCACGCAGCGGAAAATGAAACGTAGTTACAATGATAGGAATAACAATAATGGAAATGTTCACATGCAGAAGTAATAAATGCGATATCTCTTGATCCTATGTCCAAGTAGCATCACATAAGCAGTAAGTATAAGAGCTTGAATCAAACAGCACCTGAGACAAAACATGCTAAAGTGTCAACCAAAAGGTTGAGTGAAGTTCATAGGTTTAACAAATAAGTTTGACCGTTTGTTTTAGACCACAAGATTTAATTTGTAAGGTTGATCTCCCGCAGGATCAAAAAGTTATGCCAGTGCGTGATATTTAGACTAAACGTTCAAGTTTGCCCCATGACAAGTTAGTTCTACTTGTCGGTTTAATTTCATTATCAAGCAATACAAAGATAACATCAAATGTATCGGGGACGTTACTCCCGATAGGCCTACCCCCAATAACTAAGCATGCCGCAGCACCTAAAAATATCACTGTAGGGACTTAGTCGGACATAGCCGGGTATAGCCTAGTTTTAGTTGGTACTTGTGTCTAAATTGTAAATAGTAAAAGCAGCATGTGTCTCACCCCAATAAGTATAAAAAGTAAATTGAGCTCAAGTAAAGTGGGGCTATAAAAATCACCTTAGTAATTCGATGAAGTAAGGTAGTCCTTAAAGAGAATGTATGGATGATCGAAGCACAAGATAAGTCAACCTAAGAATAAGTTGAGAATAGTTTAGATGTTTTGCCCGTATGAAGATAAGTTTAAGTATTTTCGTGTGTAGTAAGTTTAAAGATTGTTTATCGTTTTGGAAAGGCTTTTGCATATTAGACAAGCTTCCAATCTACCCACTTTCAATTTAAAATGGACTTTTCAGGTCATTAGGTTTCTGAGCACTAGGATCCGTTAAATTGGTCAATCCAGACCCTCCACCTAAGACTTTCGAGCTTCCATCCACATCGAGAAAGTTTAAGATCTATACAAGTCTAATATACCGATCCAATATGTTTTTAGGTGTGTATAGGAATACAACACTTTAGTTATTTTACTTATAAGTGTTTCAATATATATAAATATTATATATATGTAAGGATACATATATATATTTATTTTAAATTTTGTTTTAGATCAATAATAGCATCAATTAATTATCTAATAATATTAACAAGTGTAATATTGATTTAATATCAGTAGGTAATATGTATAAAACATAATAAAATTTTTATACACATTAATATTAAGTTTTGTGTATTAAATAACACTTTTTATTATTGTTTTAATAGCTAAAATGTAAATAAATAGGTAAACAAATTAAACATCACATTTTATATTTTTCTTATGTTCTGCTGATCAAAATAAGCTTAAGAAAAATTTATAGATTTTTGTTATGGTGTTTAAGTATTTATTTTCCATTTTCCTTTCGGTTTGTAATAATACAAAGTTTATAAAGAATTAATTATTAAATGAACCAAATTAATTCAACCAATATTTTTTCTATGCTTATAATGTTACAACAAAGTCAGAAAAATTATTTATACATTTATATAAATAGTTTAACTATTTAATCATACTATTGTGTAGTTTTTAGTTTTAAAAAAATTAAATAGAAATACATAACCATTAATTCTACAAATATTTTTATAACTTTATTAATAGTTATTAAGTAGTTTTTAATAGTTATCATGGTTAAAAACCTGCTGTAACATGTAATTTCATTTTATTATAAAAAACAGTTTAATCGGGTACTGTAGCGTTTTCAGAAGAAAATTCAAATTAAATATTAAACATGCGAATTTAATTATAAAAAAAATTTATAATTACCCTTACATATGATATAGCAAGCGACTAAAATAAAATTTTACAAAAAAATTCGTTTACTATTTAATAAAAATCATTTATGTATTTCGGTTTATAAAAAAAATCAGTTTTTGATTTTTAATAAATACTATTCCGACTTTATAATTCATGAAACTAATTTTTATAGACATTAGGATACTTAACACTAACTATCATGTATTTACATTTTTTATTAAAATTAATTTCGTATTTAATTAGTTTTTAACATAAAAACTAGCATAAAACTATATAAAAACTTAATAAAAACTATATAAATTAATTAGGGGACTTACAAAAAAATAGTTGCTGAGACTTGGAAGAGTTTCTTTCAAGTTGAGAGTGTGTTTTGAGGTGTGAGTTGAAATGAAACAAATGGGTGCTATTTATAGTGAAAATAAAGTTGATAAAATGAGTTTTATAATTTTTTTTTTTAGTCAACAATAGGTGGTACTAGTTTATACCTTATTTTTAGTCAACATAAGGATGTAATGGTTTAAGATTCTTTAGTCTCATTATTATTACTATTATTATTTTTACATTTACTACATTGATAAGTATTATTTTCTTTTTACTAATTCATGACTTGTATATATTTAGTTCCCAATTGTTTTATTATTTATATAAATGTCACTTTTTATTTATTACTTACAGGTTATTAGTTATAATATTACATAAATGCATAAATTTTAATTAGTAGCGAGTGTCGACTAACAGTTTATTATTTTCATCTTTTATTAACTTGTCAATTATTGCACAAAGTTAATTAATATGTTTTCTAACTCTTAACACTTAACAATTGTTGATTAAAGTTTGATCATTAAGTTTTAATTATATTGTTTGGGCATTTAATATTGAAAAAATATAGAATGGAAAAATGAGGGTCGTTATATTATTGTTGGGACGGTTGTTGTTGTTATTGGGACGGTTGTTGTTGCGATTGATGTTGCGGTTATTGGGATAGTTGTTGTGATTGTGGTTGTAATTGTTATTGTTGTATTGGTGACCCTTGTCATTGTTTTCCTTCCACTTTCTCTTGACTTGTTTCGTGTTGGCTTCTTAGGCCGCCTGTTCTTTAATCCTTCCCTCAATCTGATTTATGAGTTTGTGAGCCATTCGACTTGCCTTTTGTATAGAGGCGGGCTCGTGTGAACTCACATCTTCTTGAATCCTTTCCGCTAACCCTTTTACAAATGCGTTGATTTTCTCTTCTTCATCGTCGAACGCTCCTGGACACAATAGGCACAACTCTGTGAATCGTCGTTCGTACGTGGTAATGTCAAAACCTTGCGTTCGTAATCCTCTAAGCTCTACCTTGAGCTTATTGATCTCGTTTCTGGGACGGTACTGTTCGTTCATCAAGTGCTTGAATGCTGACCACGGTAATACGTAAGCAGTATCTTGTCCCACCTGCTCGAGATAGGTGTTCCACCATGTTAACGCAGTACCTGTGAAGGTATGCGTAGCGTACTTTACTTTGTCTTCTTCAGTACATTTACTTATGGCAAACACCGATTCAACCTTTTCAGTCCACCGTTTTAATCCGATTGGACCCTCGGTTCCATTGAATTCCAAAGGTTTACAGGAAGTGAATTCTTTGTAGGAGCATCCTACACGATTTTTTATGGAATTAGTTCCACTGCTAGAACTAGAGTTATTGTTGTTATTTTGCATTGCGGCCTGCACTGCGGCTATGTTCGCAGCAAGGAAAACACGGAAGTCTTCCTCACTCATGTTCAAGTTCTGATGAGTCGTCGGTGCCATTTCCTTCACAAATAGCCAAAAGAATTGAGTTAATCATATAGAATTCAAGAGTAGACAATAGTATTTCGTAGCATAATATGAACTTATTTATAAAAGCTTTTTCTTCATATTAGCGTTTTATATTTTTAATTCGGGTAGTACCTACCCGTTAAGTTCATACTTAGCAGCTACTATATAATTCAACTACTACGATTCTATATGAAAAACTAAATACAATAATATTTCGCGTTCAAAGTTATATACAATATTTTACAAACTTACAATACCGCTATTTTACATATAACATAAAATATAGCACACAATAACTTTGATACAAGGCAATTGTGAAGACAATTTTATTTAATACGCAAGTCGTTCAGTAAAAGAAATAAGGGTACGTAATTCATAAGTACAGAAACAAGTCATGCATTCGGGTTTTACTAGTATTATTTCCCATCCTTGGTCTTGTGGAAAATTACCGTTGTGGTCGTTGGCAAGATAGCATGTTGTAACGTCGTCCAAAGGACGAGGGTTACGTATGAAATGTCCCGTTCTTATTGATTAAAAACGTTTCATATTAATTGATTTCGTTGCGAGGTTTTGACCTCTATATGAGACGTTTTTCAAAGACTGCATTCATTTTAAAATAAACCATAACCTTTATTTCATAAATAAAGGTTTAAAAAGCTTTACGTAGATTATCAAATAATGATAATCTAAAATATCCTGTTTACACACGACCATTACATAATGGTTTACAATACAAATATGTTACATCGAAATCAGTTTCTTGAATGCAGTTTTTACACAATATCATACAAACATGGACTCCAAATCTTGTCCTTATTTTAGTATGCAACAGCGGAAGCTCTTAGTATTCACCTGAGAATAAACATGCTTTAAACGTCAACAAAAATGTTGGTGAGTTATAGGTTTAACCTATATATATCAAATGGTAACAATAGACCACAAGATTTCATATTTCAATACACATCCCATACATAGAGATAAATATCATTCATATGGTGAACACGTGGTAACCGACATTAACAAGATGCATATATAAGAATATCCCCATCATTCCGGGACACCCTTCGGATATGATATAAATTTCGAAGTACTAAAGCATTCGGTACTTTGGATGGGGTTTGTTAGGCCCAATAGATCTATCTTTAGGATTCGCGTCAATTAGGGTGTCTGTTCCCGAATTCTTAGATTACCAGACTTAATAAAAAGGGGCATATTCGATTTCGATAATTCAACCATAGAATGTAGTTTCATGTACTTGTGTCTATTTTGTAAATCATTTATAAAACCTGCATGTATTCTCATCCCAAAAATATTAGATTTTAAAAGTGGGACTATAACTCACTTTCACAGATTTTTACTTCGTCGGGAAGTAAGACTTGGCCACTAGTTGATTCACGAACCTATAACAATATATACATATATATCAAAGTATGTTCAAAATATATTTACAATACTTTTAATACATTTTGATGTTTTAAGTTTATTAAGTCAGCTGTCCTCGTTAGTAACCTACAACTAGTTGTCCACAGTTAGATGTACAGAAATAAATCGATAAATATTATCTTGAATCAATCCACGACCCAGTGTATACGTATCTCAGTATTGATCACAACTCAAACTATATATATATTTTGGAATCAACCTCAACCCTGTATAGCTAACTCCAACATTCACATATAGAGTGTCTATGGTTGTTCTGCAATATATATATATAGATGGGTCGACATGATAGGTCGAAACATTGTATACGTGTCTATGGTATCTCAAGATTACATAATATACAATATAAGTTGATTAGGTTATGGTTGGAATAGATTTATTACTAACTTTCACGTAGGTAAAATGAGTAGTTTTTATCAATCTTGTTTTACTCGCCATTTCTTCGTTTCTAATCCGTTTTGAGTGATTCCAGTGGCCACGGTTTCGTATTGAGCTTAAATTTATGAATCTAAATAGAAAAAGTATAAGTTTATCATCGGAAATACAAGTTACAAGTCATTTTTGAAAGAGGTAGTCATTTCCATCGAAAGAACGACATCTTGATGACCATTTTGAAAAACATACTTTCACTTTGAGTTTAACCATGATTTTTGGATATAGTTTCATGTTCATAAGAAAAATTATTTTTCCAGAAGTATAGCTTTTAAATCAAAGTTCTTCTTAGCTTTTAATTATCCCTACCAAAACAGCCCCCGGTTTTACTACGACGGCGTATATCCAGTTTTATGGTGTTTATCGTGTTTCCGGGTTTTAAATCATTAAGTTAGCATATCATATAGATATAGAAAATGTGTTTAGTTGATTTTAAAAGTATAGTTAAAAGGATTAACTTTATTTACGAACAAGTTTAGAATTAACTAAACTATGTTCTAGTGATTACAAGTTTATAACGTTGAATAAGACAGCTTTTTATGTATGAATCGAATGATGTTATGAACATCATTACTACCTCAAGTTCCTTGGATAAACCTACTGGAAATTAGAAAAATGGATCTAGCTTCAAAGGATACTTGGATGGCTTGAAAGTTCTTGAAGCAGAATCATGACACGAAAACAATTTCAAGTAAGATTTCCACTCGAAATAAGATTGTTATAGTTATAGAAATTGAATTAAAGTTTGAATATGATTATTACCTTGTATTAGAAAGATAACCTACTATAAGTAACAAAGGTTTCTTGATCTTGAATGATTACTTGGAATGGATTTAGAAAACTTGGAAGTAAACTTGCAATCTTGGAAGTATTCTTGGTTTTATGAAACTAGAACTTTTGGAATTTATGAAGAACACTTAGAACTTGAAGATAGAACTTGAGAGAGATCAATTAGATGAAGATAATTGAATAATGAAAGTGTTTGTAGGTGTTTTTGGTCATTGGTGTATGGATTAGATATAAAGGATATGTAATTTTGTTTTCATGTAAATAAGTCATGAATGATTACTCATATTTTTGTAATTTTATGAGATATTTCATGCTAGTTGCCAAATGATGGTTCCCACATGTGTTAGGTGACTCACATGGGCTACTAAGAGCTGATCATTGGAGTGTATATACCAATAGTACATACATCTAAAAGCTGTGTATTGTACGAGTACGAATACGGGTGCATACGAGTAGAATTGTTGTTGAAACTGAACGAGGATGTAATTGTAAGCATTTTTGTTAAATAGAAGTATTTTGATAAGTGTCTTGAAGTCTTTCAAAAGTGTATGAATACATATTAAAACACTACATGTATATACATTTTAACTGAGTCGTTAAGTCATCGTTAGTCGTTACATGTAAGTGTTGTTTTGAAACCTTTAGGCTAACGATCTTGTTAAGTGTTGTTAACTCAATGTTTATAATATCAAATGAGATTTTAAATTATTATATTATCATGATATTATGATGTATAAATGTCTCTTAATATGATATATATACATTAAATGTCGTTACAACGATAATCGTTACATATATGTCTCGTTTCAAAATCATTAAGTTAGTAGTCTTGTTTTTACATATGTAGTTCATTGTTAATATACTTAATGATATGTTTACTTATCATAATATCATGTTAACTATATATATATATATATATATATATATATATATATATATATATATATATATATATATATATATATATATATATATATATATATATATCCATATATATGTCATCATATAGTTTTTATAAGTTTTAACGTTCGTGAATCACCGGTCAACTTGGGTTGTCAATTGTCTATATGAAACCTATTTCAATTAATCAAGTCTTAACAAGTTTGATTGCTTAACATGTTGGAAACACTTAATCATGTAAATAACAATTTCATTTAATATATATATAAACATGGAAAAGTTCGGGTCACTACAACGTAATGCCCAACAGCCCCGTAACAATCTAAAAACCTTTTTTCTCACTCCAACTACTGAATCTGTCACTTATGGGAATGTTTTATTTAACAGTTGCAATTCGATGTTCTTTTTCTCAATTTGGTGAGAAGCGAACATCACTAACCCATAAACATAACATGCTTCTTTATGTTGCTGAAGCTCTTTCTAAAGAACGAAGTCCTATGTTGGGATATGTGGAGTCAAAATAGGTTCTCAACCCGTACCGTAAAATTGCATCTGGGTTTCCCGCATTTAATGCCTTAAAGAAAACACAGCGTAACTTAAAGTCTCCCCAATGTGATATACCCCATCTTTCAAAAGAAAGCCTTTTATAAACTAAGGCATGCTTGGAACGTCTTTCAAATGTTCGACAAACTAATTTTTCCGTAAATAATTGTGCCGATGAATTCTGACCGACTCTAGATAAGATTTCATCAATCATATCCCCTGGTAGGTCTTCTAAAATTTTTGATTGTCTATCCTTAACGTCTATTGTGTGTTTTATACTGTAAAATAGGCAAGGATTAGATTTGTAAAAGATAGTTAACAAACAATACAAGCAATTTTTACATATATCATCAAAGTACAAGCACACTACAATACATATATTACACAACATGATTACTCCTCTTCATTCCGACTCACTTGTTTCTTCCTCTTCGGACTTGGTTTGTTTCGCTAATTTCCTAGGAATATATGATGTTCCTCTAATACGAGCCGTTGTTTTCACAAATGGTTTAGAAAAACCTGGTGGCTTAGATGTCCCCAGGTTATAGTTAAAACTTAAGAAATACTGGTGTTGACGGTATTTCCCATCGGGATATTTCATGTTAACATAAAGTTCATCGGGGTTGGAATTAGATTTCTCTATTTTGATACCTTTTCCCTTATTATTTTCTTTTGCTTTTTCAAATTGGGTCGGGGTAATTTCTATAACATCATCGGAATCCTCATCGGAATCCGATTCATTAAAAAATTGGTAATTTTCCCAATATTTTGCTTCCTCGGCGGAAACACCATTGACCATTTTTAACTTTGGTCCATTGGTTGAGGATTTTCTTTTATTTATATGTTTTTCTGTGGTTTCTAATATTTCCTCCTCCAGAACCTCTTCTTCCGGTTCCTCTTCTTTCGGTTCCTCTTCAGGAATTTGTGAATCTTCCCAAAATATATTCGACTCTTCATTATTATTAGATGAGTCGATGGGATTTGTACTAGGGGTAGACATCTATCACATAATATCAAAAACGTTAAGAGATTAATATATCACATAATATTTACATGTTTACAATATATAGTTTCCAACAAAAAGTGTTAAGCAATCGTTTTTCAAGTAAACACGGTCAAAGTCCAGACTCACTAATGCATCCTAACAAACTCGGTTAATTTCTGGTTCTCTAAGACCAACACTCAGATACCAACTGAAATGTTCCGTTCATAATGATTATAAATGTTTCATATTAATTGATTTCGTTGCGAGGTTTTGACCTCTATATGAGACGTTTTTCAAACACTGCATTCGATTTTTAAAACAACCATAACCTTTATTTTATCGTTAAAGGTTTTAAAAACATTACGACAATTATCAAATAATGATAATCTAAAATATGGCGTTATCACACGACCATTACATAATGGTGTATAATAATATTACACATCAACTTAAGTCTTCGAATGCAGTTTTTAAACAATATTATACAAGCATGCAGACTCCAATCTTGTCTTTATTTAGCATGCAACAGCGGAAGCTCTTAATAATCACCTGAGAATAAGCATGCTTAAAACGTCAACAAAAATGTTGGTGAGTTATAGGTTTAACCTATATATTTATCAAATCGTAAAAATAGACCACAAGATTTCATATTTCCATTTCTCATAAACAACATGCAATCTGCATAAAAATTATTCTATGATCAATACCTGGTAACCGACATTAACAAATGCATCTAGAATATCCCCAATATACATGTACACTCATCTGTATATCAAATCGAAGTGCTAAAGAATCCATAACATGGATGAGGTTCGTTAGGCCCATAGATCTATCTTCAGGATTCGCGTCAAGTACTTGTGTCTATTTTTTAAAATATTTATAAAACTACATGTATTCTCATCCCAAAAATATTAGATTTTAAAAGTGGGACTATAACTCACTTTCACAGATTTTTCCTTCATCGGAAATAAGACTTGGCCACGGGTCGATTCACGAACCTATAACAAATATATACATATATATCAAAGTATGATTGAAATATATTCACAATATGTTTTATTATGTTTTAACGATTTAAGTTTGTTAAGTTAATAGTCCAACGTTCGTAGTCCACAGTTAGTTGTCCACAGTTAGTAGTATAGAAGTAAATCAATATCTATTATCTCAAATCAATCCACGACCTAGTGTATACAAGTCTCAGACTCGATCACAACTCAAAGTATATATATTTTGGAATCAACCTCAACCCTGTATAGCTAACTCGAACATTACCGCATATAGAGTGTCTATGGTTGTTCCAAATAATATATATATAGATGACGTCGATATGATATGTCAAAACATAGTATACGTGTCTATGGTCTATCAAGATTACATAATATATGTTAGAATATATGTATAATACAATATAATTTAGTTACGATATGGTTAGTATAGATTTTTGTCAATTCATCCCGTAGTCAAATTAACCATTTTTAACCAATTTTGTTTTACCCATAACTTCTTCGTTTTAAATTCGTTTTGAGTGAATCATTTTGCTATGGTTTCATATTGAACTGTATTTTATGAAACTAAACAGAAAAAATAAGTTTATAGTCAGAAATACTGTTTACAATTCATTTTTGTAGAGGTAGTCATTTTAGTCGAAAAAACGACGTCTTGATGACCATTTTGAAAAACATATTTCCACTTTGAGTTTAACCATGATTTTTGGATATAGTTTCATGTTCATAAGAAAAATCATTTCCCAGAAGAACAACTTTTAAATCAAAGTTTATCGTAGTTTTTAATTATCTAATCCAAAACAGCCTCCGGTTTTAATATGATGGCGTATGTCCGGTTTTACGGTGTTCTTCGTGTTTCTAGGTTTTAAATCATTAAGTTAGTATATCATATAGATATAGAACATATGTTTAGTTGATATTAAAAGTCAAGTTAGAAGGATTAACTTTGTTTGCAAACAAGTTTAGAATTAACTAAACTATGTTCTAGTAATTACATGTTATAAACTTCGAATAAGATAGTTTTATATATGTGAATCGAATGATGTTATGAACATCATTACTACCTCAAATATAGTAGGTAAACCTACTAGAAGTGACAAGAAATGATCTAGCTTCAAAGGATTCTTGGATGGCTTGAAAGTTCTTGAAGTAGAATCATGACACGGAAACAAGTTCAAGTAAGATTTTTACTCGAATTAAGATAGTTTATAGTTATAGGAATTGAATCAAAGTTTCAATATGAGTACTACCTTGAATTAGAGAGATAACCTACTGTAAATAATAAAGGTTTCTTGATCTTAGATGATTGATTGGAATGGATTAGAAAGCTTGGAAGTAGACTTGAAAACTTGAAAGTGTTCTTGAAGTTTTCTTGAGTAGTTGTTTTGTAAGTTGATCTAGGTTAGAATTTATGAACTAGATTGATGTAGATTATGAAGAAAATGATGAAGAATAATTAGAACATAATGAGAGAACAAGAGAGAGAACAATTTGATGCATGAAAGTTGAAAATGAAAGCGTGTTTGTGTGTACTCTTTCACGTGAAAGATGGCTTGTCATATAGCCTCCATTAGTTTGTAATTTTGTGAGATATTTCATGCTAGTTGCTAAATGATGGTTCCCGCATGTGTTGGTGACTCACAAGGGCTGCTAAGATCTGATCATTGGAGTGTATATACCAATAGTAAATACATTTAGAATCTGTGTATTGTACGAGTACGAATACGGGTGCATACGAGTAGAATTGTTGATGAAAATGAATGAGAATGAAATTGTAAGCATTTTTGTTAAGTAGAAGTACTTTGATATATGTATTGAAGTCTTTAAAAAGTGTACTAATACATCTTAATATACTACATGTATATACATTTTAATGGAGTCGTTAAGTCATCGTTAGTTGTTACATGTAAGTGTTGTTTTGAAACCTTTAAGTTAATGATCTCATTTAATGTTGTTAACCCAATGTTTATTATATCTAATGAGATATTAAATTATTACATTATCATGATATTATGATGTATGAATATTTCTTAATGTGATATATATACATTAAAATATCGTTACAATGATAATCGTAACATATATGTCTCGTTTCAAAATTCTTAAGTTAGTAGTCTTGTTTTACATATGTAGTTCATTGTTAACACACTTAATAATATATTTAATTATCATTTTATCATGTTAAATATAGTGTAACAATATCTTAATATGATACATATGTATTTAGTAAGACGTTTTTATAACGATAATCGTTATATATATATCATTTCGAGTTTCTTAACTTAGTAGTCTCATTATTATGTATATAACTCATTGTTAATATACCTAATGAGATACTTACTTATCATAATATCATGTTAACTATATATATATATATATATATATATATATATATATATATATATATATATATATATATATATATATATATATATATATATATATATATCATCATATGGTTTTTACAAGTTTTAACGGGGTGAATCGCCGGTCAATTTGAGTGTTCAATTGTCTACATGAAACCTATTTTAAATAATCAAGTCTTAACAAGTTTGATTGCTTAACATGTTGGAAACATTTAATCATGTAAATATAGTTTTCATTTAATATATAATCATGGGATAATCATGGAAAAGTTCGGGTCACTACAGGTTTGGGGCTGGTCACGTCCAGAAAAAGAGAGCAGAGGGAAAGGAGGAAATAAGATGCAGTGTTTTATTTAATTAGGTTTAGGGTTAAGTGGTCTAAAATGCCTAATAACTTTAAAAGTTTGGCATAAATGTCCCCTTAGAAGATGAATTTCAGCCATGGGCTGCAAAAAAGTGTCCATGGGCTAATTAGGTCTAGCTAGTAACTCTATTGTGTAACCCGATGAGTGTCGTCGACCGAAACCGAAAACCGAACGTTAACTGCGTGTTTTAGCGAATTCTTCGCGTTTTAAATTTATAAAACTTCTAATAAATTAGAATTATTTTGAAAACAAAATAACTATATAAAATAATTATTAAAAATGAATTACATTAAGTTTTCTGTTGCTAGTACATTAAGTGTGGTTCGTTTCTACTTGCTGTTAACCGTACCGAGGTCCCGAAACGTTAACCGATCGTTAAAACACATCCCACCAAGATTAATTCATTAAATATATAATAAATTAAATATGTTTTTTTTCTTAAAGTTAATAATTATTAAAAATAATTATTTTATTACAAATCGAGCGTTTCGCAGTCTCACGGGACCTCTGTTGCAGTTTTCAAAACCGTATCATTTTTTTAGTATTTCAAAACATGAAATAGGTTTTCTGACTAATATAATCATATATTAAATATAGTAGTTCATCATGAACTCAAGTATGCATTGAATTAAATTAAATACACAAAATTTAAGTAAGTTTCCTTAAATAACTTAACGGGCAGTTAACGAAGCTTAACGGGAATAGCAGGGTTGTTACATTACCCCCCTGTTAATGAAATTTTGTCCCAAAATTTAGTACACGTCGGCTGGAGTTTTTCTTTAGGAAAAATTGCGGATACTTTTGTTTCATTTGAACTTTACGTTCCCACGTGAATTCTGGTCCTCTGTGTGCGTTCCTCCGAACTTTAACAATCGGTATGTTGCTCTGCTTTAAGCGTTTGACCTTACAGTCCATGATTTCAATAGGTTCCTCCATGAAATGAAGTCTACTATCAACTTTTATTTCTTCTAAAGGATTTTCAGATTCTCGTCGGTCAAGCTCTTTTTCAAGTTCGACACATGAAACATGTCATGAATTTCGCTGCGCTCTTGAGGTAGATTCAATTTATAAGCTACGAATCCCACCCATTCAGTAATCTCGAATGGTCCAACGTACCTTAGACTCAACTTGCCTCGTTTTTGAAATGTACTACACTTTCCCCCCGTATAACATCTCGAAAGGGGTGGCCTTTATACTCGTGTGATAACTATTGTTGTACGGAAATTTGCCAGTGGTAGATGTTCATCCCATCTGTTTCCAAAGTCAATAACACATGCTCTCAACATGTCCTCTAAAGTTTGGATGGTTCTTTCACTTTGGCCATCTGTCTTGGGATGATACGCTGTTCTCATATCTAGTCGAGTTCCCATTACCTTTTGTAATGTTTTCCAAAATCTAGACGTAAACCTGCTGTCGTGGTCAGAGATAATCGATATAGGCACACCATGTATGGAAACCACTTCCTTTAGGTAAACATGTGCCAACTTATCCATCATATCCGTCTCATTAGTCGGTGGGAAATGAGCAAATTTGATGAGACGGTCTACAATAACCCAAATGGTCTCATAACCTCCCACAGTCTTGGGTAACTTAGTAATAAAGTCCGTAGCAATACATTCTTAAATCCACTGGAATCTCTGGCTGTGTCAGCAGTCCTGACGGTCTCTGATGTTCTTCCTTCACCTTAGCACATGTCAAGCATTTACCAACATAAGTAGCAATATCAGCTTTCAGATTGGGCCACCTTTAACAACCCGTCCTAATCCTCCCGGACGAAGTCTTCAACAGTTGGTCCCATTGTGATGATCGACTCCAAGTAATATCCTTAATTTGAGCTAATGCACAGCGGAAGACTTAATTCGTACCTGAGAATAACATGCTTTAAAATGTCAACATAAAGTTGGTGAGATATATAGGTTTGATGCTAGCAGCGTTATAACAATGGACCACAAGATTTCATATTTATACGTAACACTCCTCGTGTATAGAAAAGCAGTTGAGCACTTGGTAACCATACTTAACTTAAAGTCATCGCAGCATATTCTTAAATAAACCCTACACCGTACCGAGTGTAGTAACGAGAACGAAGTACTGTGCAACCGTTAAATGCTGGTTGTCCAGCCCGGTTGGGGATATCAGCCCGATAGATCTATCAACAGGATTCGCGTTTACGCTCCTCACGTAATTTGCAGTTACCAAGTATAAAGAGATATGCCATGGTACAACTCAACCGAGAATTTAATTTTGATCACTTGTGTCCATAACGTAAATCATTTATAAAAACAGCGCATGTATTCTCAGCCCAAAATATTTAGAGTTTAAAAGGGACTATATACTCACCTAATGTATTTTGTAGTAAAAATACATATAACATCATTGAACACGTGTAGGGTTGGCCTCGAATTCACGAACCTATTAATCAATCATGTATATTAATACATGTAACTATATATATTCTTACTAATAATATGCTTGTTAATTTGTTTGTTATATAGATGTAAATATATTTAATTACATATTTTATCTACTATTGTTTATTATAACATGTGAATAATAATAATTACATAAATATTAATGATTTTATTAAATATAATATTAATGCTACTTTTATTGATAAATCTTATAATAATGTTAATAACAGAAATTCTTATTTAAATGAAAAGTTTATTAATAATGATACTGTAAATAATAATTTTTACATAATACTTACTAATAATTATTATTATAGCAATTTCATTACTAGTGGTAATATTAATATCAAAACTTATGTTAATCCTAATCAAGAACTTCATATTTAATTTGTGAACTAACAACTAAAGTTTCTATAATATAAATTCATATCTCAAATCATAATAATAGTCATACTTATTAATAATGATAATAATTTTTAATGATACTAGTTTTAATGATAATAACATTAGAAATATTTATTTATATTAATAATAATAATACTTAATATAATAACAATAATATAATTAATAATAATAATAATAATAAAAATAACTAGTTTAGAAGACTACCTCAAATGTAATGAATCCCCAAAAAAATAGAAACCAGCACACTCCTAGTCTCGAACCTGAGACCTCTCGATACCCGACACTAGTCCTCAACCATCACGCTATGCAAGTTTATCTGATTTTTATGCATTTTGTATTTCTTTAAACCCGATTTAAATGTATCATCTCCTTCATCTTCAAAATTAACCCGATACCAGTTCTAAACACAATCATGAATTACAAATTTGAATTGCCACTTGAAATTCATTTAAAAACAATTCGTAATGGGGTTCTTGTGTAACAAAACAAACGAAAATATATATATTAATCTGTTAAAATAGTTTCGCGATGAACACTTAAAAACTCCAACACCAAATTCGAATTTCAGACTGTTTTGAACTACGATCAAAACATGAAAAAGTTTTTAAATGGTTATTAGAAACTTTCTAAATATTCAATTGGAACAGAAACGTAATCCTGAGTTCGAATTCCTCCCAGAACCCAATAGTTTTATTTTTTTACGTTTACCCTTTAACTCCACAATTAGAACTCGATATCAGGAATTAGTATTTGATATTTTGTAGAAAGTTTGTGTGCACGATTCTTGACCTATCTACATTTACAGATTTTTAAAAATCAAAACCAAATCAAGTTTTTGCAATTCCAGTTTAAGAACAGAGGGAGCCGAATTTTTTTCTAATTATTTTCTGTCTTCAATTGCGAGTAATACAGATATCATGTAATATAAGAGATTGATCAGCGCTGTATCGGAAAGTGATTGATTGTGTTTGTATCTTGGATGGACCCGACCAAGTCTCACGGGTTAACATAAAGTAGAAGAAAAATTGAACTGATATTGATAGTAATACGCGTGTTAGGATATATCTGTTGTTTTTTTTTAAAATATCTGTATTATAATGTTACATATCTTTGTATTTATTTATAGTTGATCTTATAACAATAATAATTCCTAATAATACTATTAATATTATAAATTATATAATTTACAAAATTTATAATCACCTAATAGTAATAATAATAATATTATTATTAATGATAGTAATAACTATAAATTTTATAACAATAATATCATTAACAATAATAATAAGAATAATAATAATAATAATACCACTGATAAAAATAATAATAATATTAATCAAAATAAAACTAATTTTAATATAAATACTAATAGAAATAAAAAATAATGTTATTCATTAATATTAATATTGACTTTAATATCTATTTTAATAATAATAAAAGTAATACTAACAATATAACAACTTGTATTATATTTTATTGATTATACAATAACACATTCTATAATAATTTATATTGGGTATTAAATTTTTATATATTAATAAACATATATTAATAATTAAGTATAGATTTCTTAAGTATATACTATATATAATTATGTTTTAAATAACAAACTATATATATATATATATATATATATATATATATATATATATATATATATATATATATATATATATATATTGAAGCAATTATACCTAAACTATAACATTATACATTTAATGCATAGTTAATGTTGACATATCACGTTCGAAATCACTTACGCTCAATGTACTCTAAATATTTAAGTTAAATCCCATAATAGTTTATTAATATAACTAATTTATTATTTATAATTATTTACATGTATAATTATTTATACATATATTTCTGTTTACAATCAGAGGTTCGTGAATCGTCAGGCATGGTCAAAGGGTAATTGATTATCCAAATATAGATTTCGAACTTTCTAGACTCAACATTACAAATTTTGCTTATCGTGTCGGAAACATATAAAGATTAAGGTTTAAATTTGGTCGGAAATTTCCGGGTCGTTACAGTACCCACCCGTTAAAGAAATTTCGTCCCCGAAATTTAATCGAGATTGTCATGACTAACCATAAAATGTTTTTATGGCGAATATGAATTGTTAACTAGAGTTTTATCACCATTTAGTAATAGTGATAAAACGATTCGATTATGTGAAACGTACGAGTGAAGCTGTCACAAGAGAGAGTGAAATGAATAAATAAATATATTCGTTTCAACCGATGACGTGGTTATTATTGACTTCCGGGTTTTAAGAGATTTAAAGAAAATCTTACATAATAAGATTTAGTTCTTCAGCGATTTAGGAAATTAGAATCTTCTTCGATTAAATGAATCAATCTGTTTAGATTGCTTTGTCGTATATTTCACTATAAATCTACCCTCTTGTTTTCCTTATTTCTATATCCTACATCTTCTACTCATTCTCCTTAATTTCTACTTTAAAACGTTCGTCAATATGCTCCATCCCATTCTTGTTCTTGATATATTCTTAATTTTCTCATCCATCATTCTTCTATTTCATCTACCACCGGAGGATTTTATTTACTTCTACTATTATCTTGGGGTTATAGTGTTTTTAATCTTCCCGTGCCTTTACGTGGCAATACGTATTGATATGCACGGTTTGTAGTTTCAGGGTTGCCGTTAGGTTTTATATCTTCCCTTATATTTCGATGTTCCTACTCCTGTCTTCTATAATCATTGTCATCCATAGTTAATATCTCCTCCCATTTGCTGTGATTTTTACCCCAATTTCTATTGCGGGGCTTTATGAAAGGACCCGTTCATATACATTATAAACGATTCACAATAGTTGATTACATCGCGAGGTATTTGACCTCTATATGATACGTTTTACAAACATTGCATTCGTTTTTAAAAGACAAACTTTCTTTACATCAAAAATTGACGGCATGCATATCATTTCATATTACATCCAACTATAATTGACTTAATATTAATCTTGATGAACTCAACGACTCGAATGCAACGTCTTTCAAAGTATGTCTTGAATGACTCCAAGTAATATCCTTAAAATGAGCTAATGCACAGCGGAAGAATTCTTTAATACCTGAGAATAAACATGCTTTAAAGTGTCAACCAAAAGGTTGGAGAGTTCATTAGTTTATCATAATCCATCATTTTCGTAATAGTAATAGACCACAAGATTTCAGTTTCTATAAATATCCGTACACTCGCAAGTGTATAAAAGTATTCTATAAGTTGTAGGCACCCGGTAACAAGCCTTAACGTTCATGTTTTACCCTCTGAAGTACACCAGATCAGGTGTGTTTAAAATAACCTCGAAGTACTAAAGCATCCCATAGTCAGGATGGGGTTTGTCAGACCCAATAGATCTATCTTTAGGATTCGCGCCTACCGTACATAGACAAGTAGTTTAATGTTACCAAGCTAAGGGTATATTTCTGGTTTAAACCCACATAGAATTAGTTTTAGTACTTGTGCCTATTTCGTAAAACATTTATAAATCAGCGCATGTATTCTCAGCCCAAAAATATATATAAAAAGGGAGCAAATGAAACTCACAATACTGTATTTCGTAGCAATTATGTATATGACGGCACTGAACAAGTGCAGTGTTTGTCTCGGATTCACGAACCTATATTAAGTATATATATTTATATGTTGGTCAATATCTGTCTAACAATTTAGGTCAAGTCGTAGTGTATCACAATCCTAATGCTCGAGACCGACATGCAAAAGTCAACAAAAGTCAACTTGACCCAAAATGACTTCCAAAATCTATACATGTTTATTATATAACTTATATATAGTAGTTTTATATATTTAAATATATTTATCAGATCTTATTATACTAAATAATACAAGTCATTTATTAATAAATAAAAATTTATATTAAAATTCATATATGATAAAAATATACTTTTATATATCTCAAATAATAAAATTTATAAAATTCACTTAATATCATAAAAATATAGTGGTATGTATTATTAATGTAATTACATTACGTGTGGTAAAAATATCTTTGTACGCATATTTATTTGATAAAATAATATTGATAATAATAATAATGATAAAAATAATAAAATGATAGTTTCAATAAAAATATTAATTTTTAGTAATAAAGATAATTTTAGTAATAACATCAACTGATAAAAGTTATAATAATCGTTTTAATAATAATATTAAAATTAATGATAATTCAGTTGACCATATCTTTTAATCCGTTCATCGAAACCACACGATTTCTAAATGAAAAGTTATTAATTTTTTTCTTCAGATTTTCAACGACATGCATATCATATAACTTATCTCAGTAGCATATGTATCAAATTCGTGATTTATCATAAACTATTTAACGACGAAACTAAGCATACAAACATGCATAATCATATATACTCGAGCACTAGTCAGGGATACACTATTAATATATAAAAGATAAGATATGAATGCTCACGTATCAATATTGTGATTCAATATTGTAGGAAAGTACGTAGAAGCAACGAAAATGATAAACGTTAGGTTGACCTCACGAGCAATACCCTCGATCAATACCCATAACCTTCATAGCTCCATAATTTCCTTAGCTCTATCCCATTTGAAAACTTATTTTGAAATCGTCTGAATATAACTCCGTCGTAATATTTTATGTATACTAATAATATCTTGAAATAATACTAAGTAAATATATATATATATGTAATTCGATTGAGAGAGTTTAGAGAAATATATTTTCAAGTTTCTATGAAATAATGAAACATATTGAATTCTATTTATAATAGATTTTTGAATTATTAAAGTGAATTATTAAAGTATGAATTATTAAAATATGAATTATTAAAGTGAATTATTAAAGTATGAATTATTAAAGTGAATTATTAAAGTATGAATTATTAAAGTGAATTATTAAAGTATGAATTATTAAAGTAAATTATTAAAGTATGAATTATTAAAGTAAAAGTAAAGTAAAAGTAAAGTAAAGGTAAAGTTAAAGTATAGTAAAAGTATAAAACTATGTACGTATAATACGCGTATAAAAATATATATAATATTAATTTAAATCGTTATATATATATATATATATATATTTAATAAAATAAAATATAAATATCGTTATCTTTATCATACTGGTTAAGTAATGAGTTGTCAATAAAAATAGATTTCTTAAATCACAGTGGACCTCATAACATAGGCCCGTAATTATATCATAATGTATCTGATAATTCAACCATTTGATATTATCTCTTAATTCTGTCGATAAATATATCGAAACAAATATGTTTATGTAAAGTATCATATATCTAATACTTTGTTAATGTTTTCAGTTAATATTATATATTATATATACATATCTATATACACATAATTGTTCGTGAATCGTCGAACACGGTCAAAGGGTAATTGATTACATGAATGTAGTTCCAAACTTTTTGAGATTCTACATTACAAATTCTGCTTATCGTGTCAGAAACATATAAAGGTTAAGTTTAAATTTGGTCGAAAATTTCCGGGTCGTCACAGTACCTACCCGTTAAAGAAATTTCGTCCCGAAATTTGATCGAGGTTGTCATGGCTAACTATAAAAATGTTTTCATGACGAATATGAGTTGATAAATAGAGTTTTATCATCATTGAGTAATATAGATAAAACAATTTGATTACGCGAAGAGTATAAGTGAAGCTATCGCAAGAGAGTGAAATGAGTAAACGTATATTCGTTTTAACCGATGACGTAGTTATGATTGATTTCCGGAATTCATGGGATTTAAAGAAAATCTTTGCAATAAGATTTGGTTCTTCGGCGATTAAGGAAATCAGGATCTTCTTTGATTAAAAGCGATAATCTGTCTCGATTTCTCTGTATGATATTTTACTATAATTCCACCCCATTCGTTTCTTTATTTCCACAGCTCACACCTTCTAGTCTTTCTCCCCAATTCATACTTTAAAGCATTCGTTAATATGCTTCATCCAGTATTGATTCTTGATATACTTTTAACTTTCATATCTGTCATTCTTCTTTTTCATCTACCACCGGAGGAAGTTATTTTCTTCTACCATTACCTTGGGGTTATTGCGTTTTTCATTCTCCCGTGTCTTTATATTGCTATACGCATTTATATACACGGTTTGTAATTTCGGGGTTGTTATCGGGCTTTATATTCTCCATTATATTTCGGAGCTTCATGCTTTCGTTTTCTCTTCCCGATCTTAAGTCAAGCGGATAATAGTCCAGAATTCGTAGATATGAATTTTTGGATGAACATAGTTAATGTTCCAAGAAGAAAATCGTAATGGCACGATCTTGATTTGGCAAATTACCAAAATATCCAAAAATATAGAGCTATCAAGATGATATGTTCTTAATATGTTTGAAAATTGGGTAGAATGTAAGAGTCGTGTAAACAGTACATGATGACGGTATGTTCTGTGAATCATCACATTCCATTAGAAACTCAGCATGACTTACTGTAATATAATCACGTTGATCAAGTGTCATTATATTATACTAACTCATGCTTCAGTTCCCAACACTACTTCAAAAACATTCCTATTTTAAATTCAAAATTTTTTTTTTTAAATTTAGAAACTAACACAGTTTCTTTTTATGTTGTAACGTAGATATTGCGAAGAGATAAAAGATATCGGATAAGAATAGTTGTGAAAATATCTTCAGGAATATCGAAGATATTATAATAAAAGATACGATAATATGGATGATGAAGAAGATTTGTCTGTGAAGGTTTAGAATAAGAAGTAAGGTGTTTGCTAACGATTTCAGTAGACACTGAATCATTTGGATCCTTTGAAGGCAGGTTTAGTCTTTGTGATTTGTCCACAGCCTCCTTCATGGTCTGCTCAATCCGTTTTCCAGTTTCAAACCTTCTCTTTTTCTCAGCTTTACCACCATACTATTCTTTATCATCAAACTTTTGACTGTTAAAGTCGTTTACAGTTTTTGCTGCTTCATCAGCATTTTTCCAATTTTGGAGAACTAGTTCATAGTTTGGGATGTTTTTCAGAAAATTCACATTCAAAGTATGTAAGTCTAGGAGATAGACGTTATATGTATAACTTTTGACGTAAAATTGTCGCGAAATTCAAAATACTAATTGCTAATTCCCAGTAGTTGGTGTGACAATTATTGTTACAGGATGTAGGTGAGTACATGATGGAGTTTTAATGAATAAGTATAGTGGCTTTTCGGAGAGGCTTAAGTTGAAGGTTAATGAAGTTGTTGATAAGTTTACTTCTAATATGGCGAGATATGAAAGGTTCCCCGGTAACAATGATGAAGGGGTAATTGTTATAATAAGGTTTATTCGTATAAACAAATGAAGGTGATTTGCTGAAGCTGTGACAAAACTGTCTATTTTGGAAAGAGATTGAAAAATTATATTTGGTAATAAATATCAAAGGATCTGACACGGATACGTGTTAAACTATAACTTTGGTTTCAAGAGCTTTTCAGATGCATGACAGTGGGTAATATGTGGTTGGATCATCATCTCGCATGTCTTTAGGAATTTCGAAGTGTTTGAACACATATTGTAATTGTTAATATACATATGATGTTCTAAGATTTTGAATGATACAAATATTTTTGTGAGTTCCATGAATAGAAATGAGGTTCTAGGACAGTTTTGAAGTCAAAGTATAGTTTTGAAAGATGTAGGAATCTAAGAGTGATGATTTCGGTTATATCTTGAATCGAATTCTGAGATTTCAAAATCAGAATATGTAATTAGATTTTGAATGAGTATGGTTGTTTTGATTTCTATAAAAGAATGTATATTGTTGTGAAAGTAGGGAGTATAATGGATGATTTGCTGAATCAGATTCGAAGAATGTAACATATTAATTGTGAATTTATATATCTCTCGGGTATTACCTACCCGTTAAAAAAAATTTCACAATTAATATTTTGTACAAAAGAATTTTATTACAGTCTTTATGGAAATATATATGTGTATATTTCTTCAGATGTAATATTGATTTAATGAGTTAATATTAAATTAAACTCATTTGATTTATGGTTAAGGCTAGGATAGATAATTTCTAAACTTTAGAAATTACATAATCGCCGTAGAATGTTTCCCCAATGAAGTTATGAATCAATACTTCATCGTTGTGGTATTCCTTGGTATCTACATGGCGTATGACGTCGATGCTCGTGGGACAGATTGTGAAGTTGAGGTTTCCGATGCGGTTGTTGTTGGTGGTGGTAATGGTACTGTTGATGTTGTTGATGGTGGTACTGGTTATGCTGCTGGTGCTACTGCTGGTGTTTGTAACCTTTGCACCATATTCTCCAAAGCCACTACCCGAGCGTGAAGCTCGTTGACTTCTTCTATTACACCGGGGTGATTGTCGGTTCGGACGAGCGGATAAATAAGATCTAGAATTTGGTGTAGTATATAATCAGGACGAGATACTCTGGAAATGAGAGAGAAAATGGTGTTTCGGACAGGTTCGCCGGTAAATGCTTCAGGTTCATTGCCAAGAGGGCAATGTGGTGGATGAAAGGGATCGCCTTCTTCTTGTCTCCAATGGTTAAGTAGATTACGAACCCATCCCCAATTCATCCAGAATAGATGATGGCTAATTGGTTAATCCATTCCGATCACGCTGCTTTCGGAGCTCATGTGGAAATCCATATCGGCATAGCTGTCGGAATTCGAGGAACTCGAACTGGTTGAGGGATCCATCTTGTATGATCAGGGAAAGAATTTTTTTTTTTGGAATGAAATAGATTGTAGAATTTAGATTTGGTATTCTTCAATATATAATTTACATATGTATATATAATACCAAAATCCCATAAATTACGGAGGAATCTTTGAAAGATGTCAGTCAAAGTTCACAGTAACAGATATGCTAAGATAAGAATTCGTCTATACACTATTATGCAATAAATGTAGGAAAACGCGTCTAGACTTAAGAATGATAAGCAGGTAATTTTCTAAGGATGGTAAGTAGATGATTTCCGAATAAAAATGATAAGCAAAACTTTTGACATGCAGACACGGTCGAAGTCCAGACTCACTAATGCATCTTAACAACTATCAGTTAGACACACTAATGCAAGACCTGGTTCGCTAAGACCACCGCTCTGATACCAACTGAAAGGACCCGTTCATATACATTATAAATGATTCACAATAGTTGATTACATCGCGAGGTATTTGACCTCTATATGATACGTTTTACAAACATTGCATTCGTTTTTAAAAGACAAACTTTCTTTACATCAAAAATTGACGGCATGCATATCATTTCATATTACATCCAACTATAATTGACTTAATATTAATCTTGATGAACTCAACGACTCGAATGCAACGTCTTTCAAAGTATGTCTTGAATGACTCCAAGTAATATCCTTAAAATGAGCTAATGCACAGCGGAAGAATTCTTTAATACCTGAGAATAAACATGCTTTAAAGTGTCAACCAAAAAGTTGGTGAGTTCATTAGTTTATCATAATCCATCATTTCCGTAATAGTAATAGACCACAAGATTTCAGTTTCTATAAATATCCGTACACTCGCAAGTGTATAAAAGTATTCTATAAGTTGTAGGCACCCGGTAACAAGCCTTAACGTTCATGTTTTACCCTCTGAAGTACACCAGATCAGGTGTGTTTAAAATATCCTCGAAGTACTAAAGCATCCCATAGTCAGGATGGGGTTTGTCAGACCCAATAGATCTATCTTTAGGATTCGCGCCTACCGTACATAGACAAGTAGTTTAATGTTACCAAGCTAAGGGTATATTTCTGGTTTAAACCCACATAGAATTAGTTTTAGTACTTGTGCCTATTTCGTAAAACATTTATAAATCAGCGCATGTATTCTCAGCCCAAAAATATATATAAAAAGGGAGCAAATGAAACTCACAATACTGTATTTCGTAGCAATTATGTATATGACGGCACTGAACAAGTGCAGTGTTTGTCTCGGATTCACGAACCTATATTAAGTATATATATTTATATGTTGGTCAATATCTGTCTAACAATTTAGGTCAAGTCGTAGTGTATCACAATCCTAATGCTCGAGACCGACATGCAAAAGTCAACAAAAGTCAACTTGACCCAAAATGACTTCCAAAATCTATACATGTTTATTATATAACTTATATATAGTAGTTTTATATATTTAAATATATTTATCAGATCTTATTATACTAAATAATACAAGTCATTTATTAATAAATAAAAATTTATATTAAAATTCATATATGATAAAAATATACTTTTATATATCTCAAATAATAAAATTTATAAAATTCACTTAATATCATAAAAATATAGTGGTATGTATTATTAATGTAATTACATTACGTGTGGTAAAAATATCTTTGTACGCATATTTATTTGATAAAAAAATATTGATAATAATAATAATGATAAAAATAATAAAATGATAGTTTCAATAAAAATATTAATTTTTAGTAATAAAGATAATTTTAGTAATAACATCAACTGATAACAGTTATAATAATCGTTTTAATAATAATATTAAAATTAATGATAATTCAGTTGACCATATCTTTTAATCCGTTCATCGAAACCACACGATTTCTAAATGAAAAGTTATTAATTTTTTTCTTCAGATTTTCAACGACATGCATATCATATAACTTATCTCAGTAGCATATGTATCAAATTCGTGATTTATCATAAACTATTTAACGACGAAACTAAGCATACAAACATGCATAATCATATATACTCGAGCACTAGTCAGGGATACACTATTAATATATAAAAGATAAGATATGAATTCTCACGTATCAATATTGTGATTCAATATTGTAGGAAAGTACGTAGATGCAACGAAAATGATAAACGTTAGGTTGACCTCACGAGCAATACCCTCGATCAATACCCATAACCTTCATAGCTATAACCCATAATTTCCTTAGCTCTATCCCATTTGAAAACTTATTTTGAAATCGTCTGAATATAACTCCGTCGTAATATTTTATGTATACTAATAATATCTTGAAATAATACTAAGTAAATATATATATATATATATATATATATATATATATATATATATATATATGTAATTCGATTGAGAGAGTTTAGAGAAATATATTTTCAAGTTTCTATGAAATAATGAAACCTATTGAATTCTATTTATAATAGATTTTTGAATTATTAAAGTGAATTATTAAATGAATTATTAAAGTATGAATTATTAAAGTGAATTATTAAAGTATGAATTATTAAAGTGAATTATTAAAGTATGAATTATTAAAGTGAATTATTAAAGTGAATTATTAAAGTATGAATTATTAAAGTATGAATTATTAAAGTAAATTATTAAAGTATGAATTATTAAAGTTAAAGTAAAGTAAAAGTAAAGTAAAGGTAAAGTTAAAGTATAGTAAAAGTATAAAACTATGTACGTATAATACGCGTATAAAAATATATATAATATTAATTTAAATCGTTATATATATATATATATATATATATATATTTAATAAAATAAAATATAAATATCGTTATCTTTATCATACTGGTTAAGTAATGAGTTGTCAAAAAAAAATAGATTTCTTAAATCACAGTGGACCTCATAACATAGGCCCGTAATCATATCATAATGTATCTGATAATTCAACCATTTGATATTATCTCTTAATTCTGTCGATAAATATATCGAAACAAATATGTTTATGTAAAGTATCATATATCTAATACTTTGTTAATGTTTTCAGTTAATATTATATATTATATATACATATATATATACACATAATTGTTCGTGAATCGTCGAACACGGTCAAAGGGTAATTGATTACATGAATGTAGTTCCAAACTTTTTGAGATTCTACATTACAAATTCTGCTTATCGTGTCAGAAACATATAAAGGTTAAGTTTAAATTTGATCGGAAATTTCCGGGTCGTCACACTTTATCCCTTCATTTCTTCTTCCCGTCCTCAAGTCAAGCGAGCAATGGTTCGGAATTCGTAGGTATGAAATTTGGAATGAACATAGCTAATGTTCTTTGAAAGAAATGGTAATGGCATGATTTTGATTTGTTAAATTACCAGAATATCCTGGAAAAGACCGAATCATCAAGAAAAATATTTTCTTGATATGTTTAGAGATTAGATAAAATGTTAGAGCCGTGTAACATGGCACATGATGATGGTACTGTGAATCATCACATTCCATTAGAAACTTAACATGACTTACTGTAATTTAATGAAGTTGATCAAGTTTCATTATATTATACTAATTCATGCATCAGTTCCCAACATTACTTCAAAACATTCATATTTTAATCTCGAAGGTTTCAGAATTTTTAGAAACTAACGTAGTTTCTTTCATGTTATAACGCAGATATTACGGAGAGGTAAATGTTTGGGATAAGAATAGTTGTGAAAATATCTCCAGAAATATTGAGGATATGAAAGATACGATAATATCTTGGAATTTCTAATATCAAAGGATGATGATGAAGATTTACCCGTAAGGGTTTAGATTCGGAAGCAAGGTGTTCACTAAAGATTTCATCAGAAACAGAATCATCTGGATTCTTTAAATACAAAGTTTGGTCCTTGCATTTGTTCTTGGTCTCTTTCATGGTTAGCTTAATCCGATTCTCAATATCAAATTTTCCATCGGGTGTTCCTAACACCTTCTTCTTTATCATCAACTTTTGGTTATTAAGACCATCTACAACATGCTGCTTCGTCAGCATTTTCAAAGTTAATGAATTTGGGTCATTGGTTTTCAAATCGAGGTGATTTTAAGAGATTTGTGTTTTTAGATGATTAAACGCTGATGGTAGTATGGTGGAAAAAGGTTCTCCAGTAACGACGGCAAAAGGATACGTATATATTGAGATTATAATAAAAGTGGTCTTACTGAGAAGTCGAAGTGGAGCTGTGACAAAATCAGCTTCTTGAAAAGGAAATTGTGAGGTTGTTTTTGCTAATATTTGATAAGGAATTCGACGCGGATATGTTTTAACTATAACTTTGGTTTCGAATGTTTCAGGTGCATAACTGTATGCATAGATCTTTTTCCGTAAACGAGGTGCGGCTGGGTCAATTTCTTGATCAAGATATTTTCAAGAATCATGATAAGATTTGAATGCAGTTCGGAATCGTCAAAATACAAATGAGGTTTGAGATGAAATCAAGTGGCAAACTTGAAGATTAATTTTAGTATCATATGTTATAATCAATATTTTAATTCATTTTACTTGTCCATAGTTAGCAGTCTATTAGTCCGATTGTCCAATGGTCCAATAGCTCAACAGTTCAATATATTCATATATAATTTAATATACATAATTAATACATATCGTGACCCGTGTACCGGTCTCAGTGTCGATCACAACTCAAAGTATATATATATTTTGGAATCAACTCCGACCCTGTATAGCCAACTCCCACCTTCACATATAGAGTGTCTATGGTTGTTCCAAAATATATATATATAGATGGGTCAATATGATAAGTCGAAACCTTGCATACGTGTCCCGTTATTTAAAATGCGTAAAATAAATAAATATATATCATGACCCATTATACAACGTGTTGTCTCAGAATTAATCCGACGTATTGTTGTACATGTGTCCCGACAGTATGTACAGTGCAGAAATTAAAATTGCGAGAAGGTAAATTGCGATAAATTAAATGTTAATCAGTTAGCTGGGAACAGTTAGCCGGAACAGTTAGCGTGAAATCCTATCACAATTTCAATTAATTAATTCGTTTGTTTCTAACACTTTTTATTTTTGTCTAATGTTTTCTTCGTTATGCCACTTGTTGGATTCTGATAGGTCAAAATCCAAATATGAAATTTGAATAGAAATAGTTATTCTGTGGTGAACGGATACGTATATCGGTAGTTGTAAGTAGGATAGTAAATGATCGTTGAATCAGATTCGAAGAATGTACAGTGTAACTTATTAATGTGAATTCTAAATATTCCTCGGGTACTACCCACCCGTTAAAATATTTTCATCATTAACAGTTTGTACGAAAGAAATTTTTTTTTTAATTACAATCTTTATGAAAATATACTTACATATATAATTTCGTCAGATGTAATTATGGATTTAATGAGTCAAAAACTCATTTGATTTATCGTTAATACTAGATTACATAACCTCTAAAACTTTAGAAATTACATAATCACCATGTCGAACGAGGAAAAATGAGGTAGAATGATACGTAAAGCGAAGATAGTCGATGTAGATCGATGTGTAGAACGAAGTTCATATTCAAAGTACAGATGGTGATATTGAGGCGTATAATGTTGATATTCGAGGTACAGATTGTGATGTCGAGAGTTACGGCGCGGTTATGGTTTAGGGATGATAAGGTTACTGTCGACGTCGATGATGGTGTTACTGATTATGCTGCTGGTGCTGTTGCTGGTGTTCGTAACCTTCGCACCAGGTTCTCCAAAGTCATCACACAAGCGCGTAGTTAGTTAACTTCTTCTAGTACTACAGAATGATTGACGATTGAAACGAGCGGGTGAGTAAGATTTGAAATATAGGATATTATATAATCGTGACGGGATATTCTAGAAAGGAGAGAGAAAATGGTTTCTCGAACAGGTCCGCCGGTGTGTGCTTCAGGTTCGTCGCCAATAGGACAATTCGGTGGATAGAAAGGAATCTTCGATGTGAAATGATTTTCAAATATTGGATGATATTCTAACTATATAGAATATCTATATATATAATACTAAAGATTTCGTAAACTACAGAGGAACCTACGGCATATGTCAGGCAAGTCTACAGATGCGCTAAGATATGAATTTTTGTCTATACACTATCGATGCACTAAATGCAGTAAGACGTGTCTAGACTTAAGCAGGCAATTCCCTAAGGATGATAAGCAGATGATTTCCGACTAGATATGATAAGCAAAACTTTTTGACATGCAGACACGGTCAAAGTCCAGACTCACTAATGTATCCTAACAACTACCAGTTAGACACACTAATGGAAGACCTGGTTCGCTAAGACCAACGCTCTGATACCAACTTTAACAACCCGTCCTAATCCTCCCGGACGAAGTCTTCAACAGTTGGTCCCATTGCGATGATCGACTCCAAGTAATATCCTTAATTTGAGCTAATGCACAGCGGAAGACTTAATTCGTACCTGAGAATAACATGCTTTAAAATGTCAACATAAAGTTGGTGAGATATATAGGTTTGATGCTAGCAGCGTTATAACAATGGACCACAAGATTTCATATTTATACGTAACACTCCTCGTGTATAGAAAAGCAGTTGAGCACTTGGTAACCATACTTAACTTAACGTCATCGCAGCATATTATTAAATAAACCCTACACCGTACTGAGTGTAGTAATGAGAATGAAGTACTGTGCAACCGTTAAATGCTGGTCGTCCAGCCCGGTTGGGGATGTCAGCCCGATAGATCTATCAACAAGATTCGCATTTACGCTCCTCACGTAATTTGCAGTTACCAAGTATAAAGAGATATGCCATGGTACAACTCAACCGAGAATTTAATTTTGATCACTTGTGTCCATAACGTAAATCATTTATAAAAACAGCGCATGTATTCTCAGCCCAAAATATTTAGAGTTTAAAAGGGACTATATACTCACCTAATGTATTTTGTAGTAAAAATACATATAACATCATTGAACACGTGTAGGGTTGGCCTCGAATTCACGAACCTATTAATCAATCATGTATATTAATACATGTAACTATATATATTCTTACTAATAATATGCTTGTTAATTTGTTTGTTATATAGATGTAAATATATTTAATTACATATTTTATCTACTATTGTTTATTATAACATGTGAATAATAATAATTACATAAATATTAATGATTTTATTAAATATAATATTAATGCTACTTTTATTGATAAATCTTATAATAATGTTAATAACAGAAATTCTTATTTAAATGAACAGTTTATTAATAATGATACTGTAAATAATAATTTTTACATAATACTTAGTAATAATTATTATTATAGCAATTTCATTACTAGTGGTAATATTAATATCAAAACTTATGTTAATCCTAATCAAGAACTTCATATTTAATTTGTGAACTAACAACTAAAGTTTCTATAATATAAATTCATATCTCAAATCATAATAATAGTCATACTTATTAATAATGATAATAATTTTTAATGATACTAGTTTTAATGATAATAACATTAGAAATATTTATTTATATTAATAATAATAATACTTAATATAATAACAATAATATAATTAATAATAATAATAATAATAATAAAAATAACTAGTTTAGAAGACTACCTCAAATGTAATGAATCCCAAAAAAAATAGAAACCAGCACACTCCTAGTCTCGAACCTGAGACCTCTCAATACCCGACACTAGTCCTCAACCATCACGCTATGCAAGTTTATCTGATTTTTATGCATTTTGTATTTATTTAAACCCGATTTAAATGTATCATCTCCTTCATCTTCAAAATCAACCCGATACCAGTTCTAAACACAATCATGAATTACAAATTTGAATTGCCACTTGAAATTCATTTAAAAACAATTCGTAATGGGGTTCTTGTGTAACAAAACAAACGAAAATATATATATTAATCTGTTAAAATAGTTTCGCGATGAACACTTAAAAACTCCAACACCAAATTCGAATTTCAGACTGTTTTGAACTACGATCAAAACATGAAAAAGTTTTTAAATGGTTATTAGAAACTTTCTAAATATTCAATTGGAACAGAAACGTAATCCTGAGTTCGAATTCCTCCCAGAACCCAATAGTTTTATTTTTTTACGTTTACCCTTTAACTCCACAATTAGAACTCGATATCAGGAATTAGTATTTGATATTTTGTAGAAAGTTTGTGTGCATGATTCTTGACCTATCTACATTTACAGATTTTTAAAAATCAAAACCAAATCAAGTTTTTGCAATTCCAGTTTAAGAACAGAGGGAGCCGAATTTTTTTCTAATTATTTTCTGTCTTCAATTGCGAGTAATACAGATATCATGTAATATAAGAGATTGATCAGCGCTGTATCGGAAAGTGATTGATTGTGTTTGTATCTTGGATGGACCCGACCAAGTCTCACGGGTTAACATAAAGTAGAAGAAAAATTGAACTGATATTGATAGTAATACGCGTGTTAGGATATATCTGTTGTTTTTTTTTTTTAAATATCTGTATTATAATGTTACATATCTTTGTATTTATTTATAATTGATCTTATAACAATAATAATTCCTAATAATACTATTAATATTATAAATTATATAATTTACAAAATTTATAATCACCTAATAGTAATAATAATAATATTATTATTAATGATAGTAATAACTATAAATTTTATAACAATAATATCATTAACAATAATAATAATAATAATAATAATAATAATAATAATAATAATAATAATAATAATAATACCACTGATAAAAATAATAATAATATTAATCAAAATAAAACTAATTTTAATATAAATACTAATAGAAATAAAAAATAATGTTATTCATTAATATTAATATTGACTTTAATATCTATTTTAATAATAATAAAAGTAATACTAACAATATAACAACTTGTATTATATTTTATTGATTATACAATAACACATTCTATAATAATTTATATTGGGTATTAAATTTTTATATATTAATAAACATATATTAATAATTAAGTATAGATTTCTTAAGTATATACTATATATAATTATGTTTTAAATAACAAACTTTATATATATATATATATATATATATATATATATATATATATATATATATATATATATATATATATATATATATATATATATATATATATATATATATATATATATCTATTGAAGCAATTATACCTAAAGTATAACATTATACATTTAATGCATAGTTAATGTTGACATATCATGTTCGAAATCACTTACGCTCAATGTACTCTAAATATTTAAGTTAAATCCCATAATAGTTTATTAATATAACTAATTTATTATTTATAATTATGTACATGTATAATTATTTATACATATATTTCTGTTTACAATTAGAGGTTCGTGAATCGTCAGGCATGGTCAAAGGGTAATTGATTATCCAATTATAGATTTCGAACTTTCTAGACTCAACATTACAAATTTTGCTTATCGTGTCAGAAACATATAAAGATTAAGGTTTAAATTTGGTCGGAAATTTCCGGGTCGTTACACCACCAATATAGTGCCTTAAGATCTTGATACATCTTGTCGTATCTAGGGTGAATAGAGTATGTTAACTTGTGTGCCTCATCTAGCACTAGTTCCATTAGTCCGCTAAATTTCGGTACCTAAATTCTATTAGCAAAGTAGTGAGTTCCATCATCTCTAATGACGAACTATTTATCTAGGCCCTTGAGTGATTCAGTAGTAATATTCTCTTGTGTTAAAGCCTCTAGTTGTGCATCGTGAATTTGAGAAGTAAGATTCATACGGATGTTCATGTTCAGCACTCTAACTCTGAGTGGTTTAGCTTTCCCCTTCCTACTCAAGGCATCTGCGACAACGTTAGCCTTGCCAGGATGGTAGCGAATTTCACAGTCGTAGTCGTTCAGCACTTCTATCAAACTTCTCTGTCTCATGTTTAGCTGTTTCTGATTGAAAATATGTTGTAAGTTCTTGTGATCGGTGAAAATCATGAACTTAGTACCATACAAGTAGTGTCTCCACATTTTCAGTGCAAAGACCATAGCACCAAGTTCTAAATCGTGTGTCGTATAATTCTACTCATGAATCTTCAACTTTCGTGATCCATAGGCAATCACTTTCTTTCGTTGCATCAATACGCAACCAAAACCTTGTCGTGAAGCATCGCAGTAAATCACGAAATCTTCATTTCCTTCGGGTAGATACAAAATCAGAGCAGTAGTCAATTTCTATTTTAACAGCTGAAATGTAGACTCATGTTGCTCAGTCCACTCATACTTTTTACCCTTGTGAGTCAATGCTGTCAACGGTCGGGCAATAGTAGAAAATCTGATAGGTCAGATCATAGTGAGAATTGAAGATGTGATAAGATTGAGTGAGACTTGGTAAGGTAAGAACAGGCTCGGTATTAAAGAGAATCGGTAAATTTACATTCCATAGCTTCTTAAACTAGTTTACAATGCAATAGCTATCTAATTAGGACTACTAAGGTTTTTTATATAGCCCTCTTCTAAGGAACCATCATTTAGGCTTGTTTTACATTAACACTATATATATTTCGGGGTCCTAACAATCTCCCCCTTAGTGTTAAATGTGAAAATTACAATGTAATCCTATCAGAATCATCTAAAGGAACTTTGTTCCTCTGAAATGAACCTTTGATTTGAATCCTCTGAGTCTCTCATATCTTCTTATATTCACCCTTGTTTTAAGACGACTCTTCAATCTTGTGAGAATGTATTTGAAAATCTCATTATCTTCTGTTGAATAGCATTTGTTAATCAGCCTCCATCTTAAATACTTAAAAGCTTACATCAACGTTCCGTCTGAGTATCTTCTGAAATTTGAAACTCTGATGAAGACCTTTTTATAATGAGAGTTGACAAATACAAACCCATATGGACAGTCACTTACTTCAAGTAAGGACATATATCGCAATCTATCAATTATTTGATTAGGTTTTTTGATTCCAATCTTTTTCTGTCCGGATTCCAACCCATCTGAAAGTCATGAACTGACATCCATCTCATAGAATCAAGAATAAATGTGTAGACTTCCTTCATTGCAGTAGCATGATAAATTGTGGCATATTCATCCAGATCATTTAAGTAATTGTAGATGAAGATAATTTCATCCATCTTTAGATTATCAAAATCTGCCTCTGAGAACTGATAGTCCTCATCATCCATTCTCGTCACGTAGAAAAGTGGATTCTTTACACCATCCTTGTTGATCATCAAGATCTTGTTTATGCTTTTGATCTCCGAATTTCGTTGTTCTTAAAGTTTCTCTTCATTCTTCAATTTAAACTTGTTTCGAGCATTCAGATAAGCTTTAAGGTATTCTGGTTTCTTATGATATTTTCATGCACTAAGAACACATATTGAGGCTGCAAGGATGAGATCACAGTCACTATAGATCTTGTAAGCTTGTTGTTCAATGAATGGTGAACGAAGAATCATCTTCACCTCATCATCACTAAATTGATAATCAGCATCACAATTAAGGACAATTTCAGATATTTGGAAAGGATCATCATGATTAGGAGGTGTCGTAGTGTCTGTTTCACCATTTGAGAAAATCTCCTTCTCAAAATGTATCCTGAATTCCTTGGTCAAAGTTGTAATGTTGACAAACTGATGTTCATTAAATTCATTCACAACACTCGTCCCCTTCAAAATGTCCTCGATATTATCAAAATTGCGATTATCCTCTGGTGCTGACTTATCCTCTGTTTGTTCAACAGTATCCATAATCATTAACATTCGTGAATCACCTTCTCTCTGATTGACTGATTCATCTAGAAAACTATCACATTGAATCTCCTCAACTTCATCACTTTCAGAATCGGAAATATCAACTACATTGTCATTTCCCTAATGTTGACTAGACGAACCAGCTTCATACGTTGAACGTTGAAAAGCACTGAACCCGTGACCATGTCTATTTTCCCCCTCATGAATATTGTCGGGATCGAAATCATCATGGTCATGCATATGTATTGGTCCAGGTGACTTACATGGTGACAGAGAAAATACTACCCTTGCTTGATCAAGATAAATCATCATTATGTCACAAACATCATCAAGATCAGTCCGTTTAGAAAATTAAGCATGGTATAGTTCCTCCACCTCATAGTCAGAGAGATATTGAAATCCATATCTATTGGAAGTCCGAGAAGGTGACCCAGTAGGTGAAACAACAATGTAACTAGGAGCCGCTGCAGATGTTGTTGGTGATGTCATAGAAAGGGTTTAATTTTCAATGAGGGCGGGTAAGGATAAAAGTGTGGTATTATTCTTATATATAGGGCGATACGTACTACTAGTCAGATTTATATTGATCCCTTCTGATGGAGGCTGGGTAACAATCAGAGTTGTCACCGGTGAAGATTCTTTCAAATCATCCGCCTCCATGACTTTAGTGTCATGGGACTCTGACAAAGTAATAGAACTACCCGTCGTGTTAGCTCTCGCGAAGATTGTATCCCCGACTCATGAAGTCATCAATGTACCATGAGATGGCACATCTCTTTCAATTACAGAATCATCAACCAGACCATGAGATTCAAGATCCAGAAGAGAAGTGGTTTGAACCAACGGATCAATTTCATGAACCAAAGGAACAGTCTGCTGAAAGTCTGATAAATTTTCTGAAGAAATGTCATGTTGACTCATTTTCATGGGACGCGGCAGATCTCCCTCATCAAGATAAGCCGAATCTCCAGGCCCTGTGAAATGTCCCGTTCATATTGATTATAAACATTCCATATTAATTGACTTCGTTACGAGGTTTTGACCTCTATATGAGACGTTTTTCAAAGACTGCATTCATTTTTAAAACAACCACAACCTTTATTTTATCAATAAAGGTTTTAAAAACATTACGTAGATTATCAAATAATGATAATCTAAAATATACTATTTACACACGACCATTACATAATGGTTTACAATAGAAATATATTACATTGACATATGTTTCTTGAATGCAGTTTTTACACAATATCATACAAACATGGACTCCAAATCTTGTCCTTATTTTAGTATGCAACAGCAGAAGCTCTTAGTATTCACCTGAGAATAAACATGCTTTAAACGTCAACAAAAATGTTGGTGATTTATAGGTTTAACCTATATATATCAAATCTTAACAATAGACCACAAGATTTCATATTTCAATACACATCCCATACATAGAGATAAATATCATTCATATGGTGAACACCTGGTAACCGACATTAACAAGATGCATATATAAGAATATCCCCATCATTCCGGGACACCCTTCGGATATGATATAAATTTCGAAGTACTAAAGCATCCGATACTTTGAATGGGGTTTGTTAGGCCCAATAGATCTATCTTTAGGATTCGTGACAATTAGGGTGTCTGTTCCCTAATTCTTAGATTACAAAACTTAATAAAAAGGGGCATATTCGATTTCGATAATTCAACCATAGAATGTAGTTTCACGTACTTGTGTCTATTTTGTAAATCATTTATAAAACCTGCATGTGTTCTCATCCCAAAAATATTAGATTTTAAAAGTGGGACTATAACTCACTTTCACAGATATTTCTTTCCTCGGAAATAAGACTTGGCCACGGATCGATTCACGAACCTCAAGTTTTCTGGATAAAACTACTGGAAATGAGAAAAATGGATCTAGCTTCAAAGGATCCTTGGATGGATTGAAAGTTCTTGAATTAGAAAGATAACCTACTATAAATAACAAAGGTTTCTTGATCTTAGATGATTACTTGGAATGGATTAGAAAGCTTGGAAGTAGACTTGCAAACTTAGAAGTATTCTTGATTTTTATGAATCTATACTTATGGAATTTATGAAGAACACTTAGAACTTGAAGATGGAACTTGAGAGAGATTAATTAGATGAATAAAATTGAAGAATGAAAGTGTTTGTAGGTGCTTTTGGTCGTTGGTATATGGATTAGATATAAAGGATATGTAATTTTGTTTTCATGTAAATAATTCATGAATGATTACTAATATTTTTGTAATTTTATGAGATATTTCATGCTAGTTGCCAAATGATGGTTCCCACATGTGTTAGGTGACTCACATGGGCTACTAAGAGCTAATCATTGGAGTGTATATACCAATAGTACATACATCTAAAAGCTGTGTATTGTACGAGTACGAATACAGGTGCATACGAGTAGAATTGTTGATGAAACTGAACGAGTATGTAATTGTAAGCATTTTTGTTAAGTAGAAGTACTTTGATATGTGTCTTGAAGTCTTTCAAAAGTGTAAGAATACATATCAAAACACAACATGTATATACATTCTAATGGAGTCGTTAAGTCTTCGTTAGTCGTTACATGTAAGTGTTGTTTTGAAACCTTTAAGTTAACGATCTCAATTAATGTTGTTAACCCAATGTTTATTATATCAAATGAGATGTTAAATTATTATATTATAATGATATTATGATGTATGAATATCTCTTAATATGATATATATATTAAAATATCGTTACAACGATAATCGTTACATATAAGTCTCGTTTCGTAATTCTTGAGTTAGTAGTCTTGTTTTTACATATGTAGTTCATTGTTAACACACTTAATGATATATTTAAATATCATTTTATCATGTTAAATATAATGTATCAATATCTTAATATGATACATATATATTTAGTAGACGTTATCATAACGATAATCGTTATATATATCATCTCGAGTTTATTAACTTAGTAATCTCATTTCTTATGTATATCACACATTGTTAATATACTTAGTGTGATACTTACTCATCATAATATCATGTCAACCATATATATATGTCTATATATACCACAACATGTAGTTTTTACAATTTTGTAACGTTCGTGAATCGCCGGTCAACTTGGGTGATCAATTGTCTATATGAAACTTATTTCATTTAATCAAGTCTTAACAAGTTTAATTGCTTAACACGTTGGAAACATTTAGTCATGTAAATATCAATCTCAATTAATATATATAAACATGGAAAAGTTCGGGTCACTACAGTACCTACCCGTTAAATAAATTTCGTCCCGAAATTTTAAGCTGTTGAAGGTGTTGATGAATCTTCTGGAAATAGATGCGGGTATTTCTTCTTCATCTGATCTTTACGCTCCCAGGTGAACTCGGGTCCTCTATAAGCATTCCATCGAACCTTAACAATCGGTATCTTGTTTTGCTTAAGTCTTCTAACCTCACGATCCATTATTTCGACGGGTTCTTCAATGAATTAAAGTTTTTCATTGATTTGGATTTCCTCCAAAGGAATAGTGAGATCTTCTTTAGCAAAACATTTCTTCAAATTCGAGACATGGAAAGTGTTATGTACAGTCACGAGTTGTTGGGTAGCTCCAGTTGGTAAGCTACTTGTCCGACACGATCTATAATCTTGAATGGTCCAATGTACCTTGGATTTAGTTTCCCCCATTTACCAAATCGAACAACGGCTTTCCAAGGTGAAACCTTAAGCATGACCATTTCTCCAATTTCAAACTCTATATCTTTTCTTTTACTGTCCGCGTAGCTCTTTTGTCGACTCTGGGCGGTTTTCAATCATTGTTTAATTTGGATGATTTTCCCGGTAGTTTCTTGTATTATCTCCGGACCCTTAATCTGTCTATCCCCCACTTCATTCCAACAAATCGGAGACCTGCACTTTCTACCATAAAGTGCCTCGAATGGCGCCATCTCAATACTAGAATGATAACTGTTGTTGTAGGAAAATTCTGCTAACGGTAGGTGTCGATCCCAACTGTTTCCGAAATCAATAACACATGCTCGTAGCATGTCTTCAAGCGTTTGTATCATCCTTTCGCTCTGCCCATCAGTTTATGGATGATAGGCAGTACTCATGTCTAGACGAGTCCCCAATGCTTGTTGCAACGTCTGCCAGAACCTTGAAACAAATCTACCATCCCTATCAGAGATAATAGAGACGGGTATTCCATGTCTGGAGACAACCTCCTTCAAATACAATCGCGCCAACTTCTCCATTTTGTCATCTTCTCTCATTGGCAGGAAGTGTGCTGACTTGGTGAGACGATCAACTATTACCCAAATAGTATCATAACCACTTGCAGTCCTTGTAAATTTAGTAATGAAATCCATGGTAATGTTTTCCCATTTCCATTCCGGGATTTCAGGTTGTTGTAGTAGACCTGATGGTTTCTGATGTTCAGCTTTGACCTTAGAACACGTCAAACATTCTCCTACATATTTAGCAATATCGGCTTTCATACCCGGCCACCAAAAGTGTTTCTTGAGATCTTTATACATCTTCCCCGCTCCGGGATGTATTGAATATCTGGTTTTATGTGCTTTTTTAAATACCATTTCTCTTACATCTCCAAACCTTGGTACCCAAAATCTATCAGCCCTTTATCGGGTTCCGTCTTCCCGAATATTAAGATGTTTCTCTAATCCTTTGGGTATCCCATTCTTCAACTTTTCTTCTTTTACAACCCCCTGTTGCGCCTCCTTTATTTGAGTAATAAGGTTAGTACGAATAATTATATTCATAGCTTTTACCCGTATAGGTTCTCTGTCCTTTCTACTCAAAGCGTCGGCTACCACATTCGCCTTCCTCGGGTGGTATCGAATCTCAAAATCATAATCATTCAACAGTTCAATCCACCTGCGTTGTCTCATATTCAGTTGCTTCTGATTAAATATATGTTGGAGACTTTTGTGGTCGGTATATATAATACTTTTGACTCCATATAAATAATGCCTCCAAGTCTTTAATGCAAAAACAACAGCACCCAATTCCAAATCGTGAGTTGTATAATTTTGCTCGTGAATCTTCAATTATCTAGACGCATAATCAATCACCTTCCTTTGTTGCATTAATACACAACTGAGACCTTGCTTTGATGCATCACAATAAATCACAAAATCATCATTCCCTTCAGGCAAAGACAATATAGGTGCCATAGTTAGCTTTTTATTCAATAACTGAAACGTCTTCTCTTGTTCATCCTTCCATTCAAATTTCGTCCCTTTATGCGTTAATGCAGTCAAGGGTTTTGCTATTTTGGAGAAATCTTGGATGAATCTTCTATAGTAACCAGCCAATCCTAAAAATTGACGTATATGCTTCGGAGTTTTCGGGATTTCCCACTTTTCAACGGTTTCGATCTTTGCCAGGTCCACCTGGATACCTTCTTTGTTCACTATGTGATCGAGGAATTGAACTTCTTCCAACCAAAATGCACACTTTGAAACTTAGCGTACAGTTTTTCTTTCCTCAATACTTCTAGCACTTTTCTTAAATGTTCTTCGTGCTCTTGATCATTCTTTGAGTAAATAATTATGTCATCGATGAAAACAATGAAAAACTTGTCAAGATATGGCCCACACACTCGGTTCATAAGGTCCATGAACACAGCTGGTGTGTTAGTCAATCCAAACGGCATAACCATAAACTCGTAATGGCCATAACGCGTCCTAAAATCAGTTTTTGGAATATCATCCTCCTTTACTCGCATTTGATGATATCCAGAACATAAATAGATTTTGGAATAAACCGACGATCCTTGTAGTTGATCAAATAAGTCGTCAATTCTCGGCAGTGGATAACGGTTTTTGATGGTAAGTTTATTCAACTCTTTGTAGTCAATACACAACCTAAATGTACCATCCTTCTTCTTGACAAACAAAACAGGAGCTCCCCATGGTGATGTGCTTGGTTGAATGAAACCACGGTCTAATAGTTCTTGCAGTTAGCTTTGCAGTTCTTTCATCTCGCTGGGTGCGAGTCTGTAAGGAGCACGAGCTATTGGTGCAGCTCCTGGTACAAGATCTATTTGAAATTCAACAGATCGATGTGGAGGTAGTCCCGGTAATTCTTTCGAAAATACATCGGGAAATTCTTTTGCGACGGGAACATCATTGATGCTCTTTTCTTCAGTTTGTACTTTCTCGACCTGTGCTAGAACAGTATAGCAACCTTTTCTTATTAGTTTTTGTGCCTTCAAATTACTAATAAGATGTAGCTTCGTGCTGCCCTTTTCTCCGTACACCATTAAGGGTTCTCCTTCTTCTCGTACAATGTGAATTGCATTTTTGTAACATACGATCTCTGCTTTCATCTCCTTCAGCCAGTCCATGCCAACTATTACATCAAAACTCCCAAACTCTGCTGGTATCAAATCAATCTTAAATATTTCGCTACCCAGTTTAATTTCTCGATTCCGGCATATATAATCTGCTGAAATTAATTTACCATTTGCTAATTCGAGTAAAAATTTACTATCCAACGGCGTCAATGGACAACTTAATTTAGCACAAAAATCTCTACTCATATAGCTTCTATCCGCACCCGAATCAAATAAAACGTAAGCAGATTTATTGTCAATAAGAAATGTACCCGTAACAAGCTCCGGGTCTTCCTGTGCCTCTGCCGCATTAATATTGAAAACTCTTGCGCGACCTTGTCCATTCGTGTTCTCCTGGTTCGGGAAATTTCTAATAATGTTGCCCAGTTTTCCACATTTATAACAAACTACATTGGCATAACTTGCTCTGACACTACTTGCTCCGCCATTACTCGTTCCGACACCATTTGTTCCTTTCGTTCTGTTAACCCCTGGTCCGTAGACCTCACACTTCGCCGCGCTATGACCATTTTTTTACACTTGTTGCAAAATTTGGTGCTGAACCCCGAGTGATACTTTTCACACCTTTGGCATAGCTGCTTCTGATTGTTGTTGTTGTTGTTGTTGCGGTTGTTATTGTTGTTGGGATGATTGTTGTAGTTGTTGTTGTTGTTGTTGTGCCGTTTGTTATATTTGCGATTGATGTTGCGATTGTTGGGATAGTTGTTGTTGTTTTGGTGACTCTTATCACGTTTTCCTCCCACTTTCTTTTGACTAGCTTCACGTTGGCCTCTTCTGCCGCCTGTTCTTTAATTCTTCCCTCAATCTGTTTCACTAGTTTGTGAGCCATTCTACATGCCTTTTGTATGGAGGCAGGCTCGTGTGAACTTATATCTTCTTGGATTCTCTCTGGTAACCCTTTCACAAATGCGTCAATCTTCTCTTCCTCATCTTCGAACGCTCTCGGACATAATAGGCACAATTCTGTGAATCGTTTTTCGTACGAAGTAATATCGAATCCCTGTGTTCGTAACCCTCTAAGTTATGACTTGAGCTTATTGACCTCGGTTCTGGGATGGTACTTCTCATTCATCAAGTGCTTGAATGCTGACCACGGTAACGCGTAAGCAGCATCTTGTCCCACTTGCTCTAGATAGGTATTCCACCATGTTAACGCAATACCTGTGAAGGTATGCGTAGCGTACTTCACTTTGTTTCCTTCAGCACACTTACTTATGGCAAACACCGATTCAACTTTACCGGTCCACTGTTTCAATCCAATTGGTCCTTCGGTCCCATCAAATTCTGAAGGTTTGCAGGCAGTGAATTCCTTGTAGGAGCATCCTACACAATTTCTTGCGCCGTTAGCTGTATTGCTAGATTCAGAGTTATTGTTGGTATGTAGCGCGACCTGTACTGCGGCTATGTTTGAAGCAAAAAAGGCATGAAATTCCTCTTTGCTCATATTCAAGGTGTGTCAAGTAGTCGGTGCCATTTCCTTCAAAATAGTCCAAAGAAACAAGTTAATCATACAGAATATTAAGAGTAGTCAATATTATCTCGTAGCATAATATGAACTCATTTATAAAAGCTTTTTCTTCATATTAGCGTTTTATAAGTTTAAATTCGGGTAATACCTACCCGTTAAGTTCATACTTAGTAGCTAATATACAATTCAACTACTACAATTCCATATGAAAAACTTATTATAATAATATATCACATACAAATATTCTTCAAACTTACAACTTTGCTATATTACATATAACATGAAGTTAGTATACTATGATACAGGACAGTTTTGAAGATAAATCTAGTTAATACGCAATTTGTTCAGCAAAGAAAATAAAGACACGTAATTCATAAGTCCAGAAACAAGTCATGCATTCTAGTTTTACTAAGACGACTTCCCATCCTTGGTCTTGTGGAAAATAACCATTATGACCATTGGCTAGGCAGCATGTTGTAATGTCGTCAAAAGGACGAGGGTTTCGTAATGTCCAACAGCCCCGTAATAATCTAAAAACCTTGTTTCTCACCCCAACTACTGAATCCGTCACTTGTGGGAAAGTTTTATTTAAAAGCTGCAATCCGATGTTCTTTTTCTCACTTTGGTAAGAAGCGAACATCACTAACCCGTAAGCATAACATGCTTCTTTATGTTGCATGTTAGAAGCTCTTTCTAATTCACGAAATCCTATGTTGGGATATGTTGAGTCAAAATAGGTTCTTAACCCGTAGCGTAAAATTGCATTGGGGTTCCCCGCATTTAACGCTTTAAAGAAAACACGGCGTAACTTAAAGTCTCCCCAATGTGATATACCCCACCTATCAAAGGAAAGCCTTTTATAAACTAAGGCATTTCTGGAAAGTCTTTCAAATGTTTGACAAGTTAATTTCGCCATAACTAAATGTGCTGATGAATTCTGACCGACTCTAGACAAGATTTCCTCAATCATATCCTCTGGTAGGTCTTCTAAAATATTCGGTTGTCTACCCTTAACGTCCATTTTGTTTTTATACTGTAAAATAGACAAGGATGAGATTTGTAATAACAAACAATACAAGCAATTTTTACATAGAACATAAAAGTACAAGCACACTACAATACATTTATTACACAACATGCTCACACCCCTCTAATCTGAATCACTGGTTCTTTTTCCTAATCTTCTAGGGATATATGATGTTCCTCTAATACGAGTCGTTGTTTTCCACATTGGTTTAGAAAAACCTGGTGGTTTAGAGGTTCCCGGGTCATTGTTACACTTTAGAAAATACGGATGTTGTCGATACATATAAAGTTCATCGGGGTTGGAATCGGGTTTCTCTATTTTTATAACTTTTCCCTTATTATTTTCTTTCGCTTTATTAAATTGGGTCGAGGTAATTTCTATAACATCATCGGAATCCTCATCGGGATCCGATTCATTGGAAAATTGGTAATCTTTCCAATATTTTGCTTCTTCGGCGGAAACACCATTGACCATTATTAACTTTGGTCCGTTGGTTGAGGATTTTCTTTTATTTAATCGATTTACTATAGGTATCAATATTTCTTCCTCCGGAACCTCTTCTTCTGGTTCCTCCTCTTCTGATTCCTCCTCTTCTGGTTCCTCTTCTTCCGGTTCCTCCTCTTCCGGTTCCTCCTCTTCCGGTTCCTCCTCTTCTGGTTCCTCTTCGGGAATTTGTGAATCTTCCCAAAATATATTCGACTCTTCATTATTATTAGGTGAATCAATGGGATTTATACTAGAGGTAGACATCTATCACACAATATCAAACACGTTAATAGATTAATATATCACATAATATTTACATGTTAATATTATATAGTTTCCAACAAAAAATGTTAAGCAATCGTTTTTGAAGAAAAACACGGTCAAAGTCCAGACTCACTAATGCATCCTAACAAACTCGGTAAGACACACTAATGAAATTTTCTGGTTCTCTAAGACCAACGCTCGGATACCAACTGAAATATCCCGTTCATGTTGATTATAAACGTTCCATATTAATTGATTTCGTTTCGAGGTTTTGACCTCTATATGAGACGTTTTTCAAAGACTGCATTCATTTTTAAAACAACCATAACCTTTATTTTATCAATAAAGGTTTTAAAAACATTACGTAGATTATCAAATAATGATAATCTAAAATATATTGTTTACACACGACCATTACATAATGGTTTACAATAGAAATATATTACATCGACATATGTTTCTTGAATGCAGTTTTTACACAATATCATATAAACATGGACTCCAAATCTTGTCCTTATTTTAGTATGCAACAGCGGAAACTCTTATATTCACCTGAGAATAAACATGCTTTAAACGTCAACAAAAATGTTGGTGAGTTATAGGTTTAACCTATATATATCAAATCGTAACAATAGACCACAAGATTTCATATTTCAATACACATCCCATACATAGAGATAAAAATCATTCATATGGTGAACACCTGGTAACCGACATTAACAAGATGCATATATAAGAATATCCCCATCATTCCGGGACACCCTTCGGATATGATATAAATTTCGAAGTACTAAAGCATCCGGTACTTTGGATGGGGTTTGTTAGGCCCAATAGATCAATCTTTAGGATTCGCGTCAATTAGGGTGTCTGTTCCCTAATTCTTAGATTACCAGACTTAATAAAAAGGGGCATATTCGATTTCGATAATTCAACCATAGAATGTAGTTTCACGTACTTGTGTCTATTTTGTAAATCATTTATAAAACCTGCATATATTCTCATCCCAAAAATATTAGATTTTAAAAGTGGGACTATAACTCACTTTCACATATATTTCCTTCCTCGGAAATAAGACTTGGCCACGGATCGATTCACGAACCTCAAGTTTTCTGGATAAAACTACTGGAAATGAGAAAAGTGGATCTAGCTTCAAAGGATCCTTGGATGGCTTGAAATTTCTTGGATTAGAAAGATAACCTACTATAAATAACAAAGGTTCCTTGATCTTAGATGATTACTTGGAATGGATTAGAAAGCTTGGAAGTAGACTTGCAAACTTGGAAGTATTCTTGATTTTTATGAAACTATACTTATGAAATTTATGAAGAACACTTAGAACTTGAAGATGGAACTTGAGAGAGATCAATTAGATGAAGAAAATTGAAGAATGAAAGTGTTTGTAGGTGTTTTTGGTCGTTGGTATATGGATTAGATATAAAGGATATGTAATTTTGTTTTCATGTAAATTAGTCATGAATGATTACTAATATTTTTGTAATTTTATGAGATATTTCATTCTAGTTGCCAAATGATGGTTCCCACAAGTGTTAGGTGACTCACATGGGCTGCTAAGAGCTGATCATTAGAGTGTATATACCAATAGTACATACATCTAAAAGCTGTGTATTGTACGAGTACGAATACGGGTGCATTTGAGTAGAATTGTTGATGAAACTGAACGAGGATGTAATTGTAAGATTTTTTGTTAAGTAAAAATACTTTGATATGTGTCTTGAAGTCTTTCAAAAGTGTAAGAATACATATCAAAACACAACATGTATATGCATTCTAATGGAGTCGTTAAGTCTTCGTTAGTCGTTACATGTAAGTGTTGTTTTGAAACGTTTAAGTTAACGATCTCAATTAATGTTGTTAACCCAATGTTTATTATATCAAATGAGATGTTAAATTATTATATTATCATGATATTACGATGTATGAATATCTCTTAATATGATATATACATTAAAATATCGTTACAACGATAATCGTTACATATAAGTCTCATTTCGTAATTCTTGAGTTAGTAGTCTTGTTTTTACATATGTAGTTCATTGTTAACACACTTAATGATATATTTTAATATCATTTTATCATGTTAAATATAGTGTATCAATATCTTAATATGATACATATATATTTAGTAGACGTTATCATAACGATAATCGTTATATATATAATTTCGAGTTTCTTAACTTAGTAATCTCATTTCTTATGTATATCACACATTGTTAATATACTTATTGAGATACTTACTCATCATAATCTCATGTCAACTCTATATATATATATATATATATATATATATATATATATATATATATATATATATGTCTATATATACCACAACATGTAGTTTTTACAATTTTGTAACGTTCGTGAATCGCCGGTCAACTTGGGTGATCAATTGTCTATATGAAACTTATTTCATTTAATCAAGTCTTAACAAGTTTGATTGCTTAACACGTTGAAAACATTTAGTCATGTAAATATCAATCTTAATTAATATATATAAACATGGAAAATTTCAGGTCACTACACCCTGTTTGACATGGAGGTAATACGACATCACGAGGATGAAGTATGTCAACAGGATTTTCGGCCTATATGCAAGGTGCCTTTTCAAGGTTTTTCAGTTATCCTCCGGCCGTTCTGGACTTCAATGATTGAGTTTCCTCAATCAATTGAGTCAATGCAGACTTTACTGTAGAGGAAGACTTTACTTCCTTTTGAGATGCTGAAGCACCTTTGCCGGTAGGATTTATTGTTAAATCCTGTTTAGAGTGAATGGGCTTAGTGGCCTTTTTACCATCCTTGATTTCAGCTCTCTTACCTACCGAAGCTTGCGCTTCATTTAATGTAGGGTTTATTGTTATTATTGGATGTGATACGGAGATGGGTGAAGGTGACCTAGTTGGCTCTAAGTCATGTTCTGTATCACCAATGGTTGGAGTAACTTTTTGGCAGACGATAGGAGTCGAAGTCCTAGATCTAGTTACTCATTGGGTTGGCCGAGTTCGAATAATCTCATCAGGGATATAATGTGTCATCTTCTTCATTAATTCGGGATATGACTCAGTTGTTGAAGAATCAGTTTTAATGCCCCGTTCATATACATTATAGATGATTCACAATAGTTGATTACATCGCGAGGTATTTGACCACTATATGATACATTTTACAAACATTGCATTCATTTTTAGAAGACAAACTTTTATTTCATCGAAAGTTGACAACATGCATACCATTTCATAATATATCCAACTATAATTGACTTAATAATAATCTTGATGAACTCGATGACTCGAATGCAATGTCTTTTGAAATATGTCATGAATGACTCCAAGTAATATCTTTAAAATCAGCAAATGCACAGCGGAAGATTTCTTTCAAACCTGAGAATAAACATGCTTTCAAGTGTCAACCAAAAGGTTGGTGAGTTCATTAGTTTATCATAAACAATCATTTCCATTAATTCAATAGACCACAAGATTTTCATTTCCATTTCTCATAAATATACATCTCATATCAGGCATTTCGCAAACTGCATAGAGATAAAAATCATTCATATGGTGAACACCTGGTAACCAACCTTAACAAGATGCACATAGAATATCCCCATCACTCCGGGACAACTTCGGACATGATAAATTCCAAGTACTAAAGCATCCGCGACATGGATTGGGCTTGTTGGGCCCGATAGATCTATCTTTAGGATTCGCGTCAATTAGGGTGTCTGTTCCCTAATTCTTAGATTACCAGACTAAAAAGGGGCATATTCGATTTCGATAATCTAACCATAGAGTGTAGTTTCGATTACTTGTGTCTATTTCGTAAAATATTTATAAAAACAACGCATGTATTCTCAGTCCCAAAAATATATATTGCAAAAGCATTTAAAAAGGGAGCAAATGAAACTCACTCTACAATATTTTCTAGTAAAAATATTCATACGACGAAACTGAACAATGTAGGGTTGGCCTCGGATTCACGTACCTATATCATTCGTGTATATATATTAAACCAAGTACTTGTAATTTAACAAATATATATATATATATATATATATATATATATATATATATATATAAATTTATTAGTTATATCATATTTATATTGTTAATATGTATATGTTTTATATATTCATTTTGTATATAAAAATATTAATTTTGTTATGTCATATATATTAAATATGCATGTATATATATAATTTGTTTGTTAAAAATAGTAATTATAACATTACTAAAATTATATTAAATATGGTAAAAGTAATAATAATTATAATACTTAATTTTGTTAATAAAGGTAATAATGTTATTAATTCTATTAGTGATAATAATAATAATAATGATATCAATGATAATAATATTAATTTTACTGTTAATGATTGTTATGATAATGATTTTAGTAATTACATAATAATATTACTCATGATAATATAAATAATAATACTTATGTTAATATTAACAATTCAATTATTTATAAAAAGATACTAATATTAATATTTACGAAAATAATAATAATTTGTATTAATTTCATAATGATAATAATAAACTTTTTCATCATAATGATAATAATATTAAAGTTTTAAAATTAATAATAATATCATAAGTAATAATCATAGTAATAATAATAATAGATATACTACTTATATTTATGATAATAGTAATAATAACAATTATGATACTTATAATAATAATTAGAATACTAATAATAACAATAACAATAATAATCATAAGAATAATGTTAATAATAATATTACTTATCATAACAATAACAATAATAATAATAATTAGTATTAACAATAAAAATAACAATAATATTTATAATAATAATGGAAATGGGAAAAAATGTATACCCTCCTAAAAAGAAATGCTCCAAACGAGACTCGAACCCGAGACCTCCCGCTCACCCGCAAACACCTATAACCAATCCTCCAATTTGTTTCTTACTATTTTAAATACCCTTTTTTATAAATATAGGCCCGTATTTTATCGGCTTCCCTTTCTTCTACATTATTAAACCAGTCGTCCAGAATCCCTCAACTTAGTAACTAGTTTAATTCTTAATTTTGGATTCAATAATAAATGGCAATGTTTAGAGTTTGATTTGAATTAATTTAAAACAGAAAAGAATAAATAAAAAAATAGCTGTAGCAGCTATTTACGGTTCCTCATGAACTTGAAATCAAATTCCAATTTTGAGAAAGTTTTACACCATAGTTATAACATGAAAATGGTTTCATATCATTATTAGAAACTATCTGGCTTCATCAATTAAGCTTATAACATCACAACAAGCTCGAATTTAACGATGAACATATCGTTTGACTTATAGAAAATAAACTTTGACTCCAAAATTAGAGATCGATAGATAAAATTGGACCTTGAAACTTTCCAGATAGTTTGAGTAGGAGATTTCAAACAACACTGCATTAATAGTTTTTGAAATTGGATTTGAATTCGAGGCTTTGATTTAAAGGTATGGCGAACAGAGCAGTTTGCTGTTCTTCATTGTTTTCTGTTTAACTTACAATTGAAAAATGGCTGTAAAAGATAATTGTAAGTGATAATTGATAATGTAAGTCAATTGGTTTTCATTTTACAACTGGAAGTGATCGTTTTATATTACAATTTGGTCGACAGAAAAATAATTGATCAGGAATAAAAAAAAATAACGATGGCTAACAGATTCTTGGATTTGTTCAAGTGATTAGATACTAATTTGTACGAATTAATAGACAGAAAAACAAATCAACAACAGCTTGAAAACGATTTGCAACAGAAATACATATTTATTTGTATTTATATATGTATACAATAGTATTTATACGTATATATTTGTATAAGTATTTATATATATGTATATCTATATTTTATATATGTATATGTATGTATTTATATATATATATATATATATATATATATATATATATATATATATATATATATATATATATATATATATATCTGTATATATATATATATATCTGATTATTAAAATTTTATAAAACAAGTATCTATTAATACTATTATTAATTAATAATTAATAATAATATTAATAATAATAATAATATTATTGATAAGGATAAATAATAATATGATAATATTAATACTAATAATAATGAAAATTTTAATAGTTTTAAATACTGATAATGATAATAATGATAATAATAATCTTATTAATAAATTTTTTTATAATAATACTAATATTATTAATGATAATAGTAATAATATAATAACTTATATATATCAAATTATATATATATATATATATATATATATATATATATATATATATATATATATATAACTTATATAACAAATATTATTATTAATATTAACAATAATAATAATGAAAGTAATGATAATAATATTAATATAACAATTATATTCAAACTTTTAATTATATTTACTATATCAATTTTATGTATTATTAATTATGTAATATCTAAGATATTATATAATAGTTTATATTGAATATTTAGTATTTAAACCTTTTAATATACATATATATATATATACATATATATATATACATACATATATATATATATATATATATATATATATATATATATATATATATATATATATATATATATATATATATATATATATATATATATATATATATATATATATATATATATATATCATATATATGTATTTATATAATTTATTTTGATAACCACTTTATCATTCTGTATATTATTTTATATTTTTAATTCTAATGACTAAATTGTATTTTATTATTTCAAATTAGTATATATATTTATATTTATATTTATATATATATGTACATATCTATTTACAAATAAATGTTCGTGAAACGTCGTGCACAGTCATAGGGTAATTGATTATATAAAAGTAGTTCAAAAATTCTGAGATTCAACTTTACAGACTTTGCTTATCATGTCGAAATCATATAAAGATTAACTTTAAATTTGGTCAAAAATTTTCGGGTTGTCACATTAGTGTCACTCCCCTTAAGTGTAGTGGATAGGGTAGATTCAATCCTAAGTAGACTAGGTTCTCTAATCCTTACGGTTTGAGAAGGTCGGATAACCCTAAAGCATTTTAGGTTAACCCTAAGTGAGGTAGAAGCTGGTCTGGGTTGTGATATGGGTTCCTCTACAACCTCTGGGGCTTGAACCACAGCGGGTTCAACTAGTTCTTGTTGTGATGGGTTCGGAAGAAGTATCCCTACCGCCTCATAGTATACATGGATTCTGGCGTCTAAGGGATTTTCCAACCTTACCAACCAATCTGGTATTGGTGCCGTGAATTGATATCAGAAATCACCGGGGTGTTCATCTTCACATCCCCAAAACGTACCATCTGCATACCCTGTGTACCTGGAACAGGATTATTAGCATTTCTACAAGTATTTAACGCATCATGAATGAAAATGCAGAAAAACCTTTCACAAGGAATATATGCACTCCTTGTTTTATCAACTTGCGCCTGAACCCGATCCCATAAGATCTCAGCATAGTCTGGATTTTCTACCCTTGTGAAAGAGTAGAATAGCTTCAGCATCAGGACAGTCAAGCTACCAGATCCACTTCTTATCATCAGAAAGCACTTGTTAATGATAGAGAAGATCACATACCACCAAAAGTGTAGACACTTCTTCTGAAACATAGCTGGTGTAACATTAATGTCTCCACTATATCTCAGCTAGAAGATAGAGTTCATCATCTATTGAGTGGATGGAAATGCAGGAGCATTGTGTACAAGACGAATCTGAAAGATCCTCCTAAAATCAGCCTTAGTAATCCTCCTCAAACCATTCACACCTCTGAGTTCAAACTCAAATCTTGCAGGTTCTCCCTGTGGATTAATAGCAGTGGGTTGTGTACCTTCAACAAATTTGATTGTTCTATTCAGAAGTCTCAAATCTGCCTCAAGTACACTGACAGTATTGCTCAATGCACCCCATAGTGTATGCCTTTCCAGAATTGCCAGCCAGTAGTTGCTGGGTATGTTGGTTTCAGAGTTGATGAAGTGATTGTTCGTCATTTAGCTGTTTTAATAAGAAATAGAATACCACAATATGTTATCATACAGCACATATCTCTATCCTTATTTCCTTTAAAGTCCTTTGAATTTTTTAATTTTATGATTATTATGGATTTTCTAAGTTATAAAAATCATTTATTCAAATTATTCACAAATATTTGACAATCATGATAACAAATTGAGGCATTCAAACAATTAAAACAAGTATCATGATTATTCAAACAAAAACACCAAAAATCCAATCAACACTTAGTCATTTTTCAAATTGAAGAGCTGATTCAGTAACCTTGAAATATTGCAGACTCGGTAACCAAATATGCTTCTCTTTTCACTTTAATGAACTAGATTAAGCATGCAAGTTTTTCAAAATCAAATCATGAAATTCTCTGAACTACTAAAAATCAGACTCGATATCTAGACCAGATCTCAGATTCGGTATTTTCAAATTTCATATATTATAACCTTATCATGCAATTCTAGTCATATAACATTCAAGATATCAACCAGAATCAATTTTGAAACTCAAAAGATCAGATTATCATGTTAACATTTAGAATAGACTCGGTACTGTAGCAAGAACACATTCAGTATGTACTGAATCTATTAAAACATCAATTAAACATGCAATCAGACTCGCTTTATTGATAGATCAATATCTTAATCACCGAATAAACTTTATCTCATAGCATTTAATCACATGAATTTGATTTAATCTTTATTTTAAAGTTTATTTAAGATTCGGTTTCGTTCAAAGTTTTCTTTTTTTAAATTGAAGTTCTAAATCATGTTAGATGAGATCTTTTCTGAGTAATATGCTTTCATTCATCTCAGATCTATAACATGTATATCACAAACTTGATTAAAAAGAAAAATTACGAAAGAATTGAAGAAAATATAGAAAGGACTCGGTAGATTAGCACATACTCGGTAAGATAATCAGATTCAGTATTAGATTAAGAAAACGTAAGAGTCCTTGACTTTGACTCTTCTATTTATAGATACCGAAAATGAGTCAAAATTGGGCCTTACCGAATGGGCCTAAAATATCGAATGCATTCCATTATCAAATTTTAACCAATTTAACTTCAAACTTTGACAACTCATTATCAGAAAATTCACAAGTTTATAATATTTTCATTAAAATTCAAGATTGAGTGAATTTTGAGCATTTTGGGACTTACGGAATCTGGACTTTTTGTTGTCAGACTCGGTATGATGCTAAAATTAGCATTTATTCATGAAAAATTCAAATCTTTTTGGATTTTAACTTTTCAAATCTTTATGAATTTTCTAAAATAAAGATTTGTACATAGAAAAATTTGAATTATGTACATAGCACAAATCCTTAGTGATACTAATTGTTAAAACGGGTTGCATACTGAGATGTATACAAACCAAAGTGAATTTTATCAGATTAAAACAAAAGATTTTATGAATTCACTTTTGAAAATCAATTTTCTTTTCATTTTCACCCTTTCTCCCCCTCAAAATGTGATATACAATTAAGTAAATCACCATTTTAATTTTGCCAATAGAAAAATGAATAACTCCCCCTTGAAACATGATATCAATAAGTTTCCTCCTTTTATCATAACTATTTAAATATAAGCCCAGGAAGTTAACAGGTAAATAAAAGTTCCCTCTTAAATGATAATATCTAAAGCAAAAGATATCAGTTGCTCCCCCTAGAAAGTATTTACTCCCCCTAAAAACAAGATCCCAGGTATAAGTCCAAATAATAATAAGGAATTAAGCACTATAATCAACCATGCCAATTTGTGGAATCAAGAACTATAGCCTAACTTCATCTAAAGGTTTAGTGAACATGTCGGCTAATTGTACTTTTGTAGGCACGAAATATAATTCTACATCCTCCTTTTCTACATGGTCCTTAATAAAGTGATAACGAATATCTATGTGTTTAGTCTTAGAATGCTGGACTGGGTTGCTAGTAATTGCAATTGCACTCTGTGAATCAAAGTTTATCGGGGTCTTATTGATCTTAAAGCCATAGTCTAGTAGTTGAGTTTGCATCCACAAAACTTGTGAACAACAATGAGCTGCAACAATGTACTCAGACTCATATGTTGACAACGAAACACAATTTTGTTTCGTGGATGACCAACCAACATATACCCCAGCATCTGGATTGATCCAGATGTGCTTTTCCTATCAACATGGCAACCGCCACGATCCGCATCAGTATAAGCAGTGAGAGTGAAATCAGATCCATGTGGATACTAGATTCCAAGATTAGGAGTACCTTTTAGGTACTGAAAAATCCTAACCACCGCTTTGGAGTGGGATTTCTTAGGGTTGGACTGAAAGTGACCAAAGACAGTTACAGCAAGTGTAATGTCTGGTCGACTTGCAGTCAGATACATTAAATAGTCAACCATGCTTTGATAAAAAGTTATATCAAAGGGTTCCCCATTTTCATCAGCGTTTAACAAAGTCCTCATTGGGGTTGACATTGTTCTCAAATTGGTCATTTTAAAACATTTTAGCATGTCATTAATGTATTTTGTTTGACTGATAAAAATGCCATTTCGTAATTGTTTGACTTGTAACCTCAAGAAGAAATTGAGCTGGTCAAGCATGCTCATTTCGAATTTGTTGGCCATAAGGTCACCAAATTCTTTGCATAAGGCTGGGGACTTAGAACTAAAAATCATATCATCAATGTAAATTTGAACCAAGAGAATGTAACCGTGGTTTTTTCAGATGAAGAGCGTTGTATCAATTGTTCCATGAGAGAAGCCATTTTCCAGTAAATACTTTCCCAAGGTCTCATACCATGCACGCGGTGCTTGCTTTAGACCGTGCAAAGCTTTCTCCAAGTAGTAGACGTAGTTCGGATGAATAGGATCGACAAAGCCTTCTGGTTGATCAACATAAACTTCCTCTTGAAGATGACCATTCAGAAAAGCAGTTTGGACATCCATTTGAAACACCGTGAACTTCATATGAGAAGTAAAAGCAATAAACAAACGAATAGCCTCAATCCTTACAATCGGAGCAAATGTTTTATCATAGTCAATACCCTCTTGTTGTCAATATCCCTTGGCCATAAGATGTTCCCTATTTCTAACCATAACCCCATCATAATCCTTCTTGTTCTTGAAAATCCAATTAACCCCTATTGGTCGTTGACCCGCTAGTCTTGGAACAAATCGCCACACCTTCAAACGTTCAAATTGACCTATCTTTTCTTGCATTGCTATCACCCAGTTTGGATCAAGTAAAGCTTGAGCAACTGAAGTTGGTTCAATCCTACTAAGAAAGGCAGTATATAAACACATATTCTGATTAGCCCTTCGAGTTGAAACTGGAGCAGTTGCATCACCAAAGATAAGATCAATTGGATGACTTTTAGTCCATTGATTGTTATGTGGAAGAGGTCCTACATCAGTGATATCCATTGAAACATCAACCGTTATTGACGTCGAGCTATGATCCTCTTGTTCTGATGTAACAGTGTCTACTTGGTTAGTTTGAGTTTATGGAGAAATAAATGGAATTGTATCAATTGATGTATCTTGAATTGGTTCAAGATTATCATCAGGAGGTGGGAGGGAGGATGAAGACGCAACAAGTGTATTAGTTGATGTTGTATCTTCATCATAGAGACTTGGTTGTGTCTCTACAGTAATTGATTGTGATGGTGTTTCCAGTACAGCATGAACATCTGAGTTCCGTTGAGGAGTGTAAAGACTATCAAACAAGATATCCAGTTCCTTTGTAGTCACCGTAGGAATACCCTTGTTCAAGAAAATTGAGTCTTGCACTGAAGAAGTAGTAGCCAGGTTAGGATCGCGTTTTGAACTGAATTGTTCAAAAGTCATTCTCGACAACTCATCAAATTTAACATTAATACTTTCCTGATTGTCTTTGTCCTTTTGTGATAGACACGATAAGTAACCTTGTTTGACGAGTAACCGAGAAATATGGTCTGATCTTCATGAGGATCAAACTTTCCGAGGCTGTCAAAATCGTTAAGCACATAGCATATACAACCAAAAACACGAAAATATTTGACATTCGAGCGTCTACCATATAGCAACTCATACGGAGTCTTATCAAAACGTTTATTAATGATACAACAATTTGGGTATAACATGCAGTTGAAATGGCCTCCCCACTTTTTCGGAGGCAGTTTGAAGTAGGCAAGCATCGTTCGAGCTGCCTCGCACAACGTACGATTACGTCGTTCGACTACTCTATTCCGATGGGGGGTTCTTGCAGTAGAGAACTGATGTTCAATGCCTTGGTCTTTCAAATAAATATCAAGCAGGTCATTCTTAATTTCTGTCCCATTATCAGTTCTGATGCTCTTAACATGTTTGTTAAAAGAGCGTTGAGTCTTTTTGATGAACTCGATGATAATGGCGGGGGTTTCAGATTTGGTTATCAAAAGAAAAATCCATGTATATCGAGTATAGTCATCTACAATGACAAGCACATGTTTCCGGCCTCCAAAGCTAGAAACTCTCATGGGTCCACATAAGTCCATATGCAATAATTCCAAAGACGATGATGTACTAAGTTTTTGCTTAAGCGGAGTCCATTTCAGCCTGCCCATTGCACATGATGGACACATATGATGCTTATCATATTGAAAGTTGGGAATACCATCAACCAAGTCTTTTGAGACCAATCGATTGATACCTTTGTAATTCAGGTGTGACATCCGATGATGCCATAACCATGAATTTTCTTTTGTGGAACGAGTAATCAAACACATATTTCCATGTGATGGTGCATCAATGATGCCAATAATATATAGTGAAGCACAACGTTTACCAACAAAAAGATCATTTCCATCGGTGGATTGCACCGAGCATTAACGACGTTCGAATAGAACTTTGAGATCTCCATTGAAAAATTGGCTGACAGTAAACAAACTGCACCGCAAACCCTCAACATATGAGACCCGTTTGATTTTTATGCCATTTTTCACATAATCTCCATATCCTGTTATTGGTGCAATCTCGTCATTTCCAAATGTAACTATTCCTAGAAATTTGTCAACGTAATTGATAAGCAACGATTTATCACCCATCATGTGCCGAGAACAACTGGAGTTAATATACCACACACAGACGTTGAAACCATGTAAATGTTAAGTTTCCTAGAGTTTAGGTACCCAAAGTTTCTTGGGTCCTCTACGGTTAGTAACAGCAACAAACTTTGGATCACAAATTAATGTATCACGTAATGCAGCATGCAATTTAGACATTAAAGCATCATTTAAAACCACATTACATGAAGCATCATAAGCAATCAAGGTTTACATTATCATCAAAAGTCTTTACACACAACTTATTCTAAGTAGATGTTCTGTTCACAGAAGAAAATTGAAAACATGATTTCTTGGTTTGGTTTGACTTAGGAACCCATACAGACTTGTAATTCAAGTTTAGATTATAACATGTGACACGAAAAACACCTTTGTTAGTGAGACGTCCAAACTTTTCAGTTGACATTTGAGTAGATTGATTTTGCAAAATTTCCATTTTGATTTTACTTTCCTTTGCATCATACTCACTCAAATCAAGTTTTGGACACGTGTGTTGATTTGAAGACTTCATTGGTTTCTTTAAAAGACTATCCTTTCTATGTTTTGACATTAACATCATAGGAAGTTTTACACTTGAACAAGAACCATCTGGATGATATTTCTTCTTAACAATGAATTATTTTGAAGGTTCAACTTTTGAAACACTTTTCTCATGTTGAGTTTGTAAAGAATTTTTAAGAATGGTAATGGGTTTAGAAGCATTAGATTGTTGTTTCCCCTTAACCTTCATATCAATCCCTCCAACACACTCAGAAACATTATTCACACAAGACATCCTTAAAAGTGAGTCATTCATACAAGTAGAAATCAATTGTGGTGTGTGTGCTTGTAAAGTTATTTGCTTTTATGTGTTAGCCTATTTTAGTTGAACTATCTTACGATTTAAGCTTTGAATCTCAAGACATAAATCCTCAGCAGACACCAAAACTTCACATTCCCTAAAAGCATAAGAACAGTCTTTCCTAGGAAGTGGAGGTAATTTATCACACAGTTCAAGCATTTGTTTCAAATGTTTGCATCTAAGTTGCAATTCTATGTTTTCTTTTTCAAGTTTATCAACTAGATGATACAAATCTAACTCTTCAGGCTTTTCATTACTAGGTTTTAGCTTAGGTTCAACTTTTGGTTCTACCTGAGGTTTTACCTTTATATCTAAAGCCTTATGACCTGGTGATACCGACTTAATCAAGACAGTAAGTTCATGTGCTAGGCCTTCACAGATTTAAGTATCGGAAATAGGACATTCAAGTAAGGCTGGTAATATTGGTTTCTCTTCTAAAGTAGGTTGATCAATCACCTTATCTATGGTAATAATGCTAGAACTAGGTTTGTTAAACACTTCATTCTCAAGCATTAAAATGTATTTCTCTAGCATGAGTGTGGGAATGTAAACCAATCTGCACTTAGGCACATAATCAGCTTTTTGCATGTTCGCTTCATGTTCAACAAGTTCTTTGAAGAAATCAGGATTATGTTTACCCATTTTAGCATTAATCTTTTCATACATTAAGGTAATTTGATAATATTTCCTAGATGAGCGATTAGCAATAATATCATCAAAATCAGCATCAGATGCATGAACAAAGTGATATGGAAAACCGGCTTAAAAGTAATCAGAATGATATAATCCGGGAATCTTTTTGAAAATATCGTCTAACATCTTGGGATCTTAAAAACCCAACCCCCACTTATCACCATAAATCATTTTTGGTCTATTCAAAAAGATTGTTTGTTTTGAAAGTTCCATACTAATGATAGCTCTTGATTGCTCTTGACGATAAAGTTTTTCTTCATATTGTGTAAGTTGAGCTTTCTTTTTTAAAGAATCTTTAGTGAATAGTGAAAGTTCAGCTTTCTTCTTAATTATGGTTTCTTCCAATTGAATAATTTTCTTGTTTAGGTTGGAAAGTGTGGGTTCATGTTGTTCTTTCAAATCAGAAAGTTCTTTTTCTAAGAATTGAACTTTCTCTGCAAGACGTTCGAATTTCAGACGATAATCAGTTCGTTCAACTTTAATCGGTAAAATTGACTTTTTAAGTGCTTTCAACTCAGTGTCCATGGAGCTGAGTTGGGTTTTCAATCGATTCACTTCCAATTGTGATTTGGATGATGAAGATTTAGTCTCATTTAGTTTGATTTTATCTTTCAAAACTTGATTTTCAGATTTTAAACCTTTTACTTCTTTTGACATTTAGACTAAATTCTTCATCAAGTCATTTTGCATTTTGATAAAATCAGGTGAGATTTCAGTTACTTGTACCTCATCATCATCAGATGTTGAGTCAGAATTCTTCCTTGCTTCCTTAGCTTTGATCAGCTTGGTCACCTAACAGACATTTGCATGTTCCACCTCGGAATCTGAATCATTCGTCCAGTTAAACCAAGTAGCATCAACCGATTTCAGTTCTCCCCAGTTTCCATAACCTTTGCTATCAATATTTTCTTCTTGTAGTAAGCAGCATCTTTCTTCTTAGGCATCTTGCACTCACGAGAGAAATGACCAGCTTTACCACAATTATAACAGATTGACTCATCCTTCTTGGAATCATCAACATGTTGATGTTTTGATGAATCAAGTTTCTTATAGTATGAGGAAGATGAAGAATTCTTGTGTTGGTTGCTTGAATTTCCTTTGAACTTGTGTATATTCAAGGCTTTGGTGAACATGGCTGCCATTTTGACTTGTTCAAGGTGAGAATCATCAACATCCCAAAGATTTAGCTCTTCAGATTAGTTGATTCTTCGACAAGCACTTTCTTAGATAAGATTTTGGAAGTAGTGAATGATTTGCTCTTCTTCTTAGCAATGAGGGCAAGTGGATCACCCGAAGAAGACTCTTTTCTTTCCGCTTGAATCTTTGACACAGTAGGTTGATAATGCATAAGTACTCCAACAAGCTCATGAATATTCAGCTTATCAATATCCTTGGTAGATTGAATGATTGTTCCATAAGGAATCCAATCAACATTGAGCTTTTTGAGAAACTTCATGTTGATCTTAGCATTCACTTTTGTAATCTTGCACCTTTTCAACTCATTAAGGACACCATTGAAACGTTGGTAGGTTTCTTTGAGAAGTTCTTCAGGTTCCTGCTTGAAATCTTCATAAGGTCCATGAGCCTTATTCAGTTTGGTAACATCTGACATGTCATAACCTATCTGTTGTCTTTTGATCTCATCCCATATGTCTTAAGAAGTGGTATTGCTGTCAACATTTTCAAACAACTCATACGGGATGGCTTGCATGATGATATTTTTAGCCTCAATATCACCCTGAGCTCTTGTTGAGTCCCCAAAATAATTAAGGATTTAATTATGACAAAACTGTAATTTATTTGCATTAAAATGTTATGTGCAGCCAGCACAAGTTTGTTTTTGTAAAGACCGCATATATTACTGTGTCGAGTGTTTAGTCTACTGCTTAGTATACCAGCACAAGGTAGACAGTGTTCTTCAATCAGCACAGGATGTATACTCAGCAATTCAATAATATCAAGTGACTCAGCAATGAAGAACCAGCATAGATGGAATGCAGCTTACTAGACAAGACAGCTATGCTCCATTACAAGCATAGTGGTTTCCTGAGTGGTCTACATCAATCGTACTATTCAACAGAAGTCAAAGACAAAGTTGAACAGAAAAGGACACGCGTCGACGGCTGACAAGTGACCTTACAAGACCAAGTGGGAATGCAGAAGTTTAACGCATGTGCAGACATGTGTTATACTTTGTCAACGCCTAGGGAACACAACATTCTATTTGTTTAAACAAATAGTGGTGCCAAACTGAATTGGGATGTTCCTGCAAATAGCTACCAAAGAAGAAAGAGGAGAGCACGCTCTCTGATGTAGTTGTCCCTACACGTACAGACATCCTATGTACCAGTGGACAATGGAACAATTACACGGATAAAAGGACTACTATAAATTGTTGTATCCACTATTGTAACAACTAGTGATGTGAGTTTTGTTATTTAGAGTCCAAAACATGTAATAGCTTTAAGTTTATCCTCAAAGCTATAATCTAGGTAAATCTATATCAACCAACTATCATTTCGCCAAGGATAGTTGTAATTCTTTGTGATTTAATCAATAAAGAATAAACCGTTGAAAATTACATGTGACTCTATTTAAATTACATGCTTGAATACTAAATTATGTTTAACTGTTAAGTTAATTAAAAGAAATTGTATTAACCCCCCTCCCCCCTCTACAATACTCCTGTTGTTTATCAAGGGACCAACAGCTATTATCAGAGCTTCAGTCTTGATAATTTAATATCTTGGATCTGAATTCTCTCATGGTTGCATACTCAAATACAGCTTACCTTGAAAATGGCTCATCCAATAGACCACCTAAATTTAATGAAGATGAGTATGAAACTTGGAAGGCAAGCTTCATACTTCACCTGGAGTCTATTAACCCACTTATGCCTGGTATTGCCACAGATGGTCCATTTGTCCCAACTGAATTATTGATAGCATTCTAGCCACTGCTGACACTCCTGCCATTCTTGGCAGAGAGGTTGTTCTCACTCCAGCTAAATGGGATGCTGAGGACAAACGTCGTGTTGGACTTGACCCTAAGATTATAACTCTGTTAGCTATAACTTTACCTAATCACCTATTCAACCTGATTAAGGGAAAACTGAAAGCTAAGCTTATGTTAGACTATCTTGATGTTACTTATGAAGGCATGGATGAGGTTAGGAAGAACAAGATTATTGCTTTGAAAAGAAAGTATGAAATGTTCGTTGCCTATAAGAATGAGACCCTTAAGCAAACCTTCATTAGGTTTAACTCCTTAGTTGCTGACCTGCTTACTTTGAAAATCACATATACTGATTTTGAACAAGTAAACGAATTCATTGACTCATTGTCTGCCAAATGGAAACCAGTGACTGACCCTCTAAGAACCACCCAGACTTTAAAGAACTTTAACATGTCTTCCCTCTGTGGTACACTTTGGAACCATGAAAAGGCAGAAGCTAAACTTGAACTAAACTTGAAAGAGAATTTTAAGTCTGCCCCCACCACTTCAAAATCTTCTAAAGCAGATGATACTGCTCTTATGGCTGCTGCTAAAAAGAAAGCTCAAAAGGCTTTACTGGTTCAAAAGTTGACAGCAGAAGAAGAGTCAGCTGAAGATGATGTGGATAGTGGTACTGGGTCTGAAGAAAACAGTGATAATGAAGATGATGTGGAAGGTTTTGCTGAAGGTATGGCTTTGTTGGCTAGGCAGTTCAAAAGGTTTAATCATAATAAAACCAGCAAGTCATACAAAGGAAGTAAGAAACCAAGTGCTAGGTATAGCAACAAATCAGTCAAGGGTCCTAAATCTGAGTGTTACAATTGTGGGAAGGTTGGACATTTTGATGCTGAATGCATGTCCAGGAAACCTTCTGTCTCACATGCTAACTCTTTCTCAAAAGCTGACAAGTACAAGAACAAGTACAGAGCTATGAAAGCTCGGATGAAGGAAAGTACAAAGGCTAATAAGAAGGAAACGAAGCCAGAAAAGGTTCTAGTTGCTGAGCATCATGACTGGGATGAAACCAGCTCTTCTTGATCGTCTGACAGTGATACTGATGATGATGATGCTGGTTATGCTTCTGGTAGAAAGCTGTGTTTGATGGCCAAGGAGGTCGAGGAGTCTGATGAGGATGATAATGGTAGTATGTTTATGGCTGATATAAGGGAAGCTGATCTAAAAATGGATTCACCTCAATGGAAATCTGAAATGCTGTATAAGGTTGATATTTTTCGAACTTATACTGATGATGAAAAAGCTAAAATGTTTGACTACCTAAGAGTTGATTTATGTAGAGGCAGTAAACGTGAAGAAGTTTTAGAATCTGATAACAAATCTCTAAATGAAAAACTTAAAGGTAAAAATGATGAAATTAAAATCTTGAAAGATGAAATTTCAAAACTTGAAAAACAAAATTTTGCTTTAAAGTCTCTTCACGTTGAGGCAGCAGAGGTCAAGAACCAGCTAAACGATCTCAAAAAGATTGTTGCTTCCTGGTATACATTTGCTCAACGCACAGTAAAATGTGTGAATGAGCAGGTGCCTGCCCAAGTTGAAGCATTCTTTGCTGGTGACTATTGATGTTATGCGAGGTGTATATAAAATAGCTTATATTTTACAAGGAAATACTATTAAATACGATACAGTTTTACTCAAGATATTTATTTATTTATTGAATGGATATACTTAAACCTTGCTACAACACTTATAGGCAGTGTACCTAATCGTACAGTAGTGTAGTTTTTAGTAAGTCCGGTTCGTTCCACAGGGAAAATATTTTAATCAAAGCTTAACGCTATATTAGTTTTATTTTATAAAAATACAAATATATATATAAGTAATATTATTATTATAAAGGGGGGTTTTTACCGTTTAATGACCGGTTTGTCGATTTTAAAACTTTAGTCGCAGTTAAAACAAAATGTAAAATATTAAATAAATAAAAGACTTAATTTAAAGCGTAAAGTAAATAACGATAATGAAATTGCGATAAATAAAAGTGATAAAATAAACTTGAGATAATTAAAAAGTACGATAATTAAAAGTGCAATTAAATACAATAACAATAAATAAAAGTGCTATAATTAGAAGTGCAATTAAATATAAAATAAAGAAAATTAAATATGAAATAAAAGAATTATGCTTATTTAAACTTCCGTAATTATGATGTTTGACGTGTTGATTTTAATTTTATGCCCATGGGTTAATTGTCCTTTGTCCTGGATTATTTAATATGTCCATCTGGTTTTTGTCCATAACAGTCCATCAGTCATAAATATAAAGTGCGAGTGTCCTCGTCAAATTATCCTTATACCTGAAGTTAAATATTCCAACTAATTGGGGACTTAAACTGTAACAAGATTTTAATACTTTATTTAATAATTACACCAGGATGTCGACTGAATGTAACCCAAGGTTTTAATACTTTGTTATCAATTATGCCAAGTGTCCTTGTACATAATTTCACCCCTGCTTTAATAATTCTAGTGGCTATTAATCCATTCCCGTGTCCGGTTAAATGAACGATTATTCGTACATATAAATACCCCGCCCATCGTGTCCGATGTGTATATGGTTATTTATAGGGATGTTCAATTGTAAATCTTTATATTAAAATTAACAAACTATCATTTAGTTAAACAAATATAAAGTCCATTAATAGCCCATAGTCTAATTTCCACAAGTGTTGTTCTTTTGTCCAAACCCCAATTATGGTACAAAGCCCAATTACCCAATTTTAATATTTTTAGCCCAACATCATGATTACTTCGGATTAAATAAGCATAATAATAACTTAGCTACGAGACATTAAATTAAAAAGGTTGAACATAACTTACAATGATTAAAAATAGCGTAGCGTTACACGGACAGAATTTTGACTTACACCCTTACAACATTCGCTAACACACCCTTATTATTATAAATTAAAATTAAAATTATAATATAAGTATAAATATTATACGTTGAATGAGGAGAAGAAAAAGATGTGTTTTTGTGGTGCACCAAAGCTCGATTTTTATAGACATGTGGGCTGGAACTGTGCACCATGCGATCGCATGGATTTATGCCTTCCAGGCCATGCGATCGCATGGCCAGCTGGGGAGACTCAAAAGTCTTTGTTTTTTTATGCCGACGGTTTTTAAATATAATATAATATATATATTAATTTTAAGAATTAATTATATATTATATTATATTCATGTGCATAGTTGATTTGAAATTTTTAGTCCGTTGCGTCGAGCGTTGAGAGTTGACTCTGGTCCCGGTTCCGAATTTTCAAACGTCCTTGCGAATAATTTAATATCTTGTACTTTGCGTTTTGAATCTTGTACTCTTATAATTTTGAGACGTTTCTTATCAGTAATTTGAACCTTATTGATTATATTTTGTACTTTTGAGCTTTTTGGTCGTTTGCGTCTTCAATTCGTCGAATCTGTCTTTTGTCTTCACCTTTTATTATTTAAACGAATATCACTTGTAAATAGAACAATTGCAACTAAAAGCTTGTCTTTCTTGAGGAATAATGCTATGAAATATATGTTCGTTTTTAGCATTATCAAATATTCCCACACTTGAGCGTTGCTTGTCCTCAAGCAATATTGTCTTGAAATACTAGAATCACTTCTTTATTCTTCACACTTTGTACATCAGTGATTTCAATACGGCGGTATAAACAATGGTAGTAACGATGTGGTTTACAGTCTCACATGACTTATGAAAATTTAGATCTTTTAGAAAATTGGATCTTTATGAAAACATTTGATTTTTTTTTAAAATTAAATCTAGCTTTTACCCTAGATAAGTTTTCCGGAATAACCCTTCACCGGTGTTTGCAAAATATTTTTGTGGGTTTGGTAGGTTTCAGATTTGAAAATTTTAGCTCAAAACTTGCGGTTTTGTGTCACCCACTTGCTAACCTTGTATTGGGAAAGCAACACGTCCAGTTTACTTGCTCCGTATATTACCTTTTGATAAACTACCATCCGGTTGTAAAGGAAAGCGTTGAACAAGCAACTGTTAAGGCAATGTCCCCTGACATGCTTTTAATTATGGTCTATAACGTGTCGGACGCAATTACTATCCTTGGTAGGAGCAATAGTAAAGCTCACCCTTATGATTTTTCGGTCTGGCACAAGGTCCTGTCTTTGACCATGCTATGCAACCACCGTTCTTACGGTTGACACCCGATTTGGTTCAGATGACCTAATGAATTCCAGATGAATTCCTAGAATTTTACGTTCAATGGTAATGAACGCATTGAAAATGGGTTTTCAGAAAACAAATCGGTTTGTAATTTTATCAAAATATTTTCTCATTCAAGCTCGAGTTTAGATATCATTGAATTCCATGAGTTTGTAATTCTCAATCTTTAAGGTCAATCTCTAGGATTGAGTAATATCAGTCTTAAAAGCTGATTTTTGATTTTTAAAGGAGATTATCCTTTCTGGGGATCTGATTTATTAGTCTTATCAAGCTAATTTGCACGGTGCCCCCCATTGTACGAGATAAATCCTTCTCATGGTTAGGATAAATCTGACCACTTGGCGACCCTATTTTATACTGAGGTCCGTGGATTTCCTGCTGATTTTAGAGATGACTTTTCTAGATTTTTCATCAACCTACAGCTGGTCTGGACGACAACTTCATGACCTAAATCAAGAAGCGCGTTTCTTTTTCGAAAGACTTTACTTCCTTTTAACGATGAAATTGATTCATCGTGTAGATCCATCTCTTCTTTTCTTTCATCGGGTAAAACAGTTTAGTTTAGTCCAAAGCAAAAGTATCTTCAATTATTTGTTACAGAAACATGTGACATATGTTTAAGATAACTTGGTAATTTTTTCCACACTTGGCTTTTATTTTCCTTTTTATTGTCCTCTATTCTATTTTAAATGAATTTTAACATTTTAGTTTGTTTCTCAATTTATGTCCTTTCCGAGGTAACAATAATTTCGGTGTTAACACCTAGTTTTATCGTTCATAAATATGTATAAACATGATTTTGAGTTCATTTAATTGAAAATTTTGAAAATTTTTACTAGAATTGGGTAGTCAGTATATAAGACTAGGGCTGTTCTTTATTATCAGAGAGCACTAGATTCTAATGCAACTACTACTTTACTAGTATTTCTAATGGTAACCAAGTGTTTAAAGTGCAAAAATTTAAAAATCCGAAAGAATTTAACCCCTTCCCACACTTAAGATCTTGCAATTATTGAGGGTGATTAGCGTAGAAAAATGATTAAATTTTACCAAAGTTTCCAAACATATTGGCGTTTGTTTGCTGAATGATAAATGGTGCATATCATTTGTTCATTCCGTCTGTTGTTACATCACATTTATTTGTCATCTTGTCGTCAAAATTAGTAGCTTTTGCTGAACTTAATGCCAGTCTTTGAAAATGCGCTGTTTTACCCTGTTTAGTACAATTTACAATATACATACATACAAATATAAACATGCATGGCAATTTGAAATGGGACTTAATATCTCACTTTCAAATCCTAAATGTGAAATATTAGTACACAATAATAATAAAAATGATAAAGATTACATAAGTATATTCAATAACATAAGTTTAAACATGAATAAGTAAAAAGATAAAAACATAAAAATCATATAAATAACCAAATGGAACCAAATCAGTCTGGATAGGGGTTCCAGTTCATCTCATCAGGTGGGTTCCATTGTTGGTTATAGGTGTTCTGATAGGCTTGGTTATAGTCATACCGGTTAAAGGGTGGTCGGATATCGGTGGCTGTGTGGTGAAAAATGAGCAGGTCGAGTAGGTACATAGTTATTTGGTACCTGATATGATAGCTGGCTCATGATTTGGTGCTGATGAACTAGCCAGCTATCGTGTTGGCGTCGCCTATAATCCTTGTATACTCGCTCGGAGTTCCACTGCTCATACATACTATGTCTGGCCGCGTTTGTCATTGCTTCCTCATCTATACGAACGTGGACGTCAAGAATAGCATCTCGAAAGACATCCCTAATGTCTTCCGCCTCCTCCATTTCCTCGTCTGAGCCTCTCTCTACCTGAGGATGAGATCCCTCATAGGGTACTGCCTGGTTACGTCTACTTTTCAATACCTTAGCACCCACATAAACTTTCAATCCTAAGGGCTCAACCTGTTCTCTACAAAGCTGTAATGGACCCCCTTGGTTCCTATCAACACCTAAATACTCTTCAATGAGAGTAACAAAAATACCTCCTCCTATTATACTCCCGTCCTGCATTCCCTCTACCATTTTAGATAAATAAAAAGCAACACAGTAAGGGATATTGACAAAGCTTCTAGGATCCCGAATACACTTTAGGTAGAATAAATCATGTAAGGTAATTTTTTCTTTATTGTGACCTCTCTGTGTAATCGAGTTAGCTAAAAATCTATGAATAATACGAAGCTCGGCTCTGTCAATATGTGTATAGGAGTGTCCTCCTGCTCGTGTAAAAACATCAAAATGTGACATACGCCTCCAAATGGCGTCAGCGTCAAAGTTGCTATCTACCCTTTCACCATAATGAATCAAATTTGTACAATTGGGTAATAGTAACTCACCAGGAGTATATATCTGTAAGGCCCTGGCCATGTCCATCATGGACATTCTGTACATCCTACCGCCAAGGATAAACCTAAGAAATCTTCTATCATCTATTCTAACTATATTTGTATCAAGTGATACAGTACTCATCAACTCAACACACCATTCCTTATATACAGGTCTACGAATGGTGAAAAGACGTTCCCAATCTGTAAAAGAAGAACTGCCATACCTTTGTACCAAAAGCTGTCTAACACGGTCAGCTAGATGGACCGTTTCCAAAGGGGCCCAATCGATTACCCTTGGCACCTCTACATTTTTTGTTACCAATTTGAATTTGTTCCTTTGATATGTCTCGTAATCTCTCCATCTCCTATCAAATCTTAGATTATGATGCAGAGTGTGCTCAGGAATCTTTGGGAATTCTACTGGCGGTCTCATTGGGAATACTATGAATTCATCAACAAACTGTACCGGATCATAATAAGGTATGTGCTGATCAGGCTGTTGTTGTGGTTCTTGTTATGGTTCTTGTTCGTGTTGCATTTCTGGTTCTGGTTCTGGTTCTGGTGCTGGTGCTGGTCGTCTAGATGATGATGCTCCTGAACCTCCCGTATCGGCTTTCTGCAAAACACATTAAACACAAAATTTGTGCATCCAAATATGCATTAGTGTTAGCAAAATAACAACTTAAAACAATCACTATAACATGTTAAATAAAAATTAAACTTATACATATTTTCACAATTTTTCACAATTCTACACTTTTCAAATAAGCACATATGAAAATGTATACAAAATTCATAAGCATTTAACTCAAATAACATGTCAAAATAGTCATTACTAATAATTAAACAAGTCTCAAATGGCAAATATATCAAATTAATCAAGTTCATGAATTTTGGAATTAAAAAGTCCACTTTAATCTCTAAAAATCATGTTTAGGATCAATGTTTGGATCATTTAACTATCTAAACATGTTACACTACTCAATATAGCAATAATTCATGACAAAAATTGGTCATAACCTGTTTATATCAAAAGCCCCAAATTGCTCAAGAACACAAACCCTAGATTTCTAAAAATTTTGAAGTTTTTGGCTTTAAATCATGTTAAATAGCATCAATCTAGGTTATACATGCATAAAATACTAACAATTTAACACTAATTACACTAGAAATTAACAAAATTGCATTAGGTAAAAAATTGAAATTTATCACAAAAACTAGCAAATTTATGAGTTTAGGGGTGTAATTTTTACCATTTTGCTGAAGAATGAGAATCTAAGCATGATTAGAGCAAGAAAAATGATGAATTACGGTGAAAAATGGCGAATTTTAGAGAGGATTTTGGGGTTGGTTCGTGTAAATGTGTGTGTTTGTGTTGAAGAACATACTCGCTGTCTGTTTTGATCTGGCCAGAAATTTGCCTCCATGCGATCGCATGGAGGTATAGGGTGATTCCCATGCGATCGCATGAGTACCCGGCTACAGTGTTTTGCCCTTTTTTTTAAAAAAAAATAAAACCTTATACTTTATAAAACTTATAATTAATTAAATTTTAAAAATTTGTTTTCCTTTAGGAGCGAGGGTGTTTCGGATCGATGTCCTAGTCTGTCCCTTGACAAAATTTTTAAAATTTGTCAAATCAAAGCGCGGTTTTAAAAGTAAAGATTTTTGGGTTTTTTAATGTTTTTGGCATACTTTAATTCAATAAGATTAAAAATAATGATAATAAAAGTTCTCGTCCCTCCCTCGGGTAAAGCAATTTCGGTTCAACGACCTAGTCTTCAACTCACGACGAATTTTAATAAACATATTTTTAACTTAGTGAAATAAAGTAAATTTTTGTTTTTAAATTCACACCAAACTTAAATTTAAAATGCATAAAATTAAAAATTCACACCAAACTTAAATTTAAAATGCATAAAATTAAAAATTCACAACAAACTTAAATTATATTTTTGTTTTTATACATACAAACTTATATTAAAAAGATTAATTTTTCAAATATTTACAATTTTAAATATATTAATTTTAAAAAGTTTACAATATTATTTTAATTTTTATATATTAATTTTAAAACATGGTAAAAATAAAATTAAAAATCTTTTTGGCTTTTATCCCACTTTAATTAATCAAATATTATCAAAAATATACGCCCCTCTTTTCGGTAAAGTAATTTCGGTTCCAAGACCTAATTTAACTCATGTCGAATTTTTGAAATATTTTGGGTTGATTGATTAAAGATATTTATACCTTAAGAATAAACGTTAAATTTCGCAGTGATGTAATAAATTTTTGAATGATATCAATAATTTCGGTCGCCAAACCTAATTTTATTCAATACCAATTTAATACTTTATAGCGAACAAATTAGCGTTTATTATCAAAAGGTTAAAAATAAAAATAAAAAATAAAAACTGTACAGACTTACCTGTGAGATAGTATTCTTAGTTATATGATCTATCCCATTCATAAGATAGTCGGTTTAATTGGTTTTACATAGCTACATAGGCGTAACCTCGAGCATTCAGTGTTTTTTCTTCTAAACATATGAACGGTCCGTCTCTGCATAAAGTAACAAATTCGGTGTTTGAATAGGTTTGATTATTTGAACATTTACCTCCATGTGACCATTTTCCGCATTTGTGACATCTTTCTAGGTGTCGTGCTCTTCTTTTCACTGCGGATTTTGATTTTTCTTTACCAAATTGTAACTTATTATCTTCACATCTGGATTCTTTTCTTACTCCGTCCAATCTTTCTCTGATTACTGATACTAGTTCACTCGGAATTGTGTCATTATTACGTTTAGTGATCAAAGCGTGTAGCATTAGACCATGGTTTAGTTCACAGGAAGTCTTCATTTCCTAAATAAAAATAAAAATTCAGAATGGGGGGAGAAGACTAGTTCTTTAGGGTCTGCTAGGGAAAGACCATTCGGGTTCTTTTTTCGAGAACTACACGAAAACAGACAATCTAACTCTAACAGAAATACATAAAATCCTTAAAAGACTTGATTATCCCCACACTTAGTTAGCTGTGGTATCGAAATTGTGATTAACTTCGTTGTCGACTTCCATCGGACTATCTATGTAATGTTTAACTCTGTGACCATTAACTTTAAATTCAATTCCATTTGAATTTATTAATTCTATCGTTCCGTATGGGAAAACTCTTTTGACTATGAATGGTCCAGACCATCTCGATTTCAATTTTCAAGGAAATAGCTTGAATCGTGAATTGAAAAGAAGAACTCTATCTCCTTCTTTAAATTCTTTTGAACTTCTGATTCTTTTATCATGCCATTTCTTCGTTCTTTCCTTATAGATTAACAAATTTTCGTATGCTTCATGTCTTGATTCTTCTAATTCGTTTAATTGACTTTAATCGTAGACGTCCGGCTTCATGTAAATCAAGATTACATGTCTTCAAAGCCCAAAATGCTTTGTGTTCAATTTCTACTGGAAGATGACATGCTTTTTCGTAGACGAGTTTAAAAGGTGTGGTTCCAATTGGAGTTTTGTAGGCTGTTCTAAAAGCCCAGAGTGCATCCTCCAATTTAATGGACCATTCCTTCGGATTTGATCCTACGGTTTTTTCTAGAATACGTTTTAAAGCTCGGTTGGTATTTTCAACTTGTCTACTTGTTTGTGGATGATATGCGGTGGAGATTTTATGAGTTACTCCATATCTTTTGAGAACTTTCTCAAGTTGATTATTACAGAAATGAGTACCCCGATCACTTATTAAAGCTTTCGGTGTTCCAAACCTTGCAAAAAGACGTTTTAAAAAGTTGACTGCAACTCGTGCATCGTTAGTTGGGAGAGCTTGTGCTTCCGCCCATTTAGATACATAATCAATGGCTACGAGAATATAGAGATTATTATGAGATTTTGGAAATGGACCCATAAAGTCAATACCCCAAATGTCAAATACTTCACATACTTGAATGACATTTTGTGGCATTTCATCACGTTGACTTATTTTTCTGGCTCTTTGACATGCATCACAGGATTTGCAAAGAAGGTGTGCGTCTTTGTAAATTGTAGGCCAATAGAATCCAGCATCATAAACTTTTCTTGCTGTTAGTTGAGGCCCATAATGCCCTCCTGTTGGTCCTGTGTGACAGTGGTTTAAAATTTTACTAGCTTCATCTCCGAATACACATCGGCGTATTATTTCATCTGGACAACTTTTAAACAGATGTGGATCTTCCCAGAAATAGTGTTTTATATCACTGAAGAATTTCTTTCATTTTTGGTACGATAATCCTTTTTCAAGGAATCCACATACTAAATAGTTTGCATAGTCTGCAAACCATGGAATTTCATTATAATCTATTTTCAATAGATATTCATCAGGAAAGTTGTCTTGTATGGCCGATTCATTTAGAACTTCTAATTCAGGATTTTCAAGACGAGAAAGATGATCAGCGGCGAGATTTTCTGCTCCTCTTTTATCTCGGATTTCAATATCGAACCCTTGTAAGAGTAAGATCCAACGGATTAATCTTGGTTTGGCATGTTGTTTCGAAAATAGGTATCTAAGAGCAGAGTGGTCAGTATAGACCACCGTTTTTGCTAGAACGAGATATGAACGAAATTTGTCAAAAGCAAAGACAATAGCAAGGAGTTCTTTTTCAGTAGTTGTATAGTTCGTTTGTGCTCCTTGTAACGTCTTACTAGCATAATATATAGGTTGAAATCGTTTTTCAATCCTTTGTCCTAAAACGGCTCCCATTGCAAAATCACTTGCATCGCACATTAGTTCAAACGGTAGATTCCAATTTGGTGTTATCATGATCGGCGCATTAGTGAGTTTCTCTTTAAGAATATTAAAAGATTTGATGCATTCATCTGAAAAGATGAATGGAGCATCCTTTTCTAGGAGTTTATTCATAGGAGTGGCAATTTTAGAAAAATCTTTTATGAAACGTCGGTAAAAACCGCCATGCCCTAGAAAACTCCTAAATCCTCTAACATTGGTGGGATGTGGAAGTTTAGTAATTACATCTACTTTAGCTCTATCCACTTCAATTCCTTCTTTTAAAACTTTATGTCCAAGAACGATGCCTTCTTTAACCATGAAATGACATTTCTCCCAATTAAGTACTAGATTTGATTGTTCGCATCTAATAAGCATTTGTTCAAGATTAACTAGACATGATTCAAATGTATCACCGAAGACTGAAAAGTCATCCATGAAAACTTCCATGCATTCTTCTATCATGTCGTGAAAAATCGCCATCATGCACCTTTGAAAGGTTGCAGGGGCGTTGCAAAGTCCAAATGGCATGCGTTTGTAAGCAAAAGTACCATAAGGGCACGTGAACGTGGTTTTCTCTTGATCTTCGGGTGCTATTGGAATTTGAAAATATCCGGAAAATCCATCAAGAAAACAATAGTAACTGTTTCCGGCTAATCTTTTCAACATTTGATCAATAAAAGGGAAGGGAAAGTGATCTTTTCTGGTGGCGTCATTTAATTTTCTATAATCAATACACACACGCCATCCTGTTACAGTCCTAGTAGGAATAAGCTCAATTTTTTCATTTGTAATGACAGTCATGCCACCCTTCTTAGGCACGCATTGAACTAGGCTTACCCATGGACTATCAGAAATTGGATAAATTAAACCTGCATCTAGCAGTTTAATTATTTCTTTTTTAACAACATCTTGCATATTCGGATTTAGTCTTCGTTGGCATTGCACATACGTTTTATGACCTTCTTCCATAAGGATTTTATGTGTGCAATACGAAGGACTTATTCCTTTTATATCATGAATCTTCCATGCAATGGCTGGTTTATGAGCTTTCAATACAGAAATGAGTTGTGATTTCTCATTTTCAGTAAGAGAAGACGATATTATTACAGGTAATTCAGATTCACCATGTAAATAAGCGTATTCCAAATGGTTTGGAAGTGGCTTTAACTCTAATTTCGGAGGTTCTTCTATCGATGATTTATATCGATATCTGTCTTCTTCTTTTAGCATTTGAATTTCTTCTGTTGTTGGTTCATATCCATTAGCTATTAGTGTAGCTAACATTTCAGCTTCATCAATTGGTTCAGTTCCTTCTCCTAAAGAACATTCTCCTGTTCCTTGTAATTCTGGAAATTCTTCTAATAATTCTGCATGTGAATCTATAGTTTGAATATAATAACATGTATCATCTGCAGATTGCGGTTGTTGCATTGATCTATCAACTGAAAAGGTAACACTCTCATCCTCTATACTTAGGATCAATTTCTTACCGAATACGTCTATCATTGCTTTAGCCATGTTTAAGAATGGTCTTCCTAATATGAGAGGAACTTGAGAATCTTCTTCCATGTCCAGAACAACAAAATCTACTGGAAATACTAAAGTACCAACTTTAACTAGCATGTTCTCCATTATCCCTCTAGGATATTTTATTGATCTATCGGCTAGTTGTATACTTATTCTTGTTAGTTTCAATTCTCCAAGGTCTAGTTTAGCGTATAATGAATACGGCATTAAATTTATACTAGCACCTAAGTCTGTCAATGCTTCTATTGAACTAAGACTACCCAGAAAACATGAAATTGTGAAACTTCCTGGATCAGATAGTTTTTCTGGTATCTTATTCAACAACACTGCTGAACAATTAGCATTCATAGTAATGGCCGAGAGTTCTTCCATTTTCTTTCTATTTGAGATTAGATCTTTCAAGAATTTAGCATATCTAGGCATTCCTGAAATCACATCAATAAAAGGAAGATTTACATTTATCTGTTTAAATATATCCAAGAATTTGGATTGCTCGGCTTCAAGTTTCTCTTTTTTCATTTTACTCGGGTAAGGAAGTGGTGGTTAGTATGGTTTAACATAAGGTTTAGCCTTAACTGTGTTATCTTCATTAACCTTTTCAACTACCGGTTCTTTTTCCTTATCTTGATCAGGTTGTGGTTCTTGTGGAGTAGGAATAGCTTCATCAGAAGTTACAGGTATTTCAGGTGGTTTAAGTGTTGTACCACTTCTTGTGGTAATGGCTTTAGCTATTTCATTCCGGGGGTTAGCATTTGTATCACTAGGTAAACTTCCCGGTTTTCTTTCACCTATTAACCTTGCTAGGTTACTTACTTCTTGTTCCAAGTTTTGAATAGAAGCTTGTTGATTTCTAAATGCTTGAGCATTTTGTTCATTAGTTTGTTTTTGAGATGTGAAAAACTGCGTTTGAGTTTCAACTAGCTTTGTCATCATATCTTCTAAATTCGGCTTTTTATCATCGGTTTGTGGTGGTTTGTTTTGAAAATTAGGTCTTTGCTGATTGTAAGTATTATTGGATACTTGTTGATTGTTAGGACCTTGTTGGTTGTTGTATGGAATATTTCGATTATAATTCTGGTTTTGATTGTAAATTGGTCTTGGCGGTTGATAATTATTCTGATAATTATTTCCAGGCCTTTGGTTTAGATATGAAACATTCTCTCTTTGTTCCATTGTTAATTCAATACTGAGACAATCTTTTGTCAAATGTGGTCCTCCACACTGCTCACAACTAATTCGTATTGAGTGAATATCCTTAGTCATCTTTTCCATTCGTTTCTCGACAGCATCTATCTTTGCAGAAATGGAATCTAAGTCATGGCTAGAATCGTCTCTAGCTGCTTTAGATGATCTAACGATATCTTTTTCTTGGTGCCACTCATGTGAGTGGGAAGCAGTGTTATCAATAATTTTGTAAGCATCAGTTTCTGTTTTCTTCATAATGGAACCACCACCTGCTATATCGATGTCTTTCCTTGTAGTGATGTCCCATCCTTGGTAGAATATTTGTAATATTTGACAGGTGTCTAAACCATGTTGCGGACATCCTCTTAATAACTTTCCAAATCTTGTCCACGCCTCATATAGAGTTTCATTTGGCTTCTGTGTGAACGTAACAATTTCTCCTTGAAGACTTACGGCTTTAGATGCCGGAAAGAATTGTTTAAGAAATTTTTCAACTAAAACGTCCCATGTATCAATAGCCCCTTCAGGTAACTATTCCAACCAATCTTTGGCTTCTCCCTTTAAAGTCCAGGGAAATAACATGAGATATATCTGTTCATCCTCTACTTCTCGGATTTTAAATAGAGTGCAGATCCTATTAAAGGTACGAAGATGTTCATTTGGATCTTCCTTCGGCGCACCACTAAATTGGCATTGATTAGTCACCATGTGTAGAATTTGTCCTTTGATTTCATAATCTGGCGCATTAATGTCTGGATGAGTAATTGCGTGACTTTGGCCAGTGCGTTTAGCTCTCATTCGGTCTTCCATACTTAAAGGTTCCAGATTCTCCATAATTGAATTTGTTGAATCGGAATCACTAGAGGATTCTGATTTAATGGTTCGTTCCTCAACAATCTCTGTTTGAATGATTGGTGGTTCCGGAGGAAAAATTAATGGTTCAGGATCTACGAATTGTCCCTGAATATTCTCCGGATTCTCAATTGTGAGGTCGGGTTCAAAAAATGGATTATCGGAAATTTGAAGTGGAGTACTTGGTCGACTGGATGACGATTCTAAAGAAAAATCAACGGCTGTAATATTAGCTAGATGTCTTGATCGAGTTACAGGTGGTGAACGTACAAAAGGTGGTGAACGTCTTGCTTGGTGCATTCACTGAATATCCTATTAGTTTTTTAAAAGGAAGGAAAAATTATATAAGTTATCCAATTAATAGACTTTTCAGATTTTGCCCACGTTTCAAATAGCCAAAAGATGCAGCAGAGGGGCGGGATTCGTTTGGTCTCAATATAATTGAGGACTGTTTGGCTCCAATAACCTACAAATCCAACTATTACTACGAACCAGAAAATTTTGATGTCTATCAATTTAACCACTTAAAATAAATTTTCGTAATTTTAAGAAGTATAGATAACAAGTAGAAAAAAAATCTATGTCCTAAAACTAGAATAGCGAGAAATAAGAAAGAAAAAGAGTGCGTCGAAAAAGGTCGAAAAAGAAAAGATCGAAAAAATAAAAGGCGTCGAAAAATAAGAAAAAATAAAAAAAATGACTTATAGAACTTAAAAACACTCGACTAACCCAACCTTATTACTATCACTAACTTAAAATTATAATCGCAAATTGAGATTACTAATTGGAATGATAATTGATACATAGGTAAAAGGCGTCTAAAAATATTAAAGCTTACAAGTAAAACTATATCCCAAATGGCAATATCTTAAAAAGGTACTAAAACTTAAAAAGGCGTCGCAAAATTCTAAATCACCTAAATCTTAGTCTAAAAAAAAAAGCACTTAAGGGATTTTACGGCAAAGCCTAAAAATCTAGAAATAAAAATAACTATGGCAAAAACTATGAATTAAAACTAAATACGAGCGAAAAATACAAAAAATTACGCTAAAACAATTAAAAAGGGACAAAATATAAAAATATACTAAAAGTTGTAAAAAGTACAATTTTTTATAAAAATATTAATTTTATATTATTTATTTTATAAAACTATTAATTTTATAAACTAATTAAACTAATTATACTAAATAATACAAATAATAAAATAACTAAACTAAATAAAAAAACAACCCTAATTAGGGTTTAAGAAAAATAATAATAATAATAATACACCGTAATTAATGCAGTTAGGGTTTCCTGTTGGCGTGTCAGACACTCTCATGCGATCGCATGAGTTTATGCCTTCGGGCTCATGCGATCGCATGAGCCAGGATTTTTGGGCTAGGTTACGGGCTGCTACAGTAGCAGGCCCGAGAGTTTTTTAATTTTTTTTTTATTTTGCTGTGTTTATTTTTTCTGTTTTAAATATTTATATAATATATTTTTATAAATTAAATAAAACTTATATTTTTATAAAATAAATATAAAGAAACTTTTATAGAACTTAAATATTTAACAAACTCTTAAAAATATTTATATTTTTGTTTTTCTTTTTATATTTTTGAATATTTAAAACGTATTTCTACAAAAGCGTATTTTTTTATAAAAGTAAACAAAAAAGAAAAATCTTTTTTTTTATTTAGCGTTGCGCTTCCGGCTTTTAAGCAAGAAAAATCCCGAGCAGCGGCGCCAAAAATACTTGATGTTATGCGAGGTGTATATAAAATAGCTTATATTTTACAAGGAAATACTATTAAATACGATACAATTTTACTCAAGATATTTATTTATTTATTGAATGGATATACTTAAACCTTGCTACAACACTTATAGGCAGTGTACCTAATCGTACAGTAGTGTAGTTTTTAGTAAGTCCGGTTCGTTCCACAGGGAAAATCTTTTAATCAAAGCTTAACGCTATATTAGTTTTATTTTATAAAAATACAAATATATATATAAGTAATATTATTATTATAAAGGGGGTTTTTACCGTTTAATGACCGGTTTGTCGATTTTAAAACTTTAGTCGCAGTTAAAACAAAATGTAAAATATTAAATAAATAAAAGACTTAATTTAAAGCGTAAAGTAAATAACGATAATGAAATTGCGATAAATAAAAGTGCGATAAAATAAACTTGCGATAATTAAAAAGTACGATAATTAAAAGTGCAATTAAATACAATAACAATAAATAAAAGTGCTATAATTAGAAGTGCAATTAAATATAAAATAAAGGAAATTAAATATGAAATAAAAGAATTATGCTTATTTAAACTTCCGTAATTATGATGTTTGACGTGTTGATTTTAGTTTTATGCCCATGGGTTAATTGTCCTTTGTCCTGGATTATTTAATATGTCCGTCTGGTTTTTGTCCATAACAGTCCATCAGTTATAAATATAAAGTGCGAGTGTCCTCATCAAATTATCCTTATACCCGAAGTTAAATATTCCAACTAATTGGGGACTTAAACTGTAACAAGATTTTAATACTTTGTTTAATAATTACACCAGGATGTCGACTGAATGTAACCCAAGGTTTTAATACTTTGTTATCAATTATGCCAAGTGTCCTTGTACATAATTTCACCCCTGTTTTAATAATTCTAGTGGCTATTAATCCATTCCCGTGTCCGGTTAAATGAACGATTATTCATACATATAAATACCCCGCCCATCGTGTCCGATCGAGTGTATATGGTTATTTATAGGGACGTTCAATTGTAAATCTTTATATTAAAATTAACAAACTATCATTTAGTTAAACAAATATAAAGCCCATTAATAGCCCATAGTCTAATTTCCACAAGTGTCGTTCTTTTGTCCAAACCCCAATTATGGTACAAAGCCCAATTACCCAATTTTAATATTTTTAGCCCAACATCATGATTACTTCGGATTAAATAAGCATAATAATAACTTAGCTACGAGACATTAAATTAAAAAGGTTGAACATAACTTACAATGATTAAAAATAGCGTAGCGTTACACGGACATAATTTCGACTTACACCCTTACAACATTCGCTAACACACCCTTATTATTATAAATTAAAATTAAAATTATAATATAAATATAAATATTATACGTTGAATGAGGAGAAGAAAAAGATGTGTTTTTGTGGTGCACCAAAGCTCGATTTTTATAGGCATGTGAGCTGGAACAGTGCACCATACGATCGCATGGATTTATGCCTTCCAGGCCATGCGATCGCATGGCCAGCTGGGGAGACTCAAAAGTCTTTGTTTTTTTGTGCCGACGGTTTTTAAATATAATATAATATATATATTAATTTTAAGAATTAATTATATATTATATTATATTCATGTGCATAGTTGACTTGAAATTTTTAGTCCGTTGCGTCGAACGTTGAGAGTTGACTCTGGTCCCGGTTCCGGATTTTCGAACGTCCTTGCGAATAATTTAATATCTTGTACTTTGCGTTTTGAATCTTGTACTCTTGTAATTTTGAGACGTTTCTTATCAATAATTGGAACCTTATTGATTGTATTTTGTACTTTTGAGCTTTTTGGTCGTTTGCGTCTTCAATTCGTCGAATCTGTCTTTTGTCTTCACCTTTTATTATTTAAACGAATATCACTTGTAAATAGAACAGTTGCAACTAAAAGTTTGTCTTTCTTGAGGAATAATGCTAAGAAATATATGTTCGTTTTTAGCATTATCAACTATGCTGCTGCTACTGGTCTTGCAGAAGATACTTACATGGACCCCATTCTCGAAACTGATCCTGAAGCTGTCTTGCCAAATACTTTTGTCAAGATAGTTAAGGGTAAAAAGGTCTTAACATATAATTTTTTCAGACCTACAAAGACCCCACCACCGTCCATGAAAGAAATCTTGGAGGATGAAGTAAAAGCCAAGGAAACCAGTACTTCAATTGATGAGACTACTGATCCCTCAAGCATTTACTACATGACTCTAAAGGAAAGACGCATTAAAAGGGAAATCACTGAAAACAACCAAAGAAAGTAAAAAACAATTGATTCCCCTTCATGTTCAAATTCCACCAATGCTGAGCCAGCTGATGAAAATTGTACTGGTCAACTAGTAGCTGCTGACAAGCCAGCAAAACGCAATACTGGCAAGTTAAAGGCAGCAATCAAGATTCACACGAATCGTCTGGTATCAGCTGATGGGTTAGTAACTTCCCATACTGGCTCGTCGAACAACAAAGGAAAAGCAGTATACCATGATTATGGTACTGGTTCTAAAAGGAAAGCTGCCCTTAAGGGAAAAGCTAAAGTGAACCAACTTGTGGAATCATGTGCTGAGTCATCTATCACTGAGATAATGACTGTCAAGCTTGACCAGCTCATAGCTGCCATATCTGAAAGTATACCCGATCTTACTGCACCCATTTACTCATTGTATGACCAGTCACCGATACTAAATATGAGAAGATGCTACAAGTGTAGCAGCAAGTTTCACTTATCCAACCGGTGCACTCTAACCCTAACCCCATCTGCTGTTGCTTCTTCAAGTAAACCAGCGGACAGGAAGAGATCATCAAAAATGACCCTTCCAGAACTCATCATTGGATGGGTTCCCAAAAAGAACTAATCTCTTAGCTACTGTGTAGGGCATTCAAAACAAGCAAATCTGGTATCTCGATAGTGGTTGTTCGAGACATATGACCGGATGTAAGTCCCTACTGATGGATTATCAAGAAAAGGATGGTCCATTTGTATCATATTGAGATAATTCGTTGGGTTACACAAAGGGTTTTGGTACTTTAACAAATGGGAATGTTACATTTTCAAATGTAGCATATGTCGTTGGGCTTAAACATAATCTACTCAGCATAAGCCAACTGATAAGCAAAAGTAAGATAGTCCAGTTCAGAAGGAAGATTGGCACTATTTTTGATAAGATAAGGAAGGCACTGCTGACAGCAAAAAGACATGAGAACATGTATCAAATTCACATGAACACAGAAGTCACAACAACTGATACTTGTTTTTATTCAAAGGCAGTAGACAACCATAAGTGGTTATGGCACAAGAGACTCTCACATCTCAACTTCAAAGATATTCATAAGTTATCTAGTAAAAGTTTGGTGTCTGGGCTACCCACAATGTCTTATGTGAAGGACAGACTGTGTCCTGAATGTGAAAAAGGGAAGCATCACCATGCCCCATTCAAGTCAAAGTAGATTTCATCTGTTGAGAAACCATTTCACCTACTTCATATGGATCCCTTTGTCCTGTTAATATAGCCAGCTGTAGTGGGAAGAAGTATACACTGGTGATTGTTGATGAATATTCTAGATACACTTGGGTATTCTTTTTGAAGCAAAAGAGTGAAGCTGCTGATGAAATTATGAATTTTATCAAAAGAATGGAACTACTGAATGGGCAACTGGTGAAGCAGCTTACAAGTGATCATGGTACAGAATTCAGAAATGCTACTTTGGAAGAATTTTTTGCTGACAAAGGTATTTCACAGAACTTCTTTGCTGTGAGAACACCTCAACAGAATGGTGTTGCAGAAGAAGAAATAAAACTCTCATTGAAGCAGCAAGATCTATGTTGGCTGAGTCTGGGCTGAAAAATTCAAATTGGGCAGAAGCTGTGAACACTGCTTGTTTTAACAAGAATAGATCTTTAATAGTGAAAAGACATCAGAAAACTGCTTATGAAGTTCTCAAAGGCAGAAGACCCTCAATTTCATTTCTTCATGTATTTGGCACTCCCTGTTTCATTCTAAACAATAGGGATCAGCTAGGCAAGTTTGATGATAAGGCTGATGAAGGTATATTTTTGGGATATTCCAACATGTCAAAGACATATAGGGTTTTCAATAAAAGAAGGGGTTATTTTGAAGAATCCATCAATGTTACATTTGATGAAACTGCCCCTACTTCATCTTCTGGTCAAGAAGATGAAGAGTTATTGTTTGAAGAGCCTACTCAGCAAGCTCTTGATGATGATGAAGAACCAGCGGCAAATCCCTTTCCAATCCAAGTTGCTGGGTTCTCTGATGATGAGATGGAACACTCTGTTCTATCTATGTCTAAACCAGGTGGACCTGCTGGCTCTACTGAAGTTTTACAACTTGAGCATAGGTCTACTGGTTCCGAAGGATCTCAAACTGGTACTGGTTACACTCATGATGAACAGTTGTCCCCCATTGCTGCTCATTCCTCTAAACCAGCTAATGATCAAGATGCTGTGTTTTTCACAACAAGCTCACCTGTTCATAACACTAGATGGACAAAGGAGCATCCAATTGAACAAGTTATTGGTAATCTGGCAAGTGGTGTTAAAAAAAGAAGACATGCTACCAGCAATTTTTGTATGCATGTAAACTTTGTATCTACCATTGTACCTACAAGTCCTGAAGAAGCAATCAAAGATCCAAGCTGGGTAGGAGCTATACAAGAAGAGATCTCCCAGTTTGATAGGAATAAGGTTTGGACTTTGGTACCTCAACCTGATGATGAAATTAAAAAGATCATTGGTACCAAGTGGGTTTTCAAAAATAAGATGGATGAAGATGGGATTGTGATCAGAAACAAAGCTATATTGGTAGCTCAGGGTTTTAAACGGGAAGAATGATTGGATTATGGAGAGACATATGCACCACTGGATAGGATGGAAGCTATCAGATTGTTCTTGGCATATGCTGCTAAAATGAACTTTAGGGTATTCCAGATGGATGTTAAATCTGCATTTCTAAATGGGAAGCTGCAAGAAGAAGTTTATGTCAAACAGCCTCCTGGTTTTGTAAGCAGTAAATATCCAGGCCATGTCTACAAACTAGACAAAGCTCTTTATGGCCTCAAACAGGCACCAAGAGCATGGTATGAGACACTACATGTGTATCTCACTGGTATAGATTTTAAAGTTAGAACAATTGATACATCTCTATTCTCAAAGGAGATAGATGGTGATCTCTTGCTGGTACAGATATATGTGAATGATATTATTTATGGTTCTTGTAAGTAACTAGAGGGGGGTGAATAGTTACTTAATACGTTTTTAACAATTTTTCGATTGATCACCAAATTCGATTTTACTTTGATCAACCAATTCAACTCAAAATTGATGTGTGTGGTGTATATGTTCAAAATGATAAATGAAGTAATGTAAAGAACATAGACACAAGGATTTATAGTGGTTCGGGTGGATGTTAACTAATCCACCTTAATCCACTCCCCGATTATACTAATCGAGATTTGTTGATTCACTAAGCACTTTTCTCCAAACTCGGTGGAGATCCAATTTACAAGTCTTCAATCTTCTTTAGTAGACAACAACCCTAATCTTTCTATCCCTTCGAAAGATCAACTCTAACCTAGATCAACTTGTCTTCACCTTGGACAAGTATTAATCTCCAAATAAGATTAATCAACTTCCTAAGTCCCTTTAAGGAAGTAGATTACTAAGCTAGCCTATGCTTCCACTAATTGAAGTTACAAGACTTATACAGTCTGTAATGATGATCCTAACACAATACTAGGACATACATTACATTAAGTAAACTCACAAGATAAATGAATTTGATTAGTAAGTTTACAACAACCCAATTCTATATCTATAAGATCATAGAATCTTCTCTTGCTTGATCACATTTAAGTAGTAATTGATGAACTTGTGATCACTGGAGATATGCCTTTTAAATGTGCAAAAGGGGCCACTTCAAATGAACTCAAATGTTTGCCTTTTATAGTGAGATTCAAAAAACAGTCGTTGACACACGGTTCCCAGCACGGTCGACCGTGGTGCGACCGTGCGTGCTCCAGTCCAAAATTGGTATCCGTTGTATAGCCGTTTCACTTAGATTTGAACACCACTTTTTGACACCTTTACTCCTTCTAGCACCTGAAAAAGAAACAAAACATCCTATACAAGTACTATACGCATTAAGTGTGAGATTTGGTCTTATTGCATTAAAGTGACTAATCATTCCAAAAGTGGCAAACCCAACATTCTTGGAGAAGTGTCTTGATTGATATTTAGGGAAATTTCAGATTGGTCAAGACTTAGTTAGTCACTTTAATGCTCTTGGTTCAATTCTAAAGGCTAGTCACTATATCATTAACTTCCTAGTTCTAATTAATCTCAAGTCATGTTTTATTTGAGTTTAGTTAGGGATTAATTGAATAATGTCTCTATAGGATAATCATGAAGTATGTAGAGACATTAAGGTTAAGTTATTATTGAACAAGCAATCATACTTAGTTACTTAGACTAGACCAAATAGGCAATTAACTATTGTGAACCATTTTACACTTAATCTATTGGAGTAAGTTAGTTACTTAAATTCTAACTAATGAGCACGTGGCAAACATATTAAGTTGACAAGTTTATGAGTATTAAACATATTAGCAAGTAGCAAGTAATATTCACATAACAAGAGATAGTTATTCTAAGATCAATCATATAGATACTTGTACAACTTATAATTCTTAATAAGTATAATGTGCAATATAACACATTTCATGATTAATGTGTAAGCACACATTAATATCCAACACATACACAAGGGAAGAGCAATCTCTAGTTGGGACTTGGTGACCATCCTAAATGTATCAAAGTGTGTTTTAGGATTACAAGTCATTTCTAGTTTAACCTTGAGATCATTGTTCTTCATCTAGCCTTAATTAATCACTAAGTCCTTTTTATTAGCAATCATTGTTCTAGTGATATTAGCTTGCGTGTGTTGATACTTGATGATCATAATAAAAATATCTAGATAAGAATTAAGATCACAAGCTATTGATTAACGCTTATGTGTTATGCCTAATCTTGGTTAACTTGTCATTAAGATGTCATTAGGCGTAATTAATCACAATTAGGGCCTGTTTCTTTTTGCATTAATGAACTTAATTGAGTCAAAAGATTATTCGGTCACCATTTTGAGTGTTTACTTAGGCATTAATGAATAATCAAATCTAGATAGAAGACTTTATGGCTCACCCCCAAATGAGGTGTACTCCCCATATAGCTCCTTCTTAATCCATCATTTACCTAAATTAACCCTCCCTATTCTTTCTTCTTTCAAGTTCCACCTACAATATTATCTCCAAAATCATCTCCAAAATCAAAACCCTTCAGACAATACCATTACTGTCGTTACTCCGGTGACATGTACTCCGGCGACCTTTGCACACTATCTCCTAACTCTGACGTTTGCAACTAAATAATGATTAGTTTATATTAACTTGTGAAGTCCTTTATTTAAAAGAATTGTGAGTGTAAAGAATTGTTGGTGTTCGTCGGTTTGTCGGTGATGGATGTAAAGTATCTTTGAATTGTGAGTGACAGGTGTAAGGAATTTTGGAAGTTTATTTTGTGTTATATGAATGCGTTGGGAATTTATAATAAGAACATGAATCGAAAGTATCTGGAGACATTATTTACGGAGTATTGTTATTTGTTATTATCATTATATTGTAATTTATTATAATTATTATAATAAAAATAATAGATAGAAGCTATAAAAATTACTTTAATTATAATTTTAATCAAATTATCTACTCCGTATAAAAAAAGAAAGTAGAATGATAATTTACTTGAAAAAATTAGTTTGAGGGTAAAATTGTCAATTTCATCATTCAGACCGTTTATTCAGCATAAAAAGTAAACAGGACTAATTAATTTAGTGATTACTATATATAGTTATATATATTCATACTGCCATCTATATCCATATAGACCTTAATGAAAAAAAAAGTAAACAGCCCCTTAGTGTTTTTATGACCAAGGCTCAATTGAGTATGGAGAGAGCATCTATCCTAAGTATGTTTAGAAAGGTTTCATGAATTATAGATGCCGGGAACTAGTCAAACTTTATTTGGTCAAAATTTGAGACAGAAGAAACTGCGGTCGCACTGCGGTTGACCGTGGTGGCGACCGTGCAACTTGTTTTCACAAAACTTCATTGCAATTCAGTTTAAGGTTTCACGGTTGACTATGCGGTAGACCGTACCTCGACCGTGTGTTTGCCTGAACTTTTAATTTCATTCTTTAACCTATGTTTGACTTGGTCGTTTGCAAGATAAAGTATGGATTAGTGACCTTGCGTGTTTTATGTTAAGATGTCACTCATCACTTATGTGTATGTGTGTGTGTCATCATCAAAACATATTCTTTGGTTAATTACACTTTGGTTAATCATACTTTAGTTTATCGTTTAGTGTATTAACCCACATTCAACCAACAGTTCTAAAAATGAAACACATTGTCAAGAATTTTCAAAACTTATGTCAAAGACATATGAAATGAGCTTACAAAGAGATCTGTAATACTTTCTTGGGTTGCAGATTAAACAACTTGATGATGGAATTTTTATAAGTCAAGATAAATATATCAAAGATATGTTAAAGAAATTTAGTCTGACCTGTTTAAAAGATATAGGGACCCCAATGGCAGCATTCATTAAAATAGATGCTAATCCCAATGGTGAACCAGTCAATATCACTGAATATAGAGGTATAATTGGATCCCTACTTTATCTCACAGCTAGCAGACCAGATATTATGTTTGCCACATGTCTTTGTGCCAGATATCAAGCTGATCCTAAAGAGTCACACTTGTTAGCAGTAAAGAGGATATTTAGGTATCTGAAAGGTACTGCTAAACGTGGTCTTTGGTATACCAAAGACCAGGATTTTGAGCTAATTGGGTATTCAGATGCTGACTTTGTAGGGTGTAAGATAGACAGGAAAAGTACTACTGGTGGTTGCCAGTTAGTGGGTGGTAGGCCAGTCAGCTGGACGAGCAAAAAGCAAAATACTGTGTCCACATCCACTAGTGAGGCAGAATATGTTTCTGCTGGTAGCTGTACTGCTCAAGTACTATGGATGCAAAGCCAGCTGAACGACTATGGTGTTCATGTTACAAAAACTTCAATCTACTATGACAACATAAGTGCAATTTCCATCACCAACAATCCTGTAATGCATTCTAGAACGAAGCATATTGATGTTCGATATCACTTCATAAGGGATCGTGTTCAAAAGGGAGATGTGGAGATTCACTTTATTTCAACAGACCAGCAGTTAGTAGATCTTTTCACAAAGCCCTTAGATGAGAAACGTTTTAACTATCTCATCTCTAAGCTGGGTATGCTTGAACTCTAAAATAAAAGACAACTTTGTTGGTGTGCTGGTTCTACAACATGTAGGACAAACCAGTAAGTCACAAATTCTTTTCTTACTGCCTACATGTCAAACAATCAGCACAACAAGATCTTTTAGGTCATGGTTATTCAAATGTTTGAAATGAAATAATAAATAGCTCATAACACTTAAATGATACCTTAAAACTGAAACTCATTTACTCCCAATGATTTCAAAATTAAATTCATGACAAATTAAATGTAACAAAGAATTTTTGTATTAAATACAAAATTTATCTTATGGTTTTTAACTTCATTTTGAATTGAAAACTGTTGCATTTAATGCTTAATGGGAGGTATGAGTGTTCAAGCCGATTAAACGTCATGTCAATAGTCTGTGTGCCCTTGAAAACGTGCCAGCCTGTCACATCTGCCCACGCGCCTGCAGATGACAGTTTCCATTTTATCTCTCCTGTACTTTTTCCACCAATCCGAAAGCTTAAATAAGGCGATCCATTCCACATAATAACCTTCAGTTATTAACTCTTTGATTTACCTTTCAAGAACTCACACTTTTCTCTCTAAATTTCCAAATTTCCAAATCTTCAAATCTCTCAAACTCTCATCTTCAACAAGTTCATCAATGGCAGACCAATAACAACAATCACCACCTATTGAGAACTAACCAAAGGAACAACAACAACAACCACAACCAGAACCACAACCTCAACCGGCACCGGAGGAACCGATTGTTCAGGCACCACTATTCAATCTTCACCCTAATCTGGTCAGGGCTGCTAATGCACTAGATCACACTCTTATTCCCCTATCGAGAGGCAATGCTGCTCATGCCCGGTCCTTTCCCAAATCCAAAGCCAACATGGGCTATGAAACGTTAATCCATTATATATGACAATCACCTCTGGCTCGAGCAATTACAGGTGTACCTTCACGTCTTTATCCAGTCTGCTTGGCCAAATTCTGGTATACTGCTACCATGGCCACCACTCCACAGAACGTTCCATGTATTCATGGCATGGTTACTGAAACCCTAACCTTCTCAATCACCGTTGATGCCATCCGACGAGCTCTTCATCTGCCAAGTGGACCATTTGTTACTTCACCTACCAGTGATGAGTTTAGAAGGGAGGTACTGGAAACTATAGGGTTCTCTCGACCAGTGGCTCATACGCCCTTATGGAAACATATGCCACCTCTATGGTATTATTTCTTTAGATTGCTGACTCAATGCATCAGCCAGAAGTCAAGCAGTTTTGACCAGTGCTCAGATTTTTAGCTAAAGATTGGTCACGGGTTGTTGTTTAACCGTAATATTGATTATGCCGGTGAAATTTTCTTGAGGCTAAGGGAAATGGTGCTTGCACCCAAAAGAACACATCTAATCCCCTTTCCAAGGTTCTTGAGCCTTGTTTTTGAAAATGAGCTGGGTGAAGCTTACCAGCAGATTGCTGACGAATCATTTGACCTGCCTCTAATGCAAGGGGGGATGCCAAAGGATAAACCTACTGCTCCATATGCTGCTTTGACGCCAGCAATGCTTAAGTATCTTGCTGCTTAAGGTGGAGTTACCCAAACGAATGCCTCTGGTGTTGCACCAGCTGAGGGGGAGGGACCTCAGTGCAAGCCAGCTGTTAAATGGAAGAAGCCAGCTACCTCAACTAGTACATCCACTGTCTCACATACTATAAAGCAGTAGTTGTATTAGAATCTAGTGCTCTCTGATAATAAAGAACAGCCCTAGTCTTATATACTGACTACCCACTTCTAGTATTAGAATCCATTGCTTATCTATTTCTTGTTAACAGGCAAATGAAAATGAGCTAAAGCTGGCTCCAAGCACACCACAGGAGGGATTGCCCCAGTTTCAACTACTGCTTCTGAAAAGAAGCCTGCTATGGAACTTGGTGCGTCTCTAGACCAAACAGCAGAATTCTCTAACTTAATTAAAAATATTTTAACTGCTGACTTGAAAAATGAAAGTGGAGTTAAAGGTACAACCTTAGCTCCCAAGATGACTGGTTTTAAAACTAGTGTTAAGAAGAGTAGCAACCCATACTCTTCTATCCAGGCACTTCCACATTTTTCAAAATTATCCTTCAAGAAATATCCTCTGCTGATAGTACAACCAGCAGAGAATATAACTGACCCCCAAAGCGACTTGAGCTGGCTCCTTATCGTGTTGAGTTAGCTCAGGCTACTACACGGCCCAAATGTTACTTGGATCATGATAAGAGTCACACTCCTACATCATTACCAGCCATAACTCTTACAGAATATGGGTCAACATTTGTTGCCAATGAGTCAGCAGAGTCACAGCTGCACTTACAGACACCTTACTATGTCTCAATCAAAGGGCTGACTAAATCACCAGTCTGTCCCCAGAGACCAACAACAGATGCAATTGTTGAGTCAAATTTATTTGGTTCTACAGTTGTTAACATAAAATGTTCTCTTGTTTCAGTTCTTAGCAGGGTAGATGAACAGGCAGAGGGGGAGCAAGAAAACAATGTTATTGTTTCTACTGATGAGCTCTCTATTTCTGCTACTGGTGTTGGTGCTACTGATTTTTCTACTGGTGGTGCTGATACTAGTGCTGTTGCCTTTACTACTGCTGGCTCTACTGGAGACATTGTGGCTACTGGGTCCACTGATCATATAGTTAATGAGGAGCTAGCTATTGTTGATATCTCTGCTACTCCTCCTACTGTCTCCGGTATTGCTACTTCAACCACTGATTCTGAAGTGGTTGATGAGATGATAATGGAACCTCCTCCTGCACTTGAAAAGGTTATTGATAATATTGTTAAGGAGGTTCTTGATTTTGATGTTGCTGGCACTACCATTATTATTCCTCCAACTGCTTCTACTGAGGAAATTACTACAGGTGGTGACCAGGGTGACGTGGTGCTTACTGATGAGCTTATCGCAGCAAATGCTGCCTATTCTGCACATGTCCTTGGTTCTACTGCATCTACTTTGGATGTTGGTACCTCTGCTACTGAAACAGCTGATTCTACTCGGGCTTCTGTTTCTGCTAAAAAGAAACCATATGTGTGCCCGTACCAGATCCTGATGAAGTTGTGCCTAACTTCATCTACAGGGGAGCCTCTATTGCTCCCAAGATTGCCTTGCGGGTGGATCAGCTGACTATTGATCCTCAAAGTGCTTTAATCTGAGCCAGCAAGCTACCAAGGGAAGAGCTGGTTGAACTATTATCTGAGCTTGATTGACCAGCAAGAGAAGAAGTATATGAGAGGCTGACCACCCTACAACAAATCAATGAGTAGCCATACTACCATTACTTTGGTATGGCTCCAGCTACTTCTCCATGGCCTGGTACTTAGAGGCCTCTCAAGTTCATCATAGATCCTGTCACTAAGAAGTGTGTGATGCAGAATGTCCCTGATTTGCCAGTACCTTCTGATTCTTCAGCTTTTTCCTCATCATCTTCTCCATCTGATGGTGATACTGATAAAGGTGCTGGCAAGGGTGAGCCATTCACTCATGATAATGTGACTGATAATGTGACTGGTTCCAAAGACACACTAGTGGATCTCACTGATGATGCTGATAATGATGCTGACAAGGATACCAGTGGTTCTAAACCTTCGGGTGAAGGTAAAAATGATGGTGATCATGGTGATGAGTCTGATTCTGACCTTCCACCGCCACCACCCCACGGAGGTAATCTTAATGTCGCTGCTAGTGATCGCCCCTCAACCAGTAGTTTTGATCCTACTAAGGTGGCTGCCATTTCCACACTGGCTGTTTATCGTACAGTAGCCAGAATCACACCAGATCTACAAAGAACCATCCGCACTACTCTTGTTGATCGAATGACTAAAGCCATCCGCAGAGCTAGGGATGTTACAACTTTCGCTATTGAAGCCCAGCTCAAACAATATGTGCTTTTGCTGATCTTGCGGTGGATGCCATTGTCCAACACCATGAAGAAGAGGAGGACCTAAAAAGGCGAATCATCTCTCACAACGAATATACTGATCATATTGCCTATCTTCAAGCTGACCTTGATGCTGCCAATAGAAGGATTCTTCTTTTAAATGAGGAGAATAGTGAAATGTCCCGTTCTTATTGATTAAAAACGTTCCATATTAATTGATTTCGTTGCGAGGTTTTGACCTCTATATGAGACGTTTTTCAAAGACTGCATTCATTTTTAAAACACCATAACCTTTATTTCGTAAATAAAGGTTTAAAAAACTTTACGTAGATTATCAAATAATGATAATCTAAAATATCCTGTTTACACACGACCATTACATAATAGTTTACAATACAAATATGTTACATCGAAATCAGTTTCTTGAATGCAGTTTTTACACAATATCATACAAACATGGACTCCAAATCTTGTCCTTATTTTAGTATGCAACAGCGGAAGCTCTTAGTATTCACCTGAGAATAAACATGCTTTAAACGTCAACAAAAATGTTGGTGAGTTATAGGTTTAACCTATATATATCAAATCGTAACAATAGACCACAAGATTTCATATTTCAATACACATCCCATACATAGAGATAAAAATCATTCATATGGTGAACACCTGGTAACCAACATTAACAAGATGCATATATAAGAATATCCCCATCATTCCGGGACACCCTTCGGATATGATATAAATTTCGAAGTACTAAAGCATCCGGTACTTTGGATGGGGTTTGTTAGGCCCAATAGATCTATCTTTAGGATTCGCGTCAATTAGGGTGTCTGTTCCCTAATTCTTAGATTACCAGACTTAATAAAAAGGGGCATATTCGATTTCGATAATTCAACCATAGAATGTAGTTTCACGTACTTGTGTCTATTTTGTAAATCATTTATAAAACCTGCATGTATTCTCATCCCAAAAATATTAGATTTTAAAAGTGGGACTATAACTCACTTTCACAGATTTTTACTTCGTCGAGAAGTAAGACTTGGCCACTGTTGATTCACGAACCTATAACAATATATACATATATATTAAAGTATGTTCAAAATATATTTACAACACTTTTAATATATTTTGATGTTTTAAGTTTATTAAGTCAGCTGTCCTCGTTAGTAACCTACAACTAGTTGTCCACAGTTAGATGTACAGAAATAAATCAATAAATATTATCTTGAATCAATCCACGACCCAGTTTATACGTATCTCAGTATTGATCACAACTCAAACTATATATATTTTGGAATCAACCTCAACCCTGTATAGCTAACTCCAACATTCACATATAGAGTGTCTATGGTTGTTCCGAAATGTATATAGATGTGTCGACATGATAGGTCGAAACATTGTATACGTGTCTATGGTATCTCAAGATTACATAATATACAATACAAGTTGATTAAGTTATGGTTGGAATAGATTTGTTACCAATTTTCACGTAGCTAAAATGAGAAAAATTATCCAATCTTGTTTTACCCATAACTTCTTCATTTTAAATCCGTTTTGAGTGAATCAAATTGCTATGGTTTCATATTGAACTGTATTTTATGAATCTAAACAGAAAAAGTATAGGTTTATAGTCAGAAAAATAAGTTACAAGTCGTTTTTGTAAAGGTAGTCATTTCAGTCGAAAGAACGACGTCTAGATGACCATTTTAGAAAACATACTTCCACTTTGAGTTTAACCATAATTTTTGGATATAGTTTCATGTTCATAATAAAAATCATTTTCTCAGAATAACAACTTTTAAATCAAAGTTTATCATAGTTTTTAATTAACTAACCCAAAACAGCCCGCGGTGTTACTACGACGGCGTAAATCCGGTTTTACGGTGTTTTTCGTGTTTTCAGGTTTTAAATCATTAAGTTAGCATATCATATAGATATAGAACATGTGTTTACTTAATTTTAAAAGTCAAGTTAGAAGGATTAACTTTTGTTTGCGAACAAGTTTAGAATTAACTAAACTATGTTCTAGTGATTACGAGTTTAAACCTTCGAATAAGATAGTTTTATATATATGAATCGAATAATGTTATGAACATCATTACTACCTCAAGTTTAGTAGGTAAACCTACTGGAAGTGACAAGAAATGATCTAGCTTCAAAGGATCTTGGATGGCTTGAAAGTTCTTGAAGTAGGATCATGACACAAAAACAAGTTCAAGTAAGATTTTTACTCGAATTAAGATAGTTTATAGTTATATAAATTGAATCAAAGTTTGAATATGAATATTACCTTGAATAAGAAAGATAACCTACTGTATATAACAAAGGTTTCTTGATCTTAGATGATTACTTGGAATGGATTAGAAAGCTTGGAAGTAAATTAGTAAACTTGAAGGGATTTTTGAAGTGTTCTTGAAGTGTTCTTCCTATGATGATTATAGCTTGATTCTTGAAGTAATTTTTGATGAAGATGATGATTAACTACTGGAAAAATACGTTCATAATAGTGTGGGTGTGTTGAGAGAGAATTAGAAAGAGAATTGGAAGTGAAATGGAGTGAATGATGAGTGTTAATTGGTGAGTGGTGAGTGGGGTTAAAAGGAGTTCTAGTTAGTTGACTAGCTCATGGTAGAAGTTAAAATTGATTAGTCATACATGACATAATCAAGAGTGGAATCCCATGCTAGTTCCTATTGGTATATACCCATAGTAAGTACGTTTTGAAGCTGTGTATAATACGGGTAAAAATACGACTAGAATTCTTGATGAAAGAAAAGAATGGGAAAGTAACTGTAACCATTTTCGTTAAGTATGAATGTTTTGATATATGTCTTGAAGTCTTCCAAAAGTATTTTAATACATCTAAATACACTACATGTATATACATTTTAACTGAGTCGTTAAGTCATCGTTAGTCGTTACATGTAAGTGTTGTTTTGAAACCTTTAAGTTAACGATCTCAATTAATGTTGTTAACCCATTGTTTATTATATCTAATGAGATGTTAAATTATTATATTATCATGATATTATGATATATTAATATATCTTAATATGATATATATACATTTAAATGTCGTTACAACGATAATCGTTACATATATGTCTCGTTTCGAAATCCTTAAGTTAGTAGTCTTGTTTATATGTATATAACTCATTGTTAATATACTTATGGAGATACTTACTTATCATAATCTCATGTTAACCATATGTATATCCATATATATATATCGTCATGTCGTTTTTACAAGTTTTAACGTTCGTGAATCGCCGGTCAACTTGGGTGGTCAATTGTCTATATGAAACATATTTCAATTAATCAAGTCTTAACAAGTTTGATTGCTTAACATGTTGGAAACATTTAATCATGTAAATATCAATCTCAATTAATATATATAAACATGGAAAATTTCGGGTCACTACAGTACCTACCCGTTAAATAAATTTCGTCCCGAAATTTTAAGCTGTTGAAGGTGTTGACGAATCTTCTGGAAATAGATGCGGGTATTTCTTCTTCATCTGATCTTCACGCTCCCAGGTGAACTCGGGTCCTCTACGAGCATTCCATCGAACCTTAACAATTGGTATCTTGTTTTGCTTAAGTCTTTTAACCTCACGATCCATTATTTCGACGGGTTCTTCGATGAATTGGAGTTTTTCGTTGATTTGGATTTCATCTAATGGAATAGTGAGATCTTCTTTAGCAAAACATTTCTTCAAATTCGAGACATGGAAAGTGTTATGTACAGCCGCGAGTTGTTGAGGTAACTCAAGTCGGTAAGCTACTGGTCCGACACGATCAATAATCTTGAATGGTCCAATATACCTTGGATTTAATTTCCCTCGTTTACCAAATCGAACAACGCCTTTCCAAGGTGCAACTTTAAGCATGACCATCTCTCTAATTTCAAATTCTATATCTTTTCTTTTAATGTCAGCGTAGCTCTTTTGTCGACTTTGGGCGGTTTTCAACCGTTGTTGAATTTGGATGATCTTCTCGGTAGTTTCTTGTATAATCTCCGGACCCGTAATCTGTCTATCCCCCACTTCACTCCAACAAATCGGAGACCTGCACTTTCTACCATAAAGTGCTTCAAACGGCGCCATCTCAATGCTTGAATGGTAGCTGTTGTTGTAGGAAAATTCTGCTAACGGTAGATGTCGATCCCAACTGTTTCCGAAATCAATAACACATGCTCGTAGCATGTCTTCAAGCATTTGTATCGTCCTTTCGCTCTGCCCATCAGTTTGTGGATGATAGGCAGTACTCATGTCTAGACGAGTTCCTAATGCTTGCTGTAATGTCTGCCAGAATCGTGAAATAAATCTGCCATCCCTATCAGAGATAATAGAGATTGGTATTCCATGTCTGGAGACGACTTCCTTCAAATACAGTCGTGCTAACTTCTCCATCTTGTCATCTTCTCTTATTGGCAGGAAGTGTGCTGATTTGGTGAGACGATCAACTATTATCCAAATAGTATCAAAACCACTTGCAGTCCTTGGCAATTTAGTGATGAAATCCATGGTAATGTTTTCCCATTTCCATTCCGGGATTTCGGGTTGTTGAAGTAGACCTGATGGTTTCTGATGCTCAGCTTTGACCTTAGAACACGTCAAACATTCTCCTACGTATTTAGCAACATCGGCTTTCATACCCGGCCACCAAAAATGTTTCTTGAGATCCTTGTACATCTTCCCCGTTCCAGGATGTATTGAGTATCTGGTTTTATGAGCTTCTCTAAGTACCATTTCTCTCATATCTCCAAATTTTGGTACCCAAATCCTTTCAGCCCTATACCGAGTTCCGTCTTCCCGAATATTAAGATGCTGCTCCGATCCTTTGGGTATTTCATCCTTTATATTTCCTTCTTTTAAAACTCCTTGTTGCGCCTCCTTTATTTGAGTAGTAAGGTTATTATGAATCATTATATTCATAGATTTTACTCGAATGGGTTCTCTGTCCTTCCTGCTCAAGGCATCGGCTACCACATTTGCCTTCCCCGGGTGGTAACGAATCTCAAAGTCGTAATCATTCAATAATTCAATCCACCTACGCTGCCTCATATTCAGTTGTTTCTGATTAAATATGTGTTGAAGACTTTTGTGGACGGTATATATAATACTTTTGACCCCATATAAGTAGTGCCTCCAAGTCTTTAATGCAAAAACAACCGCGCCTAATTCGAAATCATGCGTCGTATAATTTTGTTCGTGAATCTTCAATTGTCTAGACGCATAAGCAATCACCTTCGTTCGTTGCATTAATACACAACCGAGACCTTGCTTTGATGCGTCACAATAAATCACAAAATCATCATTCCCTTCAGGCAATGACAATATAGGTGCCGTAGTTAGCTTTTTCTTCAATAACTGAAACGCTTTCTCTTGTTCATCATTCCATTCAAATTTCTTCCCTTTATGCGTTAATGCAGTCAAGGGTTTTGCTATTCTGGAAAAGTCTTGGATGAACCTTCTGTAGTAACCAGCTAGTCCTAAAAACTGGCGTATGTGTTTCGGAGTTTTCGGGGTTTCCCACTTTTCAACAGTTTCTATCTTTGCCGGATCCACCTTAATACCTTCTTTGTTCACTATGTGACCGAGGAATTGAACTTCTTCTAACCAAAATTCACACTTTGAAAACTTAGCGTACAGTTTTTCCTTCCTCAATACTTCTAACACCTTTCTCAAATGTTCACCGTGTTCTTGGTCATTCTTTGAGTAAATAAGTATGTCATCAATGAAAACAATGACAAACTTGTCAAGGTATGGTCCACACACTCGGTTCATAAGGTCCATGAACACAGCTGGTGCATTAGTTAAACCAAATGGCATGACCATAAACTCGTAATGACCGTAACGTGTTCTGAAAGCAGTCTTTGGAATATCATCTTCTTTCACCCGCATTTGATGATACCCGGAACGTAAGTCAATCTTTGAATAAACAGACGAGCCTTGTAGTTGATCAAATAAGTCGTCGATTCTCGGTAGTGGGTAGCGGTTCTTGATGGTAAGTTTGTTCAACTCTCGGTAGTCGATACACAACCTGAATGTACCATCTTTCTTCTTGACAAACAAAACAGGAGCTCCCCACGGTGATGTGCTTGGTCGAATGAAACCACGCTCTAAAAGTTCTTGTAATTGGCTTTGCAGTTCTTTCATCTCGCTCGGTGCGAGTCTGTAAGGAGCACGAGCTATTGGTGCAGCTCCTGGTATAAGATCTATTTGAAATTCAACGGATCGATGTGGGGGTAATCCCGGTAATTCTTTCGAAAATACATCGGGAAATTATTTTGCGACGGGAACATCATTGATGCTCTTTTCTTCAGTTTGTACTTTCTCGACGTGTGCTAGAACAGCATAGCAACCTTTTCTTATTAGTTTTTGTGCCTTCAAATTACTAATAAGATGTAGCTTCGTGTTGCCCTTTTCTCCGTACACCATTAAGGGTTTTCCTTTTTCTCGTATAATGCGAATTGCATTTTTGTAACAAACGATCTCTGCTTTCACTTCTTTCAACCAGTCCATACCGATTATCACATCAAAACTCCCTAACTCTACTGGTATCAAATCAATCTTAAATGTTTCGCTAACCAGTTTAATTTCTCGATTCCGACATATATTATCTGCTGAAATTAATTTACCATTTGCTAATTCGAGTAAAAATTTACTATCCAAAGGCGTCAATGGACAACTTAATTTAGCACAAAAATCTCTACTCATATAGCTTCTATCCGCACCCGAATCAAATAAAACGTAAGCAGATTTATTGTCAATAAGAAACGTACCCGTAACAAGCTCCGGGTCTTCTTGTGCCTCTGCCACATTAATATTGAAAACTCTTCCACGACCTTGTCCATTCGTGTTCTCCTGGTTCGGGCAATTTCTAATAATGTGGCCCGGTTTTTCACATTTATAACAAACTACATTGGCATAACTTGCTCCGACACTACTTGCTCCGCCATTACTCGTTCCGACACCATTTGTTCCTTTCGTTCTATTAACCCCTGGTCCGTAGACCTCACACTTCGCCGTGCTATGACCATTTCTTTTACACTTGTTGCAAAATTTGGTGCAGAACCCCGAGTGATACTTTTCACACCTTTGGCATAGCTGCTTCTGATTGTTGTTGTTGTTGCGGTTATTATTGTTGTTGGGATGATTGTTGTAGTTGTTGCTGTTGTTGTTGTTGTTGTTGTTGTTGTTGGGCCGTTTGTTGTAGTTGCGATTGATGTTGCGATTGTTGGGATAATTGTTGCGATTACTGTTGTTGTTGTATTGGTAATTCTTATCACCGTTTTCCTCCCACTTTCTTTTGACTTGCTTCACATTGGCCTCTTCAGCAGTCTGTTCTTTAATTCTTTCTTCAATCTGGTTCACTAGTTTGTGAGCCATTCTACATGCCTGTTGTATGGAGGCGGGCTCGTGTGAACTTATATTTTCTTGGATTCTTTCCGGTAATCCTTTCACAAACGCGTCGATCTTCTCTTCCTCATCTTCGAATGCTCCCGGACACAATAGGCACAATTCTGTGAATCGTCTTTCGTACGTGGTAATATCAAATCCTTGGGTTCGTAACCCTCTAAGTTCTGTCTTGAGCTTATTGACCTCGGTTCTGGGACGGTACTTCTCGTTCATCAAGTGCTTGAATGCTGACCACGGTAGTGCGTACGCATCGTCTTGTCCCACTTGCTCTAGATAGGTATTCCACCATGTTAACGTAGAACCTGTGAAGGTATGCGTAGCGTACTTTACTTTGTCCTCTTCAGTACACTTACTTATGGCAAACACCGATTCGACCTTCTCGGTCCACCGTTTCAATCCGATCGGTCCTTCGGTTCCATCAAATTCCAAAGGTTTGTAGGCAGTGAATTCTTTGTAGGTGCATCCTACATGATTTCCTGTACTGCTAGATCCAAGGTTATTGTTGGTATGTAGCGTAGCCTGTACTGCGGCTATGTTTGAAGCTAGAAAAGTACGGAATTCCTCTTCATTCATATTCACGGTGTGTCGAGTAGTCGGTGCCATTTCCTTCAAAATAGTAAAATGGAACAAGTTAATCATACAGAATATTAAGAGTAGTTAATAGTATTTCGTAGCATAATATGAACTCATTTATAAAAGCCTTTTCTTCATATTAGCGTTTTATAAATTTAAATTCGGGTAGCACCTACCCGTTAAGTTCATACTTAGTAGCTATTATACAATTCAACTACTACAATTCTATATGAAAAACTGATTATAATAATATTTCGCGTTTAAACTTTTATACAATATTTTACAAACTTACAATACCGCTTATTTTACATAAAGCATGAAATATAGCACACAATAACTTTGATACAAGATAATTCTAGCTAATACACAAGTTGTTCAGCAAAGGCAATAAAGACACGTAATTCATACGTCCAGAAACAAGTCATGCATTCTGGTTTTACTAGGACTACTTCCCATCCTTGGTCTTGTGGAACATAACCGTTATGGCCGTTGATAAGACAGCGTGTTGTAACGTCGTCAAAGGGACGAGGGTTACGTAATGTCCAATAGTCCCGTAACAATCTAAAAACCTCATTTCTTACCCCAATTACCGACTCCGTCACTTGTGGGAACGTTTTGTTTAATAGTTGTAGGCCGATGTTCTTGTTCTCACTTTGGTGAGAAGCGAACATTACTAATCCGTAAGCATAACATGCTTCTTTATGTTGCATGTTAGCCGCTTTTTCTAAATCTCGAAGTCCAATATTCGGATATATTGAGTCAAAATAATTTCTTAACCCATTGCGTAAAATAGCATTTGGGTTCCCGCAATATATGCGTCAAAGTAAACACATCGTAACTTATGGATTTCCCAATGTGATATCCCCCATCTTTTGAACGAAAGCCTTTTATAAACCAAGGCATTCTTGGAACGTTCTTCGAATGTCTTACAAACTGATCTCGCCTTAAATAGTTGTGCCGAAGAATTCTGACCGACTCTAGACAAGATTTCATCAATCATGTCTCCGGGTAAGTCTCTTAAAATATTGGGTTGTCTATCCATTTTGTGTTTTTATACTGTAAAATAGAAAAGAGTTAGATTCATAAAAAAAATACTTATTAATACAAGCAATTTTTACATATATCATAAAGCATAAGCACACTATATTACATATATTACACCACACGAATACAACTATCTTATTCCGACTCGCTCGTTTCTTCTTCTTCGGTTTTGGTTCGTTTTGCCAAGTTTCTAGGGATATATGATGTTCCCCTAATACTAGCTATTATTTTCCACATTGGTTTAGAAAAACCTGGTGGTTTAGAGGTTCCCGGGTCATTGTTACAACTTAAGGACTTCGGGGGTTGACGATACATATAAAGTTCGTCGGGGTTGGAATTAGATTTCTCTATTTTTATGCCCTTTCCCTTATTATTTTCTTTTGCCTTTTTAAATTCAGTTGGGGTAATTTCTATAACATCATCGGAATTCTCGTCAGAATCCAATTCATCGGAGAATTGGTAATCCTCCCAATATTTTGCTTCCTTAGCGGAAACACCATTGACCATAATTAACCTTGGTCGGTTGGTTGAGGATTTTCTTTTACTTAACCGTTTTATTATTTCCCCCACCGGTTCTATTTCTTCATCCGGTTCCGATTCTTCTTCCGATTCTGATTCTTCTTCTGGTTCCGACTCTTCTTCCGATTCCTCTTCGGGAACTTGTGAATCAGTCCACGAATCATTCCAATTTACATTTGACTCTTCATTATTATTAGGTGAGTCAATGGAACTTGTTCTAGAGGTAGACATCTATCACATAATATCAAACGCGTTAAGAGATTAATATATCACATAATATTCACATGTTAAAAATATATAGTTTCCAACAAAATTTGTTGAGCAATCATTTTTCAAGTAAACACGGTCGAAGTCCAGACTCACTAATGCATCCTAAAAAACTCGATAAGACACACTAATGCAAAATTCTGGTTCTCTAAGACCAACGCTCGGATACCAACTGAAATGTCCCGTTCTTATTGATTAAAAACGTTCCATATTAATTGATTTCGTTGCGAGGTTTTGACCTCTATATGAGACGTTTTTCAAAGACTGCATTCATTTTTAAAACACCATAACCTTTATTTCGTAAATAAAGGTTTAAAAAACTTTACGTAGATTATCAAATAATGATAATCTAAAATATCCTGTTTACACACGACCATTACATAATAGTTTACAATACAAATATGTTACATCGAAATCAGTTTCTTGAATGCAGTTTTTACACAATATCATACAAACATGGACTCCAAATCTTGTCCTTATTTTAGTATGCAACAGCGGAAGCTCTTAGTATTCACCTGAGAATAAACATGCTTTAAACGTCAACAAAAATGTTGGTGAGTTATAGGTTTAACCTATATATATCAAATCGTAACAATAGACCACAAGATTTCATATTTCAATACACATCCCATACATAGAGATAAAAATCATTCATATGGTGAACACCTGGTAACCAACATTAACAAGATGCATATATAAGAATATCCCCATCATTCCGGGACACCCTTCGGATATGATATAAATTTCGAAGTACTAAAGCATCCGGTACTTTGGATGGGGTTTGTTAGGCCCAATAGATCTATCTTTAGGATTCGCGTCAATTAGGGTGTCTGTTCCCTAATTCTTAGATTACCAGACTTAATAAAAAGGGGCATATTCGATTTCGATAATTCAACCATAGAATGTAGTTTCACGTACTTGTGTCTATTTTGTAAATCATTTATAAAACCTGCATGTATTCTCATCCCAAAAATATTAGATTTTAAAAGTGGGACTATAACTCACTTTCACAGATTTTTACTTCGTCGAGAAGTAAGACTTGGCCACTGTTGATTCACGAACCTATAACAATATATACATATATATTAAAGTATGTTCAAAATATATTTACAACACTTTTAATATATTTTGATGTTTTAAGTTTATTAAGTCAGTTGTCCTCGTTAGTAACCTACAACTAGTTGTCCACAGTTAGATGTACAAAAATAAATCAATAAATATTATCTTGAATCAATCCACGACCCAGTGTATACGTATCTCAGTATTGATCACAACTCAAACTATATATATTTTGGAATCAACCTCAACCCTGTATAGCTAACTCCAACATTCACATATAGAGTGTCTATGGTTGTTCCGAAATGTATATAGATGTGTCGACATGATAGGTCGAAACATTGTATACGTGTCTATGGTATCTCAAGATTACATAATATACAATACAAGTTGATTAAGTTATGGTTGGAATAGATTTGTTACCAATTTTCACGTAGCTAAAATGAGAAAAATTATCCAATCTTGTTTTACCCATAACTTCTTCATTTTAAATCCGTTTTGAGTGAATCAAATTGCTATGGTTTCATATTGAACTGTATTTTATGAATCTAAACAGAAAAAGTATAGGTTTATAGTCGGAAAAATAAGTTACAAGTCGTTTTTGTAAAGGTAGTCATTTCAGTCGAAAGAACGACGTCTAGATGACCATTTTAGAAAACATACTTCCACTTTGAGTTTAACCATAATTTTTGGATATAGTTTCATGTTCATAATAAAAATCATTTTCTCAGAATAACAACTTTTAAATCAAAGTTTATCATAGTTTTTAATTAACTAACCCAAAACAGCCCGCGGTGTTACTACGACGGCGTAAATCCGGTTTTACGGTGTTTTTCGTGTTTCCAGGTTTTAAATCATTAAGTTAGCATATCATATAGATATAGAACATGTGTTTACTTAATTTTAAAAGTCAAGTTAGAAGGATTAACTTTTGTTTGCGAACAAGTTTAGAATTAACTAAACTATGTTCTAGTGATTACGAGTTTAAACCTTCGAATAAGATAGTTTTATATATATGAATCGAATGATGTTATGAACATCATTACTACCTCAAGTTTAGTAGGTAAACCTACTGGAAGTGACAAGAAATGATCTAGCTTCAAAGGATCTTGGATGGCTTGAAAGTTCTTGAAGTAGGATCATGATACAAAAACAAGTTCAAGTAAGATTTTTACTCGAATTAAGATAGTTTATAGTTATAGAAATTGAATCAAAGTTTGAATATGAATATTACCTTGAATAAGAAAGATAACCTACTGTATATAACAAAGGTTTCTTGATCTTAGATGATTACTTGGAATGGATTAGAAAGCTTGGAAGTAAATTAGTAAACTTGAAGGGATTTTTGAAGTGTTCTTGAAGTGTTCTTCCTATGATGATTATAGCTTGATTCTTGAAGTGATTTTTGATGAAGATGATGATTAACTACTGGAAAAATACGTTCATAATAGTGTGGGTGTGTTGAGAGAGAATTAGAAAGAGAATTGGAAGTGAAATGGAGTGAATGATGAGTGTTAATTGGTGAGTGGTGAGTGGGGTTAAAAGGAGTTCTAGTTAGTTGACTAGCTCATGGTAGAAGTTAAAATTGATTAGTCATACATGACATAATCAAGAGTGGAATCCCATGCTAGTTCCTATTGGTATATACCCATAGTAAGTACGTTTTGAAGCTGTGTATAATACGGGTAAAAATACGACTAGAATTCTTGATGAAAGAAAAGAATGGGAAAGTAACTGTAACCATTTTCGTTAAGTATGAATGTTTTGATATATGTCTTGAAGTCTTCCAAAAGTATTTTAATACATCTAAATACACTACATGTATATACATTTTAACTGAGTCGTTAAGTCATCGTTAGTCGTTACATGTAAGTGTTGTTTTGAAACCTTTAAGTTAACGATCTCAATTAATGTTGTTAACCCATTGTTTATTATATCTAATGAGATGTTAAATTATTATATTATCATGATATTATGATATATTAATATATCTTAATATGATATATATACATTTAAATGTCGTTACAACGATAATCGTTACATATATGTCTCGTTTCGAAATCCTTAAGTTAGTAGTCTTGTTTATATGTATATAACTCATGGTTATATACTTATGGAGATACTTACTTATCATAATCTCATGTTAACCATATGTATATCCATATATATATCGTCATGTCATTTTTACAAGTTTTAACGTTCGTGAATCGCCGGTCAACTTGGGTGGTCAATTGTCTATATGAAACATATTTCAATTAATCAAGTCTTAACAAGTTTGATTGCTTAACATGTTGGAAACATTTAATCATGTAAATATCAATCTCAATTAATATATATAAACATGGAAAAGTTCGGGTCACTACAAATAGGGTTTTAGAAGAGAGGTTGGATTCGCAGGAATAGCAAATGACCACAATGGTTACTGCCTCTGCTTATGTTCAAATTGTGGAGACTATGCAACGAATGGCTACCCTACAATTTGATGTTAGGGCCACTGCTGATCAAATGGCCATGGGTGTTGCAGGAATGAGGTCAGGACTTCAAACCTATGTCTCAGGCAATATGGCGTAGATCCTGGTGCCCATCTATCTCCTGCTGATGTTGACTGGAACAAATTTGCTTATTCTGTTCCTGAGTCAGATAGTAACCTTGATGCACAGGTCTCCCCCGCTCATCCTTCTGCCCCTGCTGATGACAAAAAGGGGGAGAAGAAGTCTAAAAAGAGAAAACAATCTGAGGGGGAGTATGAGCATGAAAAGGCTCTAAAATAGCAAAGGAGGGATGGTGATGATGGTGGTGATGGTACTGGTCAAGGTTCTGGTACTAAGCCCAGCAACGCTCATACTGAAGTAGGTGTCCAGGCAGCTGGTGAATCTTAACCCAGTGTGTCTGCCACATCTGTGGATGATATTGGTTCTGGCAGTAAGCCCAGTGATGTGTCTGAACTGGCTATAGCTAAACGAAAAATGAAAATAAAACTAGAGAGGCATCAGAAGAGATAGCAGGAACTAGATGCTACTTTCAACGCTAAATTTGAGGCATATGTTGCTCTGAAACGACACAAAATTGAGCATGTACGATCCCTCGATCCTGAAAAGCGTGAAATTCATGATGAACTTCTCAGGATTGCTGAACACAAAAGGGCTGCTTTGAAAAGAAATGCTAAGTTCATGGTGAAATATGATAGAAAGAAAGCAAAGTTATATGATGAGCGAGCAGACAGAATTAAGAAGATGACACATGAAGAGATGCAAGATTACTTGGCTTCAACTGAGTCGGTAGGAGTTAGAGCTGATGTATTCATGAAGTGGCTTGATGCCATATTAGAAACCAGCCAAACATCTCGATCTGCATCTACTGCTCATCCAACTACACAACAACAGCCAGCAGAAATCATAAACTTTGTTGACAATGATATTCACGGGGAGCACTTAGCAATTGTTCCCTATCTGCCTTCACAAGAACCAGTATCAACACAAGAACCATCAGCTGAACCTATGCCTATCGATAAAAAAAGAGTAAAATCTACTCCTAGGGATAACCAGCCCTTAAGGAAAGGACCCTTATTTGAGGAAGCTGATGAAGATATTATGGCACTTGTGCCAGCTGATACTAATCAGTCAGCTGGTACTGAATACACAGCAAGGAATACTGTGATTGAAGACCCAGCCAGAAGTGTGTTGCTGGGTGTAACAAGTGGTGAAGACCAAGTAAAAGGGGATGAGCTGGGTGCTAAACAAGATGCTGATACTATTGATCCTGCTGACTTCACAGTCTGGGGCAGAGGAGATCACCTATTTTTTCAATCGCCTATCTCTACTCGGACTCTTGCTTATTTTTACAGGACACAGGATGAATGTATTGATCAGTATTCAGTAAGTTCTTCTGGCATAGCAGAATCAATCATGTATCCTCCATTTCCCCAAAACGTCATGATAAACACACAACTTGGGAAGATGATCCAGTTGCATGAGGTGAGCCAGATCTAAGAAGAATGAATCCAGATGAAAGAGAGGCTTATAGGCTGAAGATCACTGTACCTGACTTTCTTGAGCAAAGATAAGCAGCTATTTCTGAAAGGCTAAGCAGCTATTTCTTGAGCAAAGACAAGTTAGATTGCAGCATCATCCACTTGATCAGCCATTCTATATCACTGCCTTGACTTATGGCATTGAAATTGGTGTGTATCTAAATAACAGTGGTCAAAGGCTATATACTGATGAAGAGAAAGCTCAATTTCATGAGGCTCGGCAACTGGATATGGATCTAAGGCAATATCGTGATACCCTTAAAACTGTTAAGGGCAGTAAGATGATTGAAACAGCTAAATCCCTGAACATTACTGCCAATGACTATCTTTTGGGTCTACAAGTTGAAAGGCAAAGAAGGGAGGATGTTGATGCTGAATTTGCTGAGAGGCTATGGCTTCAGGAAGAAGAAGCTAAGTTGGCTGCTGATAAAAAGCAAGAGGCTGAGTCCCTCAAGTTAGTGAAACCATTGTTAAGGAACAGGATAAAGCATTTAATGAACTGGAAGCTACTGAGAAAGCACCTACTACTGCCCCTATAGAAACTGAACGAACAATTGAATTATCTGATCATTACTATAGGAGCAAATATGGTGATGTGCTAACCAGAAGATCAAATCCTAGCAAGATCATCAAGGTGCACAAAGGCACAAAAAGGGCTTTCTCTGTCAGCAGGGAAGGTAATGTTCAGGAGAGAATAGACTACACTGAACTAAGAACCTTAGGGTTCAGTGAATGGATGGAGATACTGCAATACTTTATTGGCAAAGGTAAAAGTGGTATCAAAGATACACTGAAACCTGAACTTCAAAAACTCTTCAACATAGCAGTAAAGTATGAGAATGCACCAGTAGTGAATGTAGAAGAAGTTCTTTCTCAAAAGCCTAAAGGTAAGAAATCTACTGGTGAAGGCCCACACAGAAGAGATCCTATCATTCTGAAGCGACCCGTCCTAATCCATAAGGACGAATACATTACATTTGGTTACATCGCGAGGTACTTGACCTCTATATGATACATTTTACAAACATTGCATTCATTTTTAAAAGACAAACTTTCATTACATCGAAAGTTGACAGGCATGCATACCATTTCATAATATATCAAACTATAATTGACTTAATAATAATCTTGATGAACTCAACGACTCGAATGCAATGTCTTTTGAAATATGTCATGAATGACTCCAAGTAATATCTCTAAAATGAGAAAATGCACAGCACCTGAGAATTAACATGCTTTCAAGTGTCAACCGAAAGGTTAGTGAGTTCATTAGTTTATCATAAACGATCGTTTTCATCATTTTAATAGACCACAAGATTTTCATTTCTCATAAATACACATCTCATATCAGGCATTTCGCAAACTGCATAGAGATAAAAATCATTCATATGGATTGAACACCTGGTAATCGATCTTAACAAGATGCATATAGAATATCCCCCAGTATACAACGCGCAACTAATATACTAAATAATACCTCGAAGTACTAAAGCATCCATGAAATGCCCCGTTCATATATAATATAAACGATTCACAATAGTTGATTACATCGCGAGGTAATTGACTTCTATATGATATATTTTACAAATATTGCATTTGTTTTTAATAGATAAACTTTCTTTACATCGAAACTTGACGGCAAGCATACTATTTCATAATACCTCCAACTATAATTGACTTAATAATAATCTTGATGAACTCGAAGACTCGAATGCAACGTCTTTTGAAATATGTCATGAATGACTCCAAGTAATATCTCTAATATGAGCAAATGCACAGTAGAAGATTTCTTTCATACCTGAGAATAAACATGCTTTCAAGTGTCAGCCAAAAGGTTGGTGAGTTCATAGGTTTATCATAAAACAATAAAATTCATCATTTTGATAGACCACAAGATTTAAATCCTGCATGGTACAAATGGTCCCGAATCCTATACCCACCTGTAATGTACATGCGATATCTTTTAAATACAGTACACCTTGCTCGTGTACGAAATCATCTTTCATAAATCTTAGTAACCGTACACATATCTTGTGCACAAAAATAACATACACATAACCTGTGTATAAAATCATTTTCTCGATACATAACATTCACTTTTCATTGATTTCATAGCTTGGCTTGGTAACTGACCTTAACATATAATGCGCATAATAATATCCCCAAAACAGAACATCTGGTCTGTATAATAATCATATAAACTTCGAAGTACTAAACACCACGCCCACTAGCCCTTCCGTCTAGTGAATATTCAGGGTGGGGGTGTTAAACCCGGTATCTACCTTTAGGATTCGCGTCAATTAGGCGTTCACTAATTCTCAAAATTAGTGATGTTCCCTAATTCTTAGGTTACCAAGCAATAATAATCAGGGGAAAAATATTCATATCACTTGTGGCAATTATCACGTCCACATAATTCAATGGTGGCAATTATCACGTCCACATAATTCATTCGAGGAATGTTTTGCTTGTGTCTATCTCGTCAAACATTTATAAAAGCATTTCATGTATTCGCAGTTCAAAATGTATTTCAAAAGCATTTAATAAAACAGTTGTAAAAGTAGCGCATGTATTCTCAGTCCTAAAAATGTAAAGAGTAAAAGGGAATCAAATGAACTCATAATACTGTATTTTGTAGTAAAAATACATATAACAACACTGAACAATGCAGGGTTGACCTCGGATTCACGAACCTATTATTCAATCATGTATATTAATACATGTAATGGTAATCGAAAAAATATATATTTTATTAGTGTTTTTATTTATTATTTTATATCATGTGTTTTATTAATAACTTAATTAGATATATTTATATTTATATAGCTAATTAACATTTATTTCAAAAGTATTAATATGACTAGGTTTTATGTCATAAATATATTTTTATATAGAAAATCTTCATTTGATATATTAATAGTAATAATAATAATAATGATAAAAATAATACTAATTATAATAAAAATTATGATAATTCTAATAATAATAATAATGATAATTTTAATATTAATGATAAAGATAGTACTAATAATAAAAATTGTTTCTAATGATAATACTAATAATGTTTAATGATAATACTAATAATTATGATATAATTTTGTTAATAATAATATATAATCTAACAATACTAACAATAATAATAATAATAATAATAATAATAATAATAATAATAATAATAATAATAATAATAATAATAATAATAATAATAATAATAATAATAATAATAATAATAATAATAATAATAATAATAAGTAATAAGTAAACTACCTCAATGAAGTAGCCCTAAAAAAATGCCCAAGTCCGGGTTTGGACCCGCGACGTCCCGCTTACCCCATAACATCCTTAACCATCCCTTTACTCATGTACTTCAGAAATTATTACCACCCCAAAATATATATTACCCGTTATTTTCATTTCGGCCCAACTGAGACACTTGCGGCCCAACTAACATGGCAAGATCACGGCCAAGATCAATAGTCCGTTATTTGATTAATGAATTTTGAAGCCCAAGCCCAATTCTTACTAGATTAATTCCTGAATTAAGAGATAGGAAAAGGAAACTGTAATAGTCAGTTGTAAGAGAAAAGTAAACAACACAGTAGCATCTTCATACTCCTCAACCCGTCCCTATTCATTCTCATCATCATCGCAGGTTATCATGGCATCATCCGTTCATCATATCTCTTCTTCAACATCATCATCGTTATTTTCATAATTCCATCACCATCATTGTTATTTAATGTATTACACCATCATCATCATCTCAAATATTCGCTAATCAACATAACGATCATCATTATTTTAATCATAATCTTCCTTGACACATATCATCATTCGAAGCCTTCTCATTTTTCTCACCAAAACTGAATCGAGTAATCAGTCAAGCATCATCACAGTTATCCATCATCATCTTCATCGTTGTTAATCCGGAACATACACAGGAACAGTAAGAATGCGTAGCAGTAGAAAAACACCTCACGCGGATCGCGTAATTCTGTACGTGAAACGCGTAATTCCTGTGAGCAAATTAAGCGGAACGTGTAGTTCATTACGCTAAACGCTTAATCTAAGCCATCGTTTACTGTAGCAGGTGGGTTATTCATAAACAGGATACGTTAGCAACAGCCTTCGAGTAAAACAGTGTTTGGGTTTGGTAGTGGTGCTTCACTGTGGTGACGGCTCAGGATGGTGGCATAGTGGCCGATGGTTGTGGGATTGGTGGTAATGATTTAATGGAGGTGGTGACGTTAAGGTGTAGGATTTCAAGATCATGAGGGTGTAGTGACCCAAACTTTTCCATGTTTATATATATTAATTGAGATTGATATTTACATGATTAAATGTTTCCAACATGTTAAGCAATCAAACTTGTTAAGACTTGATTAATTGAAATAGGTTTCATATAGACAATTGACCACCCAAGTTGACCGGTGATTCACGAACGTTAAAACTTGTAAAAACTATATGATGACATATATATGGTTATATATATAGTTAACATGATATTATGATAAGTAAACATATCATTAAGTATATTAACAATGAACTACATATGTAAAAACAAGACTACTAACTTAATGATTTTGAAACGAGACATATATGTAACGATTATCGTTGTAACGACATTTAATGTATATATATCATATTAAGAGATATTCGTACATCATAATATCATGATAATATAATAATTTAAAATCTCTTTTGATATTATAAACATTGGGTTAACAACATTTAACAAGATCGTTAACCTAAAGGTTTCAAAACAACATTTACATGTAACGACTAACGATGACTTAACGACTCAGTTAAAATGTATATACATGTAGTGTTTTAATATGTATTTATACACTTTTGAAAGACTTCAATACACTTATCAAAATACTTCTACTTAAAAAAAATGCTTACAATTACATCCTCGTTCAGTTTCATCAACAATTCTACTCGTATGCACCCGTATTCGTACTCGTACAATACACAGCTTTTAGATGTATGTACTATTGGTATATACACTCCAATTATCAGCTCTTAGCAGCCCATGTGAGTCACCTAACACATGTGGGAACCATCATTTGGCAACTAGCATGAAATATCTCATAAAATTACAAAAATATGAGTAATCATTCATGACTTATTTACATGAAAACAAAATTACATATCCTTTATATCTAATCCATACACCAACGACCAAAAACACCTACAAATACTTTCATTCTTCAATTTTCTTCATCTAATTGATCTCTCTCAAGTTCTATCTTCAAGTTCTAAGTGTTCTTCATAAATTCTAAAAGTTCTAGTTTCATAAAATCAAGAATACTTTCAAGTTTGCTAGCTCACTTCCAATCTTGTAAGGTGATCATCCAACCTCAAGAAATCTTTGTTTCTTACAGTAGGTTATCATTCTAATACAAGGTAATAATCATATTCAAACTTTGGTTCAATTTCTATAACTATAACAATCTTATTTCAAGTGATGATCTTACTTGAACTTGTTTTCGTGTCATGATTCTGCTTCAAGAACTTCGAGCCATCCAAGGATCCATTGAAGCTAGATCCATTTTTCTCTTTTCCAGTAGGTTTATCCAAGGAACTTAAGGTATTAATTATGTTCATAACATCATTCGATTCATACATATAAAGCTATCTTATTCGAAGGTTTAAACTTGTAATCACTAGAACATAGTTTAGTTAATTCTAAACTTGTTCGCAAACAAAAGTTAATCCTTCTAACTTGACTTTTAAAATAAACTAAACACATGTTCTATATCTATATGATATGCTAACTTAATGATTTAAAACCTGGAAACACGAAAAACACCGTAAAACCGGATTTACGCCGTCGTAGTAACACCGCGGGCTGTTTTGGGTTAGTTAATTAAAAACTATGATAAACTTTGATTTAATAGTTGTGATTCTGAGAAAATGAGTTTTATTATGAACATGAAACTATATCCAAAAATTATGGTTAAACTCAAAGTGGAAGTATGTTTTCTAAAATGGTCATCTAGACGACGTTCTTTCGACTGAAATGACTACCTTTACAAAAACGACTTGTAACTTATTTTTATGACTATAAACCTATACTTTTTCTGTTTAGATTCATAAAATAGAGTTCAATATGAAACCATAGCAATTTGATTCACTCAAAACGGATTTAAAATGAAGAAGTTATGGGTAAAACAAGATTGGATAATTTTTCTCATTTTAGCTACGTGAAAATTGGTAACAAATCTATTCCAACCATAACTTAATCAACTTGTATTGTATATTATGTAATCTTGAGATACCATAGACATGTATACAATGTTTCGACCTATCATGTCGACACATCTATATATATTTCGGAACAACCATAGACACTCTATATGTGAATGTTGGAGTTAGCTATACAGGGTTGAGGTTGATTCCAAAATATATATAGTTTGAGTTGTGATCAATACTGAGATACGTATACACTGGGTCGTGGATTGATTCAAGATAATATTTATCAATTTATTTCTGTACATCTAACTGTGGACAACTAGTTGTAGGTTACTAACGAGGACAGCTGACTTAATAAACTTAAAACATCAAAATATATTAAAAGTGTTGTAAATATATTTTGAACATACTTTGATATATATGTATATATTGTTATAGGTTCGTGAATCAACCAGTGGCCAAGTCTTACTTCCCGACGAAGTAAAAATCTGTGAAAGTGAGTTATAGTCCCACTTTTAAAAATCTAATATTTTTGGGATGAGAATACATGCAGGTTTTATAAATGATTTACAAAATAGACACAAGTATGTGAAACTACATTCTATGGTTGAATTATCGAAATCGAATATGCCCCTTTTTATTAAGTCTGGTAATCTAAGAATTAGGGAACAGACACCCTAATTGACGGGAATCCTAAAGATAGATCTATTGGGCCTAACAAACCCCATCCAAAGTACCGGATGCTTTAGTACTTTGAAATTTATATCATATCCGAAGGGTGTCCCGGAATGATGGGGATATTCTTATATATGCATCTTGTTAATGTCGGTTACCAGGTGTTCACCATATGAATGATTTTTATCTCTATGTATGGGATGTGTATTGAAATATGAAATCTTGTGGTCTATTATTATGATTTGATATATATAGGTTAAACCTATAACTCACCAACATTTTTATTGACGTTTTAAGCATGTTTATTCTCAGGTGATTATTAAGAGCTTCCGCTATTGCATACTTAAATAAGGACGAGATTTGGAGTCCATGCTTGTATGATTGTGTAAAAACTGCATTCAAGAAACTTATTTTGTTGTAACATATTTGTATTGTAAACCATTATGTAATGGTCGTGTGTAAACAGGATATTTTAGATTATCATTATTTGATAATCTACGTAAAGCTTTTTAAACCTTTATTGATGAAATAAAGGTTATGGTTTGTTTTAAAATGAATGCAGTCTTTGAAAAACGTCTCATATAGAGGTCAAAACCTCGCAACGAAATCAATTAATATGGAACGTTTTTAATCAATAAGAACGGGACATTTCAGTTGGTATCCGAGCGTTGGTCTTAGAGAACCAGAAAATTTGCATTAGTGTGTCTTATTGAGTTTGTTAGGATGCATTAGTGAGTCTGGACTTCGACCGTGTTTTCTTTAAAAATGATTGCTTAACATTTTTGTTGGAAACTATATATTATTAACATGTATATATTATGTGATATATTAATCTCTTAACATGTTTGATATTGTATGATAGATGTCTACCTCTAGCACAAATCTCATTGACTCACCTAATAATACCGAAGAGTCGAATATATATTGGACTGATTCACAAGTTCCCGAAGAAGAACCGGAAGAAGAATCAGAACCGGAAGAGGAGGAACCGGAGGAGGAAATAGAACCGGTGGGGGAAATAATAAAACGGTTAAGTAAAAGAAAATCCTCAACCAAGCGACCAAGGTTAATTATGGTCAATGGTGTTTCCGCCAAGGAAGCAAAATATTGGGGGGATTACCAATTCTCCGATGAATCGGATTCCGATGAGAATTCTGATGATGTTATAGAAATTACCCCAACTGAATTTACAAAGGCAAAAGAAAATAATAAGGGAAAAGGTATAAAAATAGAGAAATCTAATTCCAATCCCGATGAACTTTATATGTATCGTCAACCCCCGAAGCCCTTAAGTTGTAACAATGACCCGGAAACCTCTAAACCACCAGGTTTTTCTAAATCAATGTGGACAACGACGGCTCGTATTAGGGGAACATCATATATCCCTAGAAACTTGGCAAAACGATCCAAAACTGAAGAAGAAGAAACAAGCGAGTCGGAATAAGATAGTTGTATTCGTGTGGCGTAATATATGTAATATAGTGTGCTTATGCTTTATGATATATGTAAAAATTTCTTGTATTAATAAGTATTTTTTTTTTATGAATCTAACTCTTGTCTATTTTACAGTATAAAAACACAAAATGGATAGACAACCCAATATTTTAAGAGACCTACCCGGAGACATGATTGATGAAATCTTGTCTAGAGTCGGTCAGAATTCTTCGGCACAACTATTTATGGTGAAATCAGTTTGTAAGACATTCGAAGAACGTTCCAAGAATGTCTTGGTTTATAAGAGACTTTCGTTTGAAAGATGGGGGATATCACATTGGGAAACCCATAAGTTACGAAATGTTTACTTTGACGCATATATTGCGGGGAACCCAAATGCTATTTTACGCAACGGGTTAAGAAATTATTTTGACTCAATGTATCCGAATATAGGACTTCATGATTTAGAAAAAGCGGCTAACATGCAACATAAAGAAGCATGCTATGCTTAAGGGTTAGTAATGCTCGCTTCTCACCAAAGTGAGAACAAGAACATCGGGCTACAACTATTAAACAAAACGTTCCCACAAGTGACGGAGTCGGTAATTGGGGTAAGAAATGAGGTTTTTAGGTTATTACGAGACTGTTGGTCATTACGTAACCCTCGTCCCTTTGACGACGTTACAATACGCTGTCTTATCAATTGCCATAACGGTTATGTTCCACAAGACCAAGGATGGGAAGTAGTCCTAGTAAAACCAGAATGCATGACTTGTTTCTGGACGTATGAATTACGTGTCTTTATTGCCTTTGCTGAACGACTTGTGTACTAGCTAGAATTATCTTCACAACCATATTGTATCAAATTTATTGTGTGCTATATTTCATGCTATATGTAAAATAAGCGGTATTGTAAGTTTGTAAAATATTGTGTAAAAGTTTGAACGCGAAATATTATTATAATCAGTTTTTCATATAGAATTGTAGTAGTTGAATTGTATATTAGCTACTAAGTATGAACTTAACGGGTAGGTACTACCCGAATTTAAACTTATAAAATGCTAATATGAAGAAAAAGCTTTTATAAATGAGTTCATATTATGCTACAAAATACTATTAACTACTCTTAATATTCTGTATGATTAACTTGTTCCATTTGACTATTTTGAAGGAAATGGCACCGACTACTCGACACACCGTGAATATGAATGAAGAGGAATTCCGTACTTTTCTAGCTTCAAACATAGCCGCAGTACAGGCTGCGCTACATACCAACAATAACCTTAGATCTAGCAGTACAGGAAATCGTGTAGGATGCACCTACAAAGAATTCACTGGCTGCAAACCTTTGGAATTTGATGGAACCGAAGGACCGATCGGATTGAAACGGTGGACCGAGAAGGTCGAATCGGTGTTTGCCATAAGTAAGTGTACTGAAGAGGACAAAGTAAAGTACGCTACGCATACCTTCACAGGTTCTGCGTTAACATGGTGGAATACCTATCTAGAGCAAGTGGGACAAGACGATGCGTACGCACTACCGTGGTCAGCATTCAAGCACTTGATGAACGAGAAGTACCGTCCCAGAACCGAGGTCAATAAGCTCAAGACAGAACTTAGAGGGTTACGAACCCAAGGATTTGATATTACCACGTACGAAAGACGATTCACACAATTGTGCCTATTGTGTCCGGGAGCATTCGAAGATGAGGAAGAGAAGATCGACGCGTTTGTGAAAGGATTACCGGAAAGAATCCAAGAAGATATGAGTTCACACGAGCCCGCCTCCATACAACAGGCATGTAGAATGGCTCACAAACTAGTGAACCAAATTGAAGAAAGAATTAAAGAACAGACTTCTGAAGAGACCAATGTGAAGCAAGTCAAAAGAAAGTGGGAGGAAAACGGTGATAAGAATCACCAAAACAACAACAACAACAACAATAGCAGCAACTACAACAATCATCCCAACAACAATAATAACCGCAACAACAACAACAATCAGAAGCAGCTATGCCAAAGGTGTGAAAAGTATCACTCGGGGTTCTGCACCAAATTTTGCAACAAGTGTCAAAGAAATGGTCATAGCGCAGCGAAGTGTGAGGTCTACGGACCAGGGGTTAATAGAACGAAAGGAACAAATGGTGTCGAAACGAGTAATGGCGGAGCAAGTAGTGTCGGAGCAAGTTATGCCAATGTAGTTTGTTATAAATGTGGAAAACCGGGCCACATCATTAGAAATTGCCCGAACCAGGAGAACACGAATGGACAAGGCCGCGGAAGAGTTTTCAATATTAATGCGGCAGAGGCACAGGAAGACCCGGAGCTTGTTACGGGTACGTTTCTTATTTACAATAAATCTGCTTACGTTTTATTTGATTCGGGTGCGGATAGAAGCTATATGAGTAGAGATTTTTGTCCTAATTTAAGTTGTCCATTGACGCCTTTGGATAGTAAATTTTTACTCGAATTAGCAAATGGTAAATTAATTTCAGCAGATAATATATGTCGGAATCGAGAAATTAAACTGGTTAGCGAAACATTTAAGATTGATTTGATACCAGTAGAGTTAGGGAGTTTTGATGTGATAATCGGTATGGACTGGTTGAAAGAAGTGAAAGCAGAGATCGTTTGTTACAAAAATGCAATTCGCATTTTACGAGAAAAAAGAAAACCCTTAATGGTGTACGGAGAAAAGGGCAACATGAAGCTACATCTTATTAGTAATTTGAAGGCACAAAAACTAATAAGAAAAGGTTGCTATGCTGTTCTAGCACACGTTGAGAAGTACAAACTGAAGAAAAGAGCATCAATGATGTTCCCGTTGCAAAAGAATTTCCCGATGTATTTCCGAAAGAATTACCAGGATTACCCCCACATCGATCCGTTGAATTTCAAATAGATCTTGTACCAGGAGCTGCACCAATAGCTCGTGCTCCTTACAGACTCGCACCCAATGAGATGAAAGAACTGCAAAGCCAATTACAAGAACTTTTAGAGCGTGGTTTCATTCGACCAAGCACATCACCGTGGGGAGCTCCTGTTTTGTTTGTCAAGAAGAAAGATGGTACATTCAGGTTGTGTATCGACTACCGAGAGTTGAACAAACTTACCATCAAGAACCGCTACCCACTACCGAGAATCGACGACTTATTTGATCAACTACAAGGCTCGTCTGTTTATTCAAAGATTGACTTACGTTCCGGGTATCATCAAATGTGGGTGAAAGAAGATGATATTCCAAAGACTGCTTTCAGAACACGTTACGGTCATTACGAGTTTATGGTCATGCCGTTTGGTTTAACTAATGCACCAGCTGTGTTCATGGACCTTATAAACTGAGTGTGTGGACCATACCTTGACAAGTTTGTCATTGTTTTCATTGATGACATACTTATTTACTCAAAGAATGACCAAGAACACGGTGAACATTTGAGAAAGGTGTTAGAAGTATTGAGGAAGGAAGAATTGTACGCTAAGTTTTCAAAGTGTGCATTTTGGTTGAAAGAAGTTCAATTCCTAGGTCACATAGTGAACAAAGAAGGTATTAAGGTGGATCCGGCAAAGATAGAAACTGTTGAAAAGTGGGAAACCCCGAAAACTACGAAACACATACGCCAGTTTTTAGGACTAGCTGGTTACTACAGAAGGTTCATCCAAGACTTTTCCAGAATAGCAAAACCCTTGACTGCATTAACGCATAAAGGGAAGAAATTTGAATGGAATGATGAACAAGAGAAAGCGTTTCAGTTATTGAAGAAAAAGCTAACTACGGCACCTATATTGTCATTGCCTGAAGGGAATGATGATTTTGTGATTTATTGTGACGCATCAAAGCAAGGTCTCGGTTGTGTATTAATGCAACGAACGAAGGTGATTGCTTATGCGTCTAGACAATTGAAGATTCACGAACAAAATTATACGACGCATGATTTGGAATTAGGCGCGGTTGTTTTTGCATTAAAGACTTGGAGGCACTACTTATATGGGGTCAAAAGTATTATATATACCGACCACAAAAGTCTTCAACACATATTTAATCAGAAACAACTGAATATGAGGCAGCGTAGGTGGATTGAATTATTGAATGATTACGACTTTGAGATTCGTTACCACCCGGGGAAGGCAAATGTGGTAGCCGATGCCTTGAGCAGGAAGGACAGAGAACCCATTCGAGTAAAATCTATGAATATAATGATTCATAATAACCTTACTACTCAAATAAAGGAGGCGCAACAAGGAGTTTTAAAAGAGGGAAATTTAAAGGATGAAATACCCAAAGGATCGGAGAAACATCTTAATATTCGGGAAGACGGAACCCGGTATAGGGCTGAAAGGATTTGGGTACCAAAATTTGGAGATATGAGAGAAATGGTACTTAGAGAAGCTCATAAAACCAGATACTCAATACATCCTGGAACGGGGAAGATGTACAAGGATCTCAAGAAACATTTTTGGTGGCCGGGTATGAAAGCCGATGTTGGTAAATACGTAGGAGAATGTTTGACGTGTTCTAAGGTCAAAGCTGAGCATCAGAAACCATCAGGTCTACTTCAACAACCCGAAATCCCATAATGGAAATGGGAAAACATTACCATGGATTTCATCACTAAATTGCCAAGGACTGCAAGTGGTTTTGATACTATTTGGGTAATAGTTGATCGTCTCACCAAATCAGCACACTTTCTGCCAATAAGAGAAGATGACAAGATGGAGAAGTTAGCACGACTGTATTTGAAGGAAGTCGTCTCCAGACATGGAATACCAATCTCTATTATCTCTGATAGGGATGTCAGATTTATTTCAAGATTCTGGCAGATATTACAGCAAGCATTAGGAACTCGTCTAGACATGAGTACTGCCTATCATCCACAAACTGATGGGCAGAGCGAAAAGACGATACAAACACTTGAAGACATGCTACGAGCATGTGTTATTGATTTCGGAAACAGTTGGGATCGACATCTACCGTTAGCAGAATTTTCCTACAACAACAGCTACCATTCAAGCATTGAGATGGCGCCGTTTGAAGCACTTTATGGTAGAAAGTGTAGGTCTCCGATTAGTTGGAGTGAAGTGGGGGATAGACAGATTACGGGTCCGGAGATTATACAAGAAACTACCGAGAAGATCATCCAAATTCAACAACGGTTGAAAACCGCCCAAAGTCGACAAAAGAGCTACGCTGACATTAAAAGAAAAGATATAGAATTTGAAATTGGAGAGATGGTCATGCTTAAAGTTGCACCTTGGAAAGGCGTTGTTCGATTTGGTAAACGAGGGAAATTAAATCCAAGGTATATTGGACCATTCAAGATTATTGATCGTGTCGGACCAGTAGCTTACCGACTTGAGTTACCTCAACAACTCGCGGCTGTACATAACACTTTCCACGTCTCGAATTTGAAGAAATGTTTTGCTAAAGAAGATCTCACTATTCCGTTAGATGAAATCCAAATCAACGAAAAACTTCAATTCATCGAAGAACCCGTCGAAATAATGGATCGTGAGGTTAAAAGACTTAAGCAAAACAAGATACCAATTGTTAAGGTTTAATGGAATGCTCGTAGAGGACCCGAGTTCACCTGGGAGCGTGAAGATCAGATGAAGAAGAAATACCCGCATCTATTTCCAGAAGATTCGTCAACACCTTCAACAGCTTAAAATTTCGGGACGAAATTTATTTAACGGGTAGGTACTGTAGTGACCCGAACTTTTCCATGTTTATATATATTAATTGAGATTGATATTTACATGATTAAACGTTTCCAACATGTTAAGCAATCAAACTTGTTAAGACTTGATTAATTGAAATAGGTTTCATATAGACAATTGACCACCCAAGTTGACCGGTGATTCACGAACGTTAAAACTTGTAAAAACTATATGATGACATATATATAGTTAACATGATATTATGATAAGTAAACATATCATTAAGTATATTAACAATGAACTACATATGTAAAAACAAGACTACTAACTTAATGATTTTGAAACGAGACATATATGTAACGATTATCGTTGTAACGACATTTAATGTATATATATCATATTAAGAGATATTTGTACATCATAATATCATGATAATATAATAATTTAAAATCTCTTTTGATATTATAAACATTGGGTTAACAACATTTAACAAGATCGTTAAACTAAAGGTTTCAAAACAACATTTACATGTAACGACTAACGATGACTTAACGACTCAGTTAAAATGTATATACATGTAGTGTTTTAATATGTATTTATACACTTTTGAAAGACTTCAATACACTTATCAAAATACTTCTACTTAACAAAAATGCTTACAATTACATCCTCGTTCAGTTTCATCAACAATTCTACTCGTATGCACCCGTATTCGTACTCGTACAATACACAGCTTTTAGATGTATGTACTATTGGTATATACACTCCAATTATCAGCTCTTAGCAGACCATGTGAGTCACCTAACACATGTGGGAACCATCATTTGGCAACTAGCATGAAATATCTCATAAAATTACAAAAATATGAGTAATCATTCATGACTTATTTACATGAAAACAAAATTACATATCCTTTATATCTAATCCATACACCAACGACCAAAAACACCTACAAACACTTTCATTCTTCAATTTTATTCATCTAATTGATCTCTCTCAAGTTCTATCTTCATGTTCTAAGTGTTCTTCATAGATTCTAAAAGTTCTAGTTTCATAAAATCAAGAATACTTTCAAGTTTGCTAGCTCACTTCCAATCTTGTAAGGTGATCATCCAACCTCAAGAAATCTTTGTTTCTTACAGTAGGTTATCATTCTAATACAAGGTAATAATCATATTCAAACTTTGGTTCAATTTCTATAACTACAACAATCTTATTTCAAGTGATGATCTTACTTGAACTTGTTTTCGTGTCATGATTCTGCTTCAAGAACTTCGAGCCATCCAAGGATCCATTGAAGCTAGATCCATTTTTCTCTTTTCCAGTAGGTTTATCCAAGGAACTTAAGGTATTAATGATGTTCATAACATCATTCGATTCATACATATAAAGCTATCTTATTCGAAGGTTTAAACTTGTAATCACTAGAACATAGTTTAGTTAATTCTAAACTTGTTCGCAAACAAAAGTTAATCCTTCTAACTTGACTTTTAAAATAAACTAAACACATGTTCTATATCTATATGATATGCTAACTTAATGATTTAAAACCTGGAAACACGAAAAACACCGTAAAACCGGATTTACGCCGTCGTAGTAACACCGCGGGCTGTTTTGGGTTAGTTAATTAAAAACTATGATAAACTTTGATTTAATAGTTGTGATTCTGAGAAAATGAGTTTTATTATGAACATGAAACTATATCCAAAAATTATGGTTAAACTCAAAGTGGAAGTATGTTTTCTAAAATGGTCATCTAGACGTCGTTCTTTCGACTGAAATGACTACCTTTACAAAAACGACTTGTAACTTATTTTTCCGACTATAAACCTATACTTTTTCTGTTTAGATTCATAAAATAGAGTTCAATATAAAACCATAGCAATTTGATTCACTCAAAACGGATTTAAAATGAAGAAGTTATGGGTAAAACAAGATTGGATAATTTTTCTCATTTTAGCTACGTGAAAATTGGTAACAAATCTATTCCAACCATAACTTAATCAACTTGTATTGTATATTATGTAATCTTGAGATACCATAGACACGTATACAATGTTTCGACCTATCATGTCGACACATCTATATATATTTCGGAACAACCATAGACACTCTATATGTGAATGTTGGAGTTAGCTATACAGGGTTGAGGTTGATTCCAAAATATATATAGTTTGAGTTGTGATCAATACTGAGATACGTATACACTGGGTCGTGGATTGATTCAAGATAATATTTATCGATTTATTTCTGTACATCTAACTGTGGACAACTAGTTGTAGGTTACTAACGAGGACAGCTGACTTAATAAACTTAAAACATCAAAATATATTAAAAGTGTTGTAAATATATTTTGAACATACTTTGATATATATGTATATATTGTTATAGGTTCGTGAATCAACCAGTGGCCAAGTCTTACTTCCCGACGAAGTAAAAATCTGTGAAAGTGAGTTATAGTCCCACTTTTAAAAATCTAATATTTTTGGGATGAGAATACATGCAGGTTTTATAAATGATTTACAAAATAGACACAAGTACGTGAAACTACATTCTATGGTTGAATTATCGAAATCGAATATGCCCCTTTTTATTAAGTCTGGTAATCTAAGAATTAGGGAACAGACACCCTAATTGACGCGAATCCTAAAGATAGATCTATTGGGCCTAACAAACCCCATCCAAAGTACCGGATGCTTTAGTACTTCGAAATTTATATCATATCCGAAGGGTGTCCCGGAATGATGGGGATATTCTTATATATGCATCTTGTTAATGTCGGTTACCAGGTGTTCACCATATGAATGATTTTTATCTCTATGTATGGGATGTGTATTGAAATATGAAATCTTGTGGTCTATTATTATGATTTGATATATATAGGTTAAACCTATAACTCACCAACATTTTTGTTGACGTTTTAAGCATGTTTATTCTCAGGTGATTATTAAGAGCTTCCGATGTTGCATACTTAAATAAGGACGAGATTTGGAGTCCATGCTTGTATGATTGTGTAAAAACTGCATTCAAGAAACTTATTTTATTGTAACATATTTGTATTGTAAACCATTATGTAATGGTCGTGTGTAAACCGGATATTTTAGATTATCATTATTTGATAATCTACGTAAAGCTTTTTAAACCTTTATTGATGAAATAAAGGTTATGGTTTGTTTTAAAATGAATGCAGTCTTTGAAAAACGTCTCATATAGAGGTCAAGACCTCGCAACGAAATCAATTAATATGGAACGTTTTTAATCAATAAGAACGGGACATTTCAGAGGGGAGACAGGAATGATGATAATGAGAAGTGATGGTGGTTCAAGTTTCGTAAGTGACGGTTGAGGTGATGGATTGAGGTGGTTGCAGGGTTCGAATCAATAAGCAGATCGATGCGTTTGTTGTGGGTTCACAAAGAAAACATGAGAGAGAGAGAGATAGTGTGTCGATGAGTGTGTGTGGCTTGATTTCAGTTTCAAGTTGAAAGTGACGGTGGTTTGGGGTGGTTTGTAAGATGGTGTCGTGAAGGTAATCCAGGAGGTGGTCACGATGGTGATGGGTTTTATAAAGATGGCACTCCATAAATATTATGTGTGTATATGTATAGATATATATTTGAGATATAAAAATGAAGGTGAAGGATGGTGGTTATTGGTGATGTCATGGTGGCGGAGGTGGTCCGGCGAGGTGACTGGGGTGAAGGTGGTGTCTGGTTAGTGATCAAGGTTGAAGATGGAGCCGGGTTCCATATATCTATGTATGTGTATGATACATACATATATATATATATATATAATATAACTCTAAATATTAATAATAATATAATAATTAATAATAATAATAATTTAATAATAATTAAGAACATGTGAAAGAAACATAACATCAATCAGTGAAAATATCTGCCGACAGTTTTCACGGGGTGTGTCCATTGCTAAACAGTTACGGATAATTTAATTCAGAAAAAACTCATATTTTAAAATTAAGTCCATTTATTTAATTCAGTCATTACCTGTTTGAAACCTGATCAAAAAGATTCAATAATTATTTCTTTTCTGTTCCAATTTATATGTACGAAGTACAAAAACTTAGATTGAAAAGGTAAAAAAAATATTTATCAAAACTACTATTTTTTAATCAAATTTTGGAACGACTTTTATTTTAAAACTTCATATATATATATATATATATATATATATATATATATATATATATATATATATATATATATATATATATATATATATATATATATATATATATATATATATATATATATATATTAGACTTATTTTAAAAATAATTAAACGTCAACCGAAAGTTACAGACATTTATCATTTAAGCTCAAAATTAATTATATTTAATATACACTATGTATATATATATATATATATACAATTTTAAATAACAAATTTACTACGCACATAAATATATATTAAATAATTAAATTAAATATTACAATATATATATACAAGAAATATACATATAAAATAATAGTTTTATTACAATGTAGTTTATTGTACATATTTATTTATAACAATAAATGTATATAATAGTTTATTAATGTTCATGTTATTATATATATTATACATATATTTAGATATACACATATTTATATATATCCACATATTTACAAGCAATAGTTCGTGAATCATCGGGGACAGTCGAAGGTCACATGAATATATGAAAATAGTTCAAACTTTTTGAGACTCAACTTTACAGACTTTGCTTATCGTGTCGAAATCATACAAAGATTAAGTTTAAATTTGGTCGAAAATTGCCGGGTTGTCACAGTACCTACCCGTTAAAGAAATTTCGTCCCGAAATTTGATCGAGGTCGTTATGGCTAACAAATAAAATGTTTTCATGACGAATATGAGTTGATAAAAAAAGAGTTTTATCACCGTTGAGGAATATGGATAAAATAGTCCGATTATTCGAAGAATACGAATGAAGCTGTCGCAAAAAGTGAATTGAAGAAAATAAGATTTTTTTTAGCTTTTGACGTAAACAGGGTTGAATTCCGGAATTCAAGGGATTTAAAGAAGATCTTCGAAATCTAAAAGATTTGATTCTTCGGGATTTAAGGAAATTAAGATTTGTGTAATTAAATACGGTGATATGCCTCGATTACTCTGTCTGATTCCATTATAAATTAAGCTCTTCCGTTCCATTACTCTCACCATTCCTATACTTTCTTTCTTAGTTCATACATTCAAAAGATTGTGAAAATACTAAATCCCGTTATAATCCTTGATATTTTTCTAATTATCATTTCTGTCATCCTTCTTTTCAATCTTCTACCAGAAAAATCTGTTTGCTTCTACTATTACCTTGGGTGATACTATTCTAAATTATACCATGTCTTTATATTGCTATTCGTATTAATTTTCACGATTTGTAACCTCCGTGTTGTCATTGGGCTTTATATTTTCTCTTATATTTTAGATCTCTTTGCCTTTTTATTATCCTCTCAACCTCTAGTAAAGCAAGTAACGTTCCAGAATTCGTAAGTATGGAGTTTCGAATGAACTTAATGTTATAAACAAGAAAGAACGTAGTGTTGGAATTTAACAACTTTAATAAACAACATGTTCTTAAAAATACATGTTCATAAAACCATTTTTATGATTTAAGGAAAGCGGAAGCATGAATATAAGTTCATGTTTATTTGTTTAATCATTAAGTTAAATTCCATATTAATATCAAGTCATGAATCATGCTTACATATAAAACAAGTATAAGAAGAAGATTATTACCTCCTCAAGTTAATTGAGGGTGATATTGAAGAACAAGAAGATGATAGAACCTCAAGTTATTGTGTACCAACACCACCCTTAAACTTGTTAGGAATTAAGACCCTTAATCACCTTTGAACAAGCTCAAAACCCTTTGCTCTTACACCCAATTTTCTGGACAGCAGTAAGCAGTAGGTTGAAAAGATGATGAGAATGCAAGCCTCAAAAGCATGAAACCTCAAGAGATTATACCCCAAACTTGATACCAACACCTAGTACTTATGTTAGGATTAATTGACACTTGAAAAACTAGCTTGCAAAGAAGAAAATGATCTTCCTTTTGACCCTCAAAGTCCACGGCTGAAAACAGCTGCAGAAGCAGTTTTTTTTTTCACTAAAACTTGATATCTTTGCATGTGTGGTATGGCATTTGGTCAAGGAGCATGCTTATAGAGACTTGGAAAAGTATGTCACATTCAATGAAGAATCTTGTGCATGTTCTTAAACTCCCCATGCCACTACCATTTAAACACATATAATATACTTGTGGAATATAAAACTGAATTTATAAAATCAGTTTTTATAAAACATGAAATTATAAAACACATTTTATAAACTTGTATATTATTTGTTATGTATATTTTGTAAAACAAATTTTATAAAATGTAACATAACTTAATAAATTATTTAACCTATAAATAATTAAATCCTTGTTACATATGTTATTCCATAACTTATATAAACATATCAGGTAATATTATTTAAGAAACCTTTTCCTTAAAATTCAGGTGTCGCGTATTTAATCAATGATTCAATCGTTAAGATCAAATACGAATAAGGTGTCGGTAAGTTTGTTATTGGGTATGACCCGACTTGGATCATAACATGTTAGCCACATTAATTTAATATGTCTTTCGGGCATACGAAATACCTTCAATCTCCCACTTGCACGAGAAACATAAGAAATTAATGCAAGCGATGGATACCACCTAACGACCATCCATCACCCCCAACATGTTATGACGTTGTGCCATTCAATAACATCATCCCTTTCGAGTTCCCATCTCGAATATGAATAGGTGAATCTTTCATTATTTCCTTTCGTCCTAGATGTCATGTTAAATCCAAGAGACACATAGTGATCACTCTCTTCTAGATTTAACTTTATCAGGTCTTAGACATCTAACTCTCAACGAATAAGAGGGACAAATTCCATCTTGACTACATACGTCCTAAACATGTACCTTGCATTGTACCTGAGCTCTTCCTTATGAACTACCATATTTCAGAATAGCGAAGGAAAGAATCAAGGCACAATACTTGGTAAATATTTGAACCCAATATGTATCTCAGGTCAGAGGATACAATGATATTCGCCTTTACTCAAGATTACATGTGATCAACCACAAAGGCTCCATTTAGCAAATCTTGAGGGCGGGTCTTCCAATATTTGCATCCCACAAATATCTATGAACCTTGGTAGCGACCTTGCCCCACATTCAGTCCGTGAATGTATACCAATCTAAGTTCATAATAGTCTAAACCTCACACTTGTTCCCATGAATGTGATTGACTACGAAATTTAGAATAATTACTTATTCATGGATAAAATATGCGAAATAGGAACATGACTCAAAATAAATTAATACCATAATTATATTAATGAGTTTGAACAATTTCGTTCCGTTATAATACTTAAAACAGATCATGACCAATCCCTACAATATCAAAGCCCAAATGCACAAACATGTCCTGTATGTTTTGATCCATGTAAGAGCTTCATGAGAGGATCCGCTATATTAAGATCTGTGTGAACTTTGCGAATACATATCTTTCCCTTTTCAACTTCATCCCTTATGTAGTTGAATCTCCGCTCAATGTGACGGGTCTTTTGGTGAGCACGAGGTTCTTTGATTTGACCAATCGCGCCCTCATTGTCACAAAAGATCTCAAGAGGGTCCTGAATGGAAGGGACTACTCCTAAGTCGTCGATGAATTTCTTTATCCATGCAGCTTCCTGAGCTACCAATGAGGCGGTAATGTACTCTGACTCTGTAGTGGATAATGCAACAACATCCTGTTTAGAACTCTTCCAAGAGACCGCACCTCCGTTTAACGTGAAGACATAACCGGACTGTGATCGAGAATCATCTCGATCAGTTTGGAAACTCGTGTCCACGTAACCCTTTACAACAAGTTCCTCCTCACCAGATCCATATGTTAGAAACATATACTTAGTCCTCCTAAGGTATTTCAATATACTTTTAACCGCAATCCAATGACTGTTTCCTGGGTTATTCTGGTATCTACTTGTCAAGCTTAGGGCGCATGATACATCCGGTCTAGTGCATATCATTGCATACATGATTGACCCAATAGCAGATGCATAAGGGACTCACTTCATTTTCTCTTGTTCATCTTTCGTGGTAGGGCACTGAGATGAACTGAGAGGCGTTCCTCTTTGAATAGGTACCAAACCACTCTTAGAGTTCTCCATCTTGAACCTTTTCAAGACCTTTTCAATGTATGCACTTTGATTCAAACCTATCAGTTTCTTGGATCTATTCCTGTAGATCCCAATCCCCAAAACGTATTGTGCTTCTCCAAGATCCTTAATGGAGAAGCATTTACTTAGCCAAGTTTTAACTCCTTGCATTGCTGGAATATCATTTCCAAATAACAATATATCATCCACATATAGTACAAGGAACATGATAGTGCTCCCACTAGCTTTCTTATATACACAAGCTTCATCACCATTTTTAATGAATCCAAATTTCTCAGCTTCCTCATTAAAACGATGATTCCACATTCTAGATGCTTGTTTCAATCCGTAGATTGACTTCTTTAACTTGCATACCTTTTTAGGATATTTCGGATCAACAAAACCTTCAGGCTGAACGATATAGACATCTTCCACAAGATATCCATTTAGGAAAGCGATCTTCACATCCATTTGCCATATTTCATAATCATAATGAGCAACAATGGCAAATAATATCCTAATAGACTTTAGCATTGCCACAGGCAAAAAAGTTTCATCATAGTCAATCCCTTGAGTTTGAGTAAAACCTTTTGCTACAAGTCTAGCTTTATATGTATCCAAGTTTCCATGTATGTCGGTTTTCACTTTGAAAAGCCATTTACAATCAACTAGCCTTGAGCCAGTAGGTTGTATAACCAGTTCCCAAACTTGGTTGTCATACATGGATTGCATCTCAGCGTTCATGGCTTCCTGCCATTTATCCTTATCAATCCTTGATAAAGCATCTTGGTAGTTTGTTGGTTCATCCAAATCAACCACATAGCAACCATCCATGAGAAACCCATATCTCTCAGGAGGATTACTAATCCTACCAGATTTGTGAACGTCTTGTGTATTTTGATCATCCATTTGATCACTTTCAACATTTTCATGTTGAGTGCTAGTATCAACCAATTGTGTATCATCTACTTGATCTCGAACCTCCTCAAGATCTATCTTCCTTTCACTATCACCTTCCATTAGGAACTTAGTTTCAAGGAATTCAGCCTTCCGAGCAACAAATACATTCTGTTCGAAAGGATCATAGAAATAATATCCCATATTATCCTTGGCATATCCTATGAAGATACACTTTGTGGATCGAGCATTTAACTTATTAGGGTCGTAACGCTTAGGGTAAGCTTCACATCCCCATACCTTTAAGTATGATAGAGATGGAGGTTTTCCAAACCACATCTCATGAGGTGTTCGTTCTACTTTCTTGGTTGGGGCCATATTTAAAATACGAGCCGCGGAGCATAGACAATAACCCCAAAATGATAGTGGTAACGAGCTTCTAGCCATTATAGATTGAACCATATCCATTAGGGTTCGGTTCCTCCTTTCGGAAACTCCATTCAGTTGGGGTGTTCCAGGAGGAGTGAGTTGCGAGATAATCCCACAACTTCTAATATGATCTTGGAAAGCATCGCTTAGGTATTCACCTCCTCTATCAGTACGAAGTACCTTGATTGTCTTATTGAGTTGATTTTGTACTTCATTTTGATACTTTTTGAATGCTTCAAAAGTTTCATTCTTATGTCTTAACAAGTAGACATATCCGAAACGACCGAAGTCATCAATGAAAGTAACGAAGTATCTTTCACCATTCCTAGTTATAGGCTTAAAGGGTCCACATACATCCGAATGTATTAATCCCAATAAGTCCTTAGCCCTTTCATAGGTCCCTTTGAAAGGCGCTTTAGTCATTTTGCCTTGTAAAAAAGACTCACATACATCAAACGAGTCTAGTTCATTTGATTTCAAAAGTCCATTCTTTTGAAGTGTATGCATTCGGTTCTTGTTTATGTGACCAAGGCGACGATGCCATAAGTAGGAATCACTCAAATCCCTTTTGAGTTTCTTGGTGCTTGCATGGTATATTGAGCTATTGTATGCTGTGTCATCATGAACCAATTCATAAATACCATTCAAAGGCGAAGCCTTAAAATAGAACACATTATTTAAAGAAACATGGATATCATCATTAATGAAATTAAGATTAAAACCACATTGTTTCAAATGGGATACAGAAATAATGTTTCGTGATAAATCGGGTGCATACAAAACATTTTTTAAAATGATCTCCAAACCACTTGGTAGCTTCAAAACAAAGTCTCCTTGAGCTTTCACTTGCACCCTTGCTCCATTTCCCATGAAGAGACTTGTTGTTCCCGTATCCTTATCACTTCTTTTGAACCCCTACAAAGAATTGCAAATATGAGTTCCACATCCTGTGTCTAATACCCATGTATTAGAAGAAGTAATACTAAGCTCAATGTATACCATATATACATTACCTGAGGTTTGCCCTGCATCCCTCTCTTCCTTCAACTCCTTAAGGTAGAAAGGGCAGTTTCGTTTCCAGTGATCTATTTCACCGCAACCGAAGCACGGATCTTCCTTGGAGTTTGCTTTACCGGTAACCTTTTGCTTTTTGTTGTTGTTGGTTGGGGTAACCATCTTTCCCTTTCCCTTGCCCTTGCCTTGGTAGGCGGGTCCTTTCCTCTTAGCCGCCTTCGGCATAGAAGTGTTATTGTTTTTGGACCCGCCTTCATTGATCATAAACATGTGTGAAGCCCTTTTACCCATGTTCACTTCGGCCGTCTTAAGCATGGCATGTAATTCGCCAATGCTTTTATCCCAACCATTCATGTTATAATTTAACACGAACGTGTCAAACCTCTTTGACAATGAGTTAAGGATAAGGTTCGTGGCTAATTCATTAGACATGTTGCAATTAAGATGGTTTGCTCGATCAATTAGGCTTTTCATCTTAAGGACATAAGATGAAACTGATTGGGTGTCGTCCATCCGACATGCATGAAGCGCTCGGACCGTTTCAAAGCACTCGACACGAGCTTGTTGAAGGAACATCTCCTTCAACTGTGTGATCATGTCATATGCACTATGATGTTCAAAATCCTTTTGGAATTCGGGTATCATAGTCATAAGCATGAGGTAAGAAACTTGCAACGAATCGGTGCAATATTTCTCCTAATAAGCCATGCCTTCCGTATCATCCTCATCCGGTTGATCGGGAATGGGGTCTTCCAACACATACGCCCTATCCTCTAGTTTGAGGATAATTCTTAGATTGCGGAACCAATCCATGAAGTTCGTATGGTTGAGTTTTTCCTTTTTGAGGATAGACCTCAACGATAGGTTGTTAAAGTTGATTGGTGCGTTAGGAATGTTGTTGTTATTGGCGGCCATCTACAAAATTTAACAAAGTTGTTTAAGTATTATTTTTAATTTAACAATCAATACCCTTTAAATCCAATTGATATTTATTAAATTTTAGAATCCAACGGTAAACCAAATTTCGGTTACGTGACCTTTATCCCGTCATTTGATTTAGCTAGGTAGTCATTATATGACAATTGCAATCCTTTTGCAACTTCTAAGTTATGAGATCATGCAATCCTTTTGCATGGCATATTATCCCATCAACACCTATTTGTTCATCATGCTTTGGTGACCCTAAGTTCATGATTTCCAAATCAAGTCGTCCTACTTGTGTAAATGTGTAAACTTAACATACAAGTGGTTAGGTGACCTTTATCCCACAAGCATGCAAATTTCACCTTAATCATATTAGTTTGTTCATGACGGTTAGGTGACCTTTATGCCATCATGAGTTCCCTAATATGTCTAAGTGTCACACAAAAGGATGGCGTTTAACTTGTTTACCTTGTATAAGGGATTTTAAGTTTCCATTATTTCTAGTTTGAGAAAACTTTTATGCCATACACCAACATGCATTTAGTGTATGGTACTTATGAAAATCCATTTTCATGTCATGTAATAATGCCAATTTTATTACTTTGATATAAACCTTTTTATATGTGCAATCCGTTTCTAGTTCTTAATAACCATTTATTAATATCCTTTTAGCTATTTCAATTTAACCGATTAAATTGTGGTTTGGTAAATTTCATGTTGTTAATAATTTAACCAATTAAATTGTAGTTTTGCTTGTTGTTAACTTGTGTGATAACTTGTTGTAGTAACATACACAATCCACAATCATACAAGGAATTAAAACAACCAGGCATGCAAAACAAATGTTCACAATCAAGCCTTTTGGTAGACATTTTGTTTAGCCGAAAACAAAATGCCACCGGTCAATGGGTGAAACACAAAGTAAGAGGTTTTAACCTCCCACTTAACCTTGCATCCACATGCTTTTTGTGTTCTTCCTTGTGATCTTCATGCATCTTCATCTTGTTACAAAATATATCCTAATACATTTTGTCTAGAAAATGAAAATACAACCTAATCTATTTTACATGCCAAATATAAAATAAATTACATAACCAAATGAATATTATTACAAACCAATTGAATGAATAATTACAACCATATTGAAATTAACAAATCAACCAAACAAACTTTCATTCAACCATAAGGTCAAGGCATTGATTGTAAACTACAACATACAACAAATATGACCAATTTGCAAGTTCCAAAACCCCTTTTGGAACTCCATAAAATCGGCCAACCTTATACAACCCTCCCAAATCCATTAATTTTTCATTTTACTTTCATGCATGTTAGTAGAATGCAAAGTTGATGGGTTTTAAAGACCATATATAAGAAGCATAATCCATAGACTTCGGCTCTAGATACCATTGTTGGAATTTAACAACTTTAATAAACAACATGTTCTTAAAAAATACATATTCATAAAACCATTTTTATGATTTAAGGAAAGCGGAAGTATGAATATAAGTTCATGTTTATTTGTTTAATCATTAAGTTAAATTCCATATTAATATCAAGTCATGAATCATGCTTACATATAAAACAAGTATAAGAAGAAGATTATTACCTCCTCAAGTTAATTGAGGGTGATATTGAAGAACAAGAAGATGATAGAACCTCAAGCTATTATGTACCAACACCACCCTTAAATTTGTTAGGAATTAAGACCCTTAATCACCTTTGAACAAGCTCAAAACCCTTTGCTCTTACACCCAATTTTCTGGACAGCAGTAGGTTGAAAAGATGATGAGAATACAAGCCTCAAAAGCATGAAACCTCAAGAGATTATACCCCAAACTTGATACCAACACCTAGTACTTATGTTAGGATTAATTGACACTTGAAAAACTAGCTTGCAAAGAAGAAAATGATCTTCCTTTTGACCCTCAAAGGCCACGGCTGAAAACAGCTGCAGAAGCAGTTTTTTTTTTGCACTAAAACTTGATATCTTTGCATGTGTGGTATGGCATTTGGTCAAGGAGCATGCTTATAGAGACTTGGAAAAGTATGTCACATTCAATGAAGAATCTTGTGCATGTTCTTAAACTCCCCATGCCACTACCATTTAAACACATATAATATACTTGTGGAATATAAGACTGAATTTATAAAATTAGTTTTTATAAAACATGATTTTATAAAACACATTTTATAAACTTGTATATTATTTGTTATGTATATTTTGTAAAACCAATTTTATAAAATGTAACATAACTTAATAAATTATTTAACCTATAAATAATTAAATCCTTGTTACATAAGTTATTCCATAACTTATATAAACATATCAAGTAATATTATTTAAGAAACCTTTTTCTTAAAATTCAGGTGTCGCGTATTTAATCAATGATTCAATCGTTAAGATCAAATACGAATAAGGTGTCGGTAAGTTTGTTATTGGGTATGACCCGACTTGGATCATAACATTTTAGCCACATTAATTTAATATGTCTTTCGGGCATATGAAATACCTTGACGTAGTAGCATGATTTGATTTGTCAAGTTACCATAATCACTGAGAATAGAACTATCAAGAATATATTTTCTTGATATGTTCAGAAGTTAAGCAGAATGAAAGAGTTATGTAGCATGGCACATGATGACGTTATGATCTGTGAATCATCACGTTCTATTAGAACTCAGCATGACTTACTGTAATATAATCATGTTGATCAAGTGTCATTATATTATACTAACTCATGCTTCAGTTCCCAACACTACTTCAATATCATTCATAATTCAAATTCAAATTTTTTTTCAGAATTTTAGAAACCAAAACAGTTTCTTTTATGATATAACACAGATAGAGCGGAGAGATAATTAATATCAGACGAGAATATTTATGAAGATATCTTCTGAAATATTGAGGATATTTATAATGAAAGATACCATGATATCTAATAATTCTAGAACCAAAGTGTGACGAAGAAATTCATTCACAATGATTTGGAATGATTAAGGAGCAAGGTAATCTCCAAAGATTTCATCAAAAACATAATCATCAAGATTCTTTATGTACAAGTTTAGTCCTTGTGATTTGTTCAGAGTCTCCTTCATGGTTTGCTCAATTCTTTATTATCAAACTTTTGACTGTTAAGGCAGTCTCCAGTTTTCGCTGCTTCATCAGCTTTTTCAAAACTCAGAAAACTGATTCATGGGCTAAAGCGCTTTTCAAAAATTTAGAATTTAAGTTTGTAAATCCAGGAGTTTGAAGTTATATATATATATATATGTATATGTATATATATATATATATATATATATATATATATATATATATATATATAATTGTTGTCGTAGAATCGCTGAGAAGTTCGAGATTATCGATTGATGCCTCCCGGTATTTGGTATGGCAACTGTCGTTACAAGATGCAGATGAGTAGGTAATAGGGTTTCAATGAATATAATAACTTTTTAGAAAGTCAAAGATCAATGAAGTTGCTGGTAAGTTTACTGCTAATGTGGTGGAATATAAACGGTTCTCCTGTAATAATGATGAAGGGTAATCTTATATAGCAAGGTTATAATAAGGCTAATCCGAATGAAAATTCGAAGTTGATGTGCTGGAGCTGTGACAGAATTTGCTAATTTAAAAAAAAAGAACTGCAAAGTTATTTTCGGTAATAACAACGCCAAAGGAGCTAGCACAGATACGTGCTAAGCGTTTACTCGGGTTCCAAGAGTTTTTCAGGTGCATAACAATATGCATCAATCTTTTCTTTCATAGATGAAGTGCGGTTGGTTCATCCTCTCGATTGAGGTGTTTTCAAGGATCATGAAAGGTTTGAACACAGATTGTAATCATCAAGATACAAATGAGGTTTAAGATGAAATCAAGTGGCAAACTTGAAGAAATGTTTAGTTTCATATGTTATAGTCAATATTTTAATTTATTTTAATTGTCCAATGATCGTAGTCCACAATTAACTGTCCAATAATTCATATATAGCTTAATATATAATATTCGAATTAATTAATACGTATCGTGACCCGTGTACATGTCTCATACTCGATCACAACTCAAAGTATATATATTATTGTAGAATCAACCTCAACTCTGTATAGCTAACTCTATCATTACTGCATATAGAGTGTCTATGGTTATTCCAAATAATATATATAGATGCGTCGATATGATATGTCAAAACATTGTATACGTGTCCCGATATTTAAAATGCATAAATAACAGTATTTAAATGAAGATAAATAAAGTGCGTAAAATAAATAACAGTAATTAAATGACAATAAATAAAATTGCGAGAATTAAATTGCGATAAAATAAATTGTGATAAATAAAATGTAATCAGTTAGCTAGGAACAGTTAGCTGGAAATAGTTGGCGTGGATTCTTAACAAAATTTCTCATAGTTAATTTGTTTGTATCTAACAAATTTTATTTTTATCCAATGTTTTCTTCATTATGCCACTTGTTGGATTCTGGTGAGTCAAAATCCAAATATGAAATTGAATGAAAATGGTTATTTTGCGGTGTACAGATATGTATATCGGTGGTTGTAAGTAGGATAGTAAATGACTGTTGAATCAGATTCGAAGAATGTACAGTGTAACTTATTAATGTGAAATCTAAATATTTCTAGGGTATTACCTACCCGTTAAAATATTTTTACCATTAACAGTTTGTACAAACGAATTTTTAATTACAATCTTTATAAAAATATACTTACATATATATTTTCTTCAGATGTAATCATAGATTTAATGAGTTAATATGATATTAAACTCATTTGATTTACCGTTAGAACTAGAATACATAATCTCTAAAATATTAGAGATTACATAATCACCAGGAAGAACGAAGATAAATGATGTGGAACGATTCGTAGAACGATGATTACGTTCGAGGTACATAATGAGATGTTGAGGCGTGTGATGCTGAAACTTGAGTTGTTGTGGTGCTGGTATTGATGTTGGTGGTACTGTTGGTGCCATTGATGTTGTTGAAGCCGGTACGTTTTGCACCATATTTTTCAAATTGATTACTCGAGCACGAAGTTCGTTGACTTCTTCTATTATTCCGGGATGATTGTCGGTCAGAACGAGTGGATGAATAAGGTTTAGAATTTTAGATAGAATATAATCGTGGCGAGATATTTGGGAAATGAGAGAGAAAATGGTGTTTCAAACAGGTTCGCCGGTAAGTGCTTCAGATTCTTCTCCAAGAGGAAAAATCGGTGGATGGAAGGGATCATCTTCTTCTTGTCTACAACGATCTAGTAGATTACGAACCCATCAGATGAATTGGTGATGGCTGATTGGTTGATTCATTCCGGTTACACTGCTTTCGAAGTTCGAGTGGAAATCCATATCGGAATAGCTGTCGGAATCTGAGGGACTCGAACTGGTTGAGGGATTCATCTCGTACGATCAGATGAAGTATTTTTGATAAGAAATAGATTATAGGATGTAGATTAGTACCCTGCAATACATAATTTATATATGCATATATAATACTAAAATCCCATAAGTTACGGAGGAATTTACGGAAGCTGTCAGGCAAAGGTAACAATAACAGATACGCTAAGATATGAATTTATCTATACACTGTCTATGTAATAGAGGCAATAAGATGTGTCTAGACTTTAAGGATGATAAGCAAATAATTTTTTGACACTAAATGATAAGCAAAACTTTTGACATGCAGACACGGTCGAAGTCCAGACTCACTAATGTATCTAAACAACTATCAGTTACACACACTAATGCAAGACCTGGTTCGCTAAGACCACAGCTCTGATACCAACTAAAATTCCCCGTTCATATACAATATAAACGATTCACAATAGTTGATTACATCGCGAGGTAATTGACTTCTATATGATACATTTTACAAACATTGCATTCGTTTTTAAAAGATAAACTTTCTTTACATCGAAAGTTGACGGCAAGCATACTATTTCATAATACCTCCAACTATAATTGACTTAATAATAATCTTAATGGACTCGACGACTCGAATGCAACATCTTTTGAAATATGTCATGAATGACTCCAAGTAATATCTCTAATATGAGCAAATGCACAGCGGAAGATTTCTTTCATACCTGAGAATAAACATGCATTCAAGTGTCAACCAAAAGGTTGGTGAGTTCATAGGTTTATCATAAAATAATAAAATTCATCATTTTGATAGACCACAAGATTTAAATCCTGCATGGTACAAATGGGCCCGAATCCTATACCCATCTGTAATGTACATGTGATATCTTTTAAATACAGTACACCTTTCTCGTGTACGAAATCATCTTTCATAAATCTTAGTAACCGTACACATATCTTGTGCACAAAAATAACATACACATAACATGTGTATAAAATCATTCTCTCGATACATAACATTCATTTTTCATTGCTTTCATAGCTTGGCTTGGTAACCGACCTTAACATATAATGCGCATAATAATATCCCCAAAACAGAACATCTCGTCTATATAATAATCATATAAACTTCGAAGTACTAAACACCACGCCCACTAGCCCTTCCGTCTAGTGAACATTCTGGGTGGGGGTGTTAAACCCGGTAGCTACCTTTAGGATTCGCGTCAATTAGGCGTGCACTAATTCTCAAAATTAGTGATGTTCCCTAATTCTTAGGTTACCAAGCAATAATAATCTGGGGGAAAATATTCATATCAATTGTGGCAATTATCACGTCTACATAATTCAATGGTGGCAATTATCACGTCCACATAATTCATTCGAGGAATGTTTTGCTTATGTCTATCTCGTCAAACATTTATAAAAGCATTTTATGTATTCGCAGTTCAAAATGTATTTCAAAAGCATTTAATAAAGCAGTTGTAAAAGTAGCGCATGTATTCTCATTCCCAAAAATGTAAAGAGTAAAAGGGAATCAAATGAACTCATAATACTGTATTTTGTAGTAAAAATACATATGACGACACTGAATAATGCAGGGTTGACCTCGGATTCACGAACCTATTATTCAATCATGTATATTAATACATGTAATGGTAATCGAACAAATATATATCTTATTAGTGTTTTTATTTATTATTTTATATCATGTGTTTTATTAATAACTTAATTAGATATATTTATCTTTATATAGCTAATTAACATTTATTTCAAAAGTATTAATATGACTAGGTTTTATGTCATAAATATATTTTTATATAGAAAATCTTCATTTGATATATCAATAGTAATAATAATAATGATTAAAATAATACTAATTATAATAAAAAATTATGATAATTCTAATAATAATAATAATTATAATTTTAATATTAATGATAAAGATAGTACTAATAATAAAAATTGTTTATAATGATAATACTAATAACGTTTAATGATAATACTAATAATTATGATATAATTTTGTTAATAATAATATATAATCTAACAATACTAACAATAATAATAATAATAATAATAATAATAATAATAATAATAATAATAATAATAATAATAATAATAATAATAATAATAATAATAATAATAATAATAATAATAATAATAATAATAATAATACTAATAATAATAAAAATAATAATGATAATAATAATAAGTAATAAGTAAACTACCTCAATGAAGTAGCCCTAAAAAAATGTCCAAGTCCGGGTTTGAACCCGGGACGTCCCGCAAACCCCATAACATCCTTAACCATCCCTCTGCTCATGTACTTCAGAAATTATTACCACCCCAAAATATATATTACCCGTTATTTTCATTTCGGCCAAACTGAGACACTTGCGGCCCAACTAACATGGCAAGATCACGGCCCAAGATCAATAGTCCGTTATTTGATTAATGAATTTTGAAGCCCAAGCCCAATTCTTACTAGATTAATTCGTGAATTAAGAGATAGGAAAAGGAAACCGTAATAGCCAGTTGTAACA